>NC_067403.1:26345750-27043250 GCF_016432865.1 Antechinus flavipes
ATACTTCAAAATACTTCTAAATTATTGTGGAAATCACTTTTAAGCCCAATAAAGCTATGAGGAAAAGATTCTTGCTCTTCCTTAACAAAGTTATATAATTCAAAATATTCTCAATTTCCTGTGTATTATGCTAATGGTATATATAATTTTTTGATGCTGAATGGTAATGGAAAAAGAAGAGTATTGTTTTTCACAGTTATTGAAAGGAGTAATGAATAGGAATGAGAAAAGAAATTCAATTAAATTTTACTTAAATATTGGACTGTCAAAACTTAAAAATAGATTGAAATCTTGGAAACGAAGGCAAGAAATCCTCAAGAATCAAAGATTACCAAAGGAATAAAATCAAAATAATAATGTTATATAATTTCTTTGAAAAATCAACATAATTAGAATAGAGAAAGCAGTTACTATGGAAGCAAAAGTAATATGACATCTAGGAAGACAGCAATGTTCCTAACTTAAGCATTTAATGATAGTAAGAAGCTCTGATTCAGAAAGTATCCAGATAGGTCAAGTATAGTGTAAGAGCAATATCTTTTATAAAATCATAAAAGAAATAGATGGAAGCATTGGTTACCCTACCAAAGAAGACTTCAAAACTGGATTGAATCATGGACACAAAAATAATATTTCACATGTGTATTTAAGCTCACAGAGTATTTTGCTTAAAACAATCCTTTAAGGTAAATCTCAAAAATATTGTTACCATCATTTCACAGATGAAACTAGTACTTAGAGCTTAAATGACTTGCTACAGTCAGCAGTGGATCTAGGACCATTCTCCTAGGACTATGATTCTAAGATCAGAGTACTTTCCATTGAACTACACCAAAGAGTATATAAAAAAACATCCACAGAAATTTTTTTCAGGAAGAGAAAGTATCTTAGTTTTCCTCAAATATTTTAGAAACCTATAAATCATGTCATGGTCAGACAAAATCTGCAATGCTATATTCAGTTCTGGTTATCATGTTTTAGCAAAAAATTTCAACTGATCACAGGCTTTTGAACACAAGAACGTAAGCAATATAAATAAAAACAAAGGAATCATAAACACGTGAAATGTATATAAGGTTTGCCCAGTTATAGGGGAAAAAAAGCAGTGCTTGCCTTAGGCCCCAAATAAAGTGGGAAAGATTAATGTGGGGCTGAGATGAATATGTCAGATATGGACCAAGGGAGCCAACAACATTAGGTGGCTCACAGAGCTCAGAAACAGAAGCTGGGTTTCCTCTGGATTTATCATCACATCTAGTAGCATTCCTTAATTCTTGTAGGACCACCACGGCCCTTTGGATCTGGGAAACTAGTACCCACATGGAAGTGAATTATTTTAAGAGAGAAAATTCTGGGTCATTAAAAATGTACCAGAAAGATTTGAATTAAATGATTGTTCACCCAGAGAAATTAAAAGAATGAAAGTTAAATATGTAAGATGTAATTAGTGTAAAAATATACATAAAGCATTTTAAAGTTTACAAAGATTTTTTTTTTTTTTGCCACAGTAACCCTGGGAGATAAGTACTATCATTTCCATTTTACGTTTAATATACTTAACTCTTAGAGAGATGATGTACCCAAGTGCTCATAGAAAATAATATTAGAGCTGGGATTTTAACCTAGACTTCCCCTATTTTTAATCTGTAAAAAAACTTCTCTATGTAGTGGACATAGTGGTATATGATAGAGTTGCTTAAACTTTTTCCATTAGCCACCCCTTTTCATCTGAGAGATGTTTTATGTGATCCTGGATACATAGGTATATAAAATATGCATATAAATCAAACATTTACAAATAATAAAACATAAAGAAATATATTTTAAAACAAGTCTTTGACATACATGTAATTTTACCATTTATTAAAGATAAAAGCAAATTTGTAAACTAATGGGATAGATGTACCTATTTATTTTTATACAAAGAATTAAATCTTGGCAGAATATTTGATACTTTTTACTGCTGCCAAATTTTTTGCAACCCCCACATTCAGTTACGTGACCCCCATAGGGTCACAACTCATAGTTTAAGATGCTTTGGTATATGTAAAAAGGAAATCTTTCAAAAAGAATTTTAAAGTATATAAAATAACTAGGAGGAGATTGGCCAAAATATATACAAATTATTTTAAAATATATCAAAGTAATCTTTGTAAAAATAAAGAGATAATAACTTCATTCTTTTGATTCATTTAAATGTACAAATAATTGTATAAAGACCATTCATTGTTGGCACATGTCAATACAATACAAATTATAATACTAATAAAATTGAAAAATATTTAATACAATAATGAATATTGAAGGGATATTTTAAAATAGCCAAAAATAATTTAACTGGAGAAACAAAAAATTTATAAAATGAAGAGAAATCAGGAGAAAAAAAATTATGACTGGAATATAGCAGTACCAGGCTTTAAGACATATGATAAAGGAGAAGTCATCAAAACTATTTAGGGCTAGTCTTACCAATTATATAGAAAAAAAGCAATATGGCCCAGTTGTCAGAATCCTAAATTCAGAATAACAAGAACCTACATTCAAGTCCTATCAGTGATTTATATTATGACCCTGATCATGTAAGCTACTTACTTTTTATGTGCCTTCAAGCAGCTCTTTAGGATTAGTAATCATAGAGAAAGTTCTGATCTGAATTGACAGAAGTTCTTCAGCGGTACCTCCTAGAATCAAAAAATCACAGTTCTGATCAAGGAAAAAAAAAGAAGCAATGAAGTAAAGCAGAGAAGTAAATCAGAGAAGAAGCTCAATAAACGAGAAAGAGAAACAATTAAAACCTGTTTAATTAGTTTAATTAAAGTTTTGTTAAATTGAATTGAATAATTGAAGTTTTGTTAAATGCAAGGAACCATTTTAGGGAATTCTTTTTTTTTTTTTTTTGACAAGAACTGTTGGAAAAATAGAAAAGCAATCTGACAGAAATTAGATTTGAACAACACCTTACACCACACAGCAATACATTATATATATGCATATATTTATATATAATATGTATGTATATAAGTATATGGCATAAATCCTAAATAAAATGAAAATGATTTCTGGTACTTTTCACAACTATAGATTCCAAAAAATCCTTGACAAAAAAGAGTGTATAGAAGAGATAAAAGAGATTAAAAGATTTTTAAAATAGACATTTTATAGTACATAAAATTTTAAGTGGTTTTGTATGAATAAAATCACCAAAACAGAATTAAAAGAAAAAAAATACAGAATGGAAAAATATTTACATCAATTATTATCAACAAAAATGGATATCCAAAATGTGCAGAGAATCAACATAGCTATATTACACCAAAATCCAATCCCTACTCTGTCCAAGGATTCAAGCAGTTTTCAAAAGAATAACACACTATAAATAAACCGATGAAAATATGTTCCAAATATTAATGCAAAGAAAATTTAAATTTAAAAACTCTGAAAATTCCATTTTATACCTCATAATCTGACAAAAATGACCAAAAAATGCTGAAGAGTGAATGTTGAAGGGATTTTGGGGAAATAACACAATGATGGCACCATGGATAACAGTACTGTGGAGAAGCCTATGCCTTTTGGATCTAAATTTGGATTTAAGTAATAACAGTGACTAAACTCTCAATATTCAGTGATGCAGTCACCCGATTTCTGGGCACCTAGTCAAAAAAGTTAGTATACAAAGGTCCAATATTTAACAAAATACTCATAGCAACACTCTGTAAATGAACAAATCTAAACAAAGTGGGTGTCCATGGTTTGGGAGATGACTCAAAAAATGATTGTAAATGAATAAGAAGTAATAATGTGCAGTTCAAAATGATAAGTATGAGCAATTCAGAGTAAAGATGGATTTTCATGAATTCCTGGGAAAGAAAAGAAACAGAATGAAAGCAACAATAGAAATATGATTTTGTTGTGGTTGAGTCATTTTTCAGGTATGTCTGACTCTTAGTGATCCCCTTTGGGGTTTTCTTGGCAAAAGAAACTAGAGTAATTTGCCATTTCCTTCTCTTGCTCATTTTATAGAAATTGAGGCAAACAGGATTAAGTGATTTGTCCAGGTCACACAGGTAGTAAGGGGTATCTGAGACTATGTCTGAACTCAGGAAGGTGAGTCTTCCTAATTCCAGCACAGGTGCCCTCTCCATTGCACATCTGGCTGCCCTAGACTAGATTACAATGTAAACGAAGATCACTGAAAGGCAATCGTACTGTAAGTAGTTGTAACACTAAGGAAGGGTTAGAAGAACAGAAAGAGAAAAATGCCTCCTTGGTGACAAAGAAACAGAAAATACGATATGATAAAAATGATTTGTCATAATGGAAGACTAAGTTGAGAGGAAAGTAAGAAATGATTATTTCCATAAGAAACATAAAATAATAAAAATAATGACCATTATTTAGTACTTTGAGGTATGCAGAACACTTTAACCATGTGATCTCAATTTAATCTCATAACAACCTTGGAAAGTATGTGCTATTATTCTCATTTCATAGATGAAGAAACTGAGGCAGGTAGCGGTTATATGACCCGCCAAATATCACACAGCTAGCTAGTGTTTGACTGAGCTCTTCCTGACTCAAAGCCTATCACTTAAAACACTTTGACACATCTATTCAATTTATTTAAAATTGATCAGATCAGACTGGAAAAATATATTAGCATGGTAGATGGAGTGCTGAAGTTGTCATGGAAAACTAAAATTTTAACATGTCAATTTAAACCTCAGGGACTTAGTTAACTAGCATAACTATGGTTGCTTATTTAACTTCTCTCGGTCTCATTTTCCTTCCTCAGGGTGTATACCCTGAAATGGGTTTAGGAATAGCTTCTATTCCACAGGGTTATTTTGAGGATCAGAGAGTATATGCCAATTGCTTTGCCTATACCATATCATTATAAAAATTGTAGCTATAATTATTAGTGTTAATAGCAGCACAATGTATATAGAAAGCATGAAATAAATGAAACGAATAAATTCCCAAAATGTAATCCATCCATATTTTCATCTCTTTCAATCTTTACTTTACTTCAAGATCTGAATCCAGGAAAATCTCTATAAAGCCTGCTCTGATCGCCACAGATGATGGTTATTTTCTTAATCCACATTTCTTTGCATTAATTCTGTGTCTGCCTTTGACACATTCCACTATGCTTCCTCTTTCTTTGCATTATTTCTTTTCCTCCCTAGCAGACTGTAACTTCCTTTACTGGGACAGCATTATTTTTCATTTTTGGATTCTTAGAAGATGGAACAGGACCTTGAATTTAAAGAAATGTTTTGCCAAATTAAGCTGAAAGGTTGAATAGCATCACTTAATCTCCAGGACGCTTAAGATTTTGGCTTTTTTCACAAGTTTTACTTCCATAAGCCTTATCACTGTTTTCTTTCTATATAATAAGGGTGGAAACTTTGAGAGTTAGGAAAGTCATTTGGTGTTTTGCAGTAACAAAGAGGTAGTGTTGATTTAAAAATATCCCACCTTGATTCCAGGCTTAAAATGTTTGAATAGGTGTCAAATAGAAACGCAACACAGGGAAGCTGGATTTCCTTGGGTACTATTTCTTTGTCCAGCTTTGGCTTTAAGCATGACTGACAGAGTGACTTCAATACTACTTATATTAGAGGAAATGGACAATTTTTATGTTGAGCTGCAAAAAAAGCATGCATTACAATCTGAACAATTGCCAGGAAAATGCTCTGAGAATTGTCTACTTGAAAAAGCTTAGCGAGGGTAAGGACTTAGAGAGGAGGACTGGGTAAGAAAGTTCTGTGGATTTCTTTTTTACTTATATTTTGGGAGGAGAAACTTGCAAGGCTGGAAATATTTGCGGGTCTTCCATTTTGTTTTTTGGTTTAGGTTTTTTTCTGAATGTAGGACAGAATGGTCCCAAACACATCATGTCCCCTCTCCATGTCTTAGGGCAAGAATCAGTACCATAAAATTTCAGTACTTGCACATGGTACTTAAAGCAGTGCTGTAAGCTGTCCTTGAGCTCTGGCCATTGGATACTTCTGATTTTATTTCTTTGCCTCATCATATCTGATACAAGATATTCTAAGATAGCTCTTGAAGGAGTAACTACCTCAGAAATTAATGCATTTCTCATTTGGTGCCAGTCCCTCTTTGCTGTTAGTTCTTTGCTTCTTGGAGAGATAATTACCAATAGACGGATGAGTCCAAGCTTTGGTTTAAGTCATCAGAAGATGTGGACACTGAGGGACAGAGACTGTCAAAGATAAAGCGTCAACTCAACACCACCACCAAGGGCTCCACGCTTTGATGCTTTAAGCCTTGGCCACTGGAATATAGCAGCAGTTATAAGTTCCTATAGTGTTGTTCTTGTTCTACTTTTGTAGTACAGAGAAAAAGTAACTATTACACAACGTGTGCACACATACGCACAGTTTATACTAAACACGGGACACCTCCCCACTGCTGCATTTTGGAGAGAGTTAGCATGATCTAAATGCAGGATTTGAATAATTATCCCCAAGCCTCTGGGCTGCAGGCATAAAGGGCCAAAGATTATGAGAAAAAAAGAGCCTCCACCTTATCTTTAGGAAGCCAGGCCCCAGCAGATCTAAATCTGGTTCAAATATATGGGTTCAGAGATTGGTTATAAAGAGTAGTTCAGGGTTATGAACAGAACATACGGCCCAATTCTCAGCAATGGTTTTTATGTATTGTTAAGAATTCTACTCAGAATTACCTCCACTTCAAAGGAGGAGGCCTGGACTTATAGATCTTCTCCCCCAATTTTTGTTTCTTCCTTCCATAAACTTCCCTGTTCATAGAAGGAAGGCTGCCAATCATCTCAATCCAGCCTCCTGTTTTCATATAGCTCTTGACATCTTATCAACTCTTTACTTAATTTCCTTTGAAATATGTGTATGGGGTAAAGTTATTTTGGAAGGAGTCTTGAACCCACTTTATAAAACTCTCTCTGGTAGAAATTAACAATTTTAGGGCTGTATGAATAGGCCATATGATGAAGTGAATAGAACATTGGACTTAATATAAGAAAAATTATGAATTTGAATTCTGCCTTGAAGATTTACTAGCTATTTCATTTGGCCTTCTCAATGACCTCCCAGTCTTCATCCAGCTATAAATTAATGATCATATGATCTTATAATATAATCATGATAATAATGAGGGAAAGATTTTCAAAATATCTCAAAAAAAGGATATAATAACAAAGACCAGAGTGAAAAAAATTCAGATTATGATATGCCTTTAGTCAGCTCTTAAAGCCAAGTACATCATTGTATGGATCTTGCTTAGTATATAGAGAAACAATGACCTTAAAAGAAAAGCAGGCTGAAATATATTTGGAAAAATTAAGCAGTGATTTTCAAAAGCAGAATATCTTCCTGGAACATTTTTTAACATTAATAATTTCCAGTCTGTTTATCAGTATGTATTCATGGGAAGCACAGCTTCTGCAGACTTAAGGTCATGATTGCACAGAGAGCAGTGGAAAATCACATAGTAGGCGGAACTGGACAGCAGCATATTACCAATACAGAAAGAAAATGGCATGGGAACTTCATGTTGTGAAACCAAGGAAGGGTTAAAGAATAGGTGACTCATATGCTTCAGTAGTGTCTAGGCAAAAGAGGGCCTTCAGCACACTGAATGGACTTCCTGTGAAGAAAGCAAATAGACAAGATTAACACTAGATGAGAAGTCATGGTTGGGTGGTAATCTGTACCACTAGAAGTAGTGCTCACATGGAAGAGATTACAGATCCACTCAATCAAGTACAGCCAATAAACAATTCTTGGTCTCTCATTACTTGATGTATTTATCTTGTCCTCCCCAATTATAAATAAATGAATAATACTGAACTTCACAATTCTATAGAGCTCATGAGAATAAAAAACAATGCAGAATAAAGGGCCTTCCCTTTTGGGAACATACAATCTAGTTGTAGAGAAAAGACATTCATACAAGCAACAATTGGCAAACAGTACAGGGATATAGATAACATTGTGGTAAATTGTGTAAACCAGATTTCAAATGTCATTAAAGTGAGTTTAGAATGAAAAAATATCTTTCCCTGACCTCCCACTGAGGTCATTGATTCCTTCTCCTGAACTCATTCAAGGAGTCAACAGAAGAAAACCAGGATACAATGAGAAGGGAACTATCCAAAGTACTTAATTTTTCTAATACTAACAATAATTATAACTCTTATTTATATAGTAGTGTAAGGTTTATAGAGTGACTTCCACGAGATAGGTGAAGTAGAATTCTATATATTTTCCTAGAAAATACTTGTTCATATTTGATAGTGACATGTTTCATTAATGATATTTGCTCATGAAATTCACATTTCTCTAAGGAGAGACAAAAAATACCCTTTGATGTTGACTGGACAGGGGAAGGCTGACTATTTGAGATAGATTTTTTTTATCTTCCCTTCTTATACTTTTTAGAATTAATAGTTATTGTCAGGAATGAATTTCATTTTGATCATTCAACACAGAAGCTTATAACATTCCACTTGCTTTTTCCAAAACATGAAACAGTAATATGAAAGCTTTTTCTTCATAATGTAATATATTGAATGCATTTCTTACAATTTTATATCAAGTGACAAGAAAATTTGCTTAGAACTTTTACACACAGTCAAGTCCCATTAAAGAGTAAAGTATAAATATAGATTTATTTTATTTGCAAATTTACTAGTGCTTTCTTTTCCCCTTATAATTCCAACTAAGAAAAAATCAGGCTTGAAGCTTTGAAACTCCAATCAAACTTCTTTAATCTTCAGTAAATGCTATTTGTAAAATGAGAAATAATGTTGCTCCAAAATGACAAATTACAATTCGGAATTTGTTAAAGCAATTAACAGCCAATATATTTTAAAACATATAGGTATTAGGAGACTGGGAGAATAAATTTTAGTTATTTATTGGCAAATCAGGAAAGCACTCTGTTAACAAGATTGCAAAATGGCATGGCATATTTGAATACTGTGGATGATGAGAAACTTCTTATTTATATTTACTCATTTAGAATTTTTTAGACAGCAGGATCCAGTCAAATTGAATATTGATTCAAGATAATCTCAGCAGAATTCCATATACTATGGGAATTTTAATTAACTGTTATTTTCGATGATAGTATATGCTAGGAAAATAAGTATTTATACTGTACCATTATCAGATAAATTTCTATAGCATCCCTCCTAGGCTCAGCCTCCTAGTCCCTATTTGCACTGGCAGGTTGAGTTTACAGAAAGTGGCTGACTAATTCTCGCCTCATGATAGGTCTGCTTTCTAAATATGCAGTGGGGAAAGTGTGCCTCTGGTTCATGTGGAGGGTATTTTTGGAACTTCTGTGTTGCTATGGCTTTTCAGATAATGCTGTCTTTTTTAATAAGCTGTTTGATATCAACTGGTCAATTAAACATTAGTAATATCTCAGTGATGGAACATAAAAGTTTTTGTGCCTCCTTCATTCTTGAAGATGACCAATGACATTAGGGGGTTGATGTCTTGACTTGCAAGTGAATTGGATTTAAGTGAAGCAGGACTGTGCAGTGTCATCAGCCCTATTCTCTCCTCCAAAGTCATCAGAGTCCAGTGGCAAGACATAGATCAGGATGACTCGGATAACCCAGGATGCAGTGGGAGACCTTGACCTTTTAAAGCTATGGTCTTTCTTAGATCTCAGTTTGTCTGGGTCTTTGATGAGTGGAGTGAGTGTAAATAGCAATTATTTCTGTTCTAATAAGAAACTGCCAAAATCTCCTCCCTAATTGTGAAGGTGAATCATAAAAGATTGTCTTAAAATCTACAATCCCTCAGGATTATCCCTTAACCAGAGATATCATATTGCCTGCAATGCTTTCAGTGTAGCCAGAACCAGATTAAAACGTAATTGGGAAATATTTAATAAAACACATAAAAATATAACAATATAGATTCTATTCACATGTGGTTTTCTAAATCAGTATGTAATGCATAAGGATCCTTATGTACATGATTTAGTGGACTTCGTTTCTATTTGAGTTTGTCACTGCTGCCCTGTACCTTGGTATAAGGACCCAATCTGTAAAAGTGGATAGCAAGAAAGAGATTGAAGAGGGAGCACTACATTTTAAATGATAATGAGTTTTACATTCATGAATAAAAATCCAAATTTAAATCTCACTTCCAATATTTTTGTAGCCTTAGGCAAGACAAAGAATCTAAGCTTTTTAAGAGCCCTTAAAAGATTAAGTTTGAAAAAGAATCCTCTTCAGAAATCTATCCTTTCCCCATTTAGCTTTTTTTAAAATGATATTAATGAGAAGATGCCCAAGGTATTTCATTCTGTAATCTAATTATTAGGATAGGGCAACTAGGTGACCAGGAATCACAAATTTTTTCCTGAGTTTAAAATTCAACTTCAGACACTTATTAGTTGTGTGACTCTAGACAATTCACTTAGTGCTATTTGTCTCAATTTCTTCATAAAATAAAGCTGTTTGCAAGATTATATGATCAATTCTGATGGATGTGACTCTTCTCAATAATGAGATGATTCACACCAGTTCCAGTGATTTTGTGGTGAAGAGAGCCATCTACACCCAGAGAGAGGACTGTGGGAACTTTAGGTGGATCACAACATAGCATTTTCACTTCTTTTGTTGTTGTTTCCTTGAATTTTATTTTCTTTCTCAATTTTTTCTTTTTGATCTGATTTTTGTGTGCAGCATGATAACTGCATAAATATATATGTCTATGTTGGATTTACACACACATATATTACCATTTTAACATATATTATTTTATATTGGATCTGCATCCTAGTATATGTTTTGAAAATAAAAAGCTTCAATAAAAATAAAACAAAATAAAATAAAGCTGTATTATATGTTGGTGAAGGACGTGGCAAACCACTTCAGTATCTTTGCAAAGAAAACCCCAAATGGACTCCTGACCAGACAGGCAGGACTGAAATAACTGAATGATACCATTAGGTTAACTTTTTTTTAAACCTCCATGAGTTTCAGCTATTAAATGCAGAGTACATTTGTACCAACTCACGTTGGAGGACTGTTGTAAGGATCAAGTGATAAGGTGTGAAAAATGTTTTGTTATCTGGAAAGCACTCTCCAAACATGAGCAATTATTTAAATCTTTCCATTATTACTTGAAAAGGTTTAGCCCCTCAACACCTGCTTTGATGCCTTGTGAGGGTGTTGCCATATTCTTGAGGCACACTGGTAGAGTGCAGACTCTGATACTTCCAACCAAGATGGAAAGCTCACTATTTTTAGTCTTATAGTCGATTGTGTCATCGGAGGATGAAGCTAAAATAGTTTCATCTCCTAGTCGTTTAGCTACCAGGTAATGACTTGGTTTTGACCTTAGAAACTCATGAATACCTTGTATTAAAGAGTGTAGGAGCTGTAATATGAGTTGATAGATTACTTTCCCTGGTGCTATCAAATATCGGCTAAAGTATTAATTTATCAGACAGAAAGATTCTTATTTAGAGAGAGCTTTACTTCAAGGACTTAATTTAGTCTTGTAAAGAAAAGAGTAAATAATGGTTTACACATAGACTTGGTGAACTGAACTGAAACCTCATTGCTCAGGAACCCAATCAATCTCCCAGCTATAATGTAATGGCTTCATTTATTCCGTTCAACCTTTTCAGTGCCTTGGGCTACACTGGGCTTTCCAGAATAGGAAAAGAAGAGGTTGGGAGATTAAAAAAAAAGGTTCAGGGAATGCTTATTACTCTTAAAATAGAATAAAAAGAATAAAGAATAAAAAAATAATATGCCTAGAACACAACTAGTATATCTGTACATGTATATATTTTAATTTAAACAAAAGAGAAAATAAGTCTCTTATAAGACTGAAATAAACCCATTGACTTTATTAAGCTAATCTTCAAAATACTCCAAACAACTAACATTTTTATTAAAGCTTTTTACCTTCTCTTATGTAAAAAAAAGGGGGGGATTTTGGGCTGCTTATAGATTAAAAATAGCATAAGACATTCCAAGATAAAATTCAATAGCATTCGTATAAAAAAAGAAAAACAAAACAGTGTGAATGCTTTTAAGGGATAGAATTCGGTTGATTATAAAACTTGGATAATAAATTTGGCTCTGAGTTTCCTGGCAGCTAAGGCAAGAAAGAAACATGTCAGGTTTCATAGTTTTTATTAGTTAGAAGAAAATATAAAATTTACTGAGTTGAGTTTCTTCTGGAATAAGTTCAAGTAAAAATTTAACACATATGACCCCATAATGTCCCCCTACCACACACCCATACAGATAAGTTCCATTGATTGCACATCCAACTCTATATCACAGTCTGGACAACAGACATTCTTCATCTTTTTGCTTTTTCCATGGTGGAGAATTAGGCCAAATTCTTTTGAGTTGTTACTTTAATCCTATGTTGGACCTCACGACAGAGTATCATATTAATGCTACTTTATAAAAGGTATACCACATAATTAGATTATGAATAAGGGATGTGAGCAAAAGAAGTGGGGAAGTAGAAGGAAAAAGAAAACCAGCTCAAGAACTAGGGATCATCTCCATCCTGATGTGCAGTGGGCTGGGCAGAATCAAGCTTCCATTTGCCTCTGCACTCTCTGATCTCTTCCATAGAGAGTCTAAAAGTAGATGTTCGGAGCTGAGGTTGTAGTGGCTCATTGTACCAGGTCTCTGGTATGCAGACCGATTAAATAAATGGAACTATGATTGGTGAGACCTTGTCCTGGTGTCCTCTCTTCTTATTTCTGAATTAGGAATTTCTGTGTTCAAATTCTGGAAACAGCAATTCCTATGAAATGTGTGTATTTTCCCCACCCTGAGAGGGGAGAAAGCAAGGAATTTTAACCTGGGAAGTTGCCTTTGTTCTTCCTGTCAGAATCTCTAAGCACTGGCTACTATTATGTCCAAGGGACTGTATCGTCCAGTCCTTCGTGATTTCTACCTATGTTTTTTCCCTATCATTTATCCTTCTGGTGTATACAAAATATCTGAGAGTTCTCTAATCCTGTTTTATGTTTTGATTGCCCCTTTAATGGCATAGCTCTGGAAAATAGGGTCATCTGGATAAGAGCCCAGGACATTTTTAGTTTTTCTTTTTCTTACTAAGAGTGGAGAGTTTTAGAGCAATGGGCTCTTGTCAGGAACTCACAAACCTAATGGTGCTGCCTAATAGCTTTCTAAGCCAGTACAAAGCAAAAAACATGAGGAATAAAATCTAAAAAAGAGATCTGCTGAACAATAAAAGATGCATGTTCCCCAAAGGACAATGGAGGAGCACACTGTGGATGTGAGCAGGCAATAGCATTTTACCAATAAATAATTGTGTTGGGGTGATAATGTAAAAATATACTCAGAAACATATGGAAAAGGCTAGGGGCCTGTCCTGTAGTGAGAGGGAGTGTGCTCTACTGGCATTTCCACAATGCCCAGAGATTCAGAGATGGTCAGCAATATTTTGAGCAGAATTCATCAATGTACTGTTTATAATACATTGGAAAATACTTGAAACATAAAGATGCACACAGATTTAACAGAAGAGGCTGAAGCACAAATCTATAATGCTCCAGCAGAACTCAAAAGGGAGTAGCGATTGCTATCTCAAAGTAATAGCAAACTTGTGAATTAATTCCCTCTAAACCTGGTTAAAAGCAAAACAAAGAAATTGCATTATGTTTAAAAGCAGCATAGATAGTGAATTGATATAAATACTTAATGTGTGTGGACTGGATAGCATCATATTGAAAAACTGAAAGTTAAATGAATCAAAGGAGAAATAGGGAGAAAAAAAACTATAATCATGAGGAACTCTTCCAAACTTGATACATCTAACAAACAAACAAACAAAACCCACAGGAAAGAGAGACCTAAGTTAAACTTTAGAATAGTTACTTATAATATAGCCCTAGTTCTTCTTGAATGAGGAAGGAGTATATAGTATATCAACTGCACATGGCATCTTGCCAAGAGCTGACCTTGTATTAGGGTATAAAATTCTCACAGACAAATCCAAAAAAAACACATTCTTATCAGACTACAATGTGATAAAAATATATTTAGTAAAGAGACATTGAAAAAAGGATTAAAAATTAGTTGGAAATTTTATAACTTAATCCCAAGGATTTATTGATCAAAAGATGAATTATAAACAACACATAATTTTAATAAAGAAAATAACAAAATTGTCACATCATGCCAATTTGAGGGATGCTTCCAAGTATCTATGGTAAAAAAAAAAAGCACACCATTGTTTTCATCATAAAAGAGAGAAAGTTCAGATCAACAAATTGGGCATGAGGCTTGCAAAAAAATTAGCAAACCATTTTTAAAGCTTATGTACAATTACAATCAAAACTCAAAATAGAAATTCTGAAAATCACCAAAGTAATAAATAAAACTAAGAACTAAGAAAACACAAAGAAAATCATTACAAATTATTTTACCCAACCACATGCCAAAAATAGCCAGTAACGCAAATAAAATGGATGAATATTTACAAAAATATAAAATGCCAAGATGAATGCCCAGCAGGCAACCAAGTGGCAAAGTGGATAAAGTCCTGAGCCTGGAGTCAGAAATACCTGATATCAGATCTTGCCTATTGTGGAATCCTGGGCAAGTCATATAATCTATGTTTGCTACAATTTCCTCACCTGTAAAATAGGGACAATAATAGGACCTAGCTCCCATGGTTGTCATGAAGATCAAATGAAATGATAACTGAAAACCCCCTGGAAAATAGTAAGCATTATATAAATGTCAACTAGAATGTTAACTATATGAAATAATAAATAAAAATTTAAATAACCTAATCTCAGAAGAAGTTGAAAAGGGCATAAATTAACTCCAGAAAGGGAGGAAAAAGAGACATAGAAATAAGAACCAAATTGAATTCCATCAAAAAAAAAAAGTTCAAACAATTAATTCTGTTATTATCTAAACTTTGTAAAAAATGTATACAGATAGGGAAAGTGAAGTCCTCCAGATATTCCTATTTATGAATGACTTTGTATTAATTTCACCAAATTCAAATGACATTACTGAGTACCCTGAAAGAAATCTTTAATCATTTAAAAAAGCTTCTCCTGTCCAAATAGACAAGAAATATCAAATGCACTAAGAATGTCCCAGATTTCAACACATATCTGGGCAAACACCCTCTAGAGCTTGACCAGTGTTTGGAAGAGAGAACCAACGGACAATGAGCTAGGATGATCATTGAAAAGGAGACGGAAATCATGTTGGGCGGCCAGCTCATAGAACAACTATTTATTATTATTGGTCAACTAGCTTTTATGCTTTACTTCCTACTAATCATTGTCCTTATGCCTCTTGCAGGCTTATTGCTTTGGCAAAAGACAAAGTTCTTTTACTGGTTCCCACCATTCTCAGCACAGTGAAGGTCCATCATTTAAATGCTAACACTGTGCCGCTGTTATTATATGACTGTGATGGGTCATCACTACAGCCTATGAAGAGCTAAAAATGAGTTATCACATGAAGGATATTTAAAAAGTGAATAATGACAGTCTATATGAAGAAACAGTAAATGACATTAAAATTATATGATAAACAGTACAATCAGAATGGTGGTTATTACAATAACAGTGCCTATTCATACAATGCTGTTAATTTTGTGAAGTCTTTACATATATCATTTCCTCTGATTCCCATAGCAACCTTGTGATGCTGATATTATTATCTTCATTTTGAAAATCAAGAAACTGAGGCTGAGAAAAGGGTAAGTGCCCTTCCCAAAGGAAATATCTGAGGAAGGATCCGAATTCATGTTTTCCTGAGTTGAACATCAGCACAAAGTCCACTAAGCCGTAGACACTAAAGCCCATTCACATTCTCTTGAAAAAGCAAGGCAAATACAGAGAGAAAGCTAACGTGTTCCACTATATCCTTTTAATAGAGGGAAAAAGAAATGAAAACCATCATCATGTTGGGTGTGCCCTCACTGTGGAACTTTTGGGAAGACATGGATAAGGGTTTCACAGGATGGATAGGTCAGCACAAAAAGGTTGCAATCTGTTTTGTTCGAAGGAACTCCCAAATCCATGAGATCACAGATCCATTTGAGCCTTTGAATATGAAAGTGAACAATATGATGAGAAATTATAGATTATGGAGAGCACCACTGGAGGAAGTGCTCATAGTAATGAGACAGCGCCTTTACTGAGATATCAAAAAAAAAAAAAAATCAAGTCGTGTGTCTAAGAACTAAGCTAGCTCAGTGACTTGCCTGATATCATAAAACTAATGTCAGAGCTGCTATTCAACCAAATTCTTCTAACTTTAATTCTATTTCTCCTCTACCATAGTGATTTCTCAATTGGTACTATGATGCAAAAGAAATGGACATCTCCCTGCGCTCAAGGAGTGTAAAGTCTAATAAGAACAATTATATGAAAAAGCCCTAAAAATCACACATTGATCAGGAATGAACTAATGCATGTGAATACATTGAGCAGGAATATACAAGTGGGATGTCCTGGAATAAACCATACCATTTGGGTTCAGAAATCTACAGCTGGAAGGTACCACAGAATTAATTTAGTTCATCATTTTACAGATGAAAAAACAGAGGTAGAAGAAGACTAAAGGTCACCCAAGTGATGAGAATTGGACACTGGATTCAAATCCATGTCCTCTGCCTCTAGATCAAATGTCCTTTACCCCATACGCTACTGCTGTGATTCAAGCAAAATAAAGTGTGTATAGAGTGGAAAGGGAGAGAACGGGACAGGGAATGACATGGAACTTATGTTAGGTAATTTTAAGTTCTACTAAAGTATTCATTTCTTTGTATTATTAAGCTGTGTCTTTAGAGGAACTACTGTATCCCCAGCTGATTCTGTATCCCAGCTGTAGCAGCTGTGATTAATATAGCTTCCAGATTGTATTAGGATAACCTGCTGTGCCTGGGATTGCTCCGAGATCATGCCAGAGGGTAAGCTGATAGAGAATTTATCAACTAATTGTAGCTCAGATAAAGGTAAAAAGTACTTTGTTGTTGTTGTATTTGTTTTTAAAGTAACTCAGATAAAACTTCAACATACCGATGAATGATTGAAAAACTATCTAGTACTTTCTGACCACTATGGTCGTCATTAAGTTACAGGACTGGTTCTGATGATCATAAAGTCTAACTTAAAGACACAAGCAGCCATTTGGGAGGAAGGAAACCAGCATCACTTGTTGAAATATGATTGTGGAAGAGAAAAAGATCTGGGAAACTAGGATATTATTGATCATACTAAACTTGCAGAACCTGAAAATAACTCTATGCGACTTTGCTGACAAGAAAGTGATTTAGAAACAACCAATCAAGAAGCATCCATTAAACTTTTATTAAATGCCAGTCACAGCTAAGCAGTAGGGATAAAATGAAAAATCCAACAAAGAAAAAAACGATCTCGAGTTTCAAGGAATTTACATACTATCTTTGTTGGTGCTTTTGGTTTGTTCACTCATATGTTACTCTTTGTGATCCCATTTGGGATTTAGTTGGCAAAGATACTGTAGTTGTTTGCCATTTCCTTTTCCATCTTATTTTACAGATGAAGAACTGAGGCAAACAGCATTAAGTGCTTGCCCTGAAGTCATCAGCATCCCAAAAGGTCCATGCTCCATAAATATCTCAAAGATTCTAAGCTCATGCAGGGGGGATAGATCTCAAAGATCCCTCCTTCCTCAGGAAGCACTATTTGATCAGGACCACTTCAATTCTCTCCAACACTAGTTTTTCATATTTTGACAAGACTACCACTCTGTACCAAATCAGCAGGGACTGTTATCTCCCCTCCTGCCCACGTTACTTAGCAATGTGCAGTTCATTGAACACACCTGTGATTGGTTTTTGATTATGGGACTCAGGTGTGATTTCTCCCAGGATCCATCTCCATCAGTTATACAAATCTGAATAATAATTATACTGATAATAATACAGATAAGTATTAGGGAGAGAAGCTCAATGGTAGGGGTTCAAGAGCAATAGCCAAAGAAAAAGCAGCCCCCCAGAATTCAAGGCTACTGCTAGATCCCTGAGAAGTATAGTTTTGATCCAAGCCCTCAACTTGTCACTACATGTGAGTTGGGATAAAAACTCTAAGATTTGGATGTGCCTCCCCTGGATCCCTGAATAGTTCTTATTCACAATTTCTTAAACCTCAGTAATATTTTTCATCACTCTTTAATTGATTTATGCCTACTTTTTTCCTAGTTATTTTGCTACTACTAAAGTATTGCTATAAATGTTCTGATATGTGTGTATGCGTGAATCCATATGTGTAAGTATTTATATCTCTCTATCCTTCCATTGGATCCTTCTTCAATCTTTGAAATCCTTGGAATATAGCCCTAGATGTAGGTCAAAGCTTATAAACATTATACTCTTATGACTATTTTAGATTATGAAGAAAATAAATGGAGAGAAATACCCTGAAAAAGTTGGTTCAGAGTCTAAAAATGCTAAATGTATGTATGTGATTCCAGAGTCGCAGAGACAGCAACAATATGGATTTTCCAAATAAATTATGAGTGAAAATAAAATTTCTTTAGGATCTGGCCTAAAATGTAATGTTTCTTACTGCCAACATGATGCCAGTTCTGCATGTGGATAATAACCTTCAATTATCACAGCAACTCCCACTACGGTCATTGAGCAAATATTTCAGCATGATCAAGTCTTCCATCTTTTTTCCTTTGCCCGGGAATATTTCACTCTCTGTCATTTTAGAAGAATAAGACTTGAAACATGACAAAGTGCTGCTTTACCTTCTATTTAATTCTGCAAAAATACTTTTTCATATTTGTGAATTTTTATTACAGGATCTTTACATAATTGTGGGTATGTATATTAGGTATTCTTACTATTTCATCACACATACACACTGATACACACTGATTATTCACTCAATGGATTTCCCAAAGAACATGTCATAATTTGGACAACATTAATTCTCCATCTGTTTGTCTTTTCCTGTGCAGGTTGCTACCTACTTTCTCAAGGAGCTATAGATCACAATAATGAGGTCCTATAAGTATTCTTGGATTTTAGCATAATATGATTTACAAAGAACAGAATTTGGACAACTTCATCATCTACAATTAATCCTTATTTCATTTGGGAATCATATTATATCTCTTCTAGGACAAGAGTAAACTCCATTGTCTAACATTCATTTCTACATTTTATATCTCAATGAGGATAGGGACCAAGAAGAGGGTCTGGTCTTATGGATTCATTGGCATTGGGAACTCATGGAAAAAGAAAGACCTATTGAAAGGATCAAAAGATTTCTCTCTCTCTCTCTCTCTCTCTCTCTCTCTCTCTCTCTCTCTCTCTCTCTCTCTCTCTCTCTCTCTCTCTCTCTCTCTCTCTCTCTCTCACTCACACACACACACACACACACACACACACACACATACACACACACCACACACACCACACACACATCACGAGATACAGCTAGGTTACATAGTGGAAAAAAATTGGCGTTTTCTTTTCATCTTATAGTCTAAGAACAAGAGTCCTTAAGATAAATTGTGACCTAGACCTCTTCCATTGAAATCCACGGTTATTGTCTCAGAGTGATATTTTTAAATGCATAAAATAAAGTACTTAAGATTATGTAGGAAACCAATTGTAATGAAATACAGTTGTCAAATACTTTAGGATTAATGAGCCCACATTAAGAACCCCTACTTAGAGAGTTGTCTAGAGAAACTGAGAGGTAAATTGATATTCTTTTGTATGTGTCAAGAGTAAGAATTTGAATCCAAGTCTTCTTGGCTTTCAGGGCATGTTGCCCCTCATATTTCATTTGATATTAGTCAAATTCATCACTGAACAATATTAATTTTGTGACTTGTTCTTTCAAGGAATCTACATCATGTTAACATAAGTAAAGGCAACATTTTTATTAGAAGATGAACAGTAAGGCTGTATTTTATTCTACAAATAAAGTTATCATTATGTTTTTAGGCCATTTATACAAAATTTTTATAGAGATGTAAATTTGGGTATAAGGGTTAGTAGTTGTTGAAATCTTGTTTTTATATCCAGTTTTTCTTTCTGGAATGTCGTTTCAAATTGCATAGGGAAGATTTATTACTATTCACAAGATACTATGTCAAAAACTGAGGAAAGAAATACAAACACAATAAATGGGCTATACCCTTAAAGGACTTAAATTCAAATGGAAGATGCTAACACATAACAGGGAGCTGGAAATCTGGAATGAAGAAGAGGGGAAAGCTTTTGAAAAGAGAAGGGAAGTTTGAAAAGGAAGAAGTGGAATAAAGTGAGCAAACCGTGAGCATCTTTTGTGATGGTGGTCTGGGTTCTAGACTTATGAATCAAAATAAAAGGTCCCACAGTGAAAGTTTTTACAAGGGCTAAAAGAGTACAGGTAAGGAAGTAGAAAAATCTAGTGATGAAGTTGTAGAACCAATGAAAACACCTGAAAGCCCAACGTCTCAGTGCTCAAAATTGTGTACTCTTCAAAATGGATATCTTCAGGGAACATTTGGTCTGACTTGGAGGCTCTTCCTGACTTCTTCTCAAGTGTTATTTTGATTTCTTTGTGGAAGATATGTACTGAGCTATGGAGCCCAAATGTGTCAAGAACAGATTTGTTTGTAGCTTGCACACAGAAGCAAGATTTCTCAGAATTACCTTTGTCTTTGGCCTCTCTCCCTCCCTAATTCTGATCATGTTTTCCAGCATACTTCCTTTTGTTCATCTTTAAAATGAAGTCACCAAGTTAACTGACTTGGTTTGAAGGCCCTTATGGAGTCCTTCATAAATTTCTTTTCATTCCGTGCAAACGATTTTGCTAAATAAACTACAAATATCTTTAGGGCAGTCTTTTTTTCTTACTCTCTTTTTGAACAGCACATGATAAATTTATCAAATGTTCAATCAAATGATGCTTCTTCCTGTCCTAGGAAGCATGATGAAATGCTTTGTTTCCCACTACAGGGAGAGCCTGTGAGCCAGCTTCCCTTTCACCTGCAATTTTCTTATGTTTTTCTACTTTGATTTTTAGAGAGCATGTCAGTCTCATTGTGGCTTGTTTTCTTCAACACCATCCAATTTGCTGTTTAATATAAAAAAAAATTTTAAATTTAAACTAATATTTAACTTAAACATTTTAAGCTAACAGTTATTAAATTAATGCTTATAGTTCTAAAACTGTTTCCTTTTCCTGGCACTATTATTACCACTGTTAAAACAAAAGGGGGTTACATAGAAATAAAGATCATGTTGTATTTCCCTTTGTTCCTTAGGATGCCATAACCACAGAATTCATCACTGGATATCCAACACCTTAATGATGAACTTGGCCCTGGTGAAAAGTTTCTGTCATTGTGATCCTATTTGAATCCTTTTTAACTTGGTAGAATCTTGTAGAGATTGTCTTCAATAATATAACTTTAAAAAATTCAGTGTCGCTGCTCAGTTAAACACAATTTTATAAATCTAGACTCTTTATGATTTTGGAAATTATGCTTGCAGCTACCATCAGGTATGGGTGGGAGTATATAATATTGCATAAGCAAAAGGTTAAACTCATCCAGGTGTATATAACTGAGAATTAGACTACATGATTTCATTTCTTTCTTATTTAAAACTATTAAAGATATCATGAATAAAATATCATAAAGAACTTTCTCCATGACTTTTTATTATTCCCATACTCTTCCACCTGCTCTCCCCAATTAAAATGATCTTTCCTTTCCTGACCATTGTATAAAATATATATCTACTTTGGACTTTTGTGATAATCTTGTTATTATATTATAGTATTATATTTCACATATAATATTATAATATAATAATATATTATAACAATGTTATGCATTACAATTATTAAATTATTATAGTAAAGCTATACTATGTTTCATATTCTCTTCTTAGCAGATTATAAATTCAATGACAGAAGATACCTTGTCAATTATTTTTATAACCCCAGAAGCAACTAGGGGCTCTGACCTTTGGAGTCAAGATCTGAGTTGAAATTTGGTCTCTCTTAGTACTGGCAGTGTGACACTAAGCAAGTGTTTTTCTCTTTCTGCCCCAGATTTCTCAACTGTAGGTTGGGGATGATAATAGCACCTACCTCATAGGATTGTTGTGAGATTCAAATAAGGTAATATCAGGGAGGTGCTCAAAATAATCCCAGAAACATAGTAAGTATTTCCTAAATGCTTGCATATCCCCTCTCCCCATCAATGCTTGGCTCTGTGTTTTGCACATAACACAAACTTGACAAATGGTTGTTCAATGAATGAAAATGAATCTCTCAAGCTAGACCAACTAGTTTTTCAAATGATATGGTAGAGTCTCCCTTGGAGAGGACCGCCAGGGAGAAGGAACTTGATGGAGGACTTGGAGAGGTATAGATAAGGATCTCTGGAGGAGGACATACAACTTTCTACATCAGTATCCTGGTGCAAAGCCTAGGTTACCCTATCTCTATAACTATTCTAATGAAAGGAAATCAGATTTCAGATGAGATGACATTTTAGAGACCATACGACCCAACTTTACCATTTCATAGGTAAGAAAACTGCTATCAAGGGAGTTAATTGATTTACCCAAAGTCATTTAGACAGTAAATAATTTTTTTTTAAGTTCAGATTTTTTTAGTTTCAAATCCAATGCAATTTCCTGAATACCATAGTGTATCCTGAAAAATAAGTCTGATTACAATAGACTGCATTCGGGCTTTGTTACAAGCCATATTCACAGGAAATTATGGATTAAATTTGGATTAATATCACAATTTCATTTTTCAAAATATGAACATTTGTTCATGTTTGCCCAGTAGCACTTTGGCTATAAAATATATCATCTAACACCAATGTCTTTCTTCAGTGTGGGAAACAGAGAAGGTAGAAGAAAGGACAGTACTAGAGACTTCTTTATCTCTTGTCAATTCTATCTTGGTTTTGAGGATAAAAGAGAGGAAGGCACAGAGAAAGAGAGGAGGAAAAAGAAGAGAGGAAAAAAGAGGAAAAAGCAAAGGAAAAGGAAAGAGGGGGGATAAAGGGAGAAATAAACTTAAGAAAACTCAATAAGAGGGTGCTCTTAACTAGAGTGTGTCTGTTCACAATGGGCCAATGAAGACGGAATTACCTATATGTAATTATGTCATGGAGATCTTTAAAAATTATTATTAATATTACACACCGAGGTAGAGCGTCTCTGGGGTTCCTTCTAACTGAGATTATACAGTCTATGATCTTTACCAATTCCCTACATCCTGCACCTCCTAACCTGACTGCCTCTTCCCAGATCCTGCCCCCTAAGCTTCTGGGGGACTTATTATGAGGATGCAGAGAAGGCAAGGATAGAGACTTTAAACATTTACCAAAGTTTCCATTTAGAATTTAAATTAAGGAGCGCTAGTTTGGGGTGCCTAGTCTATGCTTTAATTATTGTATTGTGATCAGTAATACCTTGAATCAATTTTCTTTTATGACAAAAAATGATTATAGTTACCCTTTGAAGAATTTAGAAAGAAATACCATTCACTTGGATTCTCTGGATGTCTTTTTGAAACATATTCAATATCTCATTTTCATTATCAGGTGCATGAAGTAAAATACAAGCTCATACAAGGCCAGGAGATGCATGTCAATATTATTACTGGACTTCATTGTGCAAAGGATAGAAGACTGAATTGTCCTTAAAATTAATTTCCCCTCAAATCTACAGCTCTTTCTGAAAGAGCAAATGATGAAGAATAGCCTGTTTTAATAAATCAAGATTAATTTCTTTGTCTTGACTGCCTAATATTCAATTAAGTATAATATAGTCACTGAGAAGAGCAGATTCATTTCACTGTGCTGTACAAAAAAAGGCAGAAGCAATGAGAAAATCACAATGTAGTAAGTCAGAGGTCATCTTGTCTTGTTCATAAAGGAATAAAAATCTCCTCTAACAATGGCTATCCAGTCTTTCGGAGGACTTATATTCCTCCCGAGGCAGAGATTTCCACTCTCAGATAATTCTTGCTTTTAGGAAGATGTTTTTTCTATCAAACAGACATCTCCTTATAGATTCTAGGGAGGCTCTTTCTTTTCCTTTTCCAAATTTTTTCCTATTCAAAGACTGAGAAAAACAATCTATCAGTTAGTTATATACTCTTTATATTGTCTATTGTTTTACATGTGTAAGTCTTATTTTCCAAAAAGTACATGAAATTCTTCAGGGATAGCATTTATGTCTTATATTCTCTTATATATATTATATAATATCTTATATTATTTTCTCTTCCAGCATAACCACATTTGTCATCCTCTAGCCCATCATCAGCCTCCCCCTTTTCTTATTCCCTGACTATCTCATCTGGATTGGTTTCACACACTCGGACAAATTTTTTCTTCTGTTCTTGATTCCTCTCTCTGCTATTTTGACAATAAGCACTGTTAGTCACCAGAATTTGATGCCATTCATATACACTGTTATATATCGCCTCTCCTCCCATACTCTTGAGCTCCAAGTCCCAATTCCAAAGTACTTTTCAAATTGAAACATGTCTCACAGTGCTGGCTGTTCTTTTCTTCCCAATAAGCTCTTGGTATTTGAAGGAAGCAATACTGAAGAGAATGCCAAAATGATCAATCAACTCGTTCACTGAGATGTTTTGTCAATCAACAAGGATCAGGGCCAAAACTAGGTCTGGACCACGTAGGGAAAGGAAAGATTTTCCTCCCAGGGCAAACACCATCTTCCCCATGTCTCAACACATGGGATGCTCTCTCAATATTGTGTCACCATGGTTCTTCTCTCCCAGGGATTGAATTCCCCTGATCCCCAACACAACCCCATGTAGAAGTAAACTAGACTTTCTGTCATAGGAGCCAACTGATCTTCGAGGGCAAGGGCACTGGAGGCTGGACTGTCCTAGATTTTACCTTCTTCCCCTACTCACTCATCTGATTTTGATGTAGACACAAGAGTCTTTAATTACAGCTCTGGAAAATGGGTCTTCTTGGTCATCCTCCCTGAGATTTGGACTTCAAGAGTCGTTAACTGCAAGATTATATTTGTATTCATTTGCATCCTAGCACATCTTATCTAACTTCCCTTTACTTCCCCATGTCCTTAGCTATAGTTTCCTAGTTTCAAAATGTCTTCATGATCTGCAGTGGATAATAGCATTAAGACAAATTAACAATGGGTTGAAGAAAGAGGGAAAATTACATTTTTATGTTTATTATTCAAAAAAGTAAGGCTCAATTTTATAGTAATCTCATTTTCAATTTTATAGTCGCACCTCATTTTTGAATCAGAAACAGCTTTTTTTCTTATGTACTAACCAAATGACATGTATCTACTTCCAGGAAGTAGTAAATCATTTCTATTCAGAATCTTAAAATTAAGGGGAAAGCATTACAGACTCTGAAGACAATTCTAAATTAATGTCAAATTTGTTTCCAACCAGAAGACTAAAATCAAATTATTTCCCAAGGAAGTGAAATTATAAAGGATTGGTATTCATTTACATATGTAAATGTGTCTTCATTCTGGAGTCTTCTTGTTTGTTTTTAAATTATTTGATAAATTTATTAAATTATTCAATTAATTCAACCTTTACTAAACAACTTACTATGTGAAAAGTACTGTGCTCTGTGCTACATTGAGAATATAAATAAAACAATCCCTACCATCATTTTGGAGTTTATAATCTCATAGATAAATTCATATACAAATAATGGTGTTACAAAATAGCCCATGGCAAATGCATCTGACAGATATAACAAAACTACTTTGTGAGGTCCAAGTATAACAGCATTACTGACCAGTTGAATCAGTGAAGACTTCATGAAACAGATGACAATTGAATTGTGTGCTAAACATTAGACAAATGAAGTCAAAAAAATCAAACAAGGAAGGAAGGAAGGAAGAGAAAGAAAAAGAAAGTATCACAGGCATGGGAGGAAATATTTGTGAAAGCGTGAGGTTGGGAAAGTTTGGGACCTATTTGGGAAACAACCAAATAATTTTCCTTAAGCTAAATTATATGAGAGATATCGGGAAAGTTGGAAGATTTACAGATTAGGGAATTCATTGAATTGCAGATGGAGGTGCTTGAACTTCACTCAAAAAGTAACAGAGAACCAGGGAAAGTTTTTGAATAGGGGGATGATACCTATGGGCCAAAAAGGCATCAATGCAATCTTTTTTTTTTTTTTTTAAATAATGTTTAGATTAGTCGGATGGTTTCAGAGAGATCTGGAGAGACTGACATTAACTGAAGCTAAGTAAAGTGAATAGAACCAGGAGATCATTGTACACAGCAACAACAAGATTATATGATCAACTGTGATGAAGTGGGTTCTTTCCAACAATGAGGTGATTCAGGGCAATTCCAATAGACTCGTGATGGAGAGAGTTAACTGCACCCAGAAAGACTGTGAACTTCATAATATTTTTTTGTTGTTGCTGTTTCCTTGCTTTTTTTTCTTTCTCATTTTTTAAATTTGATTTTTATTGTGCAATATGATAAACATGGAAATAAGCTTAGAAGAATTGTACACGCTTAATGTATATTGGAATCCTTGCTGTATAGGGGAGGGAGATAAGGAGAAGGGAGGGAGAAAAATTTGAAACACAAGGTTTTGCAAGGATGAATATTGAAAACTCTCTTGGCATGTATTTTGAAAATAAAAAGCTATTATTTTTAAAAAAGAAAAAAATAATGTTAAAAAAAGAGAAAAAATAAGGAACTAAGGTTGGGACAGGTTAAGCTTAAAGGTACAAGTGAAACATCTGGGTGGAAATTCTCAGCAGTCTTGGTTGAGACTTCTGATATGTGGATAGTTCTATGGAATATTATTCAACAATTGTTATATAATATATATATATACATGCATACATATATATATATGTATGCATGTATATATATTGTTCTTTCTTCAGTAGATATAGCCTACACTCTACCTCAGCTTTGGTTTTTTTTTTTTTTTTCTGGTAATCAGAGCCACAGCCACTGTAGCTTTGGGAGACCTTTCAACTTCAAAGGCACTGTTCCAAAGCCCTGCTACCTTGAAAGATTAATAAGTTACAGTGTTAGTAAGAAAGAAATTATTAATGATACCATCAAAGAAGCTATTAATTTCCAAACTCAGAATTTTATTCTGCTTAGACTAAAAGAGTAAATCAACCTTTCCCTTAAAGAGCATTCATCATGAATATTGTATATTTTGGTAAACTACTTCCAAGGATCATGTTTTTGTGGGTTGTTTGTAACTGATTACTTGCTCTGTTTTATTGAGATTGTCTTGCCTTCTGTCACAATAGGTCACACTATTAAAAACTTTTGTTTCATATATATATATAAACCCAAAATACTTTCTAAGAGTCATGATCAATATGCATCAGTGCAGGGAGTTTTCATGCCAGAATTTCTGCCTAAAGAAGAAAAGACATATCTAGACCTTACTCTATCCCATCTCCCACTAAAATTTTTAAAAATGAAAACTTGGGGCAGTTAGGTGGTATAGTGGATAGAGCACCAGCCCTGAAGTCAGGAGGAATGAGATCGCAGACACTTAACAATTCCTAGCTGTGTGACCCTGGGCAAGTCACTTAATCCCAATTGCCTAAGCATAAAAATAATGAAAACTGAATAGAAAGGAGAGACAAGTAGATTCTATTGCATTGTTGTTGTGTAGTCATTTCAGTCACATCTGTTGGGTTTTTCTTAGCAAAGGTACTGGAGTGGTTTACCATTTCCTCTTGAGCTCATTTTAGATATGACTTACTGAGATAAATAGGGTTAAATGTCTTGCCCAGGGTCACACAGCTAGTACCTGAGCCCAGACTTGAACTCAGAAATATGAATCTTCTTGATTTCAGTCCTAACATTCTGTACCTACTCTGTTTTTACTCTCTCCAATCTACCAATCAAAATTCTATGCATTAAAAGTCTATAAAAGACACAAAAGCAAATTACAACCAACTGGAATAAATATTTAAAGAAAGAAATAATCAATACCATTATTTCCAGTTTTTTTTTTTCAATAAAGAGCCAAATCTAACAGTTCCTTATGATGCTCATTCAGAATATTTCTCCTTCAGGATGCTATTATTTTTCTGAAAACAAAGACAGGTTCTCTATTTAAGCAGAGAGGATTTCCCCCGCTATGTTATGTTTCTGATTAACCAAAAAAGGATATAGTGCAATATTTTTAAAGGACCAGACTCCACATCATTTTTGGCTGAAAAATTCTCATCAACTTTGACTGTGCTTGCTCCCTAAAGCCTACAGAACCAAATGCACAAATGTTCATTAGGGCAGAAGTTTCCTCTTCTGGGAGGTCAGCAAAACCTTAGAGAGTATTCAACTAAATCATGCATGATCCTATGTCACTAGGAAAGCTAATAAAAAATACACCTCAATATATCTCCTAAGCTTTCTATGATTTACTTTCATGGCTAAATCCAGAGTAGTGTAAATAATTAATCCCCTGAGGTGGTTGCATTATTCAAATTTGTACTACATATCTCCATTGGGCTGGAACCAATTACAGTGGATCTTTATATATTCTATATTTGTGAGTTTGCTTACTCACTAAATTCCTGCATAACCCCCAAATCAATATTGTTGTACTCTCTCAGTCATTCATGGACATGCACAGAGCTGTGAAAAATTTGAGTCATCAGACACACATATTCCTAACTAAAGTCGAATGAGGCACAGATCACTCTGCTTTCTTGTTTTAGCTTTTGTATCGTAAGCAAGTGTCCTTTTCATGGTCTATTTAATGTCATATTTCTCACATTTTTGTGCTTTTTTTGATGATTTTATTGTTTGAAATCCCCACCCCCAAGCAAAGGCTAAAGTGATATCCAGTGTTGTGATATGCTTTACAAAAACAAACAAACAAACAATAACCAAAAAAAAAAAAACACATTAGTTAATTTTTGTTCAGGAGTGAGTTATGGTGCTATTGGCTTTCAGTTCAATGTTAATGAATCAGCAATGTGGATGAGTACCTAAAAAGGAAAAGGAATTTGTAGATGCTGAGCTGGGAAATGCTAAAGTAAATGCTGTGACCACAGGCTCGCCAAAATGTAATGCTACATTTCCCTTTGGAGGAATGGTTCAGTAGTCAATAATTCAGTGTTTCAGGCAATTTTATAGAACATAACTACCATGAATAATGGGAATGGACTCTGCCATTTTTTATATAATTATCACTCTTGAGTAGTGTAAATTCAAATACATGTAATACTTCAGGAGATTTATTGTTCACACTGATCAGGACCTAGCTGATCAAAATCAAAGATTTGGAAGAAACTACTTGAATAGTCCATATATTAGGACTGTTGGGATCAATATTGCAGTATATATGTAAAACATTCTACAAATGCTTCTATTTATCAATTCTTTCTCCAAATGCAGATATTTTCTTTCTTCATATGTCCTTTGTAGTTAATTTGGGTATTTATAATAGTCAAAATGACTTATTCACTTTAACTTGTTCTTAAAACAATGCTGTTGCCACTCTATAGTATGTTCTCTGGGTTCTGCTCATTTTGCTCTTCATTTTTTTTTTTTGTATAAGTCTCTCCATGTCTTTTGAAGATCTTAAAACTCACAACCAAAGAAAGAACACTGGGAAATGAATGTAAACTATTTGCATTTTTGTTTTTCTTCCCGGGTTATTTTTACCTTCTGTAGCCAATTCTCCCTGTGCAACAAGAGAACTATTTGGTTCTGCACACATATATTGTATCTAGGATATACTGTGACATATTTAACATATATAGGACTGCTTGCCATCTATGGGAGGGGGTGGAGGGAGGGAAGGGAAAAATCGGAACAGAAGTGAATGCAAGGGATAATGTTGTAAAAAAAAAATTACCCTGGCCTGTTCTGTCAATAAAAAGTTATTATAAAATAAAAAAAATTTTAAAAAAAGATCTTAAAGCTCATCGTTTCTTAAAGAATAGTAATATTCCATCACAAACAAAGAATGGGCATCCTTGAAACTTCCATTTCTTTGCTATGACAAAGAGAGGTACTACAAATGTTTTAGAACATCTAGGTTCTTTTCCTTTTCAGCTTGTCATCTTGGGAAACAGACCTATTAATGTTACTGCTATGTCAAATGATATAGGCAGCTTATTAACTCTTTGGGCATAATTCTAGGTTGCTTTCTTAAATGGTTGGATCAATTCAAAGTTCTGCCAACAGAGAATTAGTGTCTCAATTTTTCTACATCCCCTCCAATATGTGTTGCTTTTCTCTTCAATAATTTTAGCCAATCTGATAGGTATAAAATGATTTCTCGATGTTGTTTTAAGATATAGCAGATCAGGAGAATTTAATGTGGCATTTTTCATATGACTGTGCCTTTAAAAAATATATTTGTGGGTATATATACATATGTGGATGTGTGTATTCCCATAGAATTAGAGTATTTAAAAAATTCTAGTTAAGTTTTATGCTTGGTATAGCTTAAAATGATACTAAGATTTTTGAAATACTTTGTTTCCTTTCTATTTCTATTTCCATAGTTTTCCTCTTCTTCCAAAGTTACAGAGTTACTTTGGTCTTTGGAATAAGATCTGCATTATCTCATAAAATGTTAGCTCTAAAAGGCCCGGAGAGTATTTATTTCAAACTACTCATTTTGCAAATTATCAAATTGAGAATCCAAGAGATTAAATAGCTTGTCCAAGTACAAAGCAATTGGTTGAAAATGTAGTGCTAGTACCAAAACATCTCAGTTTCTACTACTGTACCATCTCCATTATATTTCTTAAATATCTATTTTCAGTCTTTCAATTATTTTTGAGAAATGTCTAGATTGATTTTAATCTTTATTCAATTATCTATATATGTATTCAAAGAATTCATATTTAACTTCTACTGTATTCAAATCACCAATATGAATATATTGAAAAAAGAGTAATTTTACCCCCTAAAATTAATATTTATTTATACTTGAAAAATTAATTTTTCAGAAAGTGAATACCACAATATTGAGACATTAAAATAATTTTAATATGTAATCTTCATTCCTTTGATGGTGACTTAATATAAAAATCAAATCACTGTTTTCCAAAAGGAAGATGCCTTATTGTGGGTCATTCTTTCTGTAACTCCGGAAAGTAAATTGCTTTCTTCTCGTTATCCATGAATTCTTCTGTTATCCCGGGTTAACAGAAAAAGTACTTTCATTGCACATTTACAGGAAGTTTGGAAAATCCATGTTATTAAATATTTTAATACAATTAAAAAATCGTAGTGCTATCCAAATGCTATTTCTTGTCCCTTCCATTTTTCCCAAGCAGAAGACAATTATATAATGAGATATGGCACTGCCACAAGTTGAAACTAAGCTCTTGGAGAGCATGAAAGAAGCTGTCACTTGTAATTTTGATCAGGAAGGTTTTTCTACTTCTTTGTGCTCATCAAGCATTGTTTACTAGCCCTTATTCTCCTTAGAGCAGTATCTTGTGGGCGAGAGTGTGAAATTTAAGATTACCCCCAAAGAGACAATAAAGAATTACCATTTCAAAAAGACAAAGGACAATTCTGTGAGTATGAAGCAGAAGATGCTTCTCAAAGAAAGCTCTCTTTTCACAGCTTTCTATTTTCTATGACAAGGTGAAAAGCAACCAGGACAGATTTGGAATATTGCTATCTTCCTTGCAAAAAAACTAGTTCTTAATTAGCCTGACCAAAGTTTGGGTTTTCTGGAGATCTTAGAAAAGCCTGGAGTAAGGAGATGAGAAAACCAAGAATTAATAGTTCAGCATTCATGACAGCACTGAACCAAAATTATATCACAAAGTCTCTCACAGTATGTTGATGATTATAGTGGTCAGGAGACACTTTGACCCAAAAGGAATTTTAAAATTTAAAGTTTCCTTCAGCACCACTGTTAAATATAATAAAAAGAGATAGATTTGCTAAAAACCTTAAGTCTTTTAGATTATATTATAGATAATTTAATATGCTCAAGGGGGAAAGAGATATAGAATAGGAGGTCTGGGTGGGCCTCCATAGGGAATCTAGAAGAAGAAGAAACTGGAAAGAAGAGACAAAAAAACAAGTCTAGAACTCGTTAGCTTTTAAAATGTAGGTAGATCACTGACACAAAAATGTTTGTGGCAGCCCTTTTTGTAGTGGCCAGAAACTGGAAACTGAGTGGATGCCCATCAATTGGAGAATGGCTGAATAAATTGTGGTATATGAATATTATGGAATATTATTGTTTGGCAAGAAATGACCAGCAGGATGAATACAGAGAGGACTGGCAAGACTTACATGAACTGATGCTGAGTGAAACGAGCAGGGCCAGGAGATCATTATATACTTCAACAACAATACTATATGATGATCAATTCTGATGAAAGTGGCCCTTTTCCCCCAACAGTGACATGATTCAGGCCAATTCCAATGATCTTGCGATGAAGAGAGCCATCTTTACCCAGAGAGAGGACTGTGGGAACTGAATGTGGATCACAACATAGCATTCTCACTCTTTTTGCTGTTGTTTGCTTTCATTTTGTTTTCTTTCTTATTTTTTCCTTTTTGATATGATTTTTCTTGTGCAGCAGGAGAATTGTATAAATATGTATATATTGGATTTAACATATATTTTAGCATATTTAACATATTGGATTACTTGCCATCTAGGAGAGGGGGTGGAGGGTAAAGAAGGAAAATTGGAACACCAAATTTTGCAAGGGTCAGTGTTGTTATTAATTGTTTTTAATGTTATTATCTCTGCACATGTTTTGAAAATGAAAAGCTTTAATAATTAAAATAAAATATGGGCACAAAATCATTGAAACTCATGGATTATCTTTTTCAAATTGTCACTTGTTTGGAATCACGATGGAAGTTTGTACTTTTCATGGGAAAAATTAAAAGATACAAGGTAATATGGGCATTTTTTCTGGAGGGTGTCGAGTTATGAATATAAAATGCCAGTGAGTTTAGTCAATTTCTCTTATGACTCAGATCCTGTTGTATATCAGCTCACAGAGTCATCAAACATTTGGAAAAATTATAAAAGCATCTATTGTGGTGGGAGGAGGTAGAGAATTAAAGAGAGGAAAATTGAAGGCAAGTTTCATATTTTCAGACTAAAATTTAAGGCTCAATAAAGTCAAATAAGTCATGCCTCCCCCCAATTCCTTGAACAGAAGTAATCTCTTCAAAATGGAATCATACTTGAACAATCCCTTATTGGCTACCACCCTGCCTCCTAATATATTTCTTACCTTTTTGTAGCAGAGAGAAAATCCAGCAAGCCTTTCCTTGATATTAAATATGAAATTTCCCTTGGTGTCTTAGGTCCCTATTTCACGTTGGGTAAATCTGAGCAGCTGGCACCTGAGTTATTGTGTTGCCTATGAGATCATGGATAGACTCACTAAATTGTAAAAGCAGATTGTTTTACCCTTTGAAGACAGAATCAAGAATAGTGAGGGTCACAAGTGGCAGTAGCACAATGGCTACAGCACATGAAGACATAAGAGTTTTGATAATAATGAAGGAATCAAGGAAAGAAAAATTAGGGAATTTGAAGGCATAGAGAGTGAAAAACAGAAAGTATATATTTAAATGCAAAAATTCCAGATAGATAGATAGATACAGCATATAATTAAAAATATGAATTTCACATACATATAGATATAGAAGACCCCAAAGGACGAATTGCAGCAAACAATGTTGGGGAATGTAATTTTTAGTCAGGAAGAAGCTGGAAGAAAACATCATTTCACAAAATGCTTTGCATCATTATATATAATTCTAAAGTCTTACTATACACACACAAACACATATATACATATGTCTAATTTGAGAAGTTAAGATAGGCTTATGAATGCAGAAAAGAAACAACGGATGGGAGTACATGTGTATTTTTTTTTATCAGTAACTCGACTGAAGACATATTTGTCACATTGATTAAATTGTCAGATGGAAAAAAGGAGAGATAACTAACATGTAAAATGATAGAATTAGGATCCAAAAAGATAAGAACAATAGGCTAAATCAGCCATGAGGAACTTTTAAAATGCTAAGTGAAAATCCTATAATTAAATTCAAGAATTAAACATAAGTACAAGAAGGGGGAAACATGGACTATTCAGTAGGTGCCATAAAAGTGTTAACGGACAAGAAGCACAAGAAGTATGATATGGTGGTCAGGCTCTGAACAAGGGCCATGATGTCAGTTCTATTATTCTCTGTCTTGGTCAGATCACATCTTGAGGGCTTCAATCAGTTCAAGAATAGATTTAAGGAAAGACTGACAAATGAAAAAAATTCCAGGGGGGGGGTTAACCAGAGGAATAGGAGATTATACTGTTTCAATGTCAGTAGAAAGACCTAAGGATATTCAGCCTAAAAAAGAGAAGAAAGTGGAAGTCTAATATCTATTTACAAGTATTTCAAAATATCATGTAAAAAATGCCATTGAACTGGCTCTGCTCAGCTCCTATCAAAATGAAGTTCAATAACTTAAGCTATAAAAAAACAGATTTAGCCTCAAGCTAAAGAAAAACTTCCTAATGATGATCACATCACTTACCAAACATGGTGCAGGCTGCCTTAGAAAGAGAATTCCCTATAACTGAATATCTTCCACAGAAGTTGGATGACCACTCTGGGGCAAGGGAGTCCCATCAATTATATCTGATTTCTCTTCAAAACCGAGTTCAATTAGATCACTGATTCTTAAACTTTTTCCATTCAAGACTCATTTTCACTAAAGAAAAATTTATTTTTACCAGATATATAGGTATATAAAATAGGTAAACAAATCAAACATTTACTATATATAAATCATAATTTTATGACCCCCATATTTAGTTATATGACTCTATATGGAAATGCAACTCACAGTTTAAGAAACACTGAATTAGATGACCTCTTGGATTTCTTCTAATTCAGAATTTCTGATTTTCTCTAAAAACTGGTCCAAACAGGCATTTTTATGTCTTTCTCATTTGGAAGTTTTCTTTATGTTAGCTACCTGGACAAAGATCCATGTTCATTTTGGACTTGAAACTAAATTCAGGTTATTACAGTTGGGCAGAATACCAGTAGAAAGATGATCCAGCACAGAAAGAATAGCAATTTGGGTGGAAGAAGGGGCTTTAGTTTGATACTTAGCCTTTCTATAGAGAGATTTATTATTTAAGGTAGTTATGTGGAAAGAATCCTCTCCGAGCCAGACATGTACAATCTGTATGACTCTGGCCAACTCACTTAAACCTGTTTCCCTCAGTTTTCTCATCTATAAAATGAGCTAGAGAGGTAAATGGCAAATCATTCCAGCATCTTTATAAAGAAAAACCTAACAAGGGTCATGAAGAGCAAAACACAACCAAAAGCAGCAAACTGTCACCCAGCTTCTCAAAGAAAACTTCTAGTGTGGGAGAAAAAGCTACTTCCTTAAGCAGTACATTCTGTTGATAGATTGGTCTAATTATGAGGAAGCATTTCCTTCTCTTGACCCTGGATCTATGAGTCTGTAACTTCTTATTGCCCTACTTTTGCCCTCTAGGCCCAAGTAGAACAAATCTAATACTTCCCCAGAATAATCTTTCAAATGTTTAAAAACAACTATTACCTTCACTGAGGCTGAAGAGCTAAAAGAGACTTAGAAGTCATTTCAAGACTAGCTCAGATTTAAAAGTAAGAGAATTTATTTTCTTTTACTTCTTTTTTGTAGCCTACCCTTCTTTCTCCTCATTTCCTTTATTCTACTGAATAGACAGCTCTAAGAATTTAATGAGTTTGAAAAACATTTCCCATCTGCTTTAATTTGCTTCCCAAGAAAAGAAAATTACATTAATTTCCGTGTTTGGGAATATTAAGTCTTACAAACCCCATACATTATTGTAAGCCTTACTGAAAATCACAATCACATTTAATCCAAGAATTTCCCCAGCACTGATCATGTTCTGATTTAGTCAAGACTGGTCAGGATGTCCTAATGCCTCTGGCATTAATCAGCCTTTTAATTGTGACTTTTTATCCTAGGGAATAGATTTCCTGATTTTGAGTTGTTAGGCCTGAACTACACCTTGGTAGGGATTTTTTTGATCCAGGTTAAAACTTCCTGAGGCTATAGGTAGCTAAAAATGGGGGACTATTACCATTTATCACTCTTCCTGAGTGACTCACCCATCTGATTAGTTTAACACATGTAGTTAGAGTGGATTTATCCAATAAAAATGAATTCTATTCCATTAGCTACCATAATCCTGACTTCTTCCTGAAATTAGTTTATTCCATTAAGTCCTAGTAATGTGATAGTAATGTAACCTTAGTATTATACTACCTTAGTAGTAGCTCTCATGGAATACCCATGTATTTGTGGATACTTCTTATAATGTTTTAAACTTTTTTCACAGAATCACTACAAGAAAATTTTAAAAATATACAACAAAATATCTCCCAGCTAACTGCGTCACCCAGTTTCTCTTACACCAAGGCTACCACCAGACAACAAATCGGTATGGGTTGAAATGATTGCAGAAAGGTCACCATCACTCTCTCTTTATGGCAGACATCTCAATAGCTTTGACAATTTCCTTTCTCTCCATCAAAGACAATTCCTCAAAGATTACAATCCTTTAAACTCCAAAACTTGCCTCCACCTCCAATCTCATGGGATTCATGGTATAGACTGGTAACAATCCCATTGTCCACAATTTCCAGCAGGATTTATCAATGCTTCTCTGCTTCACTTCATTCACTACTCCCTGACCATCGTGACAGAATCTTAACTTCCCTTTCTTCTCAATACCCCTCATCCATCTCCAGTTCTGGTCCTAGGATGAAATCAACCATTCCTGAAATGTTATCTCAATCTACCTCCCCGTGGCCCAATGCTTCCTTCTTATACCTTTGGGGATCAAAGTACCTTTCTCTGGACAGCTCTCTTCTATGTGTTCTGGTCTTCTTGAATGGAAAGTTCTTAAAAGCAAAGGAATATTTCCTTTTGTATTCATATCCCTAGAATTTAACACAGTGTAAGGATTTAAGAAATGATTTTTCATCCATTTATTCAGTTGTTTAATTCTCCGACATTCATTCTTGTGCACAGATAAAAGTGTATAAGAAATGTAGCATAGTCTCCCAAAGTTATTCCATCCATGGTATCCTACAGGGTCAATCAGGAGATTAAATTCTCTGGAACTGTGGACCTATATATTGACTACTCCTGGTGTTACCAAACATGGACCTTGAAGAACAGCCTGGTGCAGCTGTTAACACAATAGCTAGTCTTCCTTTCTCTGTCCTGCAGCAAGAAGCAGTCATTTCCACCTGTCCTAATCAAGCACTCCCAGAGCGGAAAAGTGAATTCAAAGGCAAACTTCTGGCAGAGAAGTCCCTGTTGCCACCATTTTATCTAGCCTCTTTTCTTTGAACCTTTCAGTTTACATTTCTAGTGGCTGAGAAGTTTGCCACATTCCCTCTTAAGCTTAAATTCTCCTTTGCCTCTTGGGTTTTCTGCTTTGGATCACAAGCAACCTGAAACACAGAAGTCATGCAAAGGATTCTGGGACAATAATAAATTTAATTAACTTCAATAATTTTCATGAAATATAAACTCCAGATCATGTTCCCTGGAAGTATGGCAGCCAGAGACACACACAATACTAATCCAAGTAGCCCATGAAGAAGACCACATCCAAAGCTTCTCAGTCACTCTGCTGAGGGACTGGGAAACCACCTAAGACAATGAACTCTGAAAGTAGCAAACACTGGGCTGAATGCCTGCTCCTTCACTATCTGGGAAGGGGGAATCCTTGGTGTTTTTCCCATGGTCCCTAACCCCAAGAATCATTGCTTACAACCCGATGAGAAGGTAATTAATAAGGAATATAATCAAGTAGGGTTGTCTTTCAGCAAAAATCTTGCAGTTGGGGCAATTTGTTTGGGGGATACTCTTATTTATTCCTTACTTCCTTCTTAAATCTCACTAGCACCTAGCCTATTTCTGTTAAAATGTCAACTGTGTTAAATGACAAGGACATCAAGAATAGCTAACAAGGCTCCAAGGAAGACTGTAATGATGGAAGGGCAGGAGGGGGTTTGATGATTAGGGCAATCTTGATATGCCCTCCAACCATTTAATAGACTATTACCTTTATCTGCTTCTAAAACTAGCCTGGAGCCAAAGACTTGACAACTAGGAAGGACAATTAAACTTTGGGGAAGGCACTAATAACCAAAGGACATGCATACAATCCATTTGCAGAAAGACTGGGTATTTAAGTTTCCGTCAAGCTTCCTTGTTGCTCATCTTTCACTCTCGAAGGACCACGAACTTCAGGAAGAGGATGTCTTGACTTGAAAGTGAATTGGATTGAAATGAGACAAAGCTACACAAAGTCATCCGTCTCACTTTTTCCTCCAGAGTCATGGAGTCTAGTGGCAAGACTCAGGCCAAAATGACTACTGATGGCCCTAAATCCAGTAGGGAATCTTGGTCTTTTTAAGTTAAGGTCTCTATCAGGTCTTAGTTTGTTTGAGCCAACACACATTCAGTAATTAAAGGCTGTATAATAATTGAAGCAAAAGATGGCTTCCTTCTGGGAGTGAAAGACCCTGAGTTTCTGGCCAGAACAGAGACAATTGTTATTTCCCTTTCATCAAACTAGAAGAGCCTGGAAGGACTATGAGTCCATTATCATAGGAAGAACATGAACAAAGTTCAGAGAGGAAGAGTTGTTTGTTTGTTTAAAAACACTACATTATGAGACAACCTGATAATTATCAAGGAGTTGTCAAATGACCTAGTGGAGAGAACAGCAATGTTTATGAAACCAAAATCTTTGGAAGAGAAGTACAGCCAACAGATATAATAAGGAATAGCAAGATTGCGAGAAGTTGAAGAATCTAAGTACTTTCTCTTATTAAATCTCAATTATTCTCTATAACAATTTATACTAAACCTATACTTTTTATATTAAGAAGAAGGCAACTTTTCTCATTTATGTTTTGGGAAATGCCCCAAATCTTCCACAGTGTCACGATTGACTCACAGAACAGACATGGCCCATTAGATAAAAAATAAAAGGGATCTTGGTAAAGGGAAAATGTCTTCCAAAAAGCATCTACACAGTAGCTTCTAGCTTTGGTGAGATCTCAGGAAAAATCATTTGAATATATTCTATCTATGTCATGAGAATCTAGTTGTGGGCTATGGCAGGTAATTTGTGATCCTATATATAGTCTCCTTAGATGTGAGGCTGTCCTGAGTCAAAAATATATAAAAAAGAAAACCTGGGAAGTCTATACCCTTTTCAAAATCCTTTAGGAAAGCTTGAAGGATATTGCCCCTGTGGCCACAGGCAACATTAATCTTACCTTGCCTCCACTTTGCATTATCTCATAGCCAGCATAACACATTGCTAGTCAAGGTTACATTAGCAAACTTTCCCCACTTCATCCTTTGCAACAATTCATCTGCTACCAATTTGGTCAGTTGCCGTTCATCTGGGAGATATTTTAGGTCCCAGTTTTTTTTTTTTTTTTTTGCTCACTTCATTTCCATTGATAGTTCTCAAATCATCTAAGTGATATATAGCATCTTCATACATCCTGTTGTCCATGTAAAGTTTTACCTTTCCACCAGAAATCAAAACCATCAGACAAACATACAAACCCTTCCTGGAGTAATACTCACCGTAGTCTCATCTGTCACACACAAAAAATCAGATTGACTGAGAAAAAAAATCATTCTGCATCTCATTTAACTTAATCCTATGAAACACATTTATTTCTTGAAAGCTAATCATTTCATCCTGATATTTCCACATCTTCTCTCTCTTGCCAGCTTCCCATGGTTCCTATTTACTTGGGATGCATTGGAGGTGAATTGTTTTCTACAAACCAATTTCTAGGTAAGCAAATTTATTTTCTTATGATATCCTGATTTCTGTGATATCCTGATCTGTGATATTCCTTGACTGGGAAGTGCTTGTAAGTAGAGACAAATTCTGCCTGTGCACATAATCATCCCATCCGGGAATCTGGCCAACCAGCACACAGGCCAATCCCAGATAAAAGGCCTAATCATTCTTGTGAACTAGCAGCTCATGCTACAAGTTTTCTTATATTATTGCTCTATTTTCTACTTGTCCATGCTTGAATCTGTACGGTATGAACCAAATATATTACATCTATTCCTTCTGATCATGAATATATGTGATAAGTAATTTTATTATTGAAAACATCAATAACTTTGGAGGCACCAGGGATACTTGTAATAAAGACTTAAAGGCTACCAGTTAATTTCAGAATCTGGAAGTTCATTTGAAAATTTTGGATCAGGGATTATTCATCTTTGAGGGTCATGGAACTATCTTTCAGTCTTGAAAGCCTATGAACCCTTTCTGTGAATAATGCTTTACAAAATAAAATTCAAAAAATTACAAAGAAAAATAATCATACTAAAAGACAGTAAAAATAAAATGTATTTTTAATGTACTTAATGTTGCTAGAATTAATGAGAAAAATATTGCACCAATGTTACCCCACTAATGGGATTCTTTCAAGAGAGAAAAGATGTTAGAATTGGTTCTTAGCAAAGCTAGAGTCTCAAGAGTAATAACTGAAATGGAAGTAGAAATATGCTTAGATTTTAGGATCAAAATTTTGGAGATGGCATGTACCTTAGAAATCTCTTATTTCACTTCCTAATTTTATAGGACCTTTCACAACAGGTCTACATTTTTAAGAAATTAGGATTTGTTCTCATGGCTTTGTTTCTTTGTTTTAAACAATTTATTTATTGGTAGGAGTCATAGGGAAGCATATCACGAGCTCCCAGAAGCCCAGTCTTAGTTCAGACCTTAACCACCTTCCTTTATAAGTGATGTCAGTGCAGTTACAGTTGAGCTCTAATTTTACCTGCCTATAACTCTGAATATAAGTTTAGCCACTACAAACCCCATTTTTCAAAATATTTTCTTGCCTTGTATTTGCAGGGAATGTTGTAAGGTCACAGTTGCCCTTAGAAAAATCATGGTAAGAAGATTAATCACTGTAGGTTTAGAGTTTGCTATGGGCACAGTGGATAGAGTTCTGGGTCTGGAGTTAGGAAGACCTGAGTTCAAATACAGCCTGAGACACTTAACTAGTTATGTGTCTTTGCCCCAGTTTCCTCAACTCTAAAGCGGCGATAACAGCTCCTATCTCACAGAGCGCCCAGCACATATAAATACTTTTTTCCTTTTCCTTCCTCCTCCTTAGAAATAACATTGAAACTGAGTAACAATTACAGTGTGATGGAGATAGCTCCAACTCAAGAGAACTGAATGTTTCAGGGCGAACATCTATATCTTGGAAATTGGCAATTCTTCGTCAGGATTTGATTTATTATTTTGTGAAGTTTATCATTAAGGAATCATGGAGAAAAAGTTGGTGAAATAATAATAGAATGGAATAACATGGATTAAACTTTAAAATATGGTGGGTAGAGCTTTTGGAGAGCCAGTTGTTAAATATTTATAACCAATGGGCACCTACCATTTAGATAGTTAAAAGCAAACATTTGAAGTGAATTGGTATTAGGAAAGAAAGTCATGGGGGGAGTGCTAGGGCTAGATTTTTACTCTGAGCAATTCATGAAGAATTGTTGATGTACTTATAATGTCATGAGTTTACTTTTTCCTTTTGTTTAAATTGTGTTTTTAGTTTCATACTTGACAGCCCAGAGGCAAAACCCTTGTGTATTCTGCATTTGGGGAACATCTATTGATCATGGTTAGAAATATGACAAGCAGAAATAATTGACTAAACTGTGAAATCATTTATACTTGAATAAGCAGATATCCCCCAAAGGTACAATATAATTTGTTCAACATGCAAATCACAAAAACATACCGCTTATAGAATTACTGTGAAATTATCAGGATTACGCGCAAATATATCATTACTTTGTAAAAGACCATGCATATTTCCTTGCTTTTTTTGGTGATATAGTTCCTGGGACATTAGAAAGTCAGGAAGGCTGAAGTTCAAATTCTGATTTATATAATTACTAGCTTGTGGGATCCTGGAAAAGTCATCACCAGTTTTTTCTTCTGTAAAATGAGGATTGTTGCCAGGATTAGACAGTTTAAAATATGTAAAGCATTTTGCCTATCTCAAAGTACGATAGAAACATTAGCTATTATTATAAGTATTTAACAAATGGTTTTTGATGAATTTATTGGATTGATATTTGTCATGGTTTTTTCTAACCAAGAGGAGAAATTTCGTACATGATCTGAGTAGGATGATTTGAATGAAAGATTTGAAAAATCAGTGTTTTCCCAGATTTCTCTTTCAGGCATGCAAAGAAATATTTAGTCAATTAGACCAAAACTTCTTAAAAAATTTTAGCCCCTTCTAACCCCTTTTAGCTTGACAAAGTTTTATGTGACCTCAGGGTATATAGGTATATAACATAGGTATACAAATCAAAAATTTACTGGTAATAAATCATAATTTGTAATCACACTCATTTACAAAATGCAAGGTGTATTACAAACTATAATTTAAGAAGCTGGGCATTACAGAATATTTAACTGATACCCAAACATTATGATTCTTACAAGGTACTAAGAAAATGGAATTGATCTGATCCTACAAGGAGATGTTATGGGCCAGAACTTGAAACAAGGTACTAAATGGAATTGAGGAGACAGTGGTTAAATCTAATTTAGCATTGATTTAATCCTATAACAAATAATGGTTTCCTAGTGATGTAATGATTGGAGTATACTCAATGTATAGCATATAAGCAAGGGGCTCCCACAAGCTACAGACACCCAGAAGCCCACTCTTGGAGGCAAGACAGATTCATTCCATATTTGACCTGTGTACTGGCTGAAGACACTTGGAGGGAGCGCTTGGAACCAAGGAGAGAGATTGACCTCTACTAAAGCTAACTGGGCCCCAGGAGAAGATTCAAGACTTTGAAGGAGAAAATAAAGGCTTTGGACTTTAACTCCTGGCTGCATTTGAGGTGATTGTTACACTAATCTGAAACTAAGGTTGCCTCCAGAAGCTCCCCAAGTAATCTGCTCCCAGAGAATATTACATTTTAGAGAAGAGAACGTTACTCCCAAACATTCAGGCATAATATTGTAGAGCAAAATACTGACAATGTATCACAATTCAATAAAGCAGGAGTCCCAGGGAAAGCCCTGATTTGAATAGATTACACTGTTCTTTTTGAAGAACTTTATTTTGGTGTATCTACTGCTTTCCGGTGAGTAGGCACAGGGCAAGTAGAGTATTTTGTGTACAATATTTTCCTCCTTTTAAGGCTAAATCTTTTTATTTGAACAATGAGATATAGAAAAACTTTACAATGCTACCCATTGATACTTCATTGTGATGAATGAATTAGGTTATACATGATAATAATCCCCTTTACCAAGTCTTAAGACTATTTTTAGACCGTAGCAGAACCTACATTCTTCTATAAAACATTAGTTTGAGCTTTTGTTCAGGAATATGAAAACACTTGGGAGATATTATACTTGAAGATGTTATACTATGCATGAATATAGAGGCACAGAGATTCTAATCACTTTCTATCAGCTTTCCAGCAGGCAAACATTAAGCATCCAATTATTCTATTACAGAGGTAATATCTTTAAAAGTATTAAGCCTTTGAAAGAGAAGATATATATAGATATATATAGATATAGATATATCTATATATACATATATATGTATATATATATGTATATATAAATGAAATAAATAAATATATCTACACATATACAATTGTAAAATAATGTTGTGTGCCCTTTGGATTGTTCAAGATTAGATTTTTTTTAAATGAACAGTGTTAGGAGGCAAACTTAGTGGAAGATGCTTATCAAATAAAGATAAAAGATTTTAAAAGTTATGCTACAGGCTTATTTATCATTTGAAATCATATGTTCCAGCAGTAAAAAAAAAAAAAAATTGATTTGTATACAATTCCAAATGATTAATGGCCACATCTCAGAAATGTTCCTTGGTAGTCAACGAGTCTGACCAGTCCAAGTTTAGAAGTACATCTATTATCTCCAAGATTTGTTTGAAATATAATAAATCCCTCTCCCTTCCTCACTTTAAAAACTAACAAACAAACAAACAAACAAAAAACAGCTTTCCATATAAGCAAGTTAGAATAAAGGAGAATAAAGTTAGAATAAACAGACTACTTCAGAGGTGGCAAATACACAGTCAGCAGGGACCAATTTGAAATATAATAGGGATATAGTGAATAAAATGAATAACAACACAATAAAACATAAATGATATGTGATGCCCTAAGATAATATGCACTCTCAGAGATCCATTCATTTTCTATGGTTTAGTGGCAGCCATTTCTGTTTCATGCCATTGATCTACTTATATTCCATTCCATTTTGAGAGTCTTACATGAAGGACATTATTTAAATATACAATCACAGAAAGAATCAAAGTTTTGGAATGAACTCTATAGATATTGTTTCATTGAGTTTTGCGTTTTAAAAATGTTTTAAATATACTGATATATTTTGGTTTAATGAGATACTTCCTAAGAAACCTCTTGACCCCCTAAAATACTAGTACTGCTAATTAATAATAGTAATGATAATAATGTGCATTTATTTAGTGCTTTAAGGTTTGCAATGTATTTTAAAAGTATTATCTCATTTATTTCTCATTTTAAAGATTCCCCCATTCTAAAGATGAGAAAATTGAGGTAGGGAGGTAGAAACCTGCCCGTAGCAATTAAGTGTCTAACTTTTCATGACCTCTTAGGGTTTTCTTAGCAAAAATACAAGAGTGATTTCACATTTCCTTCTCCAGCTCATTTTGCAAATGAGGAAACTGAGGCAAACAGAGTTTAAGTCACTTACCCAGTGTCACACAGCTAATAAGTATCTGAGGTCAGATCTGAATTCAGGTTCAGGACTGGCTGCCCCAAAAGATAAAAGGACTATTTTAGACAGATAGAGAACAGGATGTTAGAGAACATTCAGCCTCAAGGCCTTCTTTTTTATAATTGAGGAAATAACTGTATAAAATACAAATGCCTACCCAAGGTCATACAGGCTGAAAAGCATTTGAACTCAAGTCCTGCTCTATTTCCCCTGCTCTATGAGGCAGAACTCTTATGGAAAATCACAGGGGTTTTGCCCTAATATTAGTTATAGGGATGATTTACTATTTAGAGGAGGGAGAGTTGATAGATTTAAAAACGAAATGTACATAGAAATAAAAGGCATTAATAAAGCTAAGCTTTAAAAAGTATTTTTCAGGTTGCCTAACATGAAAGAACATATTAGGGAAACCACTTGAGATAATTATTTCTACAATAAATGCAGCTGGTTTCCCTGAAAGAGGAGAAATTGATAGAAATTAAATAAATCCTTTCTATGCTATGGATTTTTAGAGATGATGAAGGAATCTCAAGTGGAAAAGAAAAAACAAAGAAGCCAGAAAGAAAAGGCTCCAAGTAAACAGATATTCCATTTTAAATTCAGTGTCCAAATGTTGGTAATGAATGGGGAGTGATATAAAGGAGAAAAGGGAAGGGGATAAGAAACTAAGAGTCCCCAAAGTCTGGAAGTTAAGGTACTTGCAGTTTGCAGCAGTTGTTGATGTACCAGTTCTTTGTTTCACATCTTCATGACTATAAAAACATGACTAAAAATGACCAGGCTTTCTAAACAGGCAGTGACAGTTCCCTGGCCTTGTGCTATCCGAGGGAGAGCTACTGAGCAGTTGTGTGTCAAATCAAAGCAACTGTAAATGTGGCCGTTTACTGAAATAATGTTCATTGTGTTCTGCATCTGCCTTCACTCATGTTGTGGGTGAACTTAGGGAAGTCTGTGGAGGAGAGCATCTTGCTGAGCTGCCAGCAGCAGTCTGGAAGACAAAGTTTACAAGATGGGACTTGGGCAGTGAGGATGCTCTGTAGCAAGTCAGCGAAGGATAACTTTCTGCAAGCTTCCCTGTGTTTGACAGGACACACCTGTGCCAGAGATTGTGGGGTTCTTAAAGATGGGGGACTTTTTTGTGAGCAATAGCTCATGCCAGAGCTTTAGTGTAGCGTCACTTGTGTTTTGAGGGACCACTGAGGTATGGATTTCTGCCTGTAGGAGCAATATAAAGAAATGAGTCCCTGATACATCTATTTGATACTTTTTGTTTATTGGAATCACCAAATGTCATCCTGATTTTGAGAGATTTGTTTCCTTCTCAGACAAAAAAATTCACACTTCTACTAAGTTTAATAGCATTCTTTGTTTATACACTGACTCAACAACTCTCTTGAAAACACTTCAAAAAACTCAAACTATGGTCAAACCATCAGGCCCCTACCTGATAGGACAAAACTAACACTACTTTCCTGACAGGATTAGTCATAGTAAAGACATCATTTAGCCAGTCTATTAACAATTACCTTTTTTAACCTTTATACCTTTTGCAATGTTTCTGGTTTTTCGTTTTTATTTTGTTCTGGCTGAGGCAACTGGGGTTAAGTGACTTGCCCAGAGTCACAAATGTTAAGTGTCTGAGGCCAGATCTGAACTCAGCTCCTTCTGATTTCAGGACTGATGCTCTATCCGATGCACCACTAGCTGCCCCTTGTTTGTGTATTTTTTAACCTTCTCCCCAACCACACTAAGAAAACTATTCAAGGTCATTCTTGGGGAAATTATTAGAACTTGAACTTGGAAGATTATTCACCATGAGAAAGCTAATACTTGTGCCTAAGATTGCCAAAATTTCTGAATGTGTACATAATCCAGACTACCTAAATACCACATATGAGTTCTACAAGACTTGGCCAATTGGTACCTTTTGAGACGTGAAAATTAGATTTAAGAATGTGACTGCTGAAAAATGCTACAATATTTCAACACAGATATTGATGCTCTCTCAAATATTCTAATTCTTAGTTCCTCAATCTACTTAATTCGCATGACCTACTTCTCCATTCCATCTAGCTATTAGCCATAGTAGCTGTTATATTCCCATTTAAATTAACTCCTAACTAGGCTCTTGTATGTATATAAACACCCACTGATTCTAGCTTCCATTATTCATCTTTCCCTATGTCTTATGTCTCTTCATCTCATTCTGCATTCTCACTATGGATTTTATCCCTTCTAACTTTCATTTCTTCTCCAATCCATGACCCTTGCATCTATTATACTCTCCTCCCTTCCTTACTCAAAGCCTATTCTTGAATCCCTTGCCCCCTGTCCTGTGTCTCATTATACTTTGACAGATATCTCAGTTGGATTGATCCTACCATCTGCCTCCTTTACTATTACTATTGCATGGAGCCAGAAGAAATAACAAGGGACTTCAGGTGCCATTATGGTGGAGTGAGGAGAAACTGTCTGATGCCTTTGCAAATTCCCCTTCAAATGACTAGAAAATTGCTTCAGCATTGATCCTGGAGCAGGAAGCAGCTTATCACCCTGGCAGGAAAAGTGTGTCTCACTGGGGTGGGAGGGGAATGATCCAAGAGCAGCAGCAGCAGCAGCCAGCCTCCCACCGGGGTCTGTGTCAATGCTCCAAGCCTGGAGGATTTTATCCAACTGCAAACCAGTGATCCCCTAGGCAAGTCTGTGAGACTCAGAAAGGCCACACACCATCCACACTATCCCCAGCACAGGTCACCAGGGACACCTGGATCCCACTGCTGACCACCCTCCCGCCCCGAGGGATGGCCAATAGCAAGATCCTTCCTTCAGAGTCAGCCCCCAGAAAGATCCTGTTCCCATAGTAACCCAGCAGCAAGGCCCCATCCCTGGATCTAACCAATAGCTAAACCCCATATCCAGGCAAGGCAAAGCCCCCCACAAGCTAAAAGGGACCCCTGTCCTCCAGGGAAAGCAAGTAGCTCAGCTCTGAAGTCCAAAGAAAGTTAGCAGTAATACCCAGAGCTCCAGCAGAAATCTTGGGAAAGTACAGAACCAGAGCTCCACACTTAGTAAAAAGCCCAAGTCACAAAAAAGGTACAAAAATGAGCAAAAAAAAACAAAAACAAAAACAACCAGCTTGATTATAGAAAGTAATTGTGGTGATAGAAAGGATCAAGGCATAAATTTAAAAGAAAGCAATGGTGTCAAAATGGCTGCGATACCTCAAAGAAAAATGTAATTTGGTCTCAGACTCAGAAATGCTAAAAAACATTTCTGGAAATGCTTAAAAGCAAACTAGAGAAGTAGAAGAAAGAAGAAATTAGAGATGCACATTTTTATAAGTAACTGGGGACAATAAAAATAACAAATACTTTTTTAAAAGAAATGAGAAAAATGCAAGAGAATCAGAGAAAAATAATCAATAACATGGACAAGATAAACAAAAAGTTATTGAGGAAAATAAATTCTTAAAAAAATAGAATTGTCCAAATGGGCAAAAGCCAGATCTAAGCAACTGTAAAAATATAAATTGCTCATGGCAAAGCCAACATAATAAAAATGACAATTCTATCTAAATTAATCTACTTATCAGTGCCATACAAATCAAATAATCAAAAATTATTTTATAAAGCTAGAAAAATAACAAAAAACAAAAACTCATGAATATTAAGGAATCAATGATAAAAATAAAAAAGAAGGTGGTCTGGTCATACCAGATTTCAAACTGTACTACAAAATGATAATTATCAAAACAATCTGATATTGGCTAAAGAACAGAATGGGGAATCAGTAGAATAGATAAGGTACAAATTATAGTAAATGCCCATAGTAATCTAGTATATGATAAACCAAAGATCCAAGCCTTGGGAACAAAAACTCATTGTTTTTGCCAAAAACTGTTGAGAAAACTGGAAAACAATATACAGAAACTTTGTAGACTAACATCTCACACAATATTCTAAGATGAGTTCAAAATGGGTATATGATTTACACACAAAGAGGGATATCATAAGTAAATTAAGAGAACATGGAACAGCTATCATATGTATGGATAAGGAAAGAATTTAGGAGCAAAGAAGATATAGCAAGATTACAAAATGTAAAATATATAATTTTGATAATATAAAATTAAAGTTTTTACACAAACCAAACCAATACAACAAAAATTATAAGGAAAGCAGAAAACTGGGGAAAGAAATTTGCCACAAGCATCCCTGATAAGAGCCTCATTTCTCAAATATAGAGTCAGGTTTATAAAAAATCCAAGTTATTCCCCAGTTGATAAATGGTCAAAGCATATGAAAAAGCAGTTTTCTGACAAAAAAATCAAAGCTATCCAGTTATATTAAAAAATGCTCTAAATCAATATTGATCAGAGAAATACAAATTAAAACAACTATGAGGTTCTACTTCACATCCATCCAAGTGGCTAATATGACAGAAATAAAAATGAATGTTGGGGGGGATATTGGAAAACAGGGACACTAATGCATTGTTAGTGAAGTTATAAATTGAGTTAATCATTCTGAAGAGCAATTTGGAAGTCCAAAGGACTATAAATCTGTGCATTCTCTTTGATCAACAATGCTACTTCTAGGTCTAGATCTCAAAAGAATCCCAAAAAGAGGAAAACGATTTATTTGCACAATAATATGTATAGCAGCTCTTTTTGTGGTGGCTAAAAACTGGAAATGTGAGATACCCATCAATTGTGGAATGGCATATGACTGTAACAGCATATTATTGTGCTGTATAAGAAGTGACAAGCAGGGTGATTGTAGGAAAACCTGGAAAGACTTACATGAACTGATGCAAGGTAAAGTGAACAGAACCAGGAGAACTCTATACAGGAACAGCACTATTATCTGATGAAGTGTGAATGACATAGCTATTCTCAGCAATACAATGATCAGACAATCTCTAAAGACTAATGATGAAGCATACTATCTATTCCCAGATGGAAAAAAAAACTGATATTTAATGAATATAGACTGAAGCATGCTTTTTTCATCTTCACTTTTTATCCTTTTTTGAGTCTTCTTGTATAAAATGACTAATATAAAAATGGTTTTCATAATTCCAAGTGTATAACCTATATCTATTATTTACCATCTCAGGGAGGTAGGAAGGAAGGGAGAGAGAGAATTTGGAACACAATAGTTTAAATAAAAATGCTTTTAAAATAGGAAGGAGAAATAACAAAACCATAAGAAATGGGTCAGATTGTTATCTGATAAAGGCATCATTCTCTTCATACTTAAGTATCTAAGTCACTCACTACCCTACTCTCCCTGGCTATTATTCTAAACTTTTCTTATGTTTCTTTAAGCTCCCCATGACATCTCTTCCCCTCATTCTCTCTGAGGAGGAGCTCATCTTACAGAGGAAAAAAGAGGTCATTTACTGAAAAATCTCTCTTTTCCTCTTCTCATTTCATGTCACTCATGTCTTTCTTCTCCCAATATCTTTTCTGGATTTCTCTTTTTGTCTCTCTTTCTGTATCTCTCTCTTTCTTTTTGTCTCTCTCTGTCTCTCTCTGTCTCTCTCTCTCTCTCTCTCTCTCTGTCACACACACACACACACACACACACACACACACACACACACACACACACACTCTATCCTTAACAAGTGGTCACAATCTACATATTGATGCAATCCATCACATATGGGGATGGTGGTAATTTATTAGAAATGTTTTTCTTGTTTGTAGCTCAAATGAGTCTCTATAACCACCCACTTCTACTTTTTCTTCTTGGGGAAAAAACAGATCAAGCTATTTCTCTTACATGTCAGTCCATTTTAAGGTATTTCCAGGCTAATCCTTCCTAGGATAAACACATGTCACTGAGTACTTGAGAGGAAAGTATAAAATTCAAAGGGCATATAAACCAAATGTAATATTGTCATAATGCAACTCTATTTTAAGGACTACAATAAGAAAGTACAGTCCTTAAAAAGTCACCACAAGGGGAATTGTCATTTCTTTTATCAGTTGAACATCGTAATTTTGGAAGAAAAAAGTAGATATAAGAAATTAAATCAGTGTATGGTACAGAGCTCATAAAATAAAAGCTATTCTAAATGGGATCCACAGATCATTGCATAGTCTCTGATAAAATCTCCTCCATGTCTTAGAAAAATATAAGCCAATAAAGGAAACTAAAACAAGAAAGAAACACATAAAGTGTTAGAAAACATTTAGCACTTGGCTTTCCATTTATTTAAATGGGCATGCTTTTATGCTTTCCTGAATCATTAGACAGCTCAGATACTAATCAATGATGAGATGTTGCCTAAGATAACACTTGAAGAGTTGCATCTGCTGTGTAATTGCTGGGATAAAAGTTGGAAGTACATGGATACAGTCTTACTGGGAGCAATAATGGCAAAAAGCAATTCAAATTTTACTGCTTCTCAGTAGGGAAATGTCTTTACCATTCTTGATTCTACTTGGTACTGGGGTTTTGTTCCTTGGTGTGCTAACTATATTCGGGTGACATGTCTAATTTAAGAGTGAATTTCTTTGTATCTTTTCAGCACTTGACAGTAGATACTTAACTACAGGCTAATCTAAAATGATTTAGTATATTTTTAAATTTTTATGTAATAGTTAGAATTCCATGGTTGTAGATATTATGGTCTGCATTATTGGATAAGGAATATAGACTAAAAAGTTTAGGCTTCAAAAAGCAGCATTTACTCAATTTTATATCTTTACTTCTGCATGTTATTTTGTGAAAGTTACCTTTATATGATACTTTATCTGATCTAATAGAGGACTACGCTAACAAGTAGCATAATTATTTGATTAGTATAAGATGACTAATGCTCTTAACAACATAATCGTTAAAGAAAATATTATATTGAAATGAACATTTAAGGGCAAATAGGAAAGCTTACTATATTCCATTTAGAAGACTCACCCCCCAAATAGCAAAGCTAAGGATTTTAATGATACAGATTATTATTTTTTGTTTTATGTAATAAAATAATATTTTCTGTCCACTAAATTACTTTCAATAGACATGAGAGGTAAAAAAAAATGGGTAAAAACTTAATTATGTGCTTAGCTTGGAGTCAATTTTAAAAAATTGGTTTCCAATAATTTCTTATTAGCTATGTGAGTCTGCATGAGTCATTTAAGCTCTATGCACTCCACCATGGGTCTCTAGACCTTATACTAAGTCACAGAAGGGATGGAATGAATGTTCCCCATATTGATGAAATGACATATCCTGTAATATTCTTGTATTGTGAGGAAAGGAGAAATGATGAATTCTGGAGAACCTATAACTCAGTGGAAGAGACCCTTAATATAATGAGAAAAATACTGGAAATGGAGTCCTACAGAACCTGGTTTTGAACCCCAGTTTTATTACTTTCTAGTTCTATGACTTTTCTTTTAGTCCCCCAAGGCCACAGTTCCCTCATATGAGGAATGAATGGGTTAAATTATATGATTACTAATGTCTCTTGAAGATTTTACTCCTGGGATTCAATGAGCTCCAATCCACTCTAGTTGTTTTTAAAGGTTTAGCATTGACTCCCTTTGGGATTCTGTGTCAAACCATTCTTACACCCTTCATAGACCCATATCAGGCATTTTTAAGCCATTTATCACTGGTAGTGACTGAAGGCAAAAATGATGGCTTGAGTATCTCTACCAGTGCTCAAAGTTGTGCTATATATCTGGCAGATATTTGCTGACCACCTACTATTTATAATGACTGTGGTGTTGTAGGATACATGTTTTCCAAACTCAAGGATCTCACACTCTACCTGGAAAATTTTTGCTCAGAAAGAGTCTTTTGTTACTTTCTCTATATGAGGGTGATAATAACTATTATACTTCATTTAAGTGAACTGTAAAAAAAAATAGAATAGTCAGACCACTGAAACTTATTAAGAGGACAGAGCTACAAGGATGGAGAAGGAAAGAGATGAGCCCTCTGTCTCTTCCTCACTGAGATTTTTATACCAACTCAGATATAATCAACATCAAAATCAAGAAATTTGATACTAGACAGCAAGGTTTTAGTATCTTCTTTCAATAGAAAAATAAGTTAATGGCAAATTTAGTTAAGAAAATATAACTGAATAAGCACTTATAAACTGCATAGGTAACATTACACATTTAATTACAACTCTCTAGGAGGTATTCTAATAAAAAGGCAATAAAATTAGGGAATTGTCTAATTAAAATGTTACAAAAATGTAGCATTATAATAATAAGCTACATTAAAGAAAAATAGACATTCTGAAGTGTTTGGCAAATTGTAAAGCTTTTTCTTCCTATTCATGAGTCTAAATAATGGATAATCCTTTTGTTTAGTGCACAATAGCGATGAGAAATAGAATAAACAAAATGAAATCATTCTTACTTTGCAGGGTAATAATTAATGGTTTGTCTGTTGCCTTAGTTACAGTTCTGTCAGGTTTCTATATCCTACTCACAGCAAATATAAATATGACATATTCATTACCCTCTAAAAACTAGATCAGATAAAATAGTTTGATTATAAGAATTGCTTCTAAGTATACTGATCTCTGTGCCTCTTTATGCCTGGATTCCCTTGAGAATAGAGATAGTTGACAGATATGGCAATGGTTTGTAAATGTCAAAACTGTGCAGGACTCAGAAGATGATTTTTAGTAAAGCAAGAAGTTTTTTCTGCCAATACACTATGTATACATAAGTGACACAATATTCAGGGCAACATGCTAAGTCATAGTATGCAAAGACAAAATTGAAAGTTTCTGTCCTCCAGAAATTTTTATGATGCAAAATATACAAAGAGCAGTGGAAAGCATATGCAAATTATTTTAAAGTAATTTGAAAAGGTGGAAAGTGCTAACAATTAAAGCAGAGGAATCAAGAAAGAGTTCATGCAAAGAAACACTTTTTTTTTTCCTTCCAAAGAAACATTCCTTAACTGTTCTGTGGAGGAATTTAGGGATTCCAAACTAGAGAAGGGAGAAAGGAGAGAATTTCAAAAATGGGGAACACAAGCCTGGGCAATGTCATGGAGCTGGGAAATGGAAAAGCGTACTCAGGAACTCCATATAAATTAGTTTAACACAGAATGAATAAAAGGGAATAATTTGAATAATTATCCCAAGATTTCTCCCAAAGAAGATAGAACTACTGAATTCAAGCCTTTCCATATGCTCCATTTTCTTCTCATCTGCAAGGAAGTACCAGTCCATCATGTTTTTCCTTCCTAATAGAAAGGTATCTCCACTGCCCAAAAATGCTTTTGTCTAAAATTTATTCAGTGAACTCAAGATAGAAAACATCTAAATAATGGATTCTTAAGCTTTTCCCATTCATAACCCCTTTTCATCTGAGAAATTTTTACAAGGCTTCCGGATTTATGAAATAAGTCACAAATCAAATATTTACTGATAATTATAATTTTGTGATCCCTCCACATTCAGTCATATAACCCCATATGGGATCACAACCCACAGTTGAAGAAGGTTTGCTCTAAATAAACAAATAGCAAGGGATATAAGTGAAGCATAAGTTCATTCTGGAGACCTTTTTTTTTTTTTTTGGGGGGGGGGGGCTTCTTATTACCAGTAATTACTATAACACATTGCTTGCACAAATAGGATGGATATTTAATATGTGCACATAGAACTGAATTAATGAAATCAAGGAATCTGTGACTTTAGTGTACATTTTATAATGTAGTTTGAGATGATAAGCATCTAAAATCCATACCCATAAATATTTAAAGGAATTTAAAATTCATTATTACATATTTTTAAAAAACCTAATTGTTCCTTATTACCCACTGATCAAATTATGTTTACTATCCTACTTTAAATTAAACCTTTCTCATTATGCAGAATATACCCCACTCATTCTTGAGTTCTTCTCTCTCCAGTTCTTCTGTCTCCAAGTGGCTTGTTTTTGCTTTTCTCCCTAACAAGAATTGTTGCTAGACGTGATTTGGGCCCTTCCATATAGTTCATTTCTTTGGCAGTTCTGGAACAGTGATAGACACACAGAAAATACTTCATATTTATCAATATTTACTCATTGAAATATTGATTGATTAAGAAAGGCAACTTCAGGAACATTATTAAAACACTTTGATGATGTCACCCTTCCTTGATATTTGTATATGTGCAAAATTGAAGCTGAAGCTTAGTTCAGTGGATTCTCCTCTTACTCTTTTGTGCTTGGGAACATGTTTTACACATGTGCTGTTCCAGCTTTCAGATTCAACTGAACTCAAAAAAAAAATGATCAAGTCTCTTTTATTTTCCATGTACTATGATACAAAAATAAATAAAACAAAGTCAATTCATGTCCTTGGTGCTCTTAATATTTTACTTGAGATGGAGAGAAGGAAGGAGAGGATATAAACAAATAAAAATAAATAAATAAAAAGTTGGGAAACTATTATTGGGAGTGGGGGAGTAGGGTCAGAATGCTAATTTCTCATCTGACAATCCATATAGACTTCATATATATCTCACCTTGGCTGCTTTAAACAAATGAGAGGCAAAATAGTTTCTGAGCTTAAAGAGAATTGTTTTGAGTTAAAATACGTTCTTTTTTATCATGCTATGAGGAATGCAAAGAAGCTGCTTTCCACAGAGTTTATATATATATATATATATATAATTTTAAGGGAAAGTTTGGTGTAAAGATATGTTAACATTAATCATTTTCTCCGGTATATACTCTTAATTGAGAATGAAGACAAAAAATAAGAACATTCTAACTCAAATTCTAATGATGTTAGTATTTCTCTTTGCCAGGATCTTCCAAAATGGATACTGTGAAGAAGCTGCTATAAAATCTTGATGGGAATCTGTTCTATTTAGTTTGCTGGTTTATAAATGAAGGAAGGAAAAAAACGTATTAACTCGAGGCAGAATGGAGCAGGTTGCTAAGAGCAGGGAACAGAGATTGGGAATTGGAGAAATCTAGGTGATAGGAAACAAAATATATCAAAAAAATGTATTTTTTAAAAGGAAAGGAAAAGAAACAGTGTGTGTGTGGGGGGGGGGGCGCAAACGGAAGACTACAGCAGATTCAGGCAATGTAGCATCTACACCCTACCTTATTTTTGGATCAGGTATTGGTTGCCAGGAGACAGAGTAAGTTCTGACCAGCTGGATAAAGACAGCCCAGACTGGAAGGAACTGAAAAGGGACCAGAAACTAGACAGGCACTTTAAAAACCCAATTAACATTTTTATCAAGAAGCCATACAAAGAGCTCATGAGTGAGAAAGTAGATCATGAGAGAAAAGGTTAGTTAAACAGAGCTTAACCTTATTTTAGCAAATTCAAGAAGAGCACACTGATGAGTGAGATATATTCTTCGTATTCAAATACTCTTTGAAGGACTTTTCTATCGGTCTCCATTTTAACTCCTGATCTCTGGAAAACTTGAGAAACTCTGCTTGGAACTCCCTCTTATGCATACCTACTTGCAAAGACTCCTGGATCTGGATTCAAAGGAAGCTCAACCATTGTGTTGCCTTATGGAAGGAATTTCCTCTTAATTGCCTCATCAGTGGGGTGGGAAACATGTAGATTAGGCTCCTTTTGACTTTATGGACATGATTCCACAGATTCATAATGATGCTTGTTTCTTCCTCACACCCTTCTCACCCACTTACCATACCTTGTCCCATAGACTGTCACTTAAAGTGGGATGGGGAGGATGAGAGTTCTATTTTCTATTCCTCTTCCTCCATTACCTCTCTCATTTAGTTCCATAGCACCTATCACCAGGTCAAACTACTTTCCCAAGAAAATTAGCGAAATCTCTAATTTCCTAGTTTTTAAAAAAACATCTCATTTCCCATATGAAAGATGAAAACAAAATCTTCTAAGAGGAAAATAAGCATTAATTAAGGACCTTCAATTTTTTCAGTCATGTCCTATTCTTTGTGACCTCATTGGGGGTTTCCTTGGCAAAAACACTGAAGCAGTTTGCCATTTTCTTCTCCAGCTCATTTTACAGATGAAGAACTGAGACACAAAGAATTGAGGGTCTCCCAGGGTCACACAGCTAAGAAGTGTCTGAGGCCAGATTTGAACTTATAAACATGAGTCTTCTTGACTTGTCATTGGATTGAGCACTTTCTAAATATTAGCTCATTTGGTCCTCATGGCAACCCTGAGAAAGAGGTACTATTATTATCTTCATTTTACAGATGAGGAAACTGGGGAAAATGAAGACTAAATGACCTGTGTAGGATTGCATCTAAAAAAGTGTCTGAGGCTATATTTGGGGAACTCAGATTTTTCTTACTCCAGGCCAAGAGGTCTATCCACTGTAACACTTAGCTGCCTATAAGAAGCTGTCTCTTATAACCCAGAGAATCACTATTACCGATATTTGCATTCTAGAACAACCATAGCCCTTACAAAGTCTTATCAGTTACCATATCCAAAATATTTGTATTTGTTTATTTTGAAATGTATTGTCATTTAATAATTTATATCATCTTTAGTTGATCAACAGAAAAAATCAGGTGAAGTATCCTAAAATAAAACTTTAAATTGCTAAGGAAAATTTCAAATGAAATAACCTGATTAGATTCCATTTTCATATTTAATCTTTCTCTTGACTTCTATTTTCAAATTATAGTCTTTAAGAACATATTTTATATTAAGGGGCCCAAGAAGTAATTTTCCCCAAAAAAAAACTTATTTTTCTCATCTACCTACATGGCCAAAAAGGTACAAAGGCAATGAATAGTTCAATTGTCTACACACTGAAAATGGCTGACGTAGTTGTCCTGCCCTCTAATATTTCTATATTGTATACCTAGGGTGACAGCCAAAATGGAAATGGTTTGGCTTATGGTTGTTAATAGCCAGATATTGTGTGCACTTATCCACAAGTATTACATTTATATAAAAATCAATCCACTTTACAAAGTGGTATCCAAGTGAGATTTCATTAGTGTTGGCATTATAATACCATCAGTCAATTTCAGCAACTACTCTATTATGGATTCTGTTCTTGACTATAGGTAGCCAAAGTTTAGTGACCTTTTAATCCTATTAAAAACTAGTCCTGGAAATTAATCACCTTTCCAATAATTTTCATTTGTATTTTTCAAGATTATTGAAATGGAAAACTAACTTTAGGAAAGAGTAAATCAGCGTGTACACAGCATGTACAGGAGGGATTAAACTTGATATGGTTGTCTTAGTGTGGAGAAATTCTTTATTTTTAATAAAGATAGGTAGAGGTTAGTAGTGGAGAAGAAGCAATAGAGATTGAGGTCAATTAAATGTTTTGGCCAATAAAATAACCTCCATACTACAGATATACTCCCTTTGCTTCACTCTCCAAACATTTCAGAATTGTGCACACATAATCCACAGTAGGAATGGTCAAGAAATGTTTGATGTGCTAAGAGATGGTGATATTGTAGATAATGTAATGAGTAGAGTGCAGCATTGAGAGTCAAGCTACTACATTAACACAATCCAGTGTTTGCTTATTGAATTGAGAAATTCTTTTATGGCTGAGATCACCAAATTTTTCATGAGATGGAACTGAATTTTACCTTCACAAAGCCTTGTGACAGGTGGGACTAAGATGGTAGCTGAAAGGGAAATCTCTGCATCAGGAGCTGGAGTCCACATCTGTATCTGGCTTTTAACTCCTCTTTAGCATTATAAAATATCCAGAAACCCAGCCCAGCCATTAACTTGTAGCCAAGTAGGATGCAATTTCAGCTTGGACCTTTTGCTCCAAAGAAGGAGCCAGTCCCTCTGCTCCCATTAATTTACCTCAATCATTAGTCTGACACGAATATGTTACTAACTTTATGCCTGAGAAAAACAAGAATAAATCTTTCATAACATTCTTGTCCCTACTATTATGGAATGTAGGCTCTGTGGATTCTTTAAAGTAATGAATTATTTACCTCAATTTATACATCACTCCATGATTTTGATCTAGGGCTATCTTGGACTATAGATTAATTTATACATTTACTTGTGTAGCTCATCTGCTTGTTACTAATCCACTGGCAAGCATTTGACTGAACGGATCAAATAATGTGCTAAGGAGCCAAAGGATGGTTGTGACAACTTAAAACTGGTTTGTACGTACAGACAAAAATAATTTAGAGATCCTCAATACTGATTAAGGCCTGCCTCTCCAGTTATCCCAAAAGATAAAAAGCTCAAAACCAAAACAAATTGATTTATATAAATCAAAAAAAAAAAATCAGTGAAACACTCAACTGTGCCATGAGCCCTTAACAGGTGGGAATCCCTAACTTGAATAACATTTGGCTCAAATACCAGCTTTCCCATGCTGAACTCAATTAGGTCAAGCACACCATTGGAATTCACTAGGAAGGTGATAAAGTATATCAAGGGAAAGGAGCATGCTAATGTAGACAAGAGGGGAAAACTATTCTTAGTGCTAAGAGCTGGTGATAAGCTATTCACATTTAAATTGCTAATGATGTATATCTACTCTTTATAGGACTTTTGTCTTCCCTAGCTGTGATCGGCCCAAAAGTACCTGTTTCATTCCAGGGCTATCAGGTAGATAAGAATGAAAGGGGATGGAGGTGGGGGTGGAAATGAGCCATTCTGAATTATGCTCTCCCCTTTTTCCTTCTTTTCTCCTTTTTCCTCTGCCTTAGTGCTATTCCAGGTTGCTGCTTGCCTGCCTGCTTTTGGATAAGCGTACTTTGGTTGGAACCACCTGCAAGGCAGGGTATTTGGCCATATTTTCCTGGAATGAAAATGAGTTGTCATAAGACTGGATATTACTCTGATATTTCATTTGAAAAATTGTTTTTAACTCTTTCAAAATAATAGGATACTCTTCCATTTCTGGAAGCTGTACTGAAGCCACTATGTATGCCAGTGGTTGTTTTAAATGCCAGAAGATAATTTGCTTTAATATTTCTCTGAGTTACAGATGGTGATGATAATTAAGAGGAGAAAATATGGATGATGAAGAAAAGATATGATCCAGCTGTTTGGCCCAATAATGTGTAGTGCCTTATACAGAAAACAAATATATAAGAATCATAAAATAACAAAAGAGATAGATTTGGGAATGGCTACATGCTAAAAATATTGTTGCCTCATTATTCAAATACTTTAAATACAGAGTAGCCCCTATTCTCAATTTTTTTTTTTTTTTTAAATTTCAGTCTGGTCTCATGCATTTTATTGACATGGTGAATTTCTGGGGAGGATACTCTCTCCCTAAATGCAGATTATCTATTCATTTGTGTCTGAAAGAATTGTCACAGGCATCAATATGGTTAATTAATTTGTCTCTGGTCGCCCAGGAAGTGTATCAGAAGCAGGACTTGAATCCATGTCTTTGTAATTTCAAAACCAGCCATTTTTCCATTACACTACACAGCCTATTGTCTTTACATGACTATTTAGTATTTTCTCTCCTCCTTACTGCCGCTTCCTCAATCCACTTACAACCAATATAAAAATGAGTTAGAACCATATGTTCTTCAAGAATAGTGATTCTCAAACCTTTGTTCTCAGTATCTTCATGTTGTTAAAAAAAAAACTATAGAGGATCTGTTCAAAGAGTTTTTGTTCCCATGGGTTATATTTATAGCTATTTACTATATTAGAAATACAAAATAATTTTGAATTTGTAGACCCTCTGAAAAGGTTTCAGAGACTCCCAACAATTCTTTGGACTATACTTTGAGGAATACTGTAGAACATATGCATAATACAAACAGGGAACAATAGTTTGGGGGAGGGGGGTTATTTGTTTTTTAGTCATGTCTTCACGAATTTAGGAAAATGTCCTCAAAGGGGGTGGTCGCATAGCCTATTCTGGGCTGAAGTAGAAACATATTTTACAGGTAGAAGGGACTCTATGCAATCATATTATTCATTCTTTCTTTCAAGAAATGCTAATAAGTAAAGACTGTTGTTAGTAGATAAGGTATCTTAATTCACTTGGAAAATGTAAAGCCCTTGGGAGCAGGGACATTTTAGTTATTATCTTTGCATCCATAGTGTCTACCACTGTGTCTCACTCCTAGTAGATGCTTAATAAATAGTTCCTTTGAGTTCAACTGAATTTGAACTCTTCAATCAACTCTTGAGTTGAGGCTAAATTATCCATGATAAAATGCCTTCAAATAGTGTTAGTCTATAAAGTCCCACACTGGTTGTCAGCATAAAAAGTTAATCTAATGTCTTAGCTGCTGGGAGATGGAGAGCAGTGTCATACCCTCAGTCGCACTCTCCGATTATGGCATTTCAAAATAGTGAAACACTCAAATATTTGGGGAAAACCCAACTATTAAGGAAGTTATGTGATGGAATGGATAGAAAATTGGGCTGAAGCCAAGCCCCGAGTTCAAATTCAAACACTTACCAGCTGTGGGAACTCTGAACAAATCGTACAACTTTTGCTTGCCTCAACTGTAAAATGAAAATAATAACAGTACTTCTCTCAGGGTTTGTAAGGATCAAATCAGATAATATTTGTAAAGTACTCTGCATAGTACCTGACTCATAGTGGGGTTAATAAGTACTTATTTCTTTCCTTCATTTCAACGAATATGGACTGTATATTTTCTCTTTCCTGATCAGTGAACACTGAGGCAAAGGGGGTCATGAGATCAAATCTTAAATTAGCATGATGGCAGAGATACTAACCATGAAAAGCCACTCAGTGAATGAGAGCTCAGAAGTATTTATCTGCCTCTCTACAGATGGCATATTGTAGTAAAAGGGCACAAGGCTAGAAGCCAGAATGTTTGTTTTCTAGTTTCAATTTTGCCAACTTGGGAACTTTTGACAAGTGAAAATCTCCTTGTCTCTGTTGCCTAATCTATACTGGGAGAGAGCTACATGGTCTCTTTTAGGTCCTTTTCATTTTCAGTATTTTATATCAACCTCTTGTGTGTCATAAGCAATATAGGATTTTTAGCCATTTTTGTGCCATGGATTCCTTTGGCATCATGGTATTGCCTCCTAAATTTCAGTTAAAGGTTAATAAAAATACATATCTGAAATTTATACATAGGCTAAAAACCCCAGTCAAAATGGATAGTATGCTGGATTTTTAATCAGAAGGACCTGAGTTCACATTGTTCCTCAAAAACTGATTGACATTTAAGAGTACTGTTCCTGTCCCAGTTTCCCCACCTATAAAGTGAAGATTACATTAATACCCACCTCACAGGGCAGTTGTAAGGATCAAATATACATAAGCTCATTTGTCAAACTTAAAGCACTTTATAAATCTTCTTTATTATTGCTGTTGTTATTGAGAAAATGATTTTCTTGTTATATTAATAACCTTTGTATATATGGGACCTAAAGTTCTTCTCTTTTTGCTTGATAATTCAAAGCCCATTTCTGTCTTTGCCCCCAAAATTCATCCCATCCATATTATTTTATCTAGGTGAAATTCTTATTGAAACCTCAGCTTTGTTCTAATCTGGTAGGAATCAATTCTTTTGTATAGATTGCTGGGAGCAGAATAAACTGAAGAAGTATTGACATAAACGAAGTCCAGTTCCCCAGCTCCTCAGAAGAAAGAGCCCACCTCTCATTAGAACATTCATTCTCCTATTAATTGTCAACCATTCAGAGTAAATTTTCACTCTCAGGGACATCCCTTTTCTTTTCTTTTCTTTTTTTTTAATTTTTATTTAATAATTACTTTATATTGACACTCGTTTCTGTTCCGATTTTTTTTCCCTCCCTCCCTCCACCCCCTCCCCTAGATGGCAAGCAGTCCTTTATATATTGGATATGTTGCAGTATATCCTAGATACAATATATGTTTGCAGAACCGAACAGTTCTCTTGTTGCATAGGGAGAATTGGATTCAGAAGGTATAAATAACCCGGGAGGAAAAACATAAATGCAAGCAGTTTATATTCATTTCCAGTGTTCTTTCTCTGGGTGTAGCTGCTTCTGTCCATCTTTGATCAATTAAGGCTCTCTTTATCGAAGAGGTCCACTTCCATCAGAATACATCCTCAAACAGTATCATTGTTGAGGTATATAATGATCTCCTGGTTCTGCTCATCTCACTTAGCATCAGTTCATGTAAGTCTCGCCAGTCCTCTCTGTATTCATCCTGCTGGTCATTTCTTACAGAACAATAATATTCCATAACATTCATATACCACAATTTACCCAGCCATTCTCCAATTGCTGGGCATCCATTCCTTTTCCAGTTTCTAGCCACTACAAACAGGGCTGCTACAAACATTTTGGCACATACAGGTCCCTTTCCCTTCTTTAGTATTTCTTTGGGATATAAGCCCAATAGAAACACTGCTGGATCAAAGGGTATGCACAATTTGATAATTTTTGGGGCATAATTCCAGATTGCTCTCCAGAATGGTTGGATTCGTTCACAACTCCACCAACAATGCATTAGTGTCCCAGTTTTCCCGCATCCCCTCCAACATTCATCATTATTTTTTCCTGTCATCTTAGCCAATCTGACAGGTGTGTAGTGGTATCTCAGAGTTGTCTTAATTTGCATTTCTCTGATCAATAATGATTTGGAACACTCTTTCATATGAGTGGTAATAGTTTCAATTTCATCCTCTGAAAATTGTCTGTTCATATCCTTTGACCATTTATCAATTGGAGAATGGCTTGATTTCTTACAAATTTGAGTCAGTTCTCTATATATTTTGGAAATGAGGCCTTTATCAGAACCTTTAACTGTGAAAATGTTTTCCCAGTTTGTTGCTTCCCTTCTAATCTTGTTTGCATTAGTTTTATTTGTACAAAGGCTTTTTAATTTGATGTAATCAAAATTTTCTATTTTGTGATCAGTAATGGTCTCTAGTTCATCTTTGGTCACAAATTTCTTTCTCCTCCACAAGTCTGAAAGATAAACTATTCTATGTTCCTCTAATTTATTTATAATCTCGTTCTTTATGCCTAGGTCATGGACCCATTTTGATCTTATCTTGGTATATGGTGTTACGTGTGGGTCCATGCCTCATTTCTGCCATACTAATTTCCAATTATCCCAGCAGTTTTTATCAAATAATGAATTCTTTAGGGACATCCCTTTTCTAAGAGTATTTGAACATACAACAGCCTCCACACAGGATCTTTTGTTACCAAGAGAATCCCCAATGTTACCCTCATTTATATATTGATTATTAATTACCCAGAGACTCTCTCTTGAGCTTTTCATTCATCTCATTATGATGTGATGTCAATGCTTCCTAAACTAGAATCAGTCCACAGGGAATATGCTTTGTTCCTTCTCTCAGCGCCTTGCCCTTCTAGGCTGCACCCATAGTGATTGTTACCTTTTGTGAGAACCACCTTTCAAATGAGCCCTCTACGTGACAGAGAAGAGAATCTGTGTGAAGAGACAGATTCAGAGCTTGAAGAAACCTGTAAGACTTGTTAACCCCTTCATTTCACAAGAAACTAATGACCAGAGACAGAAAGTGACAAAATTACCTCATCTAAGATCATACGGGTGCAAAAGAGCAAACCAAGTGTATGAATTGGTTGTAAACTCAGCAATCTTTCTACTATGGACTAGTTTTAGGTCAATCACTGAATGCCATTTCTAAAAAAAATATGAACTAAAATATATTTCAAATGAGAAATGAACTCTGCAATCAGCTTGAGGAGTTTGCAATGTTTCTTTGGGATTTTGCCCATAAAGAATGTGCATTAATGCTAAATAGTGACACAGTCCTTGACTGGACTTCAGGCACTAAGGCTGCTTCCAAGAAGATTGATTGGGACTCTGGGAAGAAGGTATTCTTGTAAAAGGAAAGACTTTTTTGCCTTGAAAAATAAAAATGAACTGACAGATTTTTGTTCTTTATACTCAGACGCTGAATACAGAAAAGCAATTCTTTGTCCTGGGATCAGGGAGAAAACATGGCCATCCCATACAACCGACTTCTCCCAAGAATTAGTAATGACTAATTTAAATGTGATGTATTGAATAATGAAAAAGTAGTTTATTCTACAAAATCAATGATCCTAGGATGAGTAAGGAAGCAGCTGAATGGGAGGGGTAGATATATACTTTCTCACTTGAGCCAAAAGGAGAGTTTTGGATCATGTTTCTAACCCTCAATCTATTTTGTGGGAAAGGATTTTTTTTTCCTGCTAGATAGCTTGACCATAGAATCTAACCTCCCTGGAGAAGAGATCTCTTAGACAGCACCAACCTTGGGAGTTTGCTGAATTATAATCTGAGATTTGAGAGTTCATGGACTGGCTTTTTAGAGATAGGATTTTCTGAGTAATATACCTCCTAAGAAAAAATCACCTCCATAACTAATGCAGCAGTGTTTGAAACCCCACTTAGGAAGTAAGGAGGCAAGACTTCACCCACCCTGCTGTTATTATGAGAGACTTTCAGTCAAGTGGAAAAGAGTGCCTTATATTTAACTTCCATGTGATGTCCAAGCCACAAGGATCATGTAGATCTCATAAGGATCTTGTGTGAGAGATTAGTATTCACCAGAACTATAAGATAACAGCTAAGGATCTTTAAAGCATCTCACTGGCCATTCTAGTCCAACTTTTTTTTTTTTTACAGATAAGGAAACTGAGGCCCCAAAAAAGTTAAAGTCACACAGGAAGTAAGGAATAGAAGCAGTATTTAAACTAGAAGCCTTTGTTCTTTCAACTGTACCACAATAGCTCCACAGTGTGATGTTACCTTGTCGACATCGCTGAGTTCACTGTCTTCCTGAAATTACCGATGTACATTTTCTGTTGTTTTGCATTTTGTGCATTTTTGTAGGGTTGAAATAAAGGTTATTTCCCATCTGCTATGAATATATTACTTTACACAGGAGCTGGAGATCCCTTTTACTTACTTCTCTGAAAATCTCAGCATGAGCTGTATATGAGGATTTTCTTGGAACAGACTCCAGATGGGGGAAATGAGCCAAAGAGAATATGACCCTTTAGATTCAGCCCTCCAGATCAGACTGAGTCCAGGTGATCCCAGAGTCTTGGGACTTTGGGGAGAGGTCCAAGGAGAAGAAGTATCTGAATCACAGGCTCTATGACAAACTATTAATTTGTGTTAAATACTAACATCAGGGAGATGCACTCAAGGTGGGGACTGAACTGGAAAATGTGTGTGACATAAGTTCATCTCATGATTTGAAAAAATGAAAGACATTAGCTATTCAGTCAATGGCAGTTATTGAGTAGCTTCTAGTTGCAAAGCATTTTGTTACATACTATAGGGAGATGTAGAAAAATAACAAGACATAGACCTGTATTTATAATGACTGGAAAGAGAAGACAAATGAGTTAGTTTCTATCCTAAGTTAGCAAGAAAGGTTTATCAAGTAAGCAAGCTACTGAAATGGCATCCTTTTAAAAGAATTCTTCTCTTTGATACCAAAGGAGCCGGATCAATAGTAACAACAACAATAGCTTGTATTGATTTGGACAATATTTTAAAGTTTTGAGGAGATTATTACATTCTATTTTCTTTTCCCATTTGAGCCTCTCAGCAATGTTGTGGATAGACAGATAAGAAAGATATTTCTCTAACCCTTATGGGTTTCTCAAGTTCTTTTTCTCTCACACAACTTTGTGAAGTAGATGAGTAATAATCATTATTTTCATTTTATTGTTGAAAAAGCCAAGACTCAGACATGTCCAGTGTCTCCCAATTAGAAAATGGTGGAACCATAACTAGACCCAGGTCAATGTTCTTTCTACCATACAGAGCACAATTAGTTAAACAAGGCTAGAGAGTTAAGATCATTCAGATTGAATAGTGACAAGTTAGTTTAGCTCAGAAGGGTTATTGTAACATAAGCACAAGCACAAACTAAGACTGGATAGTGCCACAGCTTATTTGTTAATGTTTTCCCAGAGAAAGGTTCTACAATTCATGTTATTGTTTAGGAAATCCATAGAATAACCAAATTATGTTTTGTTTTGTTTTACAAAGAAAAAACTATTCGATAACCATGGGACTATGTCTGAGAGTAAGTATTCAGGCTCTAAAAAATTCAAGTATCACTACAAAATGAGATACTTATCTTGGCACTTGGCATAATTGTTTGCAAGCTGCCAAGCACAAACAGCAAGATGAGCACAATTTTGAGTAATCCTTAGAATTAGAAAATCCAAAACAAGTATTCATCCTTGTTATGTCCAAAACAAAAGCCAACACCTTTAAAAGGAAAACTTAGAGATAAAAGGTTTTAGATTAAAGATTAGATGGTGACTTTTAGGGCATTTATTCTAGGGGTCATCAGACTGATCATTCAGCCAAATCTGAACCTTTATATTTATATATATCCATATGGGCCACAATCTAAGAATATTTTTTAATCATTTAAAATATTTTAATATTTAATTTATTTAATATTTACTTAATTTTTGAAGACTTCTAAATTTTAACTAAAGTTTAAATTTTATATACTTTGATATTTAATGTTTCTTTAACACTTTAAAGTATTAAAAAAAAATCCTTAGCTCCCAGTCTGGACAGAAAGTGGCTTCAGGTCAAATTTGTCTCACAGGCCATAATTTGTTGAGCCCTGGTAGTTCGACCTTTACCAGAACATTTTGCATATAAGGAAACAGAAACCCAGAGGGATTAAATGTCTTGCATGGAAGAGTTTAGATTTCCATTCTCTTAAACTTGGAAGGGAATCTCAAAGCTCAATCAGTCTTACCTTTACTTGAAAAAAAATGCCATGTACATGCTCAACCAGTGGTCATTTAGCCTTTGTTTAAAGGCCTTCAGTGAGAAGAAAGCTACTATTGTCCAAGGAAATATATGAGTGAGAGAAAGAGAAAGAGAGAGAGAGAAAGGGAGGAGGGAGGGAGGGAGGGAAAAAGAGAGGGAAAGAGGGGGGAGAGAGAGAGATGATGATGATGATGATGACAGAAAGATCATAGCTATATGGCTAGATAAAAAATTCAATGATAGATTGTATACACACACACACACACACATAAGTGTATAATATATCATAGTACATCACTGTAATTGTTGAGAAATTGGTCTGGTTTTGCTTGCTTCCCATACTTTATAGCTAAATTTATTTCTGTGGCTTCAATCCATTGCTCCTAGTTCAAAATTCTAGGCTGAAGAAGAACAAATTGAATTTTTCTTCCAAGTGACAACTCTTCAAGTATTGGAAAATTACTATAATCCCCAACCCCCGCCCCCCAGCCCTTTGTCTTCTGTTATAGAAAAATCAACACATATTATCAAGTCCCTACAAGGTATTGTGTGAGGAGCTGGGGATAAAAATTCAAAAATAAAACAAGTCAAAATATCTCCATTTCCTTCAAGTGAGTTCACCATCTTGATTGTCTTCCTCAGCAAGTTCTACGGATTATCGGCATTTTCCTGGAGACAGTTAGTAAGCATTTTGATACAGAACATTGGACTTGGAGTAAGAAATCCCTGAGTTCAAATCCAGTCTCAGACCCTTACTAGCTGTATGACCCTAGTTAATCACTTAATCTTTATTCCCCTTAGTTTTCCCAACTGTAAAATAGAGATAATAAAAGGACCTGCCTCCCAGGGTTCTTAAGAGGACAAAATAAGAATATTTATAAATGTATAGCACGATGTCTAGCACACAGCAGGAACTTTATAAATGTGTATTCCCATCCCTCTTTCTAAAATGAGGCATTCAGAATTATTCTCAATAAAAAAGATGTGGTCTGACTAGGAAAGAATTCATTGGTATTCCCAATCTTCTACAGTACGCCTTATAATATAACCTCTTATTACATTAGCTTTCTTGACTTCCCTATCCTACAACTGACTTACATGGAACTTATAGTCCGCTAGAATTCACAGATCTAACTCAGGCCCAGTGACTACAAATCAAGGACTATTCCTATTCCACCACATAGGTACAGGAGGATACTATTAAACATGGATATGATTAATTATTGGATCAAGACGATAGCCTTCTTGGAATGTCAACGAAGGCAACTTATCCATTTGATATCCAAGTAGAGGCTAATGCTAAACTCTCTACACTTGGATTCTTGACAATCTGTCACATTACATTAAATAGCAAAAAACATTCCTCACATGCTGGTCTTCAATCTGCTAGAATTGTTTGCATATTAATGACTCATTTACCTTCTGGGATGTCATTTCTATATGCTAATAGATCAAGTGCTCCATAATAGGTAGTAAAGTCAGACCAGAAGGTAATTCATTATACCGAGGTGACCTTAACACAATATCAATAAGAAAAGATTGGTTTATATTTGCATTTCAGCAGCACCTGAAGTTACTAAATTTGATATGTGCTTATGTCTGGAAACTTTATCCAGGAAATTCTACTAACATCACTTTGAATTTTCACAGATCTCTGTTATGCTGTTGTACCTAGAACACCATACATGCTATATGTTTCTGATGCATGTAATAGAATCTTGGTATGTTAGAATTGGAAGGGAATTAAAGAATCACAGATTCTCAGAAGTAGATGGGAGCTCAAAAGTCTAATCTGTATGTGAGCAGGGATTAGATGGAGTAGATGGGATTAAATAAATCAGAGTTAACTAGTCCAATTTTTAGTTTTAAAATGAGACAATTGATTTCCATAGAGCAAGAGTTCTTCATTTAGACTCCACAGTCTCTCAAGATATCTGTAAATAAATGTAAAAGAATCAAGAATTTAAATGGGAAAAGTTACATCTTTAGTCCACAAAATTGGCTTCCTTTGTAATCCAAAGTATTTTATTTTGTTAATTTAAGAACTTTATTCTGAGATAGGGTCTATAGACTTCCTCAGACTACCAGAGGGCTACTATCTGTGAGATAAAGAAGGTTAAGAACTGTAGCACACTAAACCAAGGTCACATTTCCTTGTCTACCATGTTGCATCCATGAGAATATATTGTCCGTAATTTGTATCCCTACAGTTCCTGACACAATGTTAGTTTCATGTCTAAAACAACTCTATATATCAAATTAGAGTGGACAAGATCAGGGATAGCACAACTAGTGAAGGAGAAGAGACAATAGGAAAGACTAGGAATCAGTTCAAGTAGGGTTTGATGAAAACTCTCCTCTTCAGGAAAACTTGGATTTGGGGCAAAAGAAATCTCCTTATTCTAAAACACACAGGAGGGATAGATCAGATAACCATCATAAATGTGTAGGTGAGGAAAGAGAAATGCCATTGATGCTTTCACAAACCCTGTAATAATTTTCTTCAGTCAGAAAAAAAAAAATTATCAATGATTTGACTGACTCAGTTGTAGTTCCCCTGTTTCATCATCTCTTAGTCAAAATTTACTTATAGCATTTAAGTGTACTCATTAAAAGCTTTCCTTGGCACTGGCTCCAGTTTTACTATGACTTCTACTTCCTGAGTTCTTTTAAAGAACCTTATCTCTGGACTCAGGCAGATTCCAATAGTCTTGTGATGAAGAGAGCCATCTGCACCCAGACAGAGGACTGTGGGAATTAAGTGTGGATCACAACATAGCATTTTCACTTCTTTTGTTGTTGTTTGCTTGCATTTTGTTTTCTCATTTTTTTCCCTTTTTGATCTATTTTTTTCTTGTGCATCATGATATTTGTGGAAATATGGATAGAAGAATTGCTTATGTTTAACATATATTGGATTACTTGCCATCTAGGGGAGGGAATGGGGAGAAGGGAGGGAAACATTTAGAACAGAAGATTTTGTAAGGGTGAATGGATGTCAAAATTTACCCATGTATATATTTTAAAAATAAAAACCTTTAATTAAAAAAGAAATAAAAAGAACTTTATCTCTTTTCCACATCATGTATCTTAGTTTATTATGATATACTTTTTTTAAAAAGACAACAAAAATTTTTTGAAATAAAGATATAAAATTGTTTCACCACAGAACCTGTGTACAAGGGTGATCTGAATTGAAATAATTGCATCATATTTGAAACGATTATCGGCCACGTACATAGTACCTTTTGTAGAATAAAACATGTCTTTATGCAACTGACAGCACAGTCAGCCACAAAGTTTGAAGTAAATCAGGAGCGCTACTAAGAATAGAACACAGGAACAGACTGAATGATCACCATCTGTTTTCAGACTTTGCTTCCTAATATAAATGATGCACTTGTTTAAAAATGTTTGAATTTCAAACTCTAGAACCAAATTTCTATTAGAACAAAATTATATCCACATTTCCAATTGCTTGTTTGTTAGGATATCAATATTACTGCCTTGTGAGGTTAACCTCTAACCAAAAAACAGATAAACCATAAGTCTCTTGGAATAATAAAATCTTGAAGTTAACAAGGAAATGTAGAAGTCATTTAGTTCAATCTGAAACCCAAGGCTTTCCGTGTGATTCCTGACAAATGATTGCTCAGTTTCTGTTCTGTTACCTCATATACTAGGAATTCATAACATCTTGATGCAGCCCACCACATTGCAATCACTTCCGACCATACTTTTTTCTTGAAACTGGTTAAAATCTGCCTCCCTATAATTCACACCAAGGAAGCAGTAGATGGCTGAGTGGAGAGAGTGTTAGGCCTGGAGTCAAGAAATACTGAGTTCAAATCTGATTTCAGATACTAGCTATTTATCTTAATTGTATTGATTTTATTTATCTTAATTCTATTTATCTTTTTTTATCTTAATTTATCTTATCTTAATTATTTATCTGAAAAAATTATCAGAAATTTCTGATTATTTATCAGAATTTAATATTTACTAGAATGTAATATTATCAGAAAATTATTTATCAGATTATTTATCAGAAAAAAATAATGACAAACTACTCCAATATTTTTGCTAAGAGAAAGCTCACAGACAGTATGGTCCATGGAGTCATAAAGACTGAGAAATAACTGAATGACTGAAAAACAAAAAGAATTCACATTAATTCACAATAATTGGTCCTTATTTTCCACCTCTGAAGCCATGGATAAAATATGATTAATTTCTCATACACACAACAATCTTTCAGAAATGTGAAGACAGTGATCATGTCCTTTATCTCCACTTCCTAAACAGCTTTGCCTTGAGCCTATTTTTTTTAGTCTATCCCTTTCCATCTCTTCATGGACTTCAATATTTTAGTTGTTGATTCCTTCAACAGCTTCATCTTAAATTTTCTTTGGTCCTTCAATTCTAATGATCTCCTTTTCTGTCCCACCTGAGCTGCATGCAAACATTATTCCAATTTAATGACAACTTTGACTTTAATGACTGCAAAAGGGGGAAGTTAACATGGTGAAAAGAGGTAAAAATAATAAACAGGATGGCAGAAGTTACTGATAAAGTTTCATCAAGGATTCCATGCAGGATAAATAAGAAAGGATCATTTCCAAACTTGACATTACAAGACAGTTGAATATTCAACTATACTTAGGGCACTAGAGCTCAGAATGATCAGAATCCAATTTGATTTAAGACTAGACAGTAGATAAATGGTAGAGACATATCTAAGAAGAAGAGGAACTCTATATGAAAAAAGTTGTGATCAGGAAAATAAATAGGACTGAAGTAGGGGAACACCATATTGCTCTTCTTTCCTGATGGGGACAGTGTTACTTCTAGTAGTGTTCTTGATCTAATCTTTTAAGATTCTGGACCTTTACATTTTGAATAAGAAATGCTGGATGCCTTAAGTAATTGAATGGCAGCAGACTGAACTCATTGGTTCACAAGGCACAAAACAAGGGACCACCCATCATCAGTGTAGTCCTTAAGCTCACTGATTACTCAATTAAGCCAAAGCACTTAATACAGATGAAAAAGCTTTATTTTAAGTCTACGAGACTCAGCACACTCTAGAAAGTGTCTAGCAATGTTACAGTGACCGGGAATTGCCATCTGATGCTGATTTCCATTAATGGCCTCTTTATATCATAGCTATTTTAGCTCTCTCCTCTCTTGTAACAAAGAAAAGCATTTAATCAAAAACATCTGATAGAGTTATCTGCCCATACTAAAAGTGGTAGAGTCTTCATCAGCCTAAATAAGATCATTTAACTCAGAAGCAGAGAACTATCCATAAAATCCCCAAAAATCCCTAAAAGTACAAAGTTGGATAAGAAGAGCTAGCATGAGGAGGACATACGAGTGCAAGAAGTTTCCAGTACTTTTAATGAAAATCCAAAAGGTGATCAAAAGTTGTAGGTGATCACTTGTCATAATTATAAGTTCTGGTTCCAACTTTTTCCAAATTTATCATACTGAATAATCACTAGATTTTGATACAAGTGAACAGCATTTCTTCTTAGTATGAGCATCAGTTGATGATTTCTGGGTCTTCTGAAACGTGAAAGAGAGACTAAGAACTAAAAGCCCTCATACATACTTATATATGATATACTTAGCTGTCCACAGGTTCTCCTATCACTTCACTCCTAAAGATTAACAATATGAATGCTAAGCACTTTTGAAATAAAGGCTCTGCACACTAACAAATTGATCATCAAAGAAGCCATTTGCCTTCATGATGGCAATACCAGTATTATTACTCACTTGAAAGAGAATTCATGGATAAGGAGCCTAAATTACTCTGCAGATTAGATTGGCAATTCTGTCACTACTGTTGTGGGAGGTCACTGCATTAGCTATATTACAGTTACTATAGTGACAGTGACAATTCGGACCTGAACATCAGACAAGCACTGTCTTTCATTGATTGACAATCATGGCTTAACAGTCATGAGAACAGGATAGTTTTGAGACCTAGACTTTTGAATGTATGGAGAATTAAATGAAGTACTCAGAGACTACAGGAATTTTTTTCTATGGATAATATTTCCACAAATAGACCAGAAACACTAGAGCTCATGCAAGGGAAGTAATAGCAAATCTAAGTAAATACTCCAACTGATAAGAGGTTTGAAAAGGACAATGATGAGAGAGGTTCCTTCACAGATTTTGGCCCAGAAATCAGTGAGTGGGGCAGCAATCCTGATGAGAAGAGAAGTAAACGCATCAGTCTATTTGCAGGCAAAGCAGAAGGGGTCATAATTTTAAAATGAGCTGCTTAATGTCAAGAAGAAAAAGCCTTGACTGCAGATAATATTCTGAAAGAGAGTCAACCCATCACCAACAGCCTTGCTCCTTAAGCCTAATACCACAGCAGATCCACCTTGCCATTGTCCAATCTATCTTCCTCAGTCATTAATGCTTCAGACTCTCAATGATACAGTAATCATACAAAGAATCAGACCACACGAAATCAATCTGAACAGAGATAAGCATTTAATAATTATCTCGGACTAGATTTCTAGAGCTCACATCATTGTGAATAATGAAAGTGCTGATATTTCAGATTTTCACTCACATCATATCTCTGCTAGTGCTCCAGAAGAAACAAAACCTTCCTATAGCAATATGTTGTAACAGATGTGACCTCTGTTGGAGTAGGAGATAATTCACCCCCAATTTGCCAATTTAATCCAGTGGGAGTGTGGAATTGTGATGAAGATGACTTTATACCCACTCTAACTACATAGTTCAAACTGGCATTAGAAACATGGAACCATATGGTCATGCTCCTACTTTTGAAAATACTACTCTTTCATTGGAGAGAATAATGGTCCACTAGTTTTATATTTCCTTTTAAAAGTGCTTTTCCTTAACTTCTCAGTTCATTTTCAGTTTTATTTCTTTCTACCCTATGTCTTCTCCTAAGGATAGAATCCTGCCAACATAAAATGGATGAACAACATTGGTGGCTTTTGGTTGGCTTCTTTTTTTTTTTTTTAATTTGGCACATGCAGGTCATTTAAATTTGGATTATTTTAGATTGGTTCATCACTCTCTGAGGATCATGAGAGAGAAATCTGTATTTCATTTATTTTCTTCCTTATTAAGTCCAATTGTTTTACACACGTCAAAATGTCAAAAACATTTCAATAAATGTTTGCGAAAATGAATTTCCCTTTCAAACCCTTTCATGCAATCCTGATGAGAGATGGTTTTGTATCCTGCCATCAGTCTGGTTACAATCACTTTGTCAACATTCTAGTAAAATGTTGACAAATTGAATTGTACAAAATACCCCAGATGTGATTTGGTCATTTCTAATATGTTGGCCATAAAATATAATGGAGTAATACCTCCTGCTCACTGAATGCCATACTTTTGTTAATATAAATTAAGATCGCATCAGGGTTTTTGATTGCCATACCACACTGTTGATTTATATAGGGCCTGTAGTACATTAACCCCACGTTCTAAGTCTTCACATGAATTTTTATTATCATATAACTTCCTTCTATATACTTTCAATCAACTCGTATAGTAATCTTTAAAAATAAGTTAAAATTAATATTTACCTATTCAATGTTATCTTGTTATATTTGGTCCATCAATTTGGAATGTTTAGTTCTTTAAGATATCTATCATCTAGCACATTAGGTATTCCTTGTGTTTTGTGTCATCCACAAATTTGACAGTGTATAAATCATCTATGTCATTACTAGAAAAATATATGGAACTTTGCTGGTATTTACTAAAGGAAAGTTGACATGAATTCATTTATCAATATCCTTTATTCAAGAACTGAAATTAGTGTTATGACACGTTAGTGCCTTCTGTTATTTTAATCTTATATATAGCTCAACCCAACCTCTCATTTAAATATTAGAAAACTTAATCTAGAATGTTTAGTTCTTTAAGGATTCTAATTCTATCATCTAACACATTAAGTATTCCTTCTGCTTTTTGTTATCCACAAATTTGGCAGTGTATAAGTCATCTGTGTCATTACCTGGAAAATATATGGAACTTTGCTAGTATTTACTAAAGGAAAATTGATATGAATTCATTTATCAATATCCCTTAGTCAAGAACTGAAATTAGTGTTGTTCATGACACTTTAGTGCCTTCTGCTATCTTAATCTTATCTATAGCTCACCCAACTTCTCATTTAAATATTGGAAAACTTAATCTCAATCAGCATTACAATATCTACACTCAAATTAATATAAATTCATTTGAAAATACGTGTCATTGAGCATTTTAGATGGTTTGTAAAATCAAAAAATTATATTTTACAATTCCAAATTTATCATATAATATAACTTACCTAAATGATATTATCCATAGTAAAATGAGTAAGCATTCCATTGTGCTTAGAAATTTTCAGACCTTCACTAGAATTGCTCATCATATTTTAGCCTGCACATTTTAGGATGAATATGATAGAAGGAGAAAGTGTTCAAGGAATAGGAACTAAAGGGAAGGCAAACAAGAGTTTAAAAAATGTTAGCAAAGTTGAAAATGAAAAAAAAAAAGACTAAAAGACTGTGTTGTATGGGCAGTTATGGAGGGTTCTCTTAAGTGGGATGTTGTGTATATTTTCTCCTGCTGAATAAATAATAAAATAATGGTCAATCAGTCAGTAAGTCAATAAGTTCCTACAATGTGCTAGGGGCCCTAGCTAGGCACTCTTCTAGGTATGGGGATACAGAAAGAGGCAAAAATCAGGATTTATTTATAATGTTAAATTTCAATAATGAAGAATGCTGGATTGGACTACCATGAAGTGTTAGAGATGGAACATAGCAAAATAATAAACACAGTGAAGGAAATATAAGGGGACCTGAGTTCTAATCCCATTTCTGGCATAATATGATGCCCATAACTATCTAAACTAAGTGCCCTATGAAGACAGGTGAGGGATATCTTAATTTAGGAAAATTACTTATTTAGAGTTGGAATAGACTCCAGAGATCGTCATCTTGGCCAACTTCTTCATTTTACAAACAAGAATAAGGAAGAAAATTAGTGATTTGGCCAAAGTTTCACAGAAAATAAGTATCAAAACTAGGATTTAAATTAAAGACTTTTACCTCCAGACTTAAGATTCTGTATTTTGCATCTAACTGCACTCTACTTATGGTGGGTGCTTGATAAATATTTGTTGATTGTTGTTGCTTTGTTGATAGATTGACAGTAGGCAAATTTACTTGTTTGAAATGTGATTAGGCTATAAGTCCAAGATCTCCTCACTTCTGTTTTTCTATGATTATGCTTTTAGGATTACAAATCTTTTTTTTTTTTCTTGAGACCTCCCCAAATGGAATCATAATCAAAAATCAATAGTCCTATCTATCCAAGATGGGTGACTTGCTCAAGATCATGTGACCTTTCTTGAATCCATTCTCCATCCAGCGTTATAACTATTTCACCCTATATTAAGTTGCTTCCTACTATCTTATTTCTGAAAATAGACTGTTATGGTTATATAAAAAAGAAAAATACATTCCATACAGAAAATATGACTTTTAAAATGTATCAAATGGAAACTGAATGGATGCCTATAATTTGGGGAATGGCTGAATAAGTTATCGTATAAGAATGTAATGGAATATTATTGTCCTATAAGAAATAATCAGGGGCCAGCTAGGTGGCACAGTGGATATAGAGCACAAGCCCTGAAGTCAGGAGGACCTGAATTCAAATCTGGCCTCAGACACTTAACACTTTCTAGCAGTGTGACCCTGGGCAAGTCACTTAACCCCAATTGCCTCAGTTTAAAAAAAAAAAAAAAAAACAGGAACAATCATCAGGATGATTTCAGAAAGTCCCAGAGAGAGTTACATAAACTGATACTGAGTAAAGTATTTGAATCAAGAGACTATTGTACACAGCAACAAGATTATATGATGACCAATTCTGATGGACGTAGCTCTTTTTAACAATCAGGTGATTCAAGGCTGTTCCAATAGACTTAAGATGAAGAGAGACATCTGCACCCAGAGGACTATGAAGAATGAGTGTGGATCACAATATAGGATTTTCTTTTTTTTTTTTTTTGCTGCTTTTGTTTGCTTGCTTGTTTTTTCTCTCATTTTTTCCTGTTTTGATCTAATTTTTCTTGTGCACATGTTTAATCTATATTGCATTATTTTTGCTATCTAGAGGAGAGTGGGGGAAAGGGAGAGAAAAAATGAAACACAAGGTTTTTACAAGAGTGAATGTTAAAACTACCTTTGCATGTATTTTGAAAATAAAAAAGTTATTATTAAAATTTTTTAAATAAAATTTATCAAAAGTCAAAATGCTTTTCAGAACAAAAGTAAATTTCCTCCAACAATGGTAGCTTCAGCTTTCCCAGCTCAGGAGCAGAACTAAGAAGGACCATCATTCTTAATGTAAAACCTTCAGAAATTAAAAATTTTCATCCTTAGCAAGATCAAAATAAATATTGCACTTAGTCTAGAAGCAGGAAATTATGTGTTTCTTAATCATATAGGCATTCTCTCAGATTAAGACTAACAAAATATTTTTATAAAGGAAAGAATATTAAGTGGAAATATATGTTTTAGTAGCAAAGAAATAAAAAAGGCAACATAAATTGTGGAAGACAGTGAATAAAGTTGAGTTTAAATGTATTATAAGGAAAAATTATAAACAGATGACTTATACAAATGGACTTGAAAGAGGTAGTCTTCTCCAAAGGTTGAAGAAAAGGAGCAAAATGATCTTGCTGTATTCCATCTAGATACATGTCAATTCTCTGATTCCTATTCATTCAAAAACAGACATCAAAGCAATTATATTCTACCTAATATCTGTCAGGCACTATTACTTCATTACTATTTAACAAAAATAAATGCTGCAGGTATTAATAATTCTCATGTCTACAGTGCTTTAACATTCATAAAATGTTTTTTTTTAACAACACAGGTCACATTTCAAATTTAACAAATCCAAAATGGAACTTATTTTTTAAAATAAAGGTGATTTTTTTTTCATCTAACATCTCTACTTTTGTCTCCTTGGAAACCTAGGTTCATAAATTTGATTATTCTCTACTCTTCACTTTCTCTCTCTCTCTCATGTCCAAATTAGTTGTCAAGTGTTGTTTCCTTAACATCTCCCATCAGTTCCTTCTCTTTAGGTACAGAGCCACCACCTTAATTTAGCCCTGCATCACTTTTTGCTTGGACTTTTGCAGTAGTTGCAATAGTCTCCTAATTAAAATTCTTGGCTCTAATTACTTCTCTCTTCAATTCATCCCTCTCTGTGTATATCTCTCTGTTTTTCTGCCTTGGTGTCTCTCTGTCTGTGTCTGTCTCTCTGTCTTTGTCTGCCTGTCTCCCTTTGTGTTTCTCTGTCTCTCTTTCTCTGTACATGAGTCTCTCTGTGTCTCTCCTTTTAGAAAAGGGAATTTATTAGGATGGTAGGGTAACAACAATTGGTATAAAATATCCTCCCCCAAAAAACCCACAACATAGTCCATGAAAAAATTGACTGACGCTTATTGAGCACATGTGGAAAAGGAGGTAACTCATAGCTCCAAACTAACCAAAAACTCTCCAGCACTTTTAGGTACCTTCCAAAAGGGTCATTTCTTTCTTCTTCTTCTTTTTTTAATAGCCTTTTATTTACAGGTTATATGCATGGGTAACTTTACAGCATTGACAATTGCCAAACCTCTTGTTCCAATTTTTCCCTTTCTTCCCCCCACTCCCTCCCCCAGATGGCAAGATGACCAGTAGATGTTAAATATATTAAAGTATAAATTAGATACACAATAAGTATACATGACCAAGCCATTATTTTGCTGTACAAAAAGAATCGGATTCTGAAATATTGTACTATTAGCCTGTGAAGGAAATCAAAAATGCAGGTGAGCAAAAAGAGAGGGATTGGGAATTCAATGTAATGGTTCTTAATCATCTCCCAGAGTTCTTTCCCTGAGTGTAGCTAATTCAGTTCATTATTGCTCCATTGGAACTGATTTGGTTCGTCTCATTGCTGAAGATGGCCAGGTCCATCAGAATTGATCATCATATAGTATTGTTGTTGAAGTATAATGATCTCCTAGTTCTGCTCATTTTACTCAGCATCAGTTCATGTAAGTCTCTCCAGGACTTTCTGAAATCATCCGTTTGTCATTTCTTACAGAACAATAATATTCCATAATATTCATATACCACAATTTATTCAGCCATTCTCCAATTGATGGGCATCCATTCAGTTTCTAGTTTCTGGCCACTACAAACAGGGCTGACACAAACATTCTTGCACGTACAGGTATCTTTCCCTTCTTTTGAGATATAAGCCCAGTAGAAACACTGCTGGATCAAAGGATATGCACAGTTTGATAGCTTTTTGAGCATAGTTCCAAATTGCTCTCCAGAATGGTTGGATGTGTTCACAATTCCACCAACAATGTATCAGTGTCCCTGTTTTCCCACATCCCCTCCAACATTCTGCATTATCTTTCCCTGTCATTCTAGCCAGTCTGACAGGTGTGTAGTGGTATCTCAGAGTTGTCTTAATTTGCATTTCTCTGATTAATAATGACTTGGAGCATCTTTTCATATGGCTAGAAATAGTTTCAATTTCTTTGAGAATTGTCTGTTCATATCCTCTGATCATTTATCAATTGGAGAATGGCTTGATTTCTTATATAGAGTTAATTCTCTATATATTTTAGAAATGAGGCCTTTATCAGAACTCTTGACTGTAAAAATGTTTTCCCAGTTTATTGCTTCTCTTCTAATCTTGTTTGCATTAGTTTTGTTTGTACAAAAACTTTTCAGTTTAATATAATAAAAATTTTCTATTTTGTGATCAGTAATGATCTCTAGTTCTTCTTTAGTCATAAATTCCTTCCTCTTCTCCAGGTCTGAGAGGTAAACTATCCTGTGTTCCTCTAATTTATTTATAATCTCATTCTTTATGCCAAGATCACGAACCCATTTCGACCTTATCTTGGTGTATACAGAGTGGGTCAATGCCTAGTTTCTGCCGTACTAGTTTCCAATTTTACCAGCAATTTTTGTCAAACAGTAAGTTCTTATCCCAAAAGTTGGGATCTTTGGGTTTGTCAAACTCTCGATTGCTATAGTTATTGATTATTTTGTCCCAAAAGGGTTATTTCTAAAACATAGATCTTAGCACATCACTCTACTCTTCAAGAAGGGTCAGTGGCTCCCCAATGCCATTAAAACAGAATATCATAAGTTGGTCCCAGCCCATCTTTGCAGGTTTGTTCCTTCCTTTCCCAGTGCATTTAAGCCAAAATGGTGGTTTCAGTGCCCAATATTCCATCTCCTCCTTCTTTATAAAGCACAACTGAAAAGAATTCCCTTCTCACCTCCCCCTCTTGGATTTACTAGTTCTCTTCAAAGTTCTTTTGAGTTTCTGCTCCCTACAGGAAGTCTTTCTTGAGTTGTAAGGCCTTCTGCTCCCCAAATTGTTATAATTCCTTGGATTAAATTTCTTTTTCTATGTATGTTTATCTATGTACATGTCATAATCCCTATTAAAAAATAAACTCAAGGACCAAGTATTTTTTCTTTTCTCTAGGTTTTCCCAACATCTAGCACCTCGTTCCTATTAGCTGCTTAATCAGCTATTGTTGAAAGCATGAATAAGTCAAGGTGTTAGAGCCATGACTCAGAGCCAAGTCTAGGGATTCAAGAACTAGCAGTTTTCCCACTGAATGTTGCATATCCCTGCCTGCCATCACGTGTCATTCCATGGCGGAGATAACTGACTCAGAATTCTTAGGCTAATTCTACCATCCACACGCAGGTGATAGGGAATTTAAGAATTCTCATTACCCACTTCATTCACTCTAAACAAAGACAATATTGCCCCCAATCTAATCTTATGAGGAATACTCCTACTAGGAAAGAACAGGCACTTAAGTGTCTACAGAGTGCTAATCATTGCGCTCAGCACTTTATAAATATCTCCTTTGATCTTTCCAACAACCAGGTGAGATAGGCACTATCATCCCCACTTTACAGATGAGAAACTCCAAGGGTCAACTGACTTGCCCCAGGTTACACAAGTAGTAAATGTTTGACACATTTTTGAACTCGGGCCTTCCTGACTCTGGATCCAGTGATTTATCCATGGTACCAACTCACAGGTTATGAGTAAACTTATCTCATAAAAGGACTAAGCAGGAAACACTGTAACTCCCAAAAAGACTAACAAGGGAGCTGTGGCTACCGGTAAATATCAAGCTAGGTCCCAAATGCTACAAACTAAGTAGCTGAACAGCAGGAGAGGAGGATTTCATGAATTTTGATGCAACAAAACCAATGCAGCCACTCAGAGCAATCACCAGATCTAATGGGTTTCAATGCTTAAATATACTGTCTGTGACTATTAGCAATCTAATTTAATGGCAAGTGATACTCATGCTAGTCATGGAAGCCTTCTTTTCATATGTATAGTTTACTCAGTAGTGACAGTTTTCAAAAACTCTTACATTGCCACACTCAGTGAGACAATATACTATAAGAATAGGACACATATATGCAGATGTATGATCTTCTTTATGTGGTTATTTCTTTCAGTAAGGCAGTAACCCATCCTGTGCCACTTCTGATCAGTCCTTCTTTAATATTATCAGCCAGAATCCACTTAATATGCTGATTAATATCCTCTGACTATCATAAGAATACAAGTAGAGTAATATTTTTGATTTGCTTATTTCTCATTCACCGATCTTTCATTTTTTTTTAAAAACTAGACATCTTTGTGGTTGTGTGCTGCAGATTGCTCACATGGCTCTCTATTCATTTAGGATTTATACTCATTTTTAATTCTTTAGTTACAATTTTCTATGTATCAGAGCCATATAATATCTATTTAATGCTGATATTGAAAAAGAAGAGCCATTATTACAGAGTAAAGTTGGTAATTGTTTGAGGCTAGATTTTAATATAGCTCTTCTTGCATCTAAGTCTAATGCTGTATTATGCCTATTAAAAGACTCTCTAAATACTCATTACTTCTTGAAATTTCATGAAAAAGCCTCTAATATTTCTAAAAAAGTGATGGAACCAGAACACAATCAAGAGTACAATTCAATACAAAGCACAAAAATAATGTGGTATAATTGAAAAAATACTTAAATGGAATCAAGATGAGCTCAGTTGGATCCTACTTTATATACTTACTAGCTATGGGAATCTAGGAAAATTAATTTGATGTCTGTAGATCTCAGTTTCTGTATCTGTAAAAAAGAGGGGTTGTAGATTTGATAACCTCTAAGGTGAAGGTAAGTAAGAGTTCTACATCTTTTATCTGTGAATCTATGACCTTATAGATGTGTTATAGTGCAGTCATGTGGCCCCTAAAATCTTTAGGAAGATTCCATTCCTAAATTCAAAACTGGCCTTAGAAACTTAACTAGCTATGTAATTCTTAGCAATATACTTTATCTTGTTTGCCTCAGTTTACTCACCTATAAAACGAGCTAGAAAAGGAAAGAGAAAATCACTTCAGTATGGAATCACCAAAAAATGAAAAATGGCTCAACAAAAATAAATGAATAACTTGGGTTAATTCCCCGACTTAAATGCATAAAGATAGGAAAATACAGGCCTTGAATCTCTTAAAATTTCATAGGCATCCTAATACAATTCTTGATTCTTGGCAAATCTAAAGGAAGGGAAAGAATAAATGGCTCTGTAGGGAACATGGGGAAATGGAAAATAATGAGGTGAGATATGATACATTAATTTTCTTTTTACATCTGACAATGCAAATGCAGTACGTGTGGCTTTATTGTACCTACTTCGTGAACTAAATTTAGAACGAGCACAAATAGCTAAAAATTCTTATTTCTAGAGCATTTTTCTCAAACTGTGAAGACTGTATTTTTTAAAATGGATGAGTCAAAAGATAAGTCAGTATGAGTCACCAAGGAGTAGAGAATAGAAATGCCAATTTCAATCTGCAGGATACTGACAGTTTTAATAAACATTTATAAAACACAACTATCTGTACCATAACATGCAGTAGGAGGAAGATGTAGCTCAGAGTTTTCTCTTCCTTAGAAAGTTTGTGAGTCTGAGAAGTCTAAAGAAGAAATTGGTAAGGAAATCTTCCCAAAGTGGTACAGAATCAAATTTCATTGTCAGCCCATTCCTCTTAGCTTAGCAATATTGTGTTAGGGAAATCTTGTCGATAAATGGTACAGAATGGTTTTACCTTGGGTTGTGCTATGGGTCTGACTTGGGAACGTATTATCCACAATTTGTTCGATGGAAATTGTCAAAGTCTCCATATCACTTTACAATTCACAAAAAAAATCACTCAAAACAATTTGTCAAGGTTGTAGATAACTCAGGAAATATGATTTTTTTATTCTGTAGATAAGGAACTGAAGCTCCAGGGGTTAAAAGATAGGGCTCAGGTGACATGATAAATGTTAGAGAAGAAACATGAAGTCAGGTCATTGGAGTCCACGTCCAACTATCATTTTAGTGCATTTCACTGACTCTCAGTGTCATTAGCCTGATGTCAGTGATAAAGTATATCTAAAAAGGAAAAAGCTTGAAATAGTTGAAGTGCAGTAGGTACAGGGACTGGGGGGGGGAGGAGGGAGAGAGCCTAAAAAATGATTTATACATAATTTTATTTAGTCTATCAACAAATACTCATTGAGTACCTACTATGCTCCAGGCACTGTGCTAAGTCCTGGAAATGCAAAGAGTAAAAAATGAAACACAAACTTTTTTGCACTTAATAATAGTATTGTTTTCAATTACATGTAAAGATCATTTTAAACATTGATTTTTGTAAGATTTGGAGTTCCAAAACTTTTTCCTACCTTCCCTTCCTTCTCCCTCCCAAGACATCATGCAATCTAATATAGGTTATACATGTATGACGATGGAAACATACTTCGACATTAGTCATGTGGGGGGAAAAGGAATCAGAACAAAAGGGGAAAAAAAAGAAAGAAAAAAAAAGTGAAAATACTAAACCTCAATTGTATTCAGACTCCCTAGTTACTTCTCTGGGTGTGGCCAGAATATTCCATCACAAGTCTACTAGAATTGTCTTGAATCATCATATTGCTGAGAAGATAACTCTATCATAGTTGATCATTACACATTGTTGCTGTTACTGTGTACAGTGTTCTGGTTCTGTTCACTTCACTCAATTTCAGTTCACGTAAGTCTTTCCAGGCTTTTCTGAAATCATTCTGCTCATCATGTTTTGTAGAATAATAATATTCCATTATATTCATATACCACAACTTGTTCAGCCATTCCCCAATTGATTGACCTCAACAGCCAATTCTTTGCCACTGCAAAAAGAGCTGCTGTAAATATTTTTGTACATGTGAGTCCCTTTCCTTTTTTTATAATCTCCTTGAGATACAGACTTAGTAGTGGTATTATTGCTGGATCAAGGAGTATTCAGTTTAGAAGTCCTTTGGGTATAGTTCTAAATGTTCTTTAGAATGGTTGGTTCAGTCCACAACTTCATCAACAATGTACTGGAGTTCTAGTTTCCCAAATCTTCCCATATCATTAATCCTTTTCCTTTTGTGTCATATTATCCAATCTGACATGTCACTTGCTTTAATTTGTATTTCTCTAATCAATAGTGATTTATATAATTATAATTAGCTTTATTTTCTTTACCTGAAAAATAGTCAAATGATATGAACAGAATTATCAATTGGGAAATGACTTATGTTCTCAGAAATTTGACTCAGTTCTCTATGTATTTTTGAAATGAGGCTGCTATCAAACACTGGCTACAAAATGTATCACCCAAATTTTTGTTTTTCTTCTAATCTTGGTTGTATTTTTTGCAAAAACTTTTAAAAATGTAATATCAAAATTATCTATTTCACATTTTAGAACATTCTTTATCTCTCCTTTGGTCATAAATTCTTCCCTTCTGCATAGTTCTGACAATTAAATATTCCTTGCTCTCCTAATTTGCTTATGATATCACGTTTATGTTTAAATCACATATCCATATTTTGATATAGGGTAAAACAGAAACTTTTAACATATTACTGAAAATTGAAAAAAATGCATACCTATTAAATTCCTGGAAAAACATAATCAGATGGCAAAGCTTATAAAACATGAGTTGCCTGGCCTTTAAAAAATAGAGTATGTCCCCATATTACAAATGAAAATTCCAAGATATCTTTGAGAAGTCAATAAACTTTAGTGAAACTAAAGAATCACAGACAAATCGTTTGATAACAACAACAATAACAATAGCTAGCATTTATATAATACTTTAAATTTTTTCAAAGTACTTGACAAACATTTTGATTTGTCCAGAGAACAATTCTGAAATTCAACGTTATCCCTTTTTTAGAAAGGAAGAAACTGAGTCACAAAATTATTAAATGACTTGCCAGAATTATACAGATAGTGATATGTAAAATCAAATATAAACTCTAGATTCACTTACTTTATCTACTCTAATATTTAGCTGCCTCTAATCAGTCAGATGTTGTGATGGACAGAGTGCAAAGACTGGAGTCAGGACAATTCATCTTTCCAGATTCAAAGATGACTTCAAATAATTATTAGTTGTGAGACCCTGGCCAAGTCACTTAACCCTCTTTCCCTCAGTTCCTCATATATAAAATGGACTGGAGAAAGAAATGGCAAATTATTCCAGTATCTTGTCAAGAAAACCCTACATGGGATCACAGAGAATCAGACACAACTAAAAAATGACTGAACAACAACAATGAAATCACTTCAGATATAACATTGACTCATAAAAGTTTGAGAACAATATTTTAGAATAGATATCATCACGCCACACATTCAAAACTTTGTGACTATTTGGAATGAAAGTTCACAAAATAAAAAGCTCTAACGGAAGAAAGAAAAACTACATGGTAAGAGGAGAATATATTATCTTGATTTTCCTACTTGTCCTTGGAATTGTCCAGAATATGCTTGTAGTAAACCCCAGCTTATAACCTAAATCTCTTGTTCAACTACAAAAGTAATTCTTTTGGTTACTTTTTTACTATTACATTAAATATTAAGCATAAAGAACAATAATAGGATATTAACTTGTTCCCAAACCATTTCCATTGAAACTCAATCAAAAGTAAGATAAGAATAGTGAGAATCATATTAATGATAAAAATGTTCACATTTATTTAATTCATTAATATTTACTAAGTATTTTACATATATTGTACCCATTTGATCTTCACCATAACTCTGTGAAGTAAGGAACTATTCTTTTTCCTCTTTTAGACATGAGGAAACTGATACTGACAGAAGTCAAACAGTGTGTTCAGGGCACAGAACCAGTCAGTGTCTGAGGCAAGATCTGAACCCACATTTTCTCAACATCAGTCCCTTTCTCTAGTTACCAGGCTCAGCTGAATCTTTTAGTCCAACCCAAATGCTCTAGTTATGAAAACCCGAAAACAAGTGAGTGAAAGTGACTGGCCAGTGTCTGCATGAATAGTAAATGGGAGAGCTGGCACTAAAACCCAAACCCTTTGTCTACTAGGCTAACCTTCCTTCCAGGGCACCAATCATTCAACTTCATTCGTTTATGACCTTCTGGAAAAGAAAGCTTCAGCACCAGAAGTCTCGCTCTCAAGTACTGGTAACCCCCATCCCCAGCACAGCTACTCAGAAGAGTGAAGGGCTGACTGGGATCTGTACTGGAAGAGAAAGGATGCAGAAATTCGTTGTAGGAGGCTGGTGTCCTCTCAGAACACAAGGGGGAACTGATCATCCCTCTCTTCCTCCTTCTATTCTTATCCCTCTTTCTTTCTGACTGTGAAAAAAGAGGCAACCTTCACACATCAGACAGTCACATGGAAAAAGAACCTTCCTACTAAGGTTGGAGACAGTGGCTGCTTCACTCAATAAAAGAAGAGCATTTACTCTTTCATTGCTGCCCAAGGGTGCTTTGCTCTGGATCTGTCCTCAGTGGTCTGTCCAGAGAGGAGTGTTTTGGTTTTGTTATCTCCTACCGGTGTATGGATGTGTGGCAGATATGAGGGGAGAGAGGGGAATGGAGGGAGAAAGAGAGAAGGAGGGGCTACCTGAAGAGACCACAACCAGGAGAGACGATGGGACAGAGACAGAGAAAAAAACAAAGAGACAGAGAAAGAGAGAAACATGGACAGTCAGAGAGAGAGACACACACACACACACAGACAAAAACAGAGAGAGACAGAGACACAGAGAGACATAGACAGAGAGAGATAGGGACAGAGAGAGAGACAAAAAGACAGACAGAAACAGGGAGAGAAAGAGACAGAGACAGAGAGAGACAGAGACAGAGACAGGGACAGAGAGAGACAAAGAGACAGAAATAGAGCAAGAGAGACAGAGACAGAGAGGCAGAAAGAGAGAGGGAGAGAGAGAGAGAAAGAAATCAGAGCCATCAACTACATTACAGCACATACCTGGTACCTAAAGGGATGGTTTCAAAAGCTAATGCTATACTTACTCGCACTGCCTGTTGGGTTTCTTTGGGGATGGAGGCACTGAACTCACCCTTCCGTGATCTAGGCTGCCAGCATAACAGCAGTTTCTTTGAGAGGAAATTAGATTGTAAATGAACTAGAAGTTTACATCTAAGAACTATTACATGTTTTGTCAGCATCAAACAGTCACTCTGAGTGGCCAGTCACTGGAGTACTTGTACTCTATGGCAGGTGAAGGGTTGCTGACCTGGAAGAGCCCATTTCCCAGGAGGAGCGTGCTACTGAAGAGCACTGGCTGTTGATTCTGCAGAGAAGTGGGGCAGGATGCCAGGAAACCTTCTAAGTAAACTGTGTCCCACAGAGAAGGAAGAATTCTATAAAGGGACCGTTTGAAAGGAAAGTGGGCCACCTTTCCTTTGGGCAGTGATTCATAGCCCTGTTCTCTGTAGCTAGAAGCTGCTCCCACATGGTCCCTCTCTGTTTACATCTTCAACAACAGTTTCAGAATTCCCCTTTCCTCCTTGCTTGCCTCCATACACCCCATCTGTAATCATTCTTCTTATGTGGTTGTCTAAGTAATGATATTTCCTGTGTAGGCCCTTGACTTTTGTCTTCTATCGGTATCTATTACTCCTCCATTATATGATGAAGAGAGTAAAAGAAAACAAGCCAAAAATAATAACCCCTTCTTAGTTACATCACTGGAGGACAGTCAAGAACAAAACTCACTCGGCCTCCACTGAGAAACATCATTCTGTCATCTATTTCATTGAAAAGAGGGGAAAGAATACAATCCAGCTCTTCCGGATATGGAAGTGGGATCGCCCACCTCAAAGAAAGCAAAATTCACTCTCCCTCTCCAACAAAGGGGCATGTCACTAGACACAGGCTGGTTTCATACTTTGAAGTCAGCAAGTACAGCATTGTATTTGAGATGTAAGACAAAGTTTATTCCTTGAGTGCTTTCCTAGGTCTTCAAAGAGGTGAATAATCATGGAATCATAAAGACTATTTTTTGCCCTTAAATTCTCTCTTTAAAAATATAATTTCTGTCTTCTCAAAGTAGTCTCTAGCATTTTCTCTTCTCCTGTTCTTTTAGTTAATTGATTGATGTCATTTTCATAACTCAATACTCAATACTTGTTTGAGCTCAGACTTTGGAAGTGTCAGGAAACTCTGACCACTGCCTTCTTTTGGTATAATCCCAGCTACTGAGTCAAAAGAATACACTGAGGGGAAGCGGGGAAAATGGATAGTTGTTTATGGCTTAAAAGAAAGGGTAGTGGTTAAAATAACATTAATACAGACTGGGTTTCACATGGCATGATGGAACCACGACCCATTTCCACCAATGAACTCTTTTCATTACCTCTCCACATTTACTTCCAATCATTCATTTACAACCCCCAGTTTATGCGACTATCCTACCTTCACAGAAATAAGAACATATTAAAATAAAGGAAGGCAAAAGCAATCGCATCTAGTTGAGCATACATAGTAAACCTATCTTGGGTGACTATGCAAGGTTTCTTTTTTTTATTATAGCTTTTTATTTACAAAAACATATGCATGGGTAATTTTTCAGCATTGACTCTTGCAAAACCTTCTGTTCCAACTTTTCCCTTTCTTCCCCCCACGTCCTCCCCTAGATGGCAGGTAATCCAATACATGTTAAATATGTTAAAGTATATGTTAAATACAATATATGTATACATATTTATACAGTTATTTGCTGCACAAGAAAAATTGGATCTAGAAAGAAGGTAGCAAAACCTGAGAAGGAAAACAAAAATGCATGCAAAGTTTCTATGTCAACCCATGCATCCACGTTCAATAACAGGTTCAATATTTTCTTGATTTACAGTCATCTGAACTCTAGGTCAGAGTAACCTGGACTTCATTGTGCATATACATCTTACCCAATATCAATAATTAATACTACAACGTGATAGCAAAGCATATTCATTTGTATAGGGAAAATGTTATAAATGGCAAATACACTCCTAGACAACCAGAATCAAACAATAAAGTAGCCTCGATGTATCCTGATAATGTAATGCCTTTTCCCATCATCACATTTTTAACTCCATTACTCAACATACTTCTCAGCCCTTCAGAACATAAGAGAAAAAGAGCTTACTAGGAATTTCTCCACATCTGGACCCAAGATCCTGAAAAGAATGAGACTACATAGGCAAAATAGGAGTGAGGAGGAAGAAAACAGAAAAAGAGACATTCCTTTTAATTCATGCATATTTCTCCCAGTTCTTTTCAGCGACCATTTTTAATTGGTCCAAGAAAGGACATTCTCATACAGATGTGTAAATAATTTATGAATGTTTTGCTGTGAAAATATATTGGTTGGAAACAATATAATCTGCCTACAAAAAACGGGATCAAAATTAACATTTTAAAGAAACTGGTACATAAATTTTGTGGTGGTTGTTTTTAATTTCACTCCCAAGAAAACAATATACACAAGGATTATTATCTTTTTTTCCAGCAAAACCTAAAAGGCACATAAACCCAGATTAATAATTATGACCAGCCTTAGTCCTAAAGAACAGATGATAAAATATATTTTTTTTCCCTTTTGGTAGTGAAATGAAGGACCACAAATGAATGTAACAAATTTTTGTTCAAGGTCATTTATTCAATTAATTTTGCTTAACTTTTTTTTTCTTTCTTACCATGGAAGATTCATTTAGGTGAAGCGTTTATTGGAAAATAATTAAGGAATCAATAAAACTTTTTCTTTTAAATGATGGCTCTCAATTTTCTTTTTCTGAACTCTTGCTAAGACTGCCTTCTTCTTGTTTAGCAGAAGGAAAACAGCATGAGCCTAGTCAATTGACTAATTAAAAGAGAAATCAGAAATCAGCTGCTACAGTGAAAGAGAAAAAAAAAGCTCAACCCCTAGGGACAGGGAATTGGACCCACTCCAAGAACATAGAGGAAAGGAATGAAATACTTTTTTAAAGTTTATTTCCAGACTAATGGTTTCATCCTAAGCCTCTGGGGGCATTTAGCACCATATAAGTCAATCACAAACAATACAAAAATGGGAAGCTGGGCTGAGAGTTGGTAGAGAGAGACCCTGGAGTCCCTCAACAAAGTGTAAAAATTGAGCAATTATCTCTCTTCCCTGTTGGGAAGCTTGGATTTTTACCTAGAGCAAATATACTTTTGCTGTAACAGTCTCTGGAGCCACAGTATATCCCTTACTAATTGGAAAGTCCAAAGCATTAAGGAAGAAGAAAAGAGAAGAGAGCAAGAATAATTTCAATATGGTCAAATAAGTCCCTCTTGGCAGAAAAATCCTTTATACTTGCTTTAATGATAACAGACATGGTTTGATACCCCTTTGTGCAAGGCAGGGATGCTCCCAAAGAAAGCAGAATGGAAAGCCCACAAGTGTGCTGTGATTTGAGGGTCATGGAAAGGAAATCCTCCTGCACATAAAAATCATGTAAAGGAATTAGACTCTCAGAGTTAAAAAGAATGTTAGAGGTTATTCAATCAATCTCTGACTCTCTAAGAGACTCCTTAGTAATATCACTAATAAGCAATTGTCCAGCTTCTATATGGATAGCTCCAATGTTAAAAGACACGTAGTAGAGACTTTAAAAAAAGTTTTGTTTGAAGCAAAAGAAAGATCAAAGAAATGAAAGAGCCTCTGTTTGGTGTGGATAGGAAGATAAGGAAAATCAGGAAAAGCAATATACCTTGAAGCCTTCTTTTGGTTTTTTTTTTAATACTAAAAAAATTTCCAACAGAAAAAATAGAAAAATGTTATTCAGAAATTAACATTGAAAAGAATAATTTGCCTTTATCTAGAACTGCAGTGTGCATAAAGAATTTTCCCCATAGCAATCCTGTAAGGGAGTCAGAGTATTATTATACCTAAAGAAGGGAAGTGATCCATGTGTCCAAAGAATTCACAACTAATAAGTGGCGCGTGCAAGATTTGGACTCGGCTCTTCAAAGGTCAGATCCAATGGGACTCCTCATATCCTGTTTTTCCACTGATAAAAATAAACAAGGAGATGGTAAGAAGGTACTCAACTGGTCACATAGTTAATTAAGTGGTCTAGATAAACTACAACTGAAATTGCTGATGGCATGAACCACTTTCCATAATCTTTGATTAATTGTGACAAATACACAGTATGTTACAGGACTGAAAAGAAACAAAAACTACCCTCATTTTCAAAGGCTGTGAAGATGAATAGGTCTTACTATTTCTTTGGGGCATCTAATGTTTATTTTCAGCAACAATTCTAGAAGAGACTAGTAAAGGAAAGGGTTCTGAGCACTTGTTGAGGAGTGAAAAGGATTGCCTGGTGAATGATGTAGCTCTTCCTCACTGAAACTCTTCAGGCTATTTGTTGGATGTGTATTATGCCATTCACTATTTGCGTAGGGGGCTGGATTAGCTGACCTTTGAAGTTCTTCTAATTCTTCTTTAGTGGGTGGTGGGCAAGCACAAGGCTGTTGATTAAAGTCTTACACCTCAAAGTGCTTCAGGGGGATAGTTTTAAAGCATTTTCTCCAAAAAGTTGCTTTAAAATGCTAATATATTTGGGAAGGGATAATTCCATTGATTCACTTGTATGGATTTGTTTCTCAAAAAATGGCTAGCATTTCTATAGCTCTAAAGTTTGCAAAATGCTATACAAATATTATCTTATTTTACCCAACAATTACCTAAGATTTGAATACTATTATTAACTCAGTTGACAGATGGGGAAACTGAATCACAGAATGGTTAAGTAACTTGTTATAAAGTAGTAAATCTGAGAATATCTGAATTCAGATCTTTTTGACTTCAGGTCCAGTGCCGGATCCACTGTGTAACCTAGTGGCCCATTAGGTGAACTTATTGTCACTATCATCCCTAAAGGGAAAGGGAAGATTTAATAGGAGAAGACTAAGGGAAGAAATCTTAAGATCACTATTCAGAGAGGGTAGATCCTAGTGAGATCCTAAAGTTAAGTGCCATGGAAATCCAAACCATAGCCTGAGGAAACTAGTCAGCTTGAGAATATAGAGTACCTAAAAGAAAAGTTTCCCACAAAGAAGGTAGAAAAGCTAATAAAGAGAAATGTGATCAACTTTGAAACTTTTAATAAATTAAGAGATCATTTATGACAGAAGCTATGATTAGGTACATGCTACTTACAAAGCACTGTGCCTAGGACACTGCAGAGAAAGAGACATTAATGGTATAATCCTTGCCCTTGAGAAGTTTGTTGTAATGCTTGGGTAAAAGAATGCAAGGTAGAATGTCATGATATAAAAGAAAAGTCCAAGACTGAAAATGGGGGAGGGGGAGAAGAAGGGGAAAGGAAGAGATAAGAGAGAAGAGAGAAGGGAGAAGAGAGAAGGAAGAAGAAGAGGAAGGGAAGAAAAGGAGGAGGAAAGAAAGGAGGGGAGAATGGAAGGAGGAAGGGAAGGAGAGAGGAGAGAGAAAGAAGAAGGGAGAGAGAAATGAAGGGAAGGAGAGAAGAAGAGAGAGAGGAAGGGAGAGAAGCATTCTGAAAAATGGAAATGAGAAGAAAATATACAGAAGCAAGAGAAATAAGGCAAGGAGGTTGCCTGCAAGGTCCTTGGAGTTTGGTATCCTTGAAAGATGTGTAGTACAGAGGGAAGTGCAGTAAGTTAGGCTGGAAAGATAGGCTATAGCCAGACAGTGAATAAGCTTCAGGGAACATCTAATTAAAATGTATTTTTTATCCTAGACAATCATGAAGGTTTGAGGTCAAGAGAAGCTCACAATCAGAAGTGTTTATTTGGGAGGCAACTCAGGGACCAACCCAGAACTAAGTAGGAAGCTATTATGAAGCGCATTCTGTTGTTGTTCAGTTGTTTTTAGTGATCTTTGACTCTTTATGATCCCATTTGAAATTCTCTTGGCAGAGATACTGGAGTGGTTTGCCATTTTTTCTCCAGTTCCATTTTACAGATGAAGAAATTGAGAAACATAAGGCTTAAGTGTCTTGCCGGGAGACACATACTAAGTTTCTGAGGCTGGATTTGAACTCATAAAGATGTCTTCCTGCTTCCAAATCTAGTGCTCTACCCACTGTAACATCCAGTTACCCTACTATCTGGAATTACCCTCTGCCATTTTAGAAATCTACCCTCCATAACAGCAATTGCACAGTTAACTTGACTTGTATAATTTGCTGCTTTCTATATTTTTTCTTCATGAATTTTAACAACTTGAGGATAAGAACTGTGACAGAGTCAGTTTTCTATCCCCTGCTATTATTAAACAAAATGACAGGCACATATCAGACAATATTTACTAGGACCTGGCCAAGGGCCCATTCAATGGGAAATACTCTTTCCCTGACTATCCCAAGGAAGAATCATCAGTGCTAACCCAATGTATTAGAAAGAAAGTGTTGTTTCTGTCACTTTGCAACCATTCTCAGGCTATTTTATTAAGATTCATTGGTAATTTTTTTGTTCTTTTTTTATTATAGCTTTTTATTTACAAGATATATGCATAAGTAATTTTTCAGCATTCACCCTTGCAAAACCTTTTGTTCCAACTTTTCCCCTCCCCCCACCTCTTCCCCCAGATGGCAGGTTGGCCAATATACGTTAAATACGTTAAAGTATAAGTTAAATACAATATATGTATATATATCCATACAGTTATTTTAATGTACAAAAATAATTGGATTTTGAAATAGTGTACAATTAGCCTGGGAAGGAATCAAAAATGCAGGCGGACAAAACTAGAGATTGGGAATGCTATGTAGTCATTGGTAATTTTTTAAGGACCATTGGCGTCCACTCCAGAAATTACTTTCAGGACCCACAATAATAAAATTTGACACACACACACATATGTAGACATATGTATATATGTATGTACATACATATATAAAAACATTTTCTAGAGAGACATAAATTGGAACAGAGACATTTAAAGCACTGTCAATAAAGCATCTCATTTGCTCCTTATAATAACTTTGTGAGCTAGGCAGGAGGCTCCATAGTATAGATGAGGAAATGGAAGATTCATGAGATCAAATGAATGACCCAAGATGGTTTCAAAAGTCGAAGCTGGGACAGAAGTCCAAACATTTCTGCTTCTAGATCCAGTACCCTTCCGGGATCCAGCATATCGCAAAGGCAAATGAATCACTCGAGCTACTGACACAGAAGCTTTTTCTGCTGTGTAAAGGGACCCCTGGCCCTACCATCTCACCAGACCTGAAGTGGTGATCCAAAAGCTGTTCTTTTGGTGGTCATTATGACTGTTTAAAGGCTCAGTCCTGGGTTTCAAAGCCTGAAGAAATTAAAATGCAAGGGGGAAATTCACACCTCAGCATCTGCCTACATAATTGTCTATTTATGTAGCAAAAGCTGTCTTTAAGCAAAGCAAGTTTTTACCCTTTTTTTCCATCCTTGTTCAAAAACAAGCAATAGGCGCTTATGCACCAAAGTCATCCTAGCCAAGAATTCAGGGAAAAATGAATTTGCGGCCTTACCCCCCCCCCCAACCAGAACCAGAATGGGCAGGAAGCCTTTCCAGTATTGCTGAGGGCTGTTGGTTATGCTGCTTTTCCAGGTTCCTATTCCACATTTCCCTCTATCTCTAGGCTTTTTGGGCCTTTTCCTTCCTTTGAATGAGCACACCGGAGGCCATGTTGGGAAGGAGGCCTGGCAGTTTCACAGACCCCAAGCAGGAGCTGTGGAATCATCCCCTGCCCACAGGTCCCTGCTCTCATTATCTGTGCAGACCCTCAGAGCGGTCCCAGCTGCTGAGCCCGGTGCCATGGAAAACATCGCCCCTCTGGAAATGAAGAGCAGGGGAGAAGGCTGAGGGCACCTCCGAGGGGCTTCCACCTCTAAAGGGCAATCTCTCACCCCATAAGTCTCTGCCCAAATTAACCACACCGAGGGGAAAGACCAAAGGAGGAACGCAGAGTAGGGAAGCTCCATCACTGGGCGTCTGCACTGACATTGTAGCTGGAGAACAGGAAGAACGGGCAGTCTTGCTGTCAGGTTACCAGGCTGGCTGAGGCTGCAGCGCGTGGGGTAGCATGTTACCGGATAGTTATGGACAAGAATCAAACCTGCAAAAGGTGGCAGGGCTCAGCAGTGATGTGATTTCCTTAGCGGAGTTGCCTAGAAAGTACTCCATGGGTGTGGGTATAGGCGTGGTGGAGACTGAGAGGGAAGGAGGGGGGGAAGGAGAGAGAAGAAGAGAAGGAGGGAGGGAGGGAGAAAGGGAAAGAAGGAAAGAGGGAAGAAGGGAGAGAGGAAAAAGGAAGGAGGAAGGCAGGAAGAGGAAAAAGAGAGCAAAAGAGAAAGAGCAAAGACAGAGGGAGGTATAGGAAAGGAAAGAGGGATGAAGAAGGAGGGAGAGAAAAGAAAGAGGGAGAGGGAGACAGGAGAGGGAAGGAGATGGAGAGGGAGAGAGAACAAGGAAGGAGAGGGAGAGGGAAAGAAAGGGAAGGAGAGAGAGATTTTGAAAAAACCTGCTAGAGAGCTAGATGGTCACTGCATTTTGATTTTTCTGTCCCTGGATATTATAGGCTATGTCTATACTTAGAATTATTTCCAGTAAAAGAGAGACACTTTTCTCAGGAGGTCAGATCTGTGAGAAAACAGACTGTACTCTTGATTCAGGGACTATTGTGAAACTCCATCCAGAACCCAGAATCCAGGTTGGGAACCTAATATTTAACAATTTCCACCAATGGAATGGAAATTACTTCCTTTTTCTGTCATTCCACAGGGCTTGGTACAGGTTATTTACTGTCTCACTAAGTACAAGAGAGTAAGTGCAGGAAGTTCAAGCTGTGTTTTTCATAGTACTTTCAAAGCAAAGGTAGCCTTTTAAATTCATCTCTATCAGAAGCAAGTCACCAATCACTACTACTTTTTCCTTCTAGTTGGTGTAATTACTGACCTCCTGTTACTTACTCCCTGACTCCCTTTCATTGTTGTTTATGAGAGCTAGATTTTCTATTTCTCAAAAGCAAAATGCATGACTTACTTTGGAGCCTTAGTTCTACCTTCAAAAATAAGATTTTATACACACACACATATATGTATATGTATATACATATATATACACACAGACATATATCCAGAGACATCTATTACATGTAACATAAATATAATTTACAATTGACATGGCTAGTAATTATAATAATTTATTATATTAATGTTAATAATTTCATAAAACATATTTATTGTTTTTGAAATAAGAGCATTCATTTTATCTAGTTGTGTCCTACTTGTGTGAGGAGGAAGGGGAATAGAGATTGGATGTAAAGAAAAACCTTTTTAGAAATAAATGGACTCATTGACATGGGAACAACTAAATAAAGTATATGCAAATACAACAAAATATTACTGCAATGATGAATTTGAAAAATATAGGGATGAGAGAAGACATAAACTGATGCAATGTGAAGTCAAAATAACCAAGGCAACAATATATATATATGAGTACAACAATAAGTGAAAAGAAACTGAAATGTAGGCAATTATAATAATATAGCTTGACATTGAGAAGACATAAGGATATGACTCCTTTTTTTTTTTTTAATGGAAGTAACAATATCATCAGCACTAACATACTGGTTGGCTTTGAGGTCCATTTAGAATTCAACTCCCTCCAGGATACCAGAAAGACGTTAATTTACAAGACCCACAAATAATAATGATAATAATAAACAATAATAACTGACATTTGCATGTATGTTTTTAGCTTTTTTTATTTTTTTTGGAGTAAGAAAACAAACCATTTTTTGGTTTTGGTAAATTATTTTTAAAAATTAAAGAATAAGTTGGCTGGCCTAAACTTGATCAGGAGAAGGTATAACAGGAGAAAATGTTTATGTCTTATCCTGGCTGCTTATTTTTTATGCTATCTGAAGTAGGTTTGTTTTAAAAGGTGGAATCCCTGGCTTGTTATTAAGATAAGTGCTTTAGAGTAATCATCTGGGCCTGAGAAAAGAGCCTCCCCCAGAAAATATGAACAGATCCAAGTTGTTATTTTTCTGCTGAGGTTACAACAGCTCAACAGAATGTCAAATCTAAAGGTCAAAGCAAGAAGCAAAAAATGTATTCATAGTTTTGACTTTGTTTTCAGGGTCTGGTATACATCTGCTTGAGGTGATGCTTCCAACAATGCTGGGGCTGGAATATTAATTCTGCCAACTTCTCCTCAAATAACTGAATTATTTAATTTAACATGAGCCAGATGATTCCCAGACCTACTAGAAATGTAAGAGAGTGGGTTCCAATCAGCTTGAGCACTCAATTCCTGCCCACCAGACATGTAGAGGTCTGATCTCCTACATCACAAATCCAAGCCAAAGTGCACTAACTGGAGTAAGGGAGAGAATGGTGGGCGTGAAGTCAGAAAACCTGTACTCAAAATCTATTTCACCGAATCGTGGTGGAGTTTTAGAAAGACAACTCAAATATCAAACTTTAAGGATGTTAAGATAACAGTATAAATGTTTATAACAATATGAAAGTTCATTACTTATGAAACAAAACCATAATTCCAAGAAAGCCCTAAGTCCGCCAGAGCTGGGACTAACCCTACTTAATGATGTGAAACTTTGGTTTTCAAGGTAAGGGAGGAATGGGTGGGCTTGAGGCAGGCTGTGATTCCTGGTTAGTCTAGAAGAAAGATGCTCCTGAGATTTGCTTTCTCCCCTCCCCTTCCCCTGGAGTGATGGCTACACTATTAATGGTCCTTTGCCTGGTTGGCCCTTTGGACCTCAATGGCAGAATACCTTCAGGTTCTAAAGAGCTCCCCTTTGCCCTCCTCATATATTAAACTGCACAGACCAGGAGAATGGAGTGGAGACTATTTATTATAGCTAGCCTCCATACTGTTCCTCATACAAGATGGTCCATGTCCCAGCTCCATCCGTTTTCACTGGCTCCCTGGAATGCTCTCCCTGGCATTCCTCCAGTATCAGTTAAATTCTCACCTTCTTCATGAAGTCTTTCTAGGTCTTAATCTTAGTACCTTCCCTCTGAGACTATCTCCAAATATTCATACACATCTCATTTGTACATAATTATTTACATGTTGCTTCCCTCTATAAGATTATGAATCCTTAACTGGCAGAGTTTATTTATTTAAAAATTTTATTTTTATCCAGAATCTTAGGATAGTGCTTTGTACTAGGGGGTGCTAATTAACCTAACTGAAGTGCAGGAACATTTCCAAATGACCCCAACTAGTTTGGGCAATACCTCTATGCAGACTAACTCAATAGAGATCCATGTGACCAAATCCTCTACTTTGTCTCATAAGATACTATAAGACTGGAGGTGAAAGCCTTTTTGCTTTCACATGGGTTCAAGGAGCCCTAGGGGGAAAAGTGTAGAAAAAAAATATGAATTTTTGTAGAAAAAAACTCTTGCATTGTCCCAAACACCAGGGAAATCTGCTTGCCTGATGAAGGATCTGAAGCATTCATTCTGCATATAGGAGGCAAGGAAGTTGATTCCCTGCATTTCCATAGTCATTAGTCCAGCTTCATTATGACTGTGAAATCTCACTGGATTCAAGCCAGCTCCAAATTTGCTCCCACTTGGGCAGCAGTGCCATGGTCTCTGGGGTGTTCTGCTGAAGGGCTTGCTAGGGGCAGGCAGAACCACCATTACTGGAGTTGAGGGATGGAGAGAAGTCTGTTTGACTTGGGCTTTGGAAACAACAGTCAAATTCCCAGGGACTATAGAAATCAACAAATGCTTTTGATTACGGAAAATAATAAAAAATATATATTTTTAAAAAAAGTCTGAGAGACAATCTCTTAGGGAAAGGCCGAGTTTAAATAATCAGAGAAAACTGCCCGGAGTTATAACATTCTGAAACAATATCAAATCCTAGTGGAAAAGTGTAGAAAACAAAGCTGATGACAAATAGTAAGGAAATGGGAGAATTCAGCAGATAATATGGCATAATAGAAAGTGGTGTAAATTTGAAAGGGGAGGACCTGTGGTCCAATCAAAATGTAATCACCTGTTTAAACTTGCCTTAACATAGTCATTTAGAGTTCACTTTACTCATCAATAAAATGAAGGAGTTGAACAAAATAATCTCAACACTAAAGTTCTAATTCCTCTAGCCCAAGACTAATTCTAAGAAGAAGAAATAAAGCTTTAAAGTCACTGAATAGGAAGGAAAGAGCTAAGATTTATTATATTAGAAATAGCAATAACATGAATAATGTGTTGAGAAAGGTACTAATATGTAACTGACTTATTTGAATCCTGCTCTAATTATATGTTATATAAACATTTTACTTTCCCTAATTTAGGATCCTCTACAGGCCGGTCACACATACTAAGTTTGAAAATAATGGGTGGCCCCCAAAAGGGATAGATTCTCCTTTTGTTTTTGTCCAGGAAGTTAATCCAGAAAAATCCCAGGATAAAGTTCAGGTATCTAGCTTGCCATCAACTTGATAAAGCAGAGGAGATGTTCCTCAATCAGCCAATTATTAGGTTCTCTCAATGACCTCTAAGGGTCTCTACACAATCTCACACTGTCTAATCTCAGGTTGTTTAAGCGGCTCCTCAGATTGATCAGAACAGCAGTTAGAGGGGTAGGGTGAAGGAACTTACTTTATTTAAGTTTTTAGATGTGAAATTTCACCTGTAAAGTATTGTCCCTTTTTTACAGGGACGTTTTATTTACTAAAAAAGGCAGGAAAAAGGCATTCATTTAAGAAAAAGAAATGTGAGACGCTTCTGAGACTGGGAGAGAGAACTGTACTTAGAAGACCTATTTGAAAGTAGCTCAGACCCAAGTACTGACTGGAAATGGTTACTGTGCATTGTTATTCATTGACTCATTCACATATTATTATTTTCAAGATTTTGAAGAATGTGATTAAAAAAACAAACCTACAATTAAAAGAACTTAGGACTCTGAGGAACTTTTTGTATTGACTGTGTCAGACGGTAGAACCATGGACTTTAGTTTGGGTTTTTTTAAATCTCAGACAGGGGTCACTACTCAAGAAAGGCCCTTTAAAATATTAAAGGATGTAGGAGCTTGAGGACATAAGAAGTCAAAAATGATGCAAGAGCCAAACTAAAGACATAAGCTACCAATGAAGATGGCGCCCTTCTGGTTGAAAGAAGCCGAGCAGAGGAGCATCAAAATCTCAAAAGAGCTTCTTTGTTAAGAGTGGGCTCCAAAACTACACTCATTAGAGGAAGCAGAACCCCTGGCTGAGGATAAGCCCACTGGGCTTGCTGCTCTTCAGTGCCTTCCAGAGCTTGAGGCCGACTGAATAAGAAACAAGGAAAGCGGCTGCTTAGGGTCTGGAGTAGAAGCCGAACGTTGCCGGAAGAGCTCTCGTGGCCTTCGGTACCATCGAAGGAAGGGACCCCTAATGGTGGTCCTCTCCTTCCCTCCCTGCCAGGAGACTGGAAGCAGCCTGAGAACTCTCTTAGATCTCCAACTCCAGGCTCTCAGTCACCACTGTTTCAGGATGCAGTCAGAGAGCAGACCTGGAAGGATCCAGAGACTACGGCCTGAGGCTGCCGGTCTTTGGAAGGGCACGAGGCTGCTGCTGTATTAGGGAACTTGAGACCCTCCAGTGCCCTGAAGGCCACTGAGAAGTGGCTCTTGTCAGCAAGAGAGCAGACTGAGGAGAGGGAAAGGAGGGGTGCAGAGGGAAGAGGATTCCTTCAGGGACCACAGACACCCACACTTGTAGCTTCGAGCAGTTTAAATAAAAACAGAAACAGGGCCACTCATCCACACGTAAGGATTTCTACAGGCTGCATGGTGACTGAGTGTCATCTATTTTTTCTATATTTACTTAGTTTGTTAAATATTTCCCAGTTATAGTTTCATCTCCTGACCACTCAGGAGTCCCACCGGCTGCGTGTGGACCTCTGGCCAGTACCGCTAATTGATAAGTCCCGAGTTGCACAGGGCACTTGGTTGCCTACTCATTTGCCTCGCTGCCCAATTTCTACAAATGTGTATTTATTGTCCCACCCCCACCCCATCACACACCTGCACACACACACACACACACACACACACACACACACACTCTGCATTGGTGGGACAATGGCTCCGATGGACGCAAAGAATTGTTAGTATTCTTGTTTTTGTCTTCAGTAAATAAGTGTTTATTACAGATGTACAAGGTGCAAGGGATCCAAATACAAATAGTGAATATACATTATATTTAGATTATTCATGAATTTACCTTCTACTGAATAAACAGCCCATTATGCTTATTCTTGCTTTTACTCTTTTGCTCAATAAATGTTTTATGTTTAAGTCAATGGCGTCATTGTGACTGCTTCTGTAAATGAGACCCTGAGCTCAGGACCTAGAGTGGTAAGTGGTAGGAGTGCCCACCTCTTACAGCAAGCTAATTCATACAGAGGTCCTTGAGAACTGAATAGTGTAAGTGTGGCCATGTGTCTAAGGAATCATGACTCAGCTGCCAGCATGGGGGCAGGAGAATGAGCCAGCCAACTCTCGCCCATGTTTAACAGTATATGTTTTAGATGGCACTAGCTACCTGTGAACCCTGGGAAAGTCACTTCACTCCCTTTGCGTGAGTCTCTTTATCTGTAAAATGAGTTAGAGAAAGAAATGTCAAATCACTCCAATATCTTTGCAAAAAAATCCCCCAAAGGGGATCATGAAGAGGCAGATATGACTGAACAAGTGAACAACAAGAACCAATAAATCAGAATGGTCTAAATAAAATTCACTTTTTTTGAAGTTTATAATAAACCTGTTTCCCAGATTTGGGGCTAGGTGTTCTGAATGGTTCATAAAAACTTTTTGGTTGCCTTGTGGTTATATTGAAAGAAAGTTTTTAAAAAGTGGAAATATTGCTAGAACACAATTCTCTATACTTATGTATAGACTAGAGAAAGGATACTTTGGCCAAAGAATTTATACCTTGGCAGCCACCTTCAGGGGATGGATGTCTGTGATCTCAATTAGATGATATCTCAGAAAAGACATAAAAGAATCTGTCAGTGATAGTAGGTGATATTGATATGGTGTTTGAATTTCTGCAAAATATTGAATATTGTGCTTGAGCCCTTGGCAGTTAGTAGAAATTGCCAAAGTTTTTAGTCCTTTGTTCTAGCTTTCAAGGATACAAGGTTACCATCACTTTGGTGAAACATTTGCTTAGGATTTTAGTTGGTTTCATATATTTCATACAAACATACTATATTTTAAATAATTTTCATCCTTATTTTAATTTATTGCTTTTGAAGAATCATTTTTCTGAGTAAGCCATTCCCTAGTTCACTTACAAGCAATGATAATAATAATAGTAATAATAAATTACCATGTATGTAGTGCTTTCAGATTTACAAAGCACTTTACAAAAATTATCTCAAGTTATCCTCAGAACAACCCCAGAAAGTTGGTACTACACTTATTTCCACTTTACAGATGAGGAGACCAAGGCAAACAGCAACTAAATGACAAGTTCAAGGTCACCCAGCTAAGAAATACCTGAGACAGGATTCACATTCATATTTTCCTGATTCCAAGTCCAACATTGTACAAAAATATTTTAGGATTATTTAGTCTCAGGAATATTGTAATCTTACCTTTCTAGGCCCACAGTTTCTTTAACTGTGTCATGAGAGCCTTAAACTAGATGAGGTCTTTCATCTAGGTCTCTTCATGGCTTAAGAACTCTAGATGAAGGTCTTGTTTGTTTGGTGGGAAGGGTAGGGTTTGTGAACTCGTGCACGTCTTTAGTACATCACCGCAGGTTGCAGTCACTCTCGTTCTTCCTTGGTAACTGTACTTTTCACTTGTTACTCGGCTGCTCCTGCTACAAGAAGATCCAGGGTATGACATAAAATCAATACGTACACCAGTCCTAAAGTCAGAACAAACCCTCCAGGTGAAGACAAGGAGAATGCAGACTTCTTCCCCAAAGCACAGGTGGCCATCTCTAATGGACTCATCTCCTTTGACACCCTGGAGATGTGGCTGAGGGAGAGCTACATTTGTTAAAACAAACCAAAAACAACAGCCTTTTAATCTATCATTTCAAGACAGGTGTGCCTTCAGGTGCTTGCTGACAAAGCATTTGTCTATTATCATAACTTTTGATGCAGCTTTTAATTCTGAGATAGGTATAGTTTCACTACCTGTCAACAATTTAGTCACTCGCATGTCTCTGAATGAGTCACAGAATCAGAGTTTTAGAACCATAATGGACCTTAGGGGGCAATTAGTGTGCACCATTCATTTTGCAGCTAGGAATACTGAGGTACAGAAAGATTATGATTTTCCCTTTTCCTTAAGTAGCAAAGCCAGGATTCAAAACCAGGTTCTGTGACTCCATATACAACCTCCTTTCTGCTACATCACAGGATCCTCCATCCTTCTATCACTGTTGCTTTGCTGCTTCTCAGTTCAGAATACAAAGCTCTCTCCAATACAACAGGTAGACTCCGGACGGACCGTGAGCCAGCTGGAAATATGATGTCTAAAACTACCCTATAAATGTAGTTAGGCTATCAACTTACATTCCATCATGTCAGTCAACAAATAAATATTCATTAAAGTGCCTGTCACTGTGCAAAGTACAAAAAAAAAAAGTATAAATCCCTGCCCTCTAAGAGCCTGTGATCTAATGTTTCCATAAAATTTAATTAATATGCACAGACATACATTAGGTAGATCTATATCACAAACCAGGTAGCACAACAGATAGAGTGTTGGACTTAGAGCCAGGAAGACTCATCTTCCTGTGTTCAAATTTGGCTTTAGACAGTTGTGTGACCCTGGGTAAAACACTTAACCTTGTTTGCCTCAGTTTACTCATCTATAAAATGAGCTGGAGAAAGAGCGCTTCAATATCTTTGCTAAGAAAAACCCCAAGGGGAACAAGAAATCTCAGACATGACTTTAAAATGGCTGAACAACAATAATACAACTATTAGAATACAGCTCAGTACAATTTAACTCATCTTGACTGGCTTCAGAAAGCCAGGAAAACTGATCCAATGATAACTGGAATAAATGGGAACATTTGCCAATATTGAGTATATCACAATCATATAAATAGTCTTAGACTTATCCTACATATATAATAAAGGAGAGGACAAATAGCTAAAGGGAATGGAACTAAGGGAAATCTCTCTCCTGATCTGGTGATTTATTATTAATGATTGGCATTCCACTTTAGGTAGAATTCAAGATTTCATTTCTATCAATTTTTTTTTTTACCATTGAACTAAAAATACTCCTGGAAGGCTTATATGAATTAGTTCTTATCATATGGTTTTTGGTGACAAAATAAAGTGAATGTAAGTACCTTGAGCACTTTACATTTTATAGAGAGAGCAGTGTCTGTTTTTCTATCTGTGGCACATAGCATAGTGCCTAGCATGTAATATAGGACTGATAAAAGATTGTTGATTGGTTGACAAGGCAACCTGTACACTACAAGAGGATGAGGTACTGGGGTGAACAGGATGGAAGAGAATCCTAAACACTATGCCTCTTTCATACCTTTGGCTATGATCAATCAGGCAGAAACAAGACATAGATGGAGAAGTTGAGAAAGCATATATAGAAAAAGAGATGATAATCGAAATGGTCTTTGATAGATAAACTTTCCAACAAAGTTCTGGAGATGTTTATGTACATATTAAGGGCATTTGTTTCACTTGGAAGATTTGTTTATCTCGGAGGAGATAAAATGACTCCTTTAACATTTTATCATAGCATGACGATGAGAGACTCTGGGTTCTGAAGAGTTGTCAGAAAAATACATTATCTGGTAGATTTTACCAACCTTGAAAATTATTGGCCCAGGATTGAACTTGATATCTATTGTGTAAGGGTCAAATTAACCAATTTTAAGCATAAGGGCCATAGCTCTACAACTGGGATTTCAAAAACATCTAGTCCCACCCCTTCATGTAATAGACAAGGGAACTAGGGCCCAGAGCAGATAAATGATAAGTGGAAAAAATAACTACTAATCCATGGGCAGCAGGGTTACTAATTCAGCTCCCACAGCTGCACTTGATAACATACTCAATTATAGAAGGGTCATGGTCCCCACCGGCATATTGCTGGAGGGTACATTTTGTGGGAGAAGAAGCCATAGGCAAATATTACCCAGAGGAAGGATAAAATGTGGTTGGACCACAAGTATTAACCATCAGTATAAAGACGTAATTATGATTGCTCAATGGGATTCTTTGGTGATGTCATAGTGATATCAACATAGGTATTGTCTCCATCAGAGTGGATGGGCACCCTCCACACTTGCTTATCAGATATGATTCTTGCCCATTATCTCCAAGAAACCATGAAAATATGTTACTTGACAACAAAACAAAATCCATGACACTAAAATCATAAAGGATGTTTTCTAAATTCAAGAGAAAAGAATGAAGTTACAGAATACACTTCCCCATGGGGAAAATGTCCCTCCATTTACTTATTCATAGATTTCACACCTTTCTAAATTGTTGTGGAACTTTAGAACATAACAACTCAAGTATATACAACTCAAGGCCCTGGGGGAATAAAATATTGACTAAGACAAAAGTTTTATAATCCATTTTAGGAAAATTTTCATTTAAAAATATTGAAAGGATAAAAGAGGAAAGTCTGGTTATATGAAAGGAACTAATGAAACACTATTTTTTTGAAGGACACCTTTTCAATTAAACTCTCTTGTGGGATCTCTTCATGTATCCATTCATTGACTTCTACATTCACTCTCCTTTGCTTGTACTGAAATGGAGAAGGTGAGTCTGTTTCCTGACCATTTTTCCCATGGCGAAGTCAGTTCTGTGACTTCACCTTGCTTTTCTAAGTTTACAAACCAGCCTTTATATCTTCATTGTCAGAGATGTCAGTTTTGTTGTAATGCGATTAAACGTGAAACAATTAAATGATGCGTAAAAATGTCAGTGTCAAATTAGGCTTCTCAGACTCATTAGTCCATAGCACAATGGCTTCCCCAAGAGATTGTCTAACTTGAGGAGGCGCAGCAGGCAATGTGTTTCATAATTCCGGCTTGTCTCCTTTTAGAAATGAAAGGAATGGAGCATGGCATGCCTCGGTACGCTCATTTCCAGGAACTGCAGGGAAAAAATCCCTCCAGTGCCTGGTTATGGTCAATCTCATCTCCTAAATTCAGGAACATCTTGAAGCTGACAGCACATCAAACTGTGAAAATTAGCCAAGTGGTGAAGGGAATGAGGAACTGTGATGATTTCTGCTTTCCCAAGTCACTAGGGAGTAGAGAGATGTAGACATAGAGTCATTCTAATTATCTGGGGACAAACTACATTAGGTAGATAGTGTCTTGTTTTCTGTTCAAGATGCTATCCACCAAAACAAAATGGAAATGTTCTAATTAAGAATAAGCAGCACAGAAACACTAAGGGACTTGATATGGGAAGCTGTCAATTGACATTTTCTCGCTTATGTATTAGATAAGTGTTCAAAACAATTCAAAACATCAGATAGAGTATTGATCTATTATCTTAAATCTACTGGAATGAAATTATAGGTTTTTCAATCCAATATCATGCTAGAGACTTTACCCTTATTTATTCCTTACAGACTCTTCTACCATGCTCCTTGAAATCCCTCCTTCAGGATCAATTTCTGAGGGAAAGGCAATTATATTTGATGGTTATTCCCTGCTTCATCACAAATAAAAGAATGGGTTATATCAATATTCCCACATTCTACTTAACATTTTTCCTTTTTTACATTAATATATGTTTAATAAAAGAAGCATTTTCATAAAGTAATTTTAATCAATTAAATTAAAAAGTACAATTAAAAAGATGATTGTACTTGAAACTGCAATTCTACAAAATACATTTTAGTATTTCTTTCAAATATTCAACAAAATTTTCATGTAAATATTTATTATTTTTTTCTACTCTAAACTTACCCCACCCAAAAGATGGCTACTGACATAAGTATGGATATGTATGTTAATAAAATGCATGTATTTATTGGTTTTTCCTCTGGATGCATATAACTTCTCTCTTCATATGCTATTTTGGGGTATTTGGGGTATAAAATATTAGCCAAAATAGTTATTTTGGGTATTTTATACTAGTCAAAATAATTTATTCACTCAATATTATTCTTAAAACAATATCATGTTACTTTATTCAGTGTTTGCTTAGTTCTGTGCATTTTTCTCTTGATTATTTTGTGTAATTCTTTTTATTATTGAGTTTATCATTTCTTATACATAGTTGTATACCATATATTACAATATTTCAGCCATTCCCTCGCAGATGAGCATCCCTGCAATTTTCAGTTCTTTTCCATTATAAAGAGAGCTCTATAACAAATTTAGAACATATAGGTTCTTTTCCTTTTTCCCTAATCATTTTTGAAAAGAGATTAATAATGGTACCGCTGAGTTAAAGGTGTAGAGTGTTATCTCTAAAATGGTTGGATCAATTTAAAATTTCAACAATAAAGAATTAGTGTCTCAATTTTCCACATCCCCTCCAACATTTGCCACTTTCTCTTCAATAATTTTAGCCAATCAGGCAGGTAAAAATACATCTTAAGGTTGTTTGAAATTGCATTTCTCTAATCAATAATAATTTATAGCATTTTTCACATGACTATAAACTGTTTTGATTTCTTCACTGAAAAACTATATGTTCATATCCTTTGATCATTTATCAATTGGGAATGATACATATTCTTATCGATTTGACCAAGTTCTTTACATATTTTTGATACTGTACCTTTTCTGATGAATTGTCTATAAAATTATTTCCCTAATCTTCTGCTATCCTTCTGATCTTGGCCATATTTCTTTTATTTATACAAAACTTTTTTTTTAATTTAATGCAATCAAAATCATCCATTTTATATCTTACTTTGTTTTCTGACGCTTGTTTCTTCATAAATTCTTCATCTATCCACAACTCTGATAAATAATATGTTCCATGTTCTAATTTTCTTATAAAATCTTTCTGTATATCTAGGCTATGTATCCATTTTTAATTTATCTTGATATAAGATGGTTTAAGATATTAGTCTATGCCCAATTTCTCCCATACTGCTTTCTAATTTTCCTGACAGTTTTTTTAAATGAAATAATTCTTTCCCAAAAATCTTAAATCTTTAAAATTTTCAAATACAAGATTATTTGCTATCTACTTAAGATTTAAAAAAAAAAAACAAAACCTTATTTTTCATGGAAAACTTCAGTTTTCATACACACATACATACACACATATAAAATCATTGAGCTTGAACTCAGGACAGCTGGGCACAAATAAATTGTAAATCTGTCATTAATTGACAAATCAATTCTCTGAAGCTTATTTTCTTGTCTAGAAAATGAGGGCATTCAATGGAATGATTTCTAATGTTTTTTCTGTTTTGTTGAATCCTATGACTATTTTTGAGTCACAAATGCAAATCTTATAAAAGCACTGTTGAATTCTGTTCCAGAGTTTCACAAGCACACATGAAGTCAAACATATTTCCTCACCTCTAAAAATTTTAAGTCATTTGAGCATAATTTCCAGCCATATGACATAATCTTACTGCTATTGCCTAATAAAGAGTATCTAAGAACAAAACTATAAAATTAAGTGATCTCAGGCATTTAATCCACAGCGTTGAGCAACACATAAGTTACTATTTAGATTGAGTTAAGCAAATACAACCTGATCTTCATAAAATATTAGAACAATGGGGAAAATTCTGAATTTTAACTGTACTTTAACTGAACTTGAAAATTTCTGATGACCCCAAAGGTCAATCAAATACTTTATGGGAAGTGAAAATAGACTGGGACATATTCCTTATGATGATCATGCTTCCAATGTGCCATGGCTATTACCATTGAGGTAATATATGACTGGAAAAGGCAATGGGTGAGTCATAGTGTAAAAGCAGGGAGAAAATGGACAATCAGAGTTATACTGGTACCCATTGAATATAAAAAAGAATATACTTAGGTCTCTATCATGTTAGGGGGAATTACCTGTAGAAGAATATTGAAGAAGTACTGAAAAGGTATAAATAGATTGTGATAATGATGTTTGGAGGACTAGATTCTGGGCACTTCTGAAATGTCTCTTATGATGAGTGACAGTAAACAAGGTCATTCTAAGGTAAATAAAAAGTGGGCCAAATTTGCTTTCAGTACATTCTCTCTTTGAAAAATTGGAAGTTGGCAAATGCTCCAACTCAGGGCTTGATTTCTGGTTTTCTTGATATTCTATATTTAAGAAAGTGATGAAAATTGTTAATCATGCAGATTAAACATAAAAATGTCTGGGGTACACAATTTTTTTCTGGAGAGCTATTAAATATTTATCATTATACCTTTATTCCCCACAAACTTGTAAGGTATGTCTTTTTAAAAATCATATGCTCATTTTATACGAGGGGAAAAAGAAAGTTCAGGGAATTGGCTATGATTACATAACTAGTAATTAAAAGAGGAATTTGAACACAGGTACATGAAAATCATGATGCTTCCTAATATTTAAATTGACCAAGAATAGAATTAAGGTAAACAAAAATCAATATGTGATAAATGTGGTTATTCTATGTGGAAACACATCTATACAAATTTACATAAAATAGAAATTAGTCCCTATTTTAAACTTAAATATAACCAATTTGAAAAAGGAGTACTGGCCCTAAGGAAAAGGTTACAAACAATTGTTCTTAAGTTCTGAAAATCTACCAAATAAATTGTTTGTTCAAATTTGATTTTATCTTTGTGATTAAATTGAGTGGGATACAATGTTTGATTGAAAGTAGGCATTCCTAATTAACAGATAACCTTATCAGACTCCCAATATTAAAAAAAAAAAAAAAAACCTTTCCCTTTGACTATGATAAAACATTTAAAAATAGCCAACAATTGTAGCCCAAAGGAAGATACTAGTAATATAAGCTAAACCTTTTGTTTGTCTCATTTTTTATTTTATTTTTAAGACAGCTTGATTTCTTTGCAGCCCTGGGGCAATGGGATTGGATTCATTTACATAGCTGATTCAGGCTCTAATCATTGTCTACCAAACAAAGTATGACAACTTATTAACATAGGAACCATGAAATTAATTACCACTGTCTAATTCTGGAAATGGCCTTCGAGTAATTTCATCAATACTTTTCATTTGTGATGGAGTTAATTGCTTGGGAACCGATTTATTAGAAGTTCCAGTGGGTCATAATTAAATCTGAATTTTTTTTAATTCTTTCAAAATTCCCAGTTTGACATCTGGGGAAAAGACTGGCTAATGATGAACAGGACACACAGTGAGTCATACTACTTAATTTGGGCTAAGCACTAAGTATAAATTACATTCCATACTATCCAATATAAAGACAGAAGCAGTCTTGAAATTAGAATCTAAAATAAGCCATGGTACCATTACTGTTAAATTCACTTTCTTTGTAATGTAGTCTTGCTGTAGATGCTTGTCATTAATCCACAATTCAGACAACTCAACGTCTGAAGAATTCCAAGCCATTAAGGTTTCTTGGAAGCTGGCCATCTTGGGGCATTAATTACCTAAATTCTATATTCATTGTCAAACCCAAAGGATGACTTTGGCGTTAGTCACTTTAATTGATCAAAGCAAATTTAATTTTTCTTTTGCTCCAGGAACCAAGTTGGTCAAAATGTTAATGGCTGTCAGAGCCTAACATGTGCTGGTTTTAGTAACATTTTACTAATACATAATTACTCCTTAAACCAGGTTCTTAACGCTTCATTTTTTCTTACATGGGACAAAGATGTACATAAAATATTTGTAGGGTCTTTTCCTTTCTGTTTCTCTATAATCATATCACAACAAAAATTCTTGATACCAAGGAAATTTTATGCACATTCCTATTTACTTCAAGATATATCTAGATAGTTACAGAAGCAGAAAGAAGCTGGGAGGGGCATTTATTAACCTCTGTGATAAACCCTGGGGATACAAAAACAAGCAAGAAAGATAGTTTTTACCCTCAAGCAGTTTACATTCTAGTGGGGAAAAAAGAATATATTTAAAAGGATGCTAGAAATGGGGGAACTGCAAGAAAGAAGAAGAAGGAAAAAGGATAAGAAAGAAAATGGAAGAGAAACTAAAAGAGTAAAAGAAGCCCCAAAAGATAATTGCTAATGAACTGGAGTTCTGTCTGCAGTTATTTTAAAGGGAATTTCTCTATCTCTTGCTGCTGCATTTTTTGGTACTATACTGAAATGCTGACAATTTATATGGATAATTTTTATATTCCAGAACTTTGCTGAAGTTTTTCATTATTTCATCTAGGTTTTTTAGTTAATTCTTTAGGGGTCTCTAAGTGTAACAGCATATTGTCTACAAAAAAATGATAATTTTGTTTCCTCGTTGACAACTTTTATTCCTTTAATTTCTTCTTTTGCTGTCATTGCTGTAGGTGGAATTTTTAGTACAATATTGAATAATAATTATCGATATCTTTGCTAAATCTCTGATTATCTTTGGAAGGGTTCAATTTTATTTCTATTACTGAGAATTCTTGTTTCAGGTTTTAAATAAATACTGGTTCACATTTTAAGAAAGACTCCATTGATTTCTATGCTTTATAGTGTTTTTAATAGGAATAGGTATTGGATTTTGTCAAAGACTTTTTGCATCTACTGATAAAAACACAAAATTTTTTATTATTTTTATTATGGATATGGCTAATTGTGCTTATAGTTTTCCTAATATTGAACCAAATGTTGTATTTCTGGTATAAATCTTATCTGGTCATAGTATATGATCTTCGTGATATATTTCTAGTCTTCTTATATAGTAATACATTGTATTTTACTTATTTTTTTGAAATTGATATTCTTTAGTGAAATTGGTCTCTGGTTTTCTTTCTGTTTTTGTTCATGCTACAGTAGTTATCAATATCATGTTTGTGTCTATGAGGTTTTTCTTTGAGTGTGATTTTTAGGTAATTCAATAATTCTCAAATTATCTCTCTTCAATTTATTTTGTAGGTAATTTCTTTTTCTGATGTGATACTTCACATTTCTTCCATTTTATTTCATTCTTGACTTTGTTTTATCATTTCGTGATATTTCACAAGGTCTTCAGCTTCTACTAATTCAATTCTAATTTTTAAGGAATTCTTTTCTTTTTTTTTCTTTTTTTTAATAACTTTTTATTGACAGAACCCATGCCAAGGTAATTTTTTTACAGCATTATCCCTTGCACTCACTTCTGTTCCAACTTCTCCCCTTCCTCCCTCCATCCCCTCCCCCAGATGGCAAGCAGTCCTATACAAGTTAAATATGTCACAGTATATCCTAGATACAATATATGTGTGCAGAACAGAACAGTTCTCTTGTTGCACAGGAAGACTTGGATTCAGAAGGTAAAAATAACCCAGGAAGACAGACAAAAATGCAAGCAGTTTACATTCATTTCCCAGTGTTCTTTCTTTGGGTGTAGCTGTTTCTGTCCATCCTTGATCAATTGAAACTGAATTAGCTCTCTTTATCGAAGAGATCCACTTCCATCAGAATACATCCTCATACAGAATCGTTGTTGAGGTATATAATGATCTCCTGGTTCTGCTCATTTCACTTAGCATCAGTTCATGTAAGTCTCGCCAGTCCTCTCTGTATTCACCTTGCTGGTCGTTTCTTACAGAACAATAATAAGTATTTTCTTTAGTGAATTTTATACCTCTTTTTCAATTTACAACAGGGGTGGAGAACCTTTTCTCTTCCAAGGGCCATGTAGATATTTATAACATCATTCATGGACCATACAAAATATCAACTCATAGAACTCAAGTAATGGAAGATTATATCTGGCTTTCAACTCATCATTACCAGCAGTTGCTTTAGAAAACAATTTCACTAGTCTTACATAGCCCACAGGCCAATTGTTCCCTACCCTTGATTTAGACAATTCTGTTTTTTTTCCTTTTTTTCCCCTGAGGCAATTGGGGGTAAGTGACTTGCCCAGGGTCACACAGCTAGAAAGTATTAAATGTCTGAAACTACATTTGAACTCAGGTCTTCAGCGCCACTATTACTTCTCAAGTAATTTCCGTGCTTCTCTTACCAAGCTATTAGTTGCATTTTCACAATTTTCTTTTCTTGCTCTCGTTTTTTTAATTTTTTCTCCCTCACTTGTCTTATTCTGAACATCATTTTTTGCTCTTCCAGGAATTTTTATTGGTTCTATGTAAAATTCATATTTGTTTTCTGCGCCTTTGCTTGTAGCTGTTTTGACTTCCTTGTCTCCATTTGAGTTTCTGTCTTGATCACTCCTGTCACATGGTAGCTTTTTCATGGTTGGGCTTTCTATTTTATTTTGTTGTTCCTTTATTTTTCCATTCTACATCTTGATTTTGAACCTTATGTTAAAGTTGGGCGCTATGCCTAGAACAGCAGAGGAGGGAGGTAAGAACACGCTCAATCGTCACTTTTTCACTCTGCTGTTTTCTGAGGGAGTTCAAGGATTTGAAAGTTTTCAGTGTTGCCAAAGTGGGATGATCTGGAGAGAAGTAAGGTCACTGCTCTCTGGTTTGCTCTGGTTCTTACCCCACAAAAGCCCTTTTGGATTGCCACTGACACTACTCCTTGGGTTCCCTGCTCCCTTGGGACCAGAAGTGATGTTCTCTGCCCCTTGATTTAAGGCCCAAAAGTAGGCAGAGGAATAGTCACTAAACACTGACCAGTCTTGCATCCACTGCTATCTTAAGGGTCCCATTCTTTCTTTCTGACCAATTGCCAGGTCCCCTTCCCATCTCTGGCTGAAGAGCTCTCAAAGCTACTATCATTGCTCTTGCCCCCACCCAATCCCTCCATTACTATTTTATCCATGGGGTCTCTGGTCTAGCCCCCACCCCAGTGTCATAGATCTCCTTCTCTGTGACCTCCTAAGTTGTCTTGGACTGGAAGAATATCTTTACTCTGACCCTGGCCAATCCATCCTCGATTTGAAGTGTTATTTTAAAGTTGGTTGGCAAGGAATGTTGGGAGCATTCAACTGGATGCTTCTTTAACTCCACTACAACTGCCTACTATGTGCGAAGGACTGTGCTAAGTGGCAATATGCTTAATGACTTTTTAACACAGGTGGGAAAAATACTAGTTCTAAACAATTCAAGGAAAAGAAAATGTGTTTCTAATATTTTTATTCCTGTTTTATGGAGAAAAAACCAAGACTGCTAGAGATGATATAACTGACCTAATCAGCATACAATTAATAATATTCATCTTCCATCTTCCATATTCCTTCTATATTAGGAAATATAGATGATTAAGACTAACTAAAATTGCTATAAGCTAGATTTTTGTTTAACAGCCTAAATGATAGATCAGTTAGAGGAAATAACATAGCTATGGGCTTCAAACAGTTTTCCACTGGGCATATAAAAGTACTAGTGCAAGAAATTGCTTCATCTTATTTTCTTCAAGGATATCCCTGGGAAGCATTATACCCACACTGAGCATTTATTACTTACTAATATCCTTTGCAAATTAACTCATCAACTTCATTTCAGAAATGTAGCAGGGTCCTCAGAGAATGGACCACAGGCCAGATGAACTTATATCAGAGAAAATTTCTGAAGCAGAGGGACTTCTCAGGCTACACTGCACATTGCCAGACAGGTGGCATTTTGGTCTCTGATGCCCTGACTACTGAACACACACAAAATGGAAATTCTGAAAACACTTCATCAGCATCACACTTTTACCTAGAGAACTCTGCTAGTGAATGAGACAAAAAATGAGACAAAATTAGGTAGGAAAACCAGGAAATTATAATCAATTTAGATTGATGAAATAAAGGCAATCAAATAGCAATCCTGAATTTTCATTCTTCAAAGATATGGGCCAGATGTGAAAGATGGGACTTTAATTCACTCTACAAATTTGCTTTCCCATTTTCTCCGTTAGATTATGAAGTCTGACCCAGTGGAGGTAAGGACAAGATTCAAAGCACCCTTTGCTTAGAGGATGAAAAAAGAACAGTGTGAACAGACCTGTAGAATTTCACTCTAATAACTCAAAACTCAGTTAACAAATAAATATTAAATAAAGAGATGTCAATCTACTAATAGTGAATTTCTGAGCTAAAAGAATTTGCATCACTTTTTTTCATCTGTAAAATGAAGCTATTGGATTAGATAAATGATAAAGTCTCCTTCAGCTATAAGGGAACTATGTTTACTAGAAAAATGAAAAAGTAAATTTACTATGAAAGTTTTCCTCAGTTTCACCAAGGCAATGATTTCAGATGGTAAGTCAAAGGAAAAATAAAATGAACAAAAATTTGGATCTTGGGTGAGATAGCATATATTTCAAGAAGTTATATATTAAAGAGCCCTAGGTCCCAGTTATGGACATTCTTCAGAAATAAAATAATTACTTAGCTCTACTTTCCTGGCAAAACAAAAATATAAAGAGTATATAATATGGTATTTCCAATATACAAAAAAAGAACTATTACTGGTTTTAATAATTTAAAATTATTTTTATTGGAAAAATACATTTTTATAATTTTGTTATAATTATAATTTTTATTTTATTGTATTTATTATTATTATTTGTCCATTTTATAATTCACTATAAAAATTCCAAATAAAAAGGAAGAATTTTCTAGAAGGCATGAAACAGTTCAAATGGTGCCCCTATGAAATAAATGTCTTTATCTGTAATTATGTAGTTCCAATATAGTAAAGTTTAAACAAGTACTTACTGTATGTGAAGTAACACTATCACTCCTTTATTCACCTTACCTTCATTCCCCTCCCCGAAAAAAAAAAAATTCAGAGGCTTTGAGGGGGAATGGGAAGAGGAATGAAAAGAAAATGTCTACAGAAAAGAAATGGAAGTAAGAGGGGGAAGAACCATAAGAATTGTAAAAATATAGCTTAAAAGAGAAGTCCTAGAAATGGAAGGTCAAAATGTAAGGGTGGGATAGTGTCCAACTCTTGCCAAGGACTTTATCTGTCTGCTCAATCTGCTCCATAATGAACTAATCACCAAGAAAAGCATCTAAAGACTCCTTCTAGTGACAAGACACTGAACTAAAAAGTAAATGATTTAAGGAGATTCACATCTTTTAGGATTCTAAATCTGCACACCATGTTGGAAAAGATTTCAGGTTCAAGATGAATGCAGAATTCCTGAATTCGTGCATTTAAAACATTTTTGAGTTATAAAGCACTATCTATAATTGTCTTTGTTTTTGCAAAGGTGGAGTAGCCATGGGGAAATAAATAATGTCAAAGTGAGTCTTCCTTATGGAGCTTGGGTCCAAAGCAGTTGTGTAGTAGGAGTGGCTAAGTCTAGGAAAGGGTATAGAGTGTATCTAAATGATAGATTTTTAAAATATGGATTGTGTAAACATTGCTTACTAAAAATACTAGACAAAGGTAAGTATTTTTTGTCAGTTGATTTGGAAGGCAAATGGTTATGCCAAAGTCATAAGACTAGTGCCTCATAATATATAGTGAGTTCAAGAAACAGATAAAGTTTGCCAGAATTGGAAGCTCCAAAGTAGATTTTGATTGCCTACATGCACAATAATTTTTACCCTTTTATATGGCAAATCATTTACTCTGAAGACAAAGACTAGGGTAAAGATTAGAAAGTTGTCCACTCACAGAGAATAATAGAGAATTTTATTTCCTCTCAACATATATGCATAAAGGGATGGATGTATAAACATGAAGAAGAATGTTGTTTATATGCATGACACCGGATCAGTCTTCTTGAACAGAATCAGGATAGTAATTATTAATTCTATCTGGTTGTTAAACGAGCTTAGTGCTATTTTCGATACAGGGTAGAGACAAATAGTCACTCCATTACCTTTAGGAGGTACCGAAATCCACGTTAAACATTTCATTCAAAATCTAATTACAATTCACTATCACTGAAAAAAATGTTAAATTATTTCACATTTAAAAACTCAGCATGATTCCTGAAGAGAGGTACATAACTAATATTGTACTGTGGGTATAATGACTAAACTAACAGAGTAGCTATTCTATTCTAATTATGAATAATAGCAATCCTCATATTTTTATGTTACAGAAATTTTATTTCCTTCATAGTTTCACTAGTAGAAGGCTGTCTGGAAACATTATTTTGAACTTATCAATTTATCAACTTATCAACCAGAACAGTGAAATAACAGAGCAAAAAAATCCTTCTTGTAGGGGTGGAGCCAAGATGGCAGGAAGAAGAACCACATGAAACCAAGCCTCTGAATGCAGTGTGGTGGAATAGAACTACTTGCTTACAAGAAAGACATTTGACACAGAGAGATACAAACAGAGTAAAGGTAAAAGGCTAGAGCAGAATTTATTATACTTCAGCTGACGTAAAAAAAAAAAAAAACAGGGGTAGCAATTCTGATTTCAGATAAAGCAGAAATAAAAATAGATCTAAGTAAAAGAGAGAAGGAAAGGACATCTTGATAAAGGGTACCATAAACAATGAAGTAATGATATTACATGTATATGCACCAAGTGGTAGAACATATAAATTCCTAGAGAAGATTTTAAGCCAGTTACAGGAAGAAATAGACAGTAAAACTATATTAGGGGGGACCTCAATCGTCCCCTCTCAGAATTAGACAAATCTAATTACAAAATAAACAAGAAAGAATCTATGGAGGTTAATAGGATCCTAGAAAAACAAGATATGATAGACCTCTGGAGAAAATTGAATAGAGACAGAAAGGAATACATATTTTTCTTGGTAGTACATGGTATCAAGCATATGTTAGAGCATAAAAACATCACAATCAAATGCGAAACGGCAAAAATGGTAAATGCTTCCTTTTCAGATCATGATGCAATAAAAATTTATCCAATAAAGAGCTAAGGAAAGATACACTAAAATCAATTGGAAATTAAATAATCAAATTCTAAAGAATGAGTGGGTTAAACAACTAATCATAGAAACAATCCATAATTTCATACAAGAGAATGACAATAATAAAACAACATTATCCCAAAATCTATGGGATGTGACCAAAGTAGTTCTTTTGGGAATTATATATATCTAAATAGCTACATAAATAAAATAGAAAAAGAGGAAGTCAATGAATTGGGTATGCAACTAAAAAGCTAGAAAAAGAACAAATTAACCCTCCCAATTAAATATCAAATTAGAAATTCTGAAACTCAAAAGAGAGATGAATAAAATTAGAACTAAGAAAACTATTGAACTAATTAATAAAAGTAAAAGTTGGTTTTATGAAGAAAATAACAAGTGATGAATCTTTGGTTACTGATTATAAAAAAAGAAAGAAAAAAATCATCAGTATCAAAAGTGATGTGGATCTTTCTGGCATTCCCACTGGTGATGATTCTTTCATGGACATATTGATTTATTAATTTGTACTCTTCCTTAGAAAATAGTTTTATTTTCAGTTTCAAGCCTCTTACCAGATATCTTTTAATTAAATAAAGCACTCCAAAAAGGTAATACTCTTCTTTGTTTGTTTTAAAACTGAAACAGGGCGAAAAATAGATAGCTTAAGGGGACTACATGCTCTAGTGAGGTATGATAAGTTTTTAGCAGGTTTGTAAGAGTAGGAAATAGACCAATAGATAGGGAGAGATTGAAGAGAGAAAGAACAGGAAGAAGGAGGTGAGAGAAAGAGAGAGAGGCAGACAGAGACAGACAGAGGGAAAGAAAAAAAAAGAAGGAAAAGGAAGATGATGATGATGAGGAGGTTTGATGATTAAACATATACTCTTCCCATTACTGGAAAATATGGGAAAAGATGAAATTAAAGAGATATGTTATGGAGTTATAATAAAAAAAAGAGTGAGAGATTTCAAGGGGTTGAAGGATGATGGAAAAAATGGGAAAAGGAGGTCATGTTGAATGGTTGGAAAGTGACACCAAAGATACATCAGGATGTCATAAGAATTCTCAGAGATTCTTTCAATAATTATTGAGATACTATACATGAATCACCAAAAGCAGAAAAGCTCTAAGGAGATGGGTAAATATGAATGATTTAGAAAAGTCCCTAAATTTATCTAGGAATGCCCCTCTGCACTATTATTTTTCTATTGAAAAGAGCATGATCCAGTTGGTAATCTATCCACCAAAAGGAATGTATTATAGGCCACTTTGGAAGGAGTTGTGAGAAACATCTAGTGATAAAAATCTATGAATTACTTGATTTATTCAGTTACTCTAGAAGTTTCCCTTCCTCCTTAATTAAAGGACCTGGAAGACTCATCATTTACCACATGGATATAATGGTTCTCAAAGCAGTTTTTTTCAGATATTGGTCCAATTATTCTTGTGCCATTGTATATGGAGCCTCTAAATTAGATATTCTTACAGATATCAAGAGACTGTTAGACAGGGGAAAGTGTTCAATTAGTTTGACATCAGATAATATTATTAGATTTCCCATATCCTCCATAGAAAGTAGTAGATTAAGAGAAATCAGCAAGGGCCCAAGAAAAAGTAAAACAGCAGAAACACTGGGTCAAGTCAAATTTTATTAGGTCCAACCCAACAGGAGAAAATGGAGATTGGAGGCATGAAGTTCTGTTGGGGATGTAATTGTTGAAGGAGCAATAGGTAATCTTTCATCCCACAAAGCTTTCTTTCCCAAGTGGTAATCTTGAATCAGTTAAGTATCATAATAAAAAGTCCTGGACTAATAACCAAGAAAAACTTGCTTCTGGCATTAGCTGTATGCTTGGAGGACATTTAAAATCTCTCATTTAAGAGGAATAAAATTATAGTTATAGTGCTTGACTCCAAGTGCTACTGTGAGATAAAGTGACAGTTCGTTAAGTATCTTGAAAATCTTAAAATACTCTCTAGATATCTGTTATCATCACTTCATGGCATTAGCATACTTACTATATTTGCTATAGATCCTCCTTGATATCACTGAGATCATACATTGAGGGCAAAAAGAGATAATGGGATTATGCAAAGACGTAGCCCTAGAAGAGGTGAAGTGTCTTAGCCAATGTCTCATGTGTGGCCTAGGATATGACCACACACCCTAAACCTAGTTAGGTTTACTTACTAAAAATCCAGCATTATTTCCACCTCTTGGGCACCAAGGCACATAGCTCCCCTATAGAAACTTGAGAAATGTGCTTTACCTTTTGATTGTGAAATACATGAAGAACCTTAATTAAAAAAAAATTTATTACTCAAAAAGAAAATCAAATAGATAAAGCACTGAATTTTCCAGGGTTTGGATATGATCAAAATTGGAGACTGAAGCCCTGAAAATAGACAGTAAAGGCCAAGAACAAGAAATCTGTACTTAGAAACAGGGACAATAGAAACAGCTATGAATTATGGTTAAATACTTCTACAGAACAGCAGAGTTTATGATTTATATTTGAAGTTTGAAATCTTCAACATTTTTTTAACTTAAGCAGAAAAAAAAAACTATCCCTGTTCAATACAGGATTGAATTTCTAACTTCTTTCTTGACCTCATTATTTCCTTCCCCATAGAAGCAAAATGCATGAAAAATAGATATGGGTTATAAAAAAAATGGTTGGGAGCTTTACAGATCAGTTTATTTGTCAAGAGCTCTGACCCTCAAAAATTCTAGGTCAGACAGACAAACATTAGCTGATTTAAGCAAAATGTAATTCTCGTTAACAGCAGGTATGCAGAAATACAGCCCTAAATTAGGTACAATATATGGATTGACTCTCCAGCTAATTTCCTTTGAAACCCCAAGACAACTGCCAAAAGTAGATAATCAAAAAGTTATAACAGAGCAATTACCAGAAAGTCAAAACGATCACCTATAGAAACTTGAGAAATGTGTTTTACCTTTTGATTGTGAGATACATGAAGAACCTTAATTTAAAAAAAAAGTATTACTCAAAAAGAAAATCGAACAGATAAAGCTTTATCCCTATGTTGAGAAATATGTCTTTAGCTGAGATAGAGAATTATGGAGTTTCTTTGAGAGACAACAGACATGAAGCCTTTCCAGGATCAACCATGAATATATGAAAGATATTTTTAATATTCTTCATTTTTTATACAAAAATGAAAAAGTTCTGGTCCAGGGAGCCTGACACATCTTTTACCTGGATTTTAACTGGCCCTCAAAATGCTATTATGTAGCATTGTAGATAGAGTTAAATGTGGAGTTGTGAACTAATGCAATCATTCTAGAGAATAGTTTAGAACTATGACCAAAGGGTTATAAAACTGGTCCATATGCTTTGATCCAGAAATACCATCATGGAGTTTAAATGCCAAAAAAGATTTTTAAAAAAAAGTAAAGGGATTTATTTGTACAAAAATATTTATAGCAATTCTTTTTGTAATAGCAAAGAATTGGAAATGGAGGGGATGTTCATCAATTGAGGAATGACGAAACAAGCTGGAGTCAATGATTGTGATGGAATAATAGTACACTAAAATCACTAGAAGAATGGTTTTAGAAACACCCAGGAAGACTTATATGAACTCATGCAAAGTGAAGTGAGCAGAACCAGAACATTGTACACAGCAATAGCAATATTGTAAGGACGGTCAAATGTGAAAGACTTGGGTACTGTAATTAAGATAATGATCCAAGAGAATTCCAAAGGATCCATAATGAAAACCGCTATCTACTTTGAGAGAGAGAATTAACAAATGAACTCTGAATACAGATTGAGCCATCTTTTTAAAGCATTCTTTATTTTTCTCATTTTGCTTTGATTGTGTTTTCCCTTGCAAAATGACGAATACGAAATTTTTCTCATGAATTCACATATATGAACAAATAGCTTGCTTTTTCAAGGATAGGGCTGGGATTGGATGGAATTAGATAACCTATGTCCCAGTAAGTTTAGATCACTATCCAGAAGAGAGACTATATAATTCAATTGGACTTTAATAGTATATTCCAAGTAGGATTCTAGTGAACCTTGTGTTCTGTGTGATGTAATTAAGGGCTGTACGACAATTGTTGGTGCAAGTAACATTTTTTTCCTTTAAATAATGAAATTTGAAATTTTATTTATTGCATTATATTAATATGTAATTAATCATATCATATTTCATTAGTAATAGTAATTTTAGGTAAGAAAACAGAATGATTTTTTCCTATTTCCCCCCAAATTCCTTCTATTCTTCCTTACCTTGGAAATACCTCAAGCAACATTTGTGGATTCTACTGATATATTTCAATACAAGTATGCTGTGGTACATAGTTCAATATCTTGCAGAAATATAGTTGGAATTTGTGTTTGTCAAACAGAATGGATTTAGTTTGGGACATAGTTTGGGGACCATAGGGATAATATGCTCTAATGTTAACCAGCTAAGATAATTGTGCTTCTTCTATAGGAATCAGTAAAAGTACACAATAAACTGGAGTGAGGTGAAAGCAAGGAAGTAGGGAGGCAAGAAATATGGTCGAGTAAGAGAGAGGAAACTAAACATGTGTGTCCAGTTTCTTATCACAGGTCTTCCATTCCCTAAATGAAAAGATAGCTTGTTCTTTGTTATTTTTTAGCTTATGCAAATCCATAATCACTTGAAATAAGAAAAAAAAACTACTTCTAAATGGTCCCATGGCTTTAAACCAATTTCATATCAAGTGTGGAAAATAGAGTAATTTTTCTCCACAAAATATACCCTTCTCTTTACAGCCACAATTATAGTGCTTGCTTCTATGAGTGATGAGACTTTTGTGACTGAAATCGCACATAATAATACTCCTAGCATGATCTTCTAGGTATGTTAAAGGCATCCATTGTTATATGGAAGGGCTAGCTACAACAGGAGAAGGAATGGGGCCAAGTGAGACTGAATAAGGGCAGAACAGAAAGCTTTTATAATTTTCTGATTATTGTGTGAGTGATGAAAAGGCCTTATTTATACCTTGTTAATAATATCATGTTAGGAGTGTTGGATCTTAAGCACAAAAGAGGAGAGCTCCAAGGTCTATGAATTCAGCAAAACGGAGTGTAAAAGCTCTTTGGGTTTTTAGAGGAAATAAAATTCTTGTGAGTGCTTTCCTATCTGGGATGAGGGATCTGAAGGAAGGATTTGGAGGATATTTACATAAGAAAGTGAGAAATATTTAAAAAGAAAGATTCTTAAATTGAAAAGAGGAAGATGTTCTCATGCTATAAAACTGCTCAAACATCTAATATCTCTTTAAAATATGAGAGGAGTCTAAATGGCAATCCTTACTTTTTCCATATGGGACTCAATTTTCCAACAATCTCTTGGTTAATAAGTATTTCTTAGCTCCTCATGAATCTTTAAGAAATAACCTTCTTGATCTCACTGTTGTGAAGAGTGTCCTGCAAAGACTGTGATCCAGATCACTTACCTGCAACTGTTTCTTACCTTTCTTATCCTGAATAAATATTCTTAATGAGTACATTGACCTGCCTATCATATAATGCCCAGAGAGCTCAGATATCTCTCAGTAAGCAGCTTCTTCCATTATTTTAACTGGAAAGATCTTTCATTGCTTTAAAGAATAACAACACAATACATTTGATGCCGATTATATCCCTCATATCTAAAAAGCAATCCTCTTACCCCCTGGGGCTCATCACCTCTGTGAATGTCTGGCTCATTCAAGACTCAACGTCAGGACCACTTTCAACATTGGGCCACTCTCTTTACTCCTAGCTGCTAGTGCTCTTCTCCCAAAACTTGGAATCATCTGTATGCAGTATGTTTATCTTTATATATGTTCATGTTGTCTTCCCCATTGTAAGGTCAACTCCTTAAGGAAAGGGACTGTTAAACATGAGTCTTTGTATCATCGGGGCCAGTACATAGTATTTAATGAGCATGTTGTCACAGAGTAAGTGCTTAATAAATGTCTACTGACTGATTGACTGTATAACTACTGGTTAAAGTAGGGGTTCTTAATCTGGGATCCATGAACTTTTAAAAGCATTTTGATACTGATTTTTTTTCTTTTGTAATTATATGTATTCCATTTTGTGCACTTTCAAACATCCTCAAAAATTGGATTCATAGTATTCACTAGATTGAAAAAAGTACATGTTATAAAATATACTAAGAACTTTTAGATTAAAGAGTGGATTTTATTAATAAGGTACAGTAAACCTGGAGTATATTTAACTTTGTTCCTTCTGTCTAATTTTCTTTCTCACTTTCCAGAAGATTAGTTTCTGTAGTAATAAGTAACAAAATTCCTTCATGCAAGAACTAATATAAAATGGTAAAATTGGTATAGAAGGTAGCTTGGAGTAAAGGGATCCTTCTGGCACTCCTCAAGAAATATATTCATAGACATAATATCAAAGGTAAGAGAGACCTTAGATGGTAAAAAGAAAATAGAAAATTTTATTAAGTATCTACTATGTATTGAGTACTATAATAACCACTAAGAACACAAAGAAAGGCAAAAACTGATTCTTGCTCTTAAAGAACAAGAATTCAATGCAAGAATTTACAATTTTACTCCTTTTAGAGTTAACCCTTCCTTTTAGAGATGAGTAAATTGAGATCCCCAAAGGTATCTGGCCAAAGTTACCCAAGTAGAGGCAGAGCTGATATTTTTTGATTCTGTCTCCACAGAAATCTATTCTCTTGTTTCAAATTCTTAATGCTCTTTCTACTTCTCTGCATAATAAGCTACTCACACTGTTTATGTGCAAAAACAGTTTAAATCTGTCAGATCCATCTGTCACATCATGTCCCTATTCAGTAAATTCCCTATCCCCTATAGGATCAAATATAAAAGCCTTGTCCCTTCCTACCCTCTCAGTCTTCCTACACTTTATTGCCTTCTCCTTCTATTTTTACTATTAGCTTCCTTATTTTTTTCCTTTCCTTATTAGAACAGTGATACTAGCTTCCTTATTATTTTTCACAAAGGATACTCCATTTCTAGACTCTGGACAATTTCACTGGCCATTTCCCATGCCTGAAATACTCTCTCTTGAAATCTCTACCTCCTGGCTTCTTTGGCTGCCTTCAAGTTCCAGATAAGTTTTATCTTTGAAAAGAAGCTTTTCCTGATCTGCATTAATCCTAGTGCCTTCCCTCCATTGATTCTCTCTATTTTATATGTATAGATCCAGTTTACACACAGTTGTTTTAATCAATCAAAATTTATTCAATGTTTACTATGTACCAAGCATAGTTACCTAGTCCATCAGACTACGACCTCTTTGAGAACAGGGGCTGTCTTTTGCTTTTCTGTATACATCTCCAATGTTTGGCAAAGTACCTGACAAATAGTAGGCATTCAGAAATGTTTGTTGAATCACTGACATCTTCCTTACTTCCTAATCTACTTTTCTTTCATTTAATGAACAATATCCCCAAAGAATATCTTAGCATTCAGCTCAGTGTACATTTCCCCATTCCAGCATTTTCTCTGAAGTCCTCTTAAAAATACATAAGTCCTCTTTGTACAGTTATTTGGAAGGCTTCAGGTATTGTGAGATAAAAGAAATGTATTCCTGAAGGCAAGATTCTGGCATCACATCAATAATCTCATTGTTCTAGGAGATCAGTGCCTTTCAGGAATTCAAACTGACATTTCTCTTAATTGGATAGTTAGAAAGCGAAACATATTTCTCTTTCAAATGATTTTTTAAAATTGTTCAGACAATTGTTCAGGGGTAAACAAAGAAATGCCAGTTTATTGTACTTAGATGTCCAACAAGAAGGCTTATCTGCTGTAATTGGCCCTTCATATCGGAACAAATGCATTTTCCCTTTTCGGTGTGCCCTCATCTATATGGATAAGTTTTCACTCTGTAATGGAGTTTTGCTCCTGGAGAAATCCAGGGAATAATCAGAATTAGGAAGTTGTCAGTGAAACTTCCTTGTCTTTTACAGCTTCCTCAAAGCTATGAAGACAAAACTTAACTACCCAGATGGGAGATTATGAACACACACAGTAATGTTGCTGTTTACTCTCAGTCACAGATTGGGGGATTTTATGTTGTATAAAATCACAGAACCTTGGAGGTAAAACAGACTTTATGGATCGTTTGGTCAAATACCACCCCACTACCAGTTTTATAGATTATGAAATTGATGCGTGGTGTAGGAGATAGAGTGTTAGACCTGTCATCAAAAAGATATGATCTAAATTCTGAATTACTAGCTGTGTGAACCAGGGGAAGTACTTAAATTCTCTGAGCTTTGGTTTCTTCCTCTAGAAATAAGGATAACAACAATACCTCCTTCACAGGGTTGTTCTAAGGATTACATGAGATAATGGATGCAAAGGGTTTCATAAACCTAAAAGATTAAAGAAAAACTTAAAAGAGTACAAAGATGTACATAAAGTAAGCTGAGGTTGTAGGCTTCTTATGGACAAAGACTGTCCTCTTTTTACCTCTTTTTAATCCCTAGCATTTAACACAATGCTTGGTACATAATAGATAAATGTGTACTGAATTGAATCTTTTCAGTTTAATCATTAATTCAAAATTACAAACAACTAAGTACTGAACCAAGGATAGAATTCTTCTTTTCTAAACTACCATCCACTCTTCTTTCCCCAATACTCTGTTTACTGTCCTATGAATTCATTTCATACGTAGGTACTACTACCATTGAGTCTGAGTGCACTAACAAAGGCTTCTTGCATTTGAATCCATTTTACTCCAAGTATTTCTGCTACTCAGTAATGGGACGGGGAAGCACTATAATTTGATGTATGTGTATGTGTAGTCTTACAATTTACCTGATATTGAAAATATGAATCAACTCAACTAAAAATGTCAATTTGCTATTTTTCCCAGAAAATTTTTGAAAGGAAGGTTATGTGCTAGCAGAATAAGAAACCTCCCCAAAGTAAATGAAAATCTTATCAGGCAAGTAAAATTCCTGGTTGAATTCTGAATTGAATTTTTAATGAATTTCAGCTGTGTGGTAAAATCATAGTTAATAAATTTTGTTTACATTTTATTCCAGGAAATATATCTTCTTCAAATTCTATAAACAGATGAGGACTTTCATTTGGAAGAAGCAGCATGCAAATATTTATGAGCCAATCAATAAGCTGGAAATGTACCCTTGTTTACTGGCCAGAGGCTTAATCAAATATATGTGATTTTAAACTGAAATTATGATTGATTGCCAATGACCTGAGTTTTAATTGTCCTTTTATTAAGATGAAAAAGTTTCCAATATAAGACTCACACAACTTGAGTTGTAAATAGTTGGCACTATTTAGAAAAGATAATTTTAAAAGAACTTTCACGAGTCAAACCAAGATGGTAGAGTACAGGGAGACATATTTCAGTGAATTACCAAGGAGAATAGCCCCGATATCCTAAAGCCAGAGAGTAAAATAAAATGGGGAGAATCTACTGATTCTTTCTACTGAATCTGATCTACTGAGAGATCCCAAAATAAAAACTTTCAGGGATATTATTGCCTAATTCCAGAGCTCTTAGGTCAAAGAGAAAGTATTTCAAGCAGATAGAAAGAAAGCATTGAAATTTCCCGGAGACATAGTATCACACAACTTTCAGCAGCTTTCATGTTAAAAAAGAAGAGAACTTTGAATATGGTAGTCTTGAAGTCAAAAGAACTGTGATTACAACTAAGAATAACTTACCCAGCAACACTTAGTATAATCTTTAAAAGAATTTTTTAAAAGATAGTTAGTGAAATAAAGACTTTACAAGCATTCCTGAGGAAAAGACCAGAGTAATAGAAAGTTTGACTTTCAAATTTGTGACTCAAGAGAAGCATTAAAAAGGTAAATGGAAAATGGAAAACAATGGATTCAATAAACTGTTTATATTTCTATATAGAAAGATGATAAATGTAACTTTATCATTATTGGGGTGATTAGAAAAAGTAACCATAGAGGGCATGAGTATGAACCGATTATATTGGGAGGGCATAAAAAATGGATGGGAAAGAAAGAGGAATACCCTGGAAGGGAGGGGAAGAAAGAGAAAAAATGGGGGAAATTATTTCACATAACAGAGGATTCACAGAAGAACTTTTACAGGGGAGGAGAAAATGGTAGGGGCAAGCAATGCGTGAATTTCACTTATATATAAGTTGGTTCAAAAAGGGAGTGCATATGTGTATAGGTATGTATGTATGTACAGGCATATATATACACACACACAAGCGTGTGTGTGTGTGTGTGTGTGTGTGTGTGTGTGTGTGTGTGTGTGTGTGTCTGACTTTGGAATGGTACTTTTGACATCTCTCTAATCCTAATACTGAAGATGGCATCTTGGAAGTCACTGCCCAGCAAAAACACCCACTTGGGAGGGAAGACCTTTCCCAACCGCATGATCATAAATGTGAGTGAAGGCACTAGAAGGACATCAGTGAGAACAAGAGCTCTGTCCTCTGTGCACTGCTTTTGAACAGGCAAGATATACCCTCTCCTCCATTGGTCAGGCTGGTACCGAGATTTGCTTCCCCTACAAAGGGAAGGACTCCCACTTCTCTTACCCAGCCCATTTTGGCAAATCTGGATGCCAACCTTTTCCATGGCATGCTGGACCCTGTGGAAAATGCTCGATAAATCACAGACTCGGGCGTCATTGTGGTGGATGGTTCTGCTCAGATCCCCCAAACCCAGAAGCTTCCACAAAACGTCTCCAATGGCAAGCCCAACAAGAGTATTGATCCTGATCAAGATTTGGAGCTTCCTAGAGTGCAACTGTCCTGGTTGCCATTTTGCCTAAAGCTAAATCTGAGAATTGCTGATGTTGGATTTTATTCCTCTTTTCCTTAGAATTAGTTGAAACTGCTGGTGTTGTGACAAATCTGGTCAAATATATATCACCTCCCCACTGAGCAGACACGGGCCTTTGTCACATATTCAGAAAAGCAACCTGCATGGTTTATTCAGGTTTATGAGGTGAGAGAGCTGTGGCAAATGACAGCAATTTGCTGGGCAAGTTTGAGTTCTCAGAACTCCCCCAGCACTCAGGGTGCTCCTCAGATTGATATCACTGTAAATGGCATCCCCTATATTTTTTCGATAGATGACAGGCAAGGAGAACAAAGTCACCATTGCCAACGTCAAAGGCTGTTTGAGCAGAGGAGACATTGAGCACGTGGTCCAAGTGGATGAGCAAAACCAGGCTGAAGATGAGAAGCAGAGAGACAAGATGTTCTCTTTAATCTCATACAATCCACATGAAGGCCACAGAGAAGAAGAAAATTAGCAAAGCACAATTGGTGATGAAGACAAACAGAAGATCCTTGACAAATGCAATGAAATAATCAGCTGGCTGGATAAGAACCAGAGAAGGAAGAATCTGATCACCTTCGGAAAGAACTGGAGAAGGTGTAGCCCCAACATTATGAAGCCATACCAAGGGGCAGGGGGCATCCTAGAAGCCACAGCTGCAAGATTGCCAGCGGGGAGCAGCTCTGGCTGAAGGTGCTTTTTCTGGACCCACCGTGAAAGAGGCTGACTAAATCCACCAGAAGAAAGAGCATTCCACACAGCTTTCCAGAAAGTGAAGGACCCAAATTCACAGCCAAGGCAGTAGCAGTTTGACTGTAACAGTTAGGCTACTGTGTAAATCTGGGCATGCTGAATATCTAAATGTGTGTAGAGGGAGAGAAATGAACAGTATTGCACTTTATCAGTACTGCAAATAAGTGGAGATGCAATTCTTGTCCTAGAGAATAAACTCTCTTTAAACTAGGTACTATAAAAATGAATATTTAAAAATTATATGAAGTGGGGAATATTTAATGACATAAATATAATTTGAAAATAAATTAAAAGCTATTGTTTTTCTTTTAGAATGAGTTCACTCCATTTGATTCATAAACTAAACTACAGTGAAAATACATTCTTGCATCTTATTGCTCAATAGGCAATCTCTACAGTAAAATTAGTTCACTAAAACAGTGCCTTTCACCCATGTTCAAATTTTACAAAAGCGAAATACTCTGGCTAGTTGCACCAGATGTAACTGCTGTGTTTAGCCTATTGTCAATTAATATATAGATGATGAACAGAAAATAAAACTACATCAAGAAAGTCATTGTGTTTATTATTCTAGTGGTCACTCTACTACTAGAGTATAATTCAAAATAATAAACCCTCCAAACAGGTTGTTATACACTCCCAGTCACTGTACAAGTCTGTAGGGTATCTACATTTTAGAAAAAAAACTAAAGAGGCAAATCGAACTCACAGAAATGCACAGCTGATGTTTATGAAGCAGAAATATCTGCAAATAAACTAGAATGAAAGAAATTCATATTTCTAGGGATATTTTAAGTTCAACCAAGTTTCAGATTCAGGCCTTATAACTTAAAATCACATATTCTTTCTATTCTACCCCACCTTCCCATATAATGAACACTGTATTTGTCTAAGGACCTTGAGGAAGAAGGAAATATGATTGCCCAACAGTGAAACGCAGTCTTACTATTATTTTCTTTTTATTTTAGTGCTTCCCTAGTCCAGTAGTTTGTAATTTCAGTCGTAGGAGTACACACAGATCTAGATTGAGAAGGGATCTCAGAAGTCATTTAGTCCAAAAATACCTATTTTTTAGATGAAGAAATGAACCTTTGGAAGATGAAAAAATTTGACCAACATCATAGAGGTAATAATTAAATGTCAGGGTCAGTCTATGAATCTTGTCCTTTAACTTTAAATTGAGTGCTCTTTACCCTGAACTTTGCTGTTTTCCATATGCTGCAATATGAATCACAAACTTCTGAAAACTGGTAAATGATCTTTGATCACTTCTGTGGATTAATATTTTTTCCTTGGAGTCAAGCTGGAATAATGTTTTCTGCAATTAGCTAGACTCACCCTCACATAACAAACATGCAATATATGACTGGGTAGACTCAAAAGCTTTTCCAATTTGATAGGACCTCACACTCCTTACAAATCACTTGCTAAAATTTTCCCCAAAAAACATATTGACCCCAGAGCTTAACCCATAAAAGGAGCAACTGAATAATCCATTACTTAAATGTGGGATCAATTGTGTGGTATGGCGAATCCAATTTATAAATACTCAGAGATATCTCAAGAGTAGAAATATTTATTCTTAGCATCTTGCAAGAAGCGAACAGCTCCAGACTGGACTCCAAACCAGTCTAGACAGATTAATTTCCACAGGGATTGAAATGAGTTATATAGTCGTGGCCACAAGAATAATGCTTGGAAGTAACATGAACTTGTTAAATTTTGACTTGAATGTTATGATGGTCAATTTTACAACTGTTTATCCTATTTCATTTCCCAGATAAATTAAATCTCAATCTACCTTAGTTAATGATTTTTATAAGAAACCATATAATCCTCCTCGCAAAGAGATTTGTTTAGAGGTAAATAATCCATTAAAGTAGGATAACCAAGGAGGCTCAGTTTACCTCAGGCTTCCTCAACAAATAGAGATTACCCAGTTTACAGATTTCTTAGAATGTCTCCAGTTCATTAATTAGTTAGTTTCTTCTAAGAAGTTAAGTAAAGATCCAGGAGATGAGATATTTCTACTAGAGGAGCAGGATTTTGTTCTCCTTTCCAGAGTCTTAATAATTAACAGACCCTTGAAATTGGGTCTGGAATTATCAAGTGAGAGGTTTAAGTTTTGGGATTCTCTTCAAAATGGTTTTCTTGGGAAGTCCTCAGTTTCCCGCTACACACATCAATGAACAAATTACTCTTCTCTCTCTTGGAACTAGTTGTGTCCTTAGTTTCTCTGTTGATTCTTGCTAATACATTAGTCCAGGTACTAGAATTAAAACTAATGGTGAAGCAGAAGTAAAATATTAAAATGGGATTCATAAAATTCAATAACTGTACTACTTACAGCTCCAAAAACATCTCCTAAACTTCCTGTCCCTGTGCTCTGTTCATGTTGATTCATCTAATTTTTTGTTGTTGTTTTTTTTTTCTTATTTAAATTATCAGAAATCTATTATCTCTTCTTGTTACTGTGGATCCCATAGAAAAGCAAAAGAGAAAAAAATTAATTCTTTGTAACAAATATGTATAATCAAGTAAAATATATCCACTATTCATTATAAATCCTTAAATTCATTAATGCTCTGTGTGTATGTGTGCCGGGGTGTGTGTGTGTGTGTGTGTGTGTGTGTGTGTGTGTGTGTGATACACATAAATTAGATCTACCACCTCTCTGACAGGAGGTTGATAGTATGTTTCTTTTAGAGTCATGGATTGTTATTGCATCAATCATAGTTTTTATAGATTTCAAAGTTATTTGTTTTTACAATGTTGATGTTTTTATATAAATTTGTTGCCTAGTTCTGCACATTTCTGCAATTCTTCATCCCCTTGTAAAATTCTTTAAAAGTGTCCACTTTATAATATTGATGTTATAGTGCCCATTGTTCTTCTGATTCTGCCTATTTCATTTTGCATAAGTTCATATAAGTCTTTGCCAATTCAGTCATTATTCAGTTGATGGGCATCCTTATAGTTCCATGCTTTTTGACCACAATGAAAAAAAGCTGCTATAAGTATTTTTGTTCATATGAAACCTTTTCCTATTTATTTGATTTCTTAGCTGAGTCATAATTCCAAATTATTTTTTAGAATGGTTATTCTTATTCCTCTTCCTGTAATAACCTTTCTATCTTTATCAATTTAAATCTTATTTATCCTTCAAAGTATAGTTCAGATATTTTGAAATTTTTCTACATTCCTTCAAGTACTGTGCATTAGGAGGTAAAGAGATTCATTTTTCTTCTTATGAGGCAAAGCAACATTTTATCTATACCACTCAAATCCAACTACTTTAAGTTATATGATGTTAAATAATTATCAAGATTAGCAATTGCACTGCATACTAAAGCCAAGGATAAACTTGAACCTAGAAGAGAAAAAAATGAAAGACAAGTAGAAGTTTTCTCTCCCATTAAGACTACGTAGTCTCTAACATAAAGGAAATTGAACAAATTATTTCTTTCTTCTTAAAATTTCTATTGTTTTTCATTATATTTTCTATATGGCCTATGAAGATGAGGAGGTATTGGTGTTTGAATGTTTACCTAATGATAATCTGCTACACAGAAAGAATACACTGTTAAGAAGAATAGATCCCTGTAATATTATAGTAAGATTTTCCAAGTTGGTATTGAACCATCAACAATTACTTTAGGGGGTTGGCCACCCAATCAGTTTTAAATCATTGGTCCATGTATCTCAAGTCTGTATATAGGAAAAGCTTGTGAGATTTTGTCAAATATGTTGCTAACATCTATGTAAACTAGATCTAGAAATCCAATAATCCTGTATGAAAAAAGAAACAAACTTAGTCTATTACGTGTCTTCTCTGTGACTTACTTTCCAAATATGGACCAAGGGCAGTGGAATGAATGATAAAGAAGGTATTTCCAGGTTTAAATCTTGGGATCCTATAGTAGTACATAAAACAATTGACTTGGAATCAGGAAGACCTGGATATGAATCCTTCCCCATATGGTTACTAACTGTATGGTTCTGGAAAAGTCACTTAATCTCTCTGGGCCTCAGTTTCCTCAACTGGAAAATGAAGAGACTGAACATAATAATATCCAAGGCCCCTTCCAGTTCTAACTCTATAATCCTATGAATACTACTTACCTCATAGCATGATTGGACTGAGGACTTAAGTATAAATTCCACCCCAAATGTGCCCCCGACCAATACAAGTGCAATTTAATTTTTAAAAAATCCTTCCCAGAACTTCTTTCTCTTGTCAGTCTCATTCACTTCCTCTTCTTTACACTGCTGCCACTCTGTTGTCTATGTTTCACTGTGTGTCCTTTAGTAAAGGGAATAATGATATTTCTATCTTATCTACTGAGAACAGATTCCATCCCAACTATACTTTCTAGAAAAAACTGAATCGCTAACTCAGGCAGCCTGTCATTTCTATGCCAACTGCACTGCTGAAAAGCCTTCTGTTCCCTAAACGAGCTTGATGGAATCCAGATTTCCTGAGAGATTTGGTATCTAACTGGAAAAGAATTCATAAGCTTTAAATCAGAAAACTTGGTGTGCTGGAACTGTAGTATATTAAAATATTAATCTTGCTTGGAGTTCAATACAAAAGGAACAAAACAAGTGATTTAGTCCAAGCCCCAATCACATTAAGGCTGCCAAAGCAGTTATTACTTTGCTTTGTCAGTCTCTAGTTAATAAAAGTTATGAAAGACATACATTTCCATTTTCCCAGGTGTCTGAGAACTTCTTAATACCATATCCTCCATGCATCATAAAAACAGGTTAATATTTTTAAAACATCTCTCATTTTGTTACCAATTATTTCTTGGTATTACCATCTTAGAAAAATAACCATTAAATGTTCTCATTTCTGTACTTGAGAAATGTTCCTACACTGTGGAACATTGGTCAGTATCACGCTGTACTTTTTGATCTTAGCTGGATAGAAATTATGTAGGTACCCATGTCCCCATATAACTCAGTGTCAAAAATCCAAAAGAACTTTTAATTGAAGTCATCGGTTCATTTTGTTGAGCATTAAAACAAAACAGCTTTATTCCTTGACTTTTGTATTGAACTGTTGATGAAATTAATAGACATATTTAAATATGATATACTGAGGCCTCACCACTAAGGCAAGTTTTGTGGGACCCCCCAAACTATTTGGAAAAAGGTAAAATGTTAATGGGTGACAGTTTAACAAAAATGACAGGTTTTTCAGGGCTTTCTTAGAATCTACAAGGCTAAAATATCTAACATATTCAGAGCCATTTGCACTAACTCTAAGCTTCAAAAATAACAAAAAAACAGTAGGGCTACAGTCTAGCACATCTAGAGTTTTCTGATTTCACATTCACAGAGTTCTATAACCTTTTTTTTTTTTTGCCACCAAAATTCATTTACCCAGCCCCAATATCATACCTAATCATCATTTTCAAATTTCCATCAAGATGCTAAACTCTTCTACCTAAAATATTTCACCAGCTCAAAATTAGCATGCCCCAAATTGAATTCAACGTTTTCTCCATTTTACAGCAGCCCTCCTATCAGGACCATGGTCACCAGTTTGATTAGACTGAGAAACATCTTGTTCAGCACTAAGCAATGGACAGCACCAAAACGTTAATAAGCTGTGCATGGCCCCATTGCCCTTAAAGCATAATGTAGGAATGCTATGACAAAGAATATTTAAGGAAGAATGAAGGTTCTTACTAGGACCAGTAATTAGACAGGCCCATTCACTAAATGAGAGGTAAATCCAGAGTAGTCTCTTCAGTGGGATACATGTGCTTCACTGTTTGCATAGCCTGAGCAGCATTCTTGTCCTAGGTAATACTTCCTGTCTATTTCTTGGTATAGCAACCTGAAGGAAAGTAGCTTGAAGAGATGTTTGTGCTCTTTGTCCTTTCTCTGACTCTCTGGAATACTGTATGTCACATTTTATATGGTTTTCCTATGATAAAGACTCAGCTTTCTGGTAAGAGTTAAAAGGTAAAGTCCAGATCTGCACTGGTTCTAAATATCTACCTCTTCTTAAGAGCTTGTTTTGAAATAGACACAATATATTTCTTTTATGTTTTGTTGTAGTAAGAAAACTACCAGCTTCCTAATAATTCTCATTCTACTTTTCTCCTATGCATCAATTCATGTCCATTTTTTTTTGTTTACCATACTTTTATAATTCATTTCCCTTTTTCTACCAACATTGTCACTGGACTAAATCAACATTTCATCATCTCTCACTTGGAAGGAAGGTGGGAATAAATATTTATATAATACCTACCATGTATGAGGAGCTATGGGAGGTACTTCAGAAATATAAGCTAATTGGTTTTTTCCAACACCCTGAAAGGTGTCATTATTATCTCTATTTCACAGTTGAGGAAACTAAGGTGAATAGATTAAATGACTGTCTAGGAGGGTCACACAGCCAGTAACTGTCTGAGGTCCATTCTGAACTCAGATCTTTGACTGCAAAGTATTCTCTCGACTGCACGAGCTAGCTGCTGAAAAACTATAATACCTTTGTAAATGGCTATCTCTGCTTTTCCTCTCCAATTTCTCCTTAATACAAACACCAGAATCATCTTCCTAAATCAAATGCCTAACCTTGTCATTCCTTTACTAAAATATATCTATAGCTTCCCTATTGCCTATAATACAAAATTCAAACTCCTTAGCCTGGCCTATGATGCCCTTCATATCTTTTTCCAATTTTCCTTTATAGCTTCATTTCATAATTCTCAACCTTTTCCTCCTTTTATGCATGTTACTTCAACAAAAATAGCCCATTAGTCATTTTCTAATCTCCTGCCTTCTCTTTCCTTGTTGAATTCATGAAAACTACATTCCATACCTTAAATGCAGTCTTCTTCCACCTCAGCTTTTTAAAAATTCTTATTTTTCCCTTAAAGATTCAAATAAGGAATTATCCCCACAAAGCTTGGTTTTTTTTTTTTAGTTTTCTTACCACCTCTTAATACTGATCTCCCCATCTTTATATATTTTCAGAATAATTTCTCTAAATTTTTTCTCTTATCATATTTTTACCTTGTATTACTTTTATTGGTATTTGCCATATTCCTCAATAGACTGAAGGCCAGAGCATGTTTTTTTTTTCATTTTTGTATTTTCTGGACCTAGTCGAAGGTTTTTTTTTTTTTTTTTTTGCACAGAATTGATAAGCAGAAGATAGTAGAGAGCAACTCAGTGAATACTGTAACTAGAAATTAGCCAAGACACACAACAGAACTAATGTAGCACAACCTCAGTATTATGTTAAATGTATAACAACTGACTCTCTAAAGAGGCATGATATACTTTAAATCTGATTTATCAGCCAAACCCTCATTTGCAGTGTTTGCTGATTTATAATTCATCTCCCTTTTTCTACCAACATTGTAAATGCTCATACTAAAATTTTATCAGGAGCCAAGACAAATTGGTCCTAGAATACCCTTATACCCCAAGCAGAGGAGAAATATACAACATCTGGCAGAAACTGGAGGATGAGTGGAAAGCAACAAAGAACTGCACAATGGCATTACTGGAAAAGCATGGGCAATGCTAAAGTGTTATAATATTTCTGATTTGCTCTGGCCACATTTGCACTGTGACTAATGTTCGGATGGATATACTGTCCAGTTGTGTACTTAGGGCTTGTTCCCAATGTATTTCTATTCATCCCTATTCCCTGTGCACACATTTTGCTGCAGATGGGTTCTTATATTTATATTTCCTGGTCACACATGTTCTCCGCATATGTGTAAGTCCATGCATTAGTAGGGTGGCAATCTGTGAGTTACTGTGTCCTATTTGGATATGAAAGGTTCTTTTCTTTTCAATTAATTCTCCCCCTCCCCCTTTTTAACTTTGAAACGTGTTCACTTTAGCTAAACAGAATGTCATTGAGAAATCATAAGCTTTAGTTTGGAATACCTACAATGTGACTTAAATCTGGAATAGACTTAAGAAGATTTGTATGTGAGAGAGACCCTGTTCTCTGGAATTATGACTGATTAATTTTCCATCTGGGACCTCACCATTGTAAGGTTAAAGACATGAATGTGGTGATATTTTTCTTCAGAAAGAATTTGTCTATTAAATTCTATTGCTGGTGAAGATTTTACTGTTTCTCTGTCACCCAAAAAGAAGAAATTACATTCATTGACTGTTTGAACTTCAACTAAATTACCCACAATCATTGGACTCTGCCCATTATTTCAGATATCCTGAAAAAGATGCAGGGAATCTTCATTTAAAAAAAAAACATTTGGAGGCAATGGAAATAGAATACTCATGTAATAATCAAGGACAAAAATATTTAGGGGACAGCATCTCACACTTCCCTGTGGTTGGAGAATAGAAGGAAGGTAGGATATGGAATCTGTGTAACAGATGATTCTCTTCCTTTGCCCTACATGTGTGCATATGGATTTTCTCTGAATGTCTTTGACATCATTTTCTTTACTATGTTTCACCAAATGTACATGCTAGTTTTCCCCAAGTCCACTTGTACCAAATTACATGTATGCAACTTGGCAGAATCTATTTGTATCTGAACCACGCCATTAGCACTGCTATGTTGATATTATCCCCCAGCAATAAAACAGACATTATTCAGTGACTGATATCTATATGGTGATGAAGGCTCTCCATTCTATAGAGAATATGCTTTAGTAAGATAGACATTAAGACCTCAAATCCTCAGGGGAGCACAATGTCTTATCCGATTGGATCAAAACAATTTGTATCTGATGTGTCACTTCTTGTCATCATTGTAGCATCTTACAGTATAATTACAAGGCATGTCATTGGTTTGGACTTAGATATTTTGTATTTATGATCAATTTTAAGTCACCACAAAATGAATAAAACTCATGTACAACTATCATATATCATTCTCATATACAAACTAAAATTTAATAGCTTGCCAAATTCACTGATACGATAAGAAAAAAATGTTTCTTCTCCCTGTTAATCGCCTTACAATCTCAATTTTTCAAGCTCCACCACTTTTTTACACTTTCCTGGTTATAATTATTTGCAAGAAACATTAAGCAAGTATAATAAGAAGGATATTTAGCTTCCAAAATTTAGTTTATTCTATGACAAATAAGTAGGGCCTACTATTGTCCCACAAAAATTTGTTTTGTTTTGTTTTGTTTTTAATAGGTTTTTGTACTTTTATTTTTGTTGCTGTTGTAATACTTGCTACATTTTGAGGAAAAAAAAGACCTATTGTCTTTGAAGAATTTATTTAGCCATTCAATGATAGAATATTCCTTGTAGAAATTTATAGATGTGCATTTAGAGTTAAATGTTGCCAGGAAAAAATCATGAATAATTTGGTATGGAACTATAATACCCAATTGGCATATAGGAATTGTAACTTTTGTGTCCTTAAAACATAATCTACATAAAAAAATATGGATATTATTGGTTCTTCTTTTCAGACGGCATCAATGGCATTACAAGATGATCTCTAGACTTACATGGGAATAATTACATTTGAGGAAGACTCATACAATATCATCAACTTCACTTTCTCTTCCAAGTCACTGAAGTCCAGTGTCAAGACAAAGGTCAGTATGACTGACTCAGAACGCATGTCTTTGATGTCTAAGCAGTCTCTAAGATATTCCACACCTGCCTCATAATAATACTTCATGGACACTGGAACAAATTTTTCCACAAGAGAAATCTTCATAAGCTTAGAGTAGACACTCCCCAACTCACCAATGAGCTTGAGGTCTGGTTGTTACTCTGACCCTAGTTTAGTGCATCTACCAAGATGGTACTATGCTACAGTTTCTTATCTTAAATCCTCACCATAATTTACTATGGGAAAATTGAATCTGTATAATCACTGAAGAAAATACTCATTTCTGGAAAAACATTCCATTTATCCAATACTTATTTAAGTAACATGTGCATTGTGCTATTCTAGGCACTAGGTAAGAATCAAAGACAAATATTACATAATTCTTGTTCTTAAATGTTTAATCATATGAAATCAGAATTCTTCCTGTAATACAGAGAGACATATCAGATAAGTTCTATTTGTAAGCATTTTGAACACTTTAAATACATCTGATTAGCTATGATCTTATGGGTAATGAAAAACCATCTATAAGACTGATCTGAGAGCCACAAGAAAAACACTTCTCAAAATCACTCTGTCTTCCAGCTTGCCTTAATGGCACTAGAAACCTCATTTTCCCCAAATCTGATTTTGTCTCTGAAACATCTGGCATTTCTCTTTCTGGATACTGTCTCTTCATTTTTTTTTGACACTGCTCTCTCAACAGTCTCTTCCTATCCACCCAAGAGTTCTCTTCTCAGTATCTTTTTCAGATATTTCATTCATGTCAGATCCAGTAACCTTAGATGTCCTCAAGGACTTTGTCCTTGGCCCTCTTCTCTGCCTATGCTATCTAGCTTAAAAATCTCATCTTCCTCTAAAGGTTCAATTTGCAACCAAATGATTCCCAGGTGTGTGTGTCTGTCTCTCTCTCTCTCTCTCTCTCTCTCTCTCTCTCTCTCTCTCTCTCTCTCTCTCTATATATATATATATATATATATATATATCTCCTGAACTCTAGTCCTATATCTCCGACAGTCTTTTAAACATCTCAAAATGAATGTCCCATAAGCATCTCAAACTCAACATTTCCAAAACAGAACTCATTATCTTTCCCCTAAAACACTCCCTTTTCCCCAACTTCCCTATTTCTATTGAACATGCAATCATCCTCACCATCATTTGGGTTAATAATTTTGGTGTATGTTTGACTTTTCATTCTCCTTGATCTCACATGTCTAATCTGTTGCCAAATTATTGATTTCAGTCAACCAATAACCTATCAATCAACAAATATTTATTATCAACTATGTGGTGGGCCCCACACCAAACACCACCTTTAAAAATCTCCTCTATATTCATATCTTCTTCACTCAATCACAAATTCAAACCTGTTTACTTGGTATCCTTCCTTCAAATCCCTCCATTTTCTAATTCATCCTCCATCCAGTAATAAAATTGACTTTTCCAAAGCATATATATTGCCATACCATTCCCTGCCATGAACTCCAATGGTTCCCTATTATATCTAGGATCAAATATAAACTCTTCTGATTGAATTTTAAAGCTTTTCATAACCTCGTCCTTTCCTGCTTTTCTAGTCTTCCTACATTTCAGTCTCCTCCACACACTTTATACTTCAACAACAACAGGGTTCTTGTAGTCCATCAAAGACAACTTTCCACCTCCTATCTGTGTCTGCACAAGCTGTTCTGCACACCCAGAATATCTTACCACCTTATTTCTGCCTCTTTCCCTGAGTTCCTCCTTCCTACAGGACCCAGCCCAAGTCCCACCTACTTCACAAGGTCTTTCCTGGTCATTCTGGTTGCTAAAGCCCTCTCCTCTCCGAGGGTCTTTATCTACCTGAAGCCCATTTTATTGCTATGTAGTTGTGAAGCTATGAAGCTGCCTCTTCCATTGCTTGAGGACAGCTCTATCTATGGCTTTCTTTGTATCCCTAGAGTCTAGCACCCTGCTGGCACAAAATAAGCACTTAAAATGTTGGCTGACTTGATTTTAAAGAAATCTAAGTATGGCAACTCCCTCTACTGATACAACTCTGCAGTTTTTCCTTAATTTACAGTCTTAGGCAATTGTGTAATTCCCTAACAAGTTAAAGGATCACACAGCTAATAAATCTGTGAGAGACAGGACAGATCTTACTTTGAATCTACTATAATCCTGTACTTTAAATTTCACTTTTTATTGATGCCTTTTGTTTTTATGTCTCCTCTTTTATAATTTTTTACAGTATATACTATCCCTACTCAGAGAGTAATCCATTACAACAAAGAATAAAAAAGAAAAGTAGTTAAGTAAAACTAACCAATTCTAATATCAATTCCAGAATTTTACACACTTAGTCCCCTACCCTACAAAAAGGGATTCTAAGTTTAATGTATTAACTTTAAAGAACTAAATTCACATAGAAAAACGACATATCACAGTGGATTAAAAATTACTTGTTGAACTATCTGAACATTCTTTCCATTCTCATTATAAGAGAACCTGGGCATCCAAAATTCCATATTATGGCAGTGGACCATGAAATGGAAGGAGTTATAGAGAGAGAAGACTGACTTTAAAAGAGGAAGTTAGAGTATGTCAAAGACAAATTTTATTCCTTTACAATACAGTGTCAGTCTCAAACTGGATCTGGCTGCTCATTTAATTGTAAGCAAAGATCGGAAAATACTATTACTAGTATAATACAGTATAATATATCATTAATATAGAGTTCTGTCCATAAATGACTTTAGGGAGAAAATAATCAACCAACAAGCTATTAAAAATGAGTCTGGTTACTAGGAAATAAAATAAAATCTCTGCCATTTCCAGAAGCTAAATGATTCTTCCTGAGTTGATTTTCCAAGTGAGTTAATATATCAGAAGTTCCTCTACCTGATGGTTGTAAAATGACATTTCTTTTTCCAATTTTTTTCTCTCACTCATCTAAGTGAGATTGTCTAGTAATGATGTCTCCTATTTTCCACACTTTTCTTTGACCAGTAAATCCAAGATTTGGCTCACTAGTGCCTCCTATATTTTTTTTTTTTACTATATCTGCCACCACCTTTTCTATATGTCCCTAGTCTATAAGAGATCATATAGAGTTTTTCTTTTTCTTCCTTTTCCTGAAAATGGGCAAAGGTTATATTGCTAATTACTACAGGTGGATGGGAGAGAGTTTACAAAGTGTTTAGTGACCACATCAGTAGATCCTGATCTAGTTTTACACTTACAGAGAGCTAGCTTGTCCTTTGCTTCTCTCTCTGTGTCTCTGTCTCTCTCCATACACACACACACACACACACACACACATACACACATCTGTGTGTGTATGTAGGTATATAAATATATATAGGAATAATATATATGTATAAAGGATTAATATATAAGGAAAACTGAATCACATATAATAACAATGAAAAAATCATACTGCCAATGAGGATTAATGCTAAAATTCAACATTATGCTGCCCTTCTTACTTCTTTTGTCTATATCCCTTCTAGTCCTTTTACTTGTCCTCTTCTTCTAATTTCTATGTTATTTTTGGATGAAAAGTCTGTAGCTACCTCTAATATCTTCATTTCCCTGAGAAGAAAGAGCCTTGGAGATCTCCAGAATTGGCAAGAAACAGGAAAAGAAGGTGGGGCTGTTTGTAAGCACTTTTGTCATCGCTGTGGCTGACAAGGGAATGCTGGGTGCTCCAGGACACAGATGCCTAATAGGAAGTAAACAACCCCCCCCCCCCACAAGAGAACCACAGGCTGCAAAGTGGGGCTGTCACAGTGGATACAGAGAGACGGGAAGGAAGGACCCAGGTGCATGGGAGAGGGAGGGCCCCTACTCAGATTACTCCACAAGAAGTGCAGCTGGAGCAGACTCCAGCCAGCTGCACTCTCTGTTCATCAGCTATTCACGCACTAATGATATTCTGACCTTTTCTTTGCTCCACCTTGCAAAAAGAGGTTTTTGCAGAACAGGGATATTGCGTGATTTCTTGGTCAGGCTCTGGGAACTGCCCTCCAATACAGTCTGAGAACTTCTCCCCAAGGGGCCTGCTTTATAAATCGGGGTACATGGCAATTCACTAGAAATCAACAAATGAAATAGTTGTGCCATCTTTGTGTTCATGGGAAGACTAGACCCATGTGTATGAGTAGGAACTAAGGAACTAGTGATCTATGTGATTTACAGAATTAGAACTAGAGTGGGCTTTCCCTTCAGGATACCCTTGTGCAACCATACTCTTCCTCCCTGCGGCAGTGCTCTGAAGCCATATGTCTGTCTCATGGTCCTCCGCTGATCTTGGTCCTGGACAACACCACCCCAGAGATCTCCATCTCCTTTGGGAAGGTCATTCCTCCCTACAATATGCCTTCCATCTGCTGCTTTCTCCCCCCTCCCCAATCTTTCCTTTCCAGTAGTTAGGGAGGGATGTGTCATGAAGACTAGAACGCTTCTTCTCCTGGCAGACTGCACTTTGGATGGACCGCCCTATTTCCATTAACTAAAATTTCCCTAGGCACCAAAATTCCTAATTAGAACCCTGGTTAGATGTGCTGCTTACTGATTAGAAATGGTCCCAGATTAGGCTAAAAAGACTTTTGTCCAACAGTAGGGGGTCCGAAGCGCCTCTATTTCTAGTCTCAAGAGACAAGAACTAGCCTAATGAAGACAGTATTCTCGCTCACTCAATTTAAATAAACTAGTACTTTACTCTCTGCCTTTTCACCTTAGTAGTTAAAAAACAAAATATATATATGGGTGGGGGAAGGGGAACAAGAATTATTTCTTCTCCTTAGTATTTATAGAATTTAGCAAGATAAATGAAGGGTCAAAAAATAAACCTTGAATTCTGTCTGTGAATAAGATAAAATACTGGCAGCCTTCCCTGCTTCCAGCTCCTCAAGAGAAGACATATTGAGAGCAAGAAGAGAAACCAAAAATAATTCAGTTTTCCAGAGAACAATTTCTTCATCGCTGATAGCTAATTTACTCTAATTTCTGGTGGTAGCACATGCATATGGGAGGGACACTGATAAATTAGAATAAGGAAAGACTAGCAGGATGATGACAGGCCTTGAAATCATATGAAGAATTGTGGAAAGAAGAGAAGATATATAGACTGAAATAAACAAGACTGAGGAAATCACTGTGATCTATTATGACTGTATTTAAATATCTGGAGTACTTTTAAATGGAAGAATCTAGATGTGTTTGTATAGCTTCATAAATGGTACCAGGACAAATGGATGGAAGCAACAGTGATTTTGGCTCAATATATGAAAGATCTTTCTAATAACTAAATTATAAGTGACAGAGATAATATGTGAATTTATATATTCTACTACATCATACCACTTGTAAAGCAGGTTATGAATGAGATTTCACAGTACCAGGCACATAGTAGGGGTTTAATATATGCTTTTTCCCTTACTCTTACTCTTCAGGTAACAGCTGACAAACTGGCAAACATTTCTATATTGCTGAGATTATAAGCTCCTCAAGGACAGAAACTGTTTTTGCCTCTTTTTTGTATCCCCAGCATTTAGACAGTGCCTTGCACATAGTAAGTGCTTAATAAATGCTTATTAATTGATTGCTTTAAAATTTTGCAATGTATTTTACACATACAATCTCCTTTGATTTCTGAACTCCCTTTATCATTGAATTCTGTTTCTGTAATTCTAGATTCAATTTAGTAAGTATTTATTAAATATCTGTTATAGCAAATTGCATTTTACAGATGAACAAACTGAAGCACAGAAAAACCAAGAGATTTATCTAATAAGATATAGTATTTGAAACCAGATCCTCTGATATCAAATCCAGTGTCGAAAGATGTGTGTTTCCTATTTGTACTTTTTTTTTTTCCTCCATTAGCGTGGGAGAGAAGGGATTATTTTTTTCATTTCTGTGTATATCTAGAACTTAATAAATGTTAGGTACATTATAGATACTTACTAAACTTTTATAGAGTGACTGAGTGACTAGTTTTTTAAGGTCTTCAAAACCTGACCCCTTACTACCTTTCTAATCTTAATTCTCCATACATCCTATGATCATCATATCTTATCATCATCAATCATCTTCTTACTATTCCTTGCACCTAAGACTCCCATCTCTTCACTTAACTTTTTGCTAGCTATCCTGCATGCAAGAAATTCACTCCATCTTCACCTTCCCCTACTGGCTTCCATGATTTCCCTTAAGCCTTGGCTAAAATCCCTTCTCATGCAAAAAGCCATTTCTGGCCCCCCATAATTTTAGTTCCTGCCCTCTGTGATTTTTTTCCAACTTATCCTGTATATATCTTATCTGTATGTTGTCTCCCCTATCACATTATGATCTTCTCGAGAGCAGGGAATATCCTTGTTTTTCTTTATATACTGATGACTTAGCATTTCACATGGTACATAGTGCATGGTGTCTTGACTTCTATAGCTTCCTGGGTGACATCAACAACTGATGAAACCCATAGAGAATTCTGAGAATTTTTCTTTCCAAAGAGAAGAAGCAGTCAGATGGTAACTCACTTAACCCAAAGCAGGAAATGAAGACAATCCTGCTCTTGAGGAGCTTATCCTCTACTTAGAACATGTAAACACATGTGATTATACATGTATGTGCATTTTATGTCTATGTGTGTATATGCAATTTCAGTTGAGTAATATTAATGTTACAATTAAATGAAATTCAATAAGTATTTATTAAGTACTGGCTATGTATAATGTCCTCTATTAGATTGATGCTTTCAAGAGTTCAAAGGTGGGGCAAAATCACTAAAGCCTGAGGTAGTCAAAGAATATTTCTGGAGGACATGGGACCTGAGGTAGTTTTTGAAAGAAGGAACAATCTTTAAATAAACAAAGAAGAGGAGAAAGAGCATTTATTCCAGGGAGGGAAACAACAGCAATAAAAGTGCTATTATCATAGAACATTGATTTACAAGAAGCAGTGAATAGAAATACAGACAGTGATAAGACTAGAAAAATCAAGGTGGAAAGGAAATTATGGGAGTCACTCCAAAACTATAAGAAGTCTCTGTGACCCATGATCTCCCCTGGAATACAGAAGAGCAAAAGCAGGGTTCTGCAAGGCCAAGAGAAAGTCTCAGGAAATACTTTTCAACATGTGTGTGAATTCTTGATTGGGAACCAATGCCAGTAGTGACTGCCCAGAGGATGATAGAGCAGCAATCAGAGTAGTAGAAAGACAATAAGAGAATAATCTGAAAATCAGTATTGAAGATGTTTTTTCAAAGAGGAGAAAGTTTCTATGTCTTGCTGGTTAGGCACATTCAACATATTGTCCAGCATTGTGTTTCCTACAATAATATAGATAACTAAGATATTTTCACCATTAAATGTTTATCATTCAAAATATTTCTTCACGTGCCACATTAAAGGGCCTATTCTTTGTCACTGCTAGCAAAGTACTGCCACATGAGCTGGAAGTTTGTTGGAATTCCAAGATTATTCACATTGTGATGAGGAGGAGGGAGAATTAGAGCAACATCTGCTGCCTCTCCATGGTCCATTGCATAGGACCATAAAAATGTAAAATGTTATGGGTTTTGGGGTTTTTTTTTTTTTGGTAAATGAACAACCAGTCCCACAGGAGTCAGTGAAGGGAGGAGACAGACTTTCATCTAAACCACAGAATCATTTCAAAGCTAATTAGAAGCCATGACTATGGAAAAGAAAATTTAAATGACGTGTTTCAGAGCAAGGAAAGAATGAGTTGGCAGACTGCGTGCCATCTACTGCCAAGCTATAGTGTGCAGCCTAACAATACTTATTCAGCAAAGCACAGACAAAGGACTGCTAAGGAAAGCTGTAATTAGATTCATTGATTATTAAAGGTAAGGATCCCTAAGAGATAGTCCAAATGAACTCTCCCATGGGACAGATAAAGACCGGCAGTCCAAGGGGAGGAGAAGTGATCTGCCCATGCTCCATCAGCGGAGCAGGGCAGAGTGAAGTCCTCTGGCTCCAAACTGAGGATTCTCAGCCACGTAAGCAGGCATTTATCTGAATCCATTCAGCCAGGGTAGAGATGGGATTCGAAGATAGGTCTCTTTCTATCATAGCCTGGCTGCCTTGGTCTTTGTAAAATGATTCTTTGGGTTGTCCACTTATCACTGCTGGGTTTTTGCTTGATGGTTTCCTCTAAGACACGAAATGGAAATGTTTGCATAATTGAAAACCCTTATTTATTTATCAAAGCACTGTTACCAAACTTACTTCTCAACTAAGAAAGGATTAGAAGCAACAGACTAGGAAAGAAGTGACAAGAAACTTAAGTTAACAAATAAACAAGCCTTCATTAGGCGCCTACCATATGGCAAGGATTGTGCTAACCCTGAGTAAACAAGACACATGGAGATCAGTATTTTTTTCAACATGAAGGAGCCACAAGTTGAGACAAAATCGGGCCTGTGTAGGAAACCTGGACGTTTTCTAGGACTACAGTACAGACTTTATCAAAGGTCTTTCCAGAAATGCCAACAGCAGGCAATAAATCAAAGAACATCCTCCTAGAGGTTGATGGGCAGGGCTTCTTGGACTTTTTCCACTTGTAACCCCTTTTCACCTGAGAAATGTTTATATGACCCCAAGAACACAGACATATAAAAGAAATATACAAAGCAAACATTTAATAATAAGAAATCATAATTTCACAACCCCACATTCAGTTACGAGACCCCATATGGGATCACAGAACACAGTTTAAGAAGCTGGGCTGTAGAGAAAGAACCTAGAATAGAAGAATGTTGGGAAACCATATGGATATTTTTTAACATGAGTTCAAAGAAATAAAAATCAAGGAACAATTGCTCTGCTCTTCTCAAGGAGTCATTAGCTCACTGGGTTGAATAAGTCACCCTGTATATAAATTTTTTGAACATGCTCAAGACAATTTAAGCATCTGGTTTCCAGAACTCTTGTCTGACTTTGGTTATAGAATAATAGGTTCATAACTACAGAGTTGGAAGTACCCATTTAGTCCAACCCGCTCATTTTAAGAGTGAGGAAATGAAGTCTGGAGAGACTGAATGACTTATTCAACATCCCACAATGGAGAGGAGAAAAGCTGAGAGTCAAAGCCAGTTATCTTGCTCCAAACTGAGCTTTTTTTTTTTTTTTAAATCCATCACACACTTCTTCTGGCCTATAAACCTGGATTTCACTTGGCACAAAGTCTGGCATTATTTGGCACTTACTGAGTGCTCGCTGACTGACTGACTGACTGAATGCTCTCTGTGATTCCAGCCACTAACCTGTTGGAATCCTTACTAACTGCTAACTAATTAGAGTTGATCTAATCTTACAAGAAGTTGTTTTGGCCAGAACCTGAAACAAGGTACTAAGTAGAACTAATCAAGACAAGGCTTGTGTTCCCACCTTTACTCATTGGAGTCCACAAGTATGCTAGCTTCACAAAGTACACTTTCTAACTTCAAGAGAGTCCACACCTTAAAGCTCTTTGGGCCAGAGAGCACTATGGGAGAAAACCCATAATCCCATTCTTTCAGAAGGTTCACATATAAGGCGAGACAGCCATTCCAGAATACATTTTTTCCTCTTGGCTGGCTGATCGTGCTGGACTCGAGAGGAACGACACTTTGACGGATTTCAGTGGAGCTACGCCAGAAGCCCTCTCTCCGCGGCAAGTTGGTGGCTGGGCTCCCCAGAAGGAGATAAGAGAGACCTTCCATCTCTGTCTTGGTTGGAGGCAGAAGAAAGCAGAGGCAGAGGCTGAAGGACAGAACCTTTGGATTTGGAGACATCCGAAGGGCTCCAAGCCTCTAAACCGGCTGTGCCTTTAAGAACTAACTCCAACATTTGAACTCTTAACACTAACCCATGGATAGTAAAGCCTCAAAATTTTTGGCAACATGATCCAGTGTCTCGCACATCTTTTTTTTCAGGCTGTTCTTCTCTTCATCCTTAATTTCTGTAGCTTGTTCTTTCTCAGTTGAACAGGAAATGTTCTGCTCATCCTTTCTATGTGTATTTCAAGTACCATTTCTGTAGCAGAAATAAAACCATTCCCATCTCACCAATCCTACATGTACATTGAAGAAAAGTTCTTTCTCCCCGCCCCCGTTTTTTTTTTTTTTTGGTTTTTTTTTTGTGGAGGCATCTGGGGTTAAGGGACTTTGCCCCGGATCACACAGCTAGGAAGTGTTAAGTGTCTGAGGTCACATTTGGACTCAAGTCCTCCTATTTTGGGGCCAGTGCTTCAGCCACTGTACCATCTTGTTGCCCCTGAAGATAAGTTCTATACAGGCAGCTATTGTTTCATCTTTGACAGTCCCAGTTCCCAGTAGACTGTCAGACATATAAGAAGCACTTCTTCTGAATATTTATCGATTGATGTGTTTGAAGGGTACTATAGTATCTATCTGAGAACAAATCTCTTACTATTCTCTGCCAAAAAAAGAGAACAATTCCTCCTATTCATTAGCCCCCTGGACAAAGGTAGATTTATTTACTTATGTGTTTATAAACAAAAAGCTGGTATTAAAATTTTCACCTAAATTCAAACCAATTCCAATAGACGTGTGATGGAGAGAACCATCTGCATCCAGAAAGGGACTGTCAGGACTGAATGTGGTTCACAACATAATATTTTCAATTTTTTAGTTGTTTGCTTGCTTTTTTTTCCTTTCCCATTTTTTTCCTTTTTGATCTGATTTTTCTTGTACAGCATGATAAATGTGGAAAAATGTATAGAAGAACTGCACATGCTTAATTTATATTGGATTACTGGCTGTCTAGGGGAGGGAAGGGAGAGAAAGAGGGAGAAAAATTTGGAACGCAAGGTTTTGCAAGGCTGAATTGTTGAAAACTATCTTTTCATGTGTTTTGAAAAATAAAAAGCTATTTTTTATTCTTACCTAGAAGATAATCCACATATTAGTATGAATTAATTTATTTTTTGTTTTGCTGGGGGGAGTTGTTTTTATTACTGTGGGAGGGTTTTTTTGGTGGGGAGGTTGGAAGGGCATTAGGGAAGAGCAGTATTCTGAGAGGACTGGACATAATAAGTAAGCATTAATAAAGCAAGGTATTTAGAAAAATTCTATAATACTGGATATTATAGGCATAGAAAAGCATAAAATTATCTAGTGCTTTAAGTGAAAGTAAAGAACTACTAAAGCCAAAATTTCATATTTCTGCCTCACAGTGGCCATGTTCATTATGTTCTCTTTCCTTATAGGTACTGTTTCCAAAGTTTCAGAGTTATTTAAACCCTCTCCAGATAAAGTTGTCTTACTGAACTTTACCAATAGAGATCAACCTTGTAATGTATGCAACAAAGATTGTCCTGGAATCTTTAGGAAGTGGAGTCAAATTTGCTCTGATCATAAGATAGTTGTTAGGAAAAATCTATAACATGGGGAACCTATGAAGTGAGAACTCCTCAAAGGGCAGGACAGTGGCAAAAAGTTAAAGAGAAGGAAATTCTAGCAACCCCAGAGGTAATGAATGCTCCACCACTGCAGGTCATCATTTAGAGAGATTAGATGCTCACCTAGTCTTCAAGTATAGGTTGGGTACTACAATACAAACTAATAACTGGGAATTCTGCATTTTATAGCAATCTCCTTTAATAGCCCAGGGGGACACTGCAAATCTTTTTTTTTTTCCAAGTCATAAAAAAAAAAAAAAACTTAGCTGTCCTTTTTCTGAATGAGCCAGTTCCGAGACACTTAAAGCCAGCTGAAGTGTGCTATTACTTTGTCTTCTTTCACCTTTCTTTGAATTCTTAGGGTATTCAATTTTGCGAGAAGAATGAAGCATGGTATATTTTGTGCTGGCATTGGTGCCAGGGGGGCATATTTGATGATCTGATTCATTGCTCCCATCATCAAACTCTTCACCAATAGTTCTTGTACATTTTCCCCAACAGCATGAAATTTCCAACTCAAATTCATAAAATGTTTTCTAAATGAATAGTATAATATTGACCTCTATTTGAATCACTCGTGAGGAAAAATTCAGACACCATTTGGCAAGAGAGCCATGCATAATTCTCAGAAACAGATCAAAACTTGTACAAAAATTAAAAACCCATCAGCCGTAGAAATAGAGCTAGAGGCTACACACATCAGTGATGTGGAGGATTTGTCTGAAAAACAATGTTTTCAATAAAATCATAGCCAAAAGCCAGAGTACTAAATCTAAATATTTGGATTCGCTGTGCCTATTAATCCTATATACATCACTAACACTAATCATACTATATTAAAACACTGGGTCAGAAAAAGGAATGATTCATTGAACCAATGGTATGGAAGATGAATTACATTTATTATAGCAATGAAAGTAGAAAAATATTACTTTACACTCCAAAAGTTCCATTTTCTCAGTAGAACCTATTATCATTGATATCTGTATGGCTTTTCTTCCAAGTACTAAAACAAAGCCTGTTCGGTCCAACTTGAACCACTGGTCTATCGTTACTGAATGATAGAGCAGTGCTTATGGACCCTAATGAATCCTGGAAGAATGGTCAAGCAAACCTTTCATTTCGTTTAGAGAACTTCATCCAGTAAAAGTTATGAACAATTGAATTACATCTGCCAAGCTCTGCTTGAGCTATCTGGCCATCCCTACTGCAGCAGATTGCTAAAAATGACCCCTCGTATTCTATTTTGAGAGCAATCAATCTATTGCTTATATTGCATTGAGTCATTAATCCTAATGACATTCATCTTGGAAAGACAAGAACTTACAGAAAAATTATCTATTGACACGATTTTCTCTGATGTAGAGAAGTATAAATATTAGTTGAAATACAGATTAGAAATCTACAATTTCTCTGAACCAAGAATTTGATATAAATGCAATTTGTTTGTCCCTACAGGAAATTTATACTGTACAATTTCACCATGGGTATACTTTCCACCCATGCAGGAAGTAAACTTTCAGCCCTCAGTCAGTGGTCTTCATTAGGCATTATGGAGCATCAGGACCATAATGAAAACCTATTTGCTTTGATAGAGACTGTCCAAAAACTCAGTTGGCATACCTTCAAGAACACAGAGCCACATCCATATTAGGAGGGGACCCTGGAACAGGATTTTGATGGAGGAAGGGATTACATATAAAGGAGAGAAATAATCCATTCTGTGGGCATTCAATGTGAAGTTTACTAAAATGCATGGAATTTCATGGGACAAGAAAGTCTCACTTTCCCACAATTTATATTATTCCCATGTTTGTTTGTTTTTAATCCTAGACATTATCCCAATGATTGATAATTCTACAACTGCCCGATGCTATGGCTATTTTTGTTGTTGTTATTGTATATTTCTTTCGGTTGTGCCTGAGTCTTCATGACCCTATTTGGGATTCTTATGTTGGCAAAGACATTGGAGGGATTCGCCATTTCCTTCTCTAGTTCATTTTTACAGATGAGGAAACTGAGGCAAACAAGGTTACGTGATTAGCCTAGATTCATCCAACTATTAAGTATTACCTATTAAGACCAGATTTGAATTCAGTAAGATAAATCTTCAATATTCTATTCACTGCACTACCTAGCTACCCATGCCAAAGCTATTGTATTCCCAAACTACTAGATCATGAGACTCAGAAAAAACCTTCAGCAATCTGGGGTAAGGGACTCCATTTCCTTCTAGATTTCTCTGGCTGATTTCTTCTTAAGGTGAGTCACCCTAAATTCTAACAGAGGGAAACAAGGCCTGGGACTCCTTCCCTCACCTGGGCTCACCCAGATTGGAAGCTATCTTTTGCTTGGGTGGAGTCTCCAGAGGTTGATTAGGATGTTCCTTGAGAGCAAAGGTCTTAATGAGGAAATAGAAGGAGAACTATCCTGGATCTCAATTTAATAATTGTGCATTAATATAATAGTATGTGAGAATTGGATGAAGATTTAGTTTCCACAAGTTAAGAAACTTAAAATAAAGTTGAAACCTAAGAAATGGAGGCTAGGAGCAGAACAAGGAAACAAAACTTATAAAAGGAAAATGTAATTAGAGGTGGGAACTTAGAATAAGAAAAAGGATTCTAAAATATAACCAGTGATGAGGATTTATAAGTGGAAGGGAAGATGTAATTAAGGACTTACACTCAGGTGGAGGGGGAGAAATAATGATGTAATCAGGGATGGAGACTCATCCAGTAGAATTAGGTGCTCCAAACAGATTGTGACCTCTGTGGTACTCAGTCAATAAGATATCAGGGGAGGCACTTGTGTTTCAAGTATAAAAAAGACATGCTGATTCTAAATATTCCTGTTCTGTAGAATACCCACTTCTGCAATTCTGTAATTAAAGACTTTTAACTTCAGCCCTTCCCAGTCCAATGAAGTTATTTCTCACATAGTATAATAATGTATTCACTGATGAAAAAAACTGAGTTACACAGAGGTTAAGTGACTTACAATTAGCTAGTCACTCAGTTGGGAACCGCCTGAAACAGGATTCAGAGCCAGGCTTTCCTCATTCCAAGTCCAACCTTCTATCCACCTGGATGCCTCAACTGTGATGCCTCAACCACACACACACACACACACACACACACACACACACACACACACACACACATATACAAAATGCTCAAATGCCAAATGTACATTTGCCAAAAAGATTATTTTATGGAGAACTCACAGAGGGCAAGTGCTCACAAAGTGGTCAAAAAAAGCAATACAAAGACACTCTCAAGGTCTCTCTTAAAAACTTTACAACTGAGCATGACATGGGAAACACTGGCACAGGACTACTGAGCATGGAGTCCCCTCATCAGAGAAGGCTCTATCTATATATTGATCTAGATACTATGTAAATATCGTGTCTATATATCTAGTACTTACCACACTATCTTTTACACAGGTATTTAACATTTTTTGACTAGCTAAAAAGGCCATTTTCCGCCTCATTTCTCACCTAATCCTAATCACCTAATGCCCTGATTGGGCACTGGCTCATTCAAACTAAGACCTGTTGAAGATCTTAGCCACGTCTCCCTCTACATCCAGAGCCATCTCCATCCTCCTGATCTCCATCTGGCCACTGGCCCCAGATGGCTCTGGAGGGGAAAGCGAAGCAGGTGCCCTTGACCAGCCCTCCCTCATTTAAATCCAACTCACTTGCATATCATGGTGTCACCTCTCTGATGTCATGGTTCTCTTCCAGAACGAAGAACAAATAACAACAAACATTATGCAATCGCTGATTGTCTATCTCATTATAAGGAAACCTTTTATATTAGAATTGGTCAGAATGAAGGTGACTACTTTAAGAGGTAGTCCCTCCAAATCTTCAAAAAAGACTAAATAATCTCTTAAGGGTTATTTTATAGAGGGTTTTTTTTTTAATCCTGGCATAATTTGGATTAGAAAGCTAATGAGGCTCCTTCTAAGTTTGAAATTCTATAACTGCAATTCTTCCCACGTTTGTTGAGAGCACACTGTTAAGAAAAAACTGTAATACCTCACAAGTTTAGTGGTAGAAAACCACAAACCACTATAGAATCATTATTATTTATATATTCCCATAATCACAGTCCCTTAGTCTGAAAAACACTTCTGTATAGTAACTCCCTGATACATATCATCAACTCATCTGTAACTTTTGATTTTAAAGAGGTTGCCTGGAACACTGAAAGTCCATGTTCATTCTGGTAAATTATTTGAATGATAGAATATCAATCAATCAGCCAACAAGCATTTATTTTATATCTATGATTAGCTGCCATCGTGTGAGGCACTGGAGAGAAAAGTACAAAAATGAAATCATTCCTGCCCTCAAGAAACTTCCATTCTATAAGAGGAATACAATGTGTTCAGAGATAAATAACTATAGCATATATACAAAGCAAATAAGAATCCAGATCTTGCAGACACCAAGCCATTACGCCACACTGCCATTTTTGTTATATTTCAAGATAAAGTAGTGCCTAATTTTTGAACATTCTATGCATTATCTAGAATATTATTAAAATTAAATATTGATTAAAATATTCTTAATAGAGATAAAACTTTTTCCATACCCACTCATTTTTAAATGGCTGACTTGCAAAGAGAGAGAAAGAGAGAGAGACAGAGAGAGGAAGGAAGGAGAGCCAATTGCCTTCTAATAACCTTTGTAGCCTACTTTCTAACCAAATTCTCCCAGGGTATGACACTGAGCTCTCTTCAGGGGAGATGCTCCACTTTCCATTGTAACTATTTTAGGTAACAATAAATAGAATTAGACTACACTAACATTTGCACATATTTGCTACAGGACTGCTATAAGATTAAATAAAGATAAATGGCAAAGTTAGTCATTGAATTAAAAAAAACTGTTAAAATACTTCAGCAACAAGTCTTTTTTTTTCCTCTTAGAACTCATTTTTGCTAGATATTCTGCAAATAACTCTATTTTTAAGATATTTTTAAGTAGACACATTAGTTAAAGGAGAAGTAAGTCATTTGGGAAGTAACATGGTTTCTAAGCGTGCCTTGGCTTGGGCTCACTTTCAGGGCTGTCAATTTGACAAGATCTTAACAAAATCCCCAACATGGAATTTCTGAGCTAGAAGAGAACCTCAAAGGGCTGTTTAATCCAACCTGTAATTGAAAAAGGAAATCTGCTCCAGCATAAAGCCTTGCTGAAGAGGGGTCATCTAGTTTGTGATTCAGAACCCCTTGAGAGGGATTCTCTCCTGAGGTTTTTTGGGTAACTTTTGCAGGCCTCTGCAATTAGAATTCATGGTCTAAGTATTAGTCAGCAAATGCATACTTTACCCCCCAATCTTTGATATAATGTAAGCTCCTTGAGGAGAGGAGAGGGATTGGGGGGGAGGGGGCTTATTCTCAGTGCCTAGCATACTACCTAGCCCATAATAAGCATTTCATGGTCTGGCTAGGTGGTACAGTGAAAAGAATGCTAGACTTAAGATTTCAGTTCAAATCCTGCCCCGTCACTCAGAACATGCATGACACTAAACTTTTCTTAGCCTCAGTTTCCTCGGCTATGACACATATGACAACATATACCCCACAGGGTTTTTGCAAAGATCAAATGAGATATAGTATATGAAGTACTACGCATTGTAATACAGCAGTACATAAATGTTAGTTATTGGGATTAGTAAATGCTCGTTGAATTGGATTGAATTAACATTGGGCCAAAATTCACCTTTCTCCAACCATTGCTTCAAATTCTACAAGTCCGTGATGTTAGCATGAACAGCACAATCTCCATTTTTACAAAAGATGAAACTGGGTTCCCCAAAGGTGAAGTAATATGCTCTGCTGCACCCCAACACTAAGTAGAGGATCCAGGACTAGAATCCTAGTCTTCTGACTCAATCCAATATTCTTCCCATGATAATGGACTAGAAGATGAAAAAGGATGAGAAATTGGAACTCTATTCCAGACCCAAAGGACACCTGAAACATGACTTAAATGTGCAGACGTTTCCAACTCCTCACTTTAGGTGCTCTGGCAAGCTGTTCTTGTTTATGCAGGGATGGGAGCTTCATCTGGAACCTGCTCCAATATTTGCTGGAAAGCTGCAGCTGGATGAACACCCAGGGTGACTCCTTCCAAGCTCCAGTTCAATCCAAATAATGGCAGATCATTCATTTTGTTAGTCCATTTCAAAAGTCAGCCAAACATGTCAAAACAAATCCCCAGGCTAGACTTGCTCAGATATTTATTTCTGTGATTATGCTATTGACATCTCCTTTAATGCCCTTTGACATTTCAGTGACATAAAATACAGTATCTATAGAGCCAGCTAAAGGATTTTCATTTAACAGAGTCTCAGTCCATCCTGACATGAACTCAGGAAACTAATACAAAATCAATGAATTCCATGGCCTCCTAAGATTCAATGGTGAAATATCCAAATATCCATGGGACCAGATTTTGCACCCAATGAATTTGCTCTCTTTCCCATCTACCATATTGTAAGAATATATTTTCATAGATGAAGAGAATGAATTGATTGCTGTTATTTTCAAAGATACTCCTTCCATCACTTCCCCATTTAAAGAAGACTTAGAAGAATCAATTTCTGAGGCATATACATACATATATGTGGCAATCTTGAGTATCGGTTAGATACTCTACACCAGGCTATTAATGACATAGAAAAGATTAAGGATCATTAGCCATCTAAATTAATCATATAAATTTTGATAGCAGGAAAGGACATTACAAACATTATTTAAGTCAACCTCTTATTTTATAGAGAAGGAAACTGAAGGTAATAGAAATGAGACAGCTCACCCAAATCACAGAGCAGAGGAAGGAACACTTGGATTCAGCCACTAGTACTTAATTTGTTTCTCTTTCCCAATTTGTTTTACCAAGACCAACTCAACTACTGTTGCTTTACTGTTTATATTAAGGACTTTTGTTTGAATTGATTGTTTTTCATTCTTTCTTCTGTCACGTCTCAATGCCTCATTTCTACTAACACAATTATATTTCAAGGCTTAGCTAGAACAGGTTCAATTTTCATTCTCTAAAAGGAGAGTAAGCATTGTGAAATGAATCCTTATACAGAACAACTAAAATTCATTTCTCTATCTTTTTCAATTAATTTGACAATTCAGCTATATTGTATCTAGTATATAGATCTGGTCTTCCATGAAAAAATAAGGTGATTCATAGCATTCATAAGTTCCAAACATTTTTTTTATCCATCTCTCAAGCAATTTATACACTTTCTATTCTGTTATTTCCATGATAGACACCTTTTCCCACCCTGTTTTTTTTTCCTTAGGTGTTTCATTTTACTTTTACTTGCTAAGTCTGGCATTCATTCTATGACTGACCTTTATCATTTTTCTTCTAGTTAGAAAATTCTAAGCTCATCTCATTACAGGTGACTTTATTTTAATTGGCCTTACATTTCAATTTCTCAACTTTTAAATATCTCTCACATTTTAAAACTAGTAATGACAAAAAATAAATAATAAAATCCTTGAACATAAATAGTAAAACCATGATGACCAGACTGAGGAAAATAATTCCACTGTATTCTACATACTGTTCAGTTCTACTGGCTGTTTTCCAGAAAATCTATCCCAAAACCCCAAAAGCAAAAAAAGTACATTACATTCCCAAGAACTTTATTCAGGACTCTCCAATCCTTCCTGTAACTCAGCTTCACAATTTCGGAATCATCCTTGACTCTTCTGTCTTCATCATTTTTCATAGCTTATATGTTAGATGCCAAATCTTATCAATTCCACCTTTTCAATGTTGCTCTTGTCTATCCCCTTCTCTCTCTCTACTCATATGTCACCATGCCCTCTCACCTGGACACCCTTAATAGTTGCCCGATTGGCCTCCCTATTTCTAGTCTCTCCTTCTCTATTCTGTTCTCTAAAATAGCTGCCAAGTTGATATTCCTTCAGCATGAAGCTTTTCCTGATCACCCCCTCCATCACCACCAACTACTAGTGCCTTCCTTCCGAAGCTATCTTGTATGTGCTTTGTATTCATTTTCATTTATCTGCATATTTATTTGGTATGTACTTATATATGTGTTTCTCCTAATTCCAAATATGTTTATTAGCTTTTCCTCATAGCGGGAACTCTCTTCCATGTCATCTCTACCTCCTGGCTTCCTTCGCCTTTCCCAATCCTCCTGAATTTCAATGCCCTTTTCCCTTGAGACTAGCTCTAACTGACCACATGTAGAGCATTTTATTCATAATTGAAATTTTGTGTTTTCTCCCTCATCATACTCTGGAATTCTTAACAAGGGTCTATTTTGGGTTTTTGCCTTTCTTTGCATCCCATGGTTTAGCACAGTGCCTTCTACAGAGTAAGCACTTAATAAATGCTTATTGACTTCTTTTGACTTGACAATGTAAACTCATTGTGAGTAGGGATTTTTTGTTATTTGTACCCCCTGCACTTAGCATTGTAGACTGAAGCATTAGTAGAATTTTAATGAGCTCTTGCTGATTGAATGATGTATTATTTTAACTAATGATTTTTATACTCTTGAATCGTCAAATCAATCAAAATAATTAAAGCGATTTGAGACAAAAACTCAGATTTAATCAAACATTAGTTATTTTGTAAGCAACCATTGAAATATAACAAGTGGTTGGAATATGACTATTTCCTTCTTTATGTTGATTTGTGTCTGTGCATGTATACATAGACGAAGGTCAAATATTCATATCTGATGACGGGATGATTGCTTATGAACTCACAGCAGTTCACCATCTGCTAATTAAGAAAGGGGTTACAATCTGCTTCTATGGAAGGAGTATTCATACTGATAAAGTAAAGATCTTTTACTAAATTACTGAAGTAAAAATACATGAATTGTACAGTTTCTGTTCAATTCAATTAAACAGGCATTTTAAAGCACCTATTTGCATACAGCATCTCGTGCTTGTTCTAAAATATGAATAAAGGAATGAAACCCTAGCAAATATCAATGCCGCAGATTTTCCTCTAAAGACCTAGAGAATTAAAAATAACTTTTCCCCTTGTGGACAATTATTCTTATTCTTAGCTAGAGCAATGGCAATTGGGAATGTCTGGGACCCTAACTGTATCATCTTCTTCTAAGCATGATGGAGGGATGGGAGATATATTGAATTGTAATTACCCTCTTGAAATTAGGGTTCTATTGATTAACCCTTTGTGTAAAGCAAACTATCATTTCCTTAGGCACTGAACTGATCTCTCCATCTTATTCTCTTCACCTTGCTCTGTGTGGGAGCACAGGAGGGAGGGGGTCAGACAAGCTACTGAGAAAGGGAAGGTAACTCTCCTGGCCCTGCAACTGTCTTGTGGTTCATACAGCCACAACCCCTCCATGAGGTTGTCTCATATTCCAGAACAGCGGCTGTGATTTCCTAATCTGAGCAGACCCTCTTAGTGAAGGAGACACTGCCATGAAGCAGCCAGGAAACCTCTTGAGACCAAGCTGCCCGGCCATTCTGTCTTCTCAGCTTACTTTTCACCGGGCCAACTGGAACTCTTCCATTCCCAGATGCTCTCTTGCTTTGGAAGGCTGCTCCATGATTCACCAGAGAGCTGGAAGTGGACAAATTGTTGCCATCTAGAAAGCTGCAAGCTCAGAGCCCCATCACCAAGCATCACAAAGGAGGAGGAAAAGCTCCCTCTCATCTCTTTTAGCAACTGCTGAAGCACCATCCCAGAAATTGTGCTCAACCTAGAAGCCCCTTCCTAGGAGACTGGCAGACGTGCCAGTGAGGGAGTCGGCAAACCTCGGGCTCATGATGCCGTCTGCCCAGCACCCTTCTCACTAAGACAGAAGCGGAATAAGGCTGATCAGATCTCCTGGGTCGCTGCCCAGTGAGCAACAGAGACTGCCTCCGCCCCAGCTGGACAGCAGCTAGGTCCGGTCCCAACAAGGCGAAGAGCGAACCCAACAGAACGGCTACTCCCTGTCAGGGCAGTCAGTCCCAACAACCTGACAGACACGCGGACGAGCCCAGCTCCTCAATCCCAAGTGTAGGAGGTGAACCATGCTCCTGTAAAGAACACATTGTTGCTGTCCAAACGGTCCAACAGAGCTTGGGCGAGCACGTGGGGCCATCACTACAAAGGGCTGCTCCTGATATTTATGAATATGGTATTGACGCGAGGATGGTTCACCTCCTCCAGACAGTCGCAAAGGCTTGGGAAGTTCTTCTGCGAGGCAGCAGAGCCAGGGGCCAAGAGCTGCCCTCTGCTGTGACTCCTGACCGTACATTCCCTCGTTCTATAAAGGTTGAACCTAGTATAATTCAATATGCTGCAAACTGAATTATACATATACATATACTAGGAGAACCTAGTATAATTCCATAGAACTGTTGAGCTGCAGGAGTCCCAGACAGCATTGTATCACGTTGGCTCAAGGGTGGGAAATCAACCAAAGTCAACCAGCCAGCAAAGCAGTCTTATGTGCTTGGAAGAAGCAATCATGTAAACACCACAGCTACCTGGGAGGAACCCTACAGACCCATGCACTATCAAATGCAAGAGTAAAATTGTAACAGACTTCAGCGGGCATCACCAGTTAGTGACAAACGACTAAGTTACTGTCCATAGAGTGCATTCAAAAAGACTGTAGGGAATTTGCCTGGTTGGAGTCTGAACTGCCTGAAGTTGTTCCCTTACTGCAATATCGGTTTCCATCAGTTCAAGCAAATGCAGTGACCTACTTAAAATATCTGTGCTTTGGAGCTAACAAAATGAAAACTAAAATATGTAGATTAGGGGAAATCGAGTATCTGGCTGACCTTTTGGACCACAGAGTTTTGGAAGTATAGAAGGATGCTTGTGGTACAATACAAACATCTACCCATGAAAACACAAGAGTAAGTTGATGGGATGCCTCCTCTATTGCAAGTGTTAAAAAAAATCTATCGATGCAGAAATAGGGAAACTTGTAACTGGAGTTCTCTAGAACTTGTCTTCATGTAATCCAACAAAGACGACCTCATTCAAGATGCTCTGTCAACTTTAACAAACACTGTGATAGTTCCACATTCTGGATGGAACCATTCTTTCTTTGATGATCATGAAATTAAATTTCAGAGTTTACTAGTTTTATATCGTGCTATTAGTTGGCTGAGGAATCTTAGCTCTGCAGGAGAAGAGAAACAAATGAGGTCTTATGAAGGCCTTATAGATTCTTTATTATTTGTGACCCATGCATGCGTGAATACTTCTGATGATGAGAACACTCTGACGAGAACTTGAGGACCCTATCCTTTTGATTTGAATTTTCTGATGTGGCTACTGGGGATGAATGAATTGGAAAAAATCTATCAGCAAAAATTCAGAACCAAATTGTTGAGAGAGGGAAAGGGAAAAAGAAGAGGAGGAGCAGTAGCAGAATCGGGAGAAAGAAGAGAAGGAAGAGGAAGAAGAAGAAAAGAAATGGAAGAGGAAGAAAAACATGGAAGAGGAAGAAGAAGAAAAAAAGTAGAAGAATCCCTGAAAGTAGCAATATTAAACACAGAAGAATAATCCTGAAAGTGGCAAAATGGAACATGATATGGCAATAGTGGAACCTATAGAACATTTACAGAAAAGATAGATGGAATAAAGAAAAAAAATTGCTTACATCTATATCAACATCAGAGCACAAGAGATTCAAATTATACCTTTTCCTCTCAACAACCAACAGATGACATCTAACATTCAATCGGTAATACATCTTTATCACCAGCCCTTTTAGGAATTACAGAACCTCATTCTGAGCATGATTGGACAGAATAATCTATGCCCAGGTGATGTCATACATAAAAGCATACATGCTAGTAAGATGTCAGATATATGACGCACTGTTTTGCAACGTGCTGTCCTTACAAACTCTGTGAGAAGCTATAATATGAGTCATTTGAAAAGTCAGTAGTTTCTGTATTGAGATATTTTCCCCTAAAAGCAATGGAAAAACAACCAATTCCACCTTCCATTTTCATCAGCTATTCCCCCATTTCCTGGATATTACCTGGTCTTTTTGTGATTTTTAAGTAACTGACCCAATTTAGCCAAATTCAAAGGCAACATTTGCTGTAAAAGGGTTTTATGTAAGTAAGAAGAGGCATGTTTCTAGAAGGGAACTGAATTATAACCACTCTGTAATACAGTTAATTATTTCCTGCTCTTATCTCTTTTATGATCACTTTCTTTCTTTTATACTGCATGTATAAAACTCTGGTTTCTTTATGATTTTCTTTAGCTATATCTCAGTGACAAAGTTCTATTCAGGAATGAGAAATGTATATCTTTATACAGAACAGATTCAGAAAATAGTAAAATATGTCTCCCATGTGACTGACAAGTTTAAGTGGATAAAATTCTACTGTATTGCAATAATGCTTTCATGCTCTGTGAAGAGTTTTACACAGAATTTATTTGAAAATCTGGCCTTAAATAATTATGAAGATTTCATATTTTCCACACTTTCAGCTGTCCTGTTAATTATAAGCTAGAATTTTCTAATAAAACAGAAAGAGCCACAAAAGGGAATATCATATTCAAAAATCTATTTCTTAAAAAATAAATAAATAAATAAAAAAGCTGGTGAAAGCGTAACTACTGCTAGGGAGTAAAAAAATAAATACATATACTGCCCTGGGGAGGGGTAAGCATACCTGAGGAAATGACAAAAGTCTTCTTGAAAGAGATCTCTTGAGCTTTTCAAAACGGTATGGTGAGCTCATCCTTCAAGGAAGTTAGATTTTCCAAGAGGTGGAAGTGAGGAAGGAAAATGTTCCAGATAGAATTGACAACTTGTGCAAAGTTACAGAATGGTGAAAAGAATGGTATTTAAAGGGCCATTTAAAGGGCCCCATTAAAGGGGCATTGTACGTGACTTCTGTGCACAGTGTACAAAGAAGCGATTTGCAATAAATTTAGAAAACAAGGCTCAAATCAAATTTCAAAGGGCTTTAAGAGACAAAGAGTTGGTATTTTATCTAAAGGCAATGGAAAAACACTTCACTTTCTTAAACAAAAAACAAACATAGTAATTCTTACATTTTAGGTATATTATTTTGGCCATGATGTAGAGTTTGAATTTGAGAGATATTACTGATATGGCTATTCCAACAGTTCAGGCAAAAAATTATAATGGCCTTTTCTATGATGGTTGTGATGCAAATAGAAGATATGGTTTATCTGGTTCAGATGACAAATCACTAAGAATAAAAAGAGACTCTGCTGCCTAGCATTATTTGTCTTGAATATCCATTCAATTAATTAATTTTGATGTTATTTCCAATGCAAAGGACTTTCTCTTTTCTTTGGCAGAGAAAGCTGAAAGAAGATAAAGTTTCAGAAGCTTTTCCTATGCCCTCCCATCAGTTATCTTCATCATATTTATAATTAGCAATAGTCATTTGTCATCTATGTGTCTCCTCTTCCCTATAATATAGCTTTCAGTAAGTTCCCTTTTTTATTTTTTTGCTTCCCTGAACATCTTCACTTCATTCTAAGCTTTGAGAATTCTGACATTATTTTTTGTAGCATCATACCACATTCATATTTATCTTTAGTCTTGCTTCCAACTTCTGTACTGATCTTTTTTTTTTTTTAATCTAAGTTGGGTGGTAAATATCTTATATATCCATATCAGTCTCTTTAGGAAACTCTTTTGTCCCTTCTGTTCAGATTTTTTCCTCTTTTTGTCTAGTGCCCATTCCTCTTGTAAAATTACCCTGTAAAATTTTAGTTGATGAGATACTACCTACCTTTCTTCTAAAACTTTTGAAATATGTTTGCTCAAAACCTAGGTTTTTATATAAAACCATGTGCCTCATTTTCCTCAAGAACAGTTCATCTGGATAGGCTGGATAGGTGAAAGATTGATTGCATTATTGCTCACTATTACAAAATGCCTTTATACCAGTTTTGTGATATTTTCGCTAAACTTCTTTTCTATTTCCTCTGTTTAGGTACTCTGATAAAAATTTTTAAACATCTAATTTTCATTCTTCCTCTCATTATCTTTATCCAAATGTTTTCCATCACATTTCATGAGTCTATCATCTTAAAAATACAATTATTACTCTTCCTCTTTTACCTATCTTGTTTCTTTTGATTTAGGCATATCTACCCAGGGTCACATTTCAATCATGGGTTTCATCCCATTAAGTCTTAGTGATACCTATGAGATTAAATTTATCTCCTTTAATTAGAATTTCTTTCTGTTTCTTGAAATTTTATTTGGATTTTAATTCTCCCAGTAACTAGCTATAGGATCTGAATAAATTATTTCATCAGTCTTGAGCCTCAATTTCTCTATCTCTAAAGAGATCCCAGAAATCTCTCCCAATTCTAAAACTCTCTAATTTATGGGATATAAAAATAACATTCAGCTAAATTTGGGGGGAGCCAAAAATTTTAGCCTCGTGTTTCTTTCTTTTAATTATATATTTGTGTTTATGTGGGTGTGTGTGTGTGTGTGTGTGAGAGAGAGAGAGAGAGAGAGAGAGAGAGAGAGAGAAAAGAGAGAGAGAAAAGAAAGAGAAGAGAGGAGGAAGAAGAGAGAGAGATTTCTATATTTTTTGGGGACTAATGACATTCAATTGTTATGTCCAGCCAAGTTGCATCCCTTCATGACTCAATCATTTTCTAAATGAACAGGATCAGTAATAATAGTCAGAAAATATTATTGAATTTTAATCCCCATAGATTTGAAGACCATTATCTTTATACTGTTCTCCTAGCTTCTGCCTTTCATCCCTTTAAATTGCATGTTCTCTCTTGACTGATAAAGAATTATTAATTTAAGTTAATCTGATTACACTCTTTCCCAAAACATATTAATCTCAGTATAGAATCTTAGATATGCTAGTACTTGATTTAGAGGCAACTTTTATTGGAATTTATGTATAAAAGAATTATCTCCCTACAGATCCTTCAGTTAAAGTCATAATTGAAATACTATTAATGTATTTTCCTTCCCATAAGAAAATAATATGATAAACCTTGTTTGGAACTGCTTTCCTTAGGTGCTTAGTGCAGATGTTTCAGAGCATTCTACTTGCATTGTAAAACATTTATCACTGTTCTATGCACAGAAAAGCAAGGTTCCATCTTTAATATTGATAGTGTGTTCATTCTAGGCTAATATTTTGATTAAGTCTGTGAAGGTAATGTGGGGATGAATATGAAACCAACTCAAGCAGCATAAATTGACTTCATTGCTGTCATGTGACTATGGCCTAAGGGCACAAAGTTTGGATTTGGGTGTTTTATTTCCTGTTTTTCTCCTAATTTGTCAGCTTATTTTAAATGTCATAAAAATAGATGAAAATCTAATTAAATAAAATGAATTTTCTATAAGCTAGTGTAGAATGCATTCAGATTTTCATAATCATAAAGAGAAAAGTTTGAAACTGTGATTTCAGGTGCTAGGAATACCATGGAGAGGGAAAGGCCCTCTATCAATCTACGTCAGTACCATCTCTACAACTTAGTCTGAGAGAGTTGCTTAGAGCCCAGCCTCTTAAGCTGTGGTAGCAACCCCATATGGGAGTCTTATAACTGAATTGGGAGTCGAGAAATTATGATTTATTATTCAGTAAATGTTTGCTTCGTATACCTATTTTATATGCCCATATACCTGGGGTAACATAAAAACTTCTCCTGTGAAAAGTGGTCAGGATGGAAAAGATTTAAGAAGTCCTGGCCTAGATCACTAAGCAATTAAGTGATCTGGCCAGAGTCTCTCCTCCAATATGTCACAGGTGGGACTTGAATACACTTCTTACAATGCTTAAAGGCTGGCTCCCTATACACTACAACATGTTGCCTCTCAACTGCAATCACAAAATACAATAAAAACCATCCTGTGACTGAAGATGTTCTTCCGTGTTCCTCCTCCAACCTCAATGGAAATAATCTTTGTGCCTTTTGAATCTTTCAGAGCGCCTGCCCCCCATTCTACATCCCATCATAGTTAGTTGTATGCATGGCTAATCTGCCCTAACGTATTGTAAGATTCTTTTTCTTCCCATATCATACAGTGCTTCTGATATAGTATAATATGCTGCCAAAAATATTTGTTGAAAGAATGAGGGAATGAATAAATGCAAACTGATCTCAAGTCTTAGGAACTGTCTTCTGCTCTTTGGCTCAGGATTGATTTTTTTTTTCACTCATGTATTTTTCACTCAAGTAAGGTAGAAATGCATTTTGAAAGTTTATTCTAAGAGTAGAAATATCAAATTCAATGTTACACTCCATTCAAAGTGGTTGCAAATATTCACAAAGTGTGAATAGAACCCAGGAATATCACTGAAATCTGCTCAGAACAAATAGCTTTTGACACTGAACTGTGTTCTTTAAAGCTATAAAATTCATCTTGAGAGCATCCTGGATAGACAAAAAGACAGAGATGAAAGACCCTCTGGGATTTTATTATCTACCTGTCAATTGTGTTCTTTTTGTAGGAAAAGTAAATGACTTTTATTCCCGAGTATCACCTTTAGCTCCTGGAAAATTAATAAATCCTTTACATTTATCTTTGTTGCATTTTTATCTATTTACTATGCAAACTTTTATTCCCGAGTATCACCTTTAGCTCCTGGAAAATTAATAAATCCTTTTACATTTATCTTTGTTGCATTTTTATCTATTTACTATGCAAATGTGTCTACTTTTTTATTATTATTGCTATTGTTATAGTAATCCTTTCTCATAAAATGATTCATTGAGCCATTCACAGTTATTTCTCTGATAAAATTCTCTGATTTCATGCAGAGAATTAAAAGAACACATGATGATATTTTTGATAGTATAAATGAATCATTTTTATAAATATTCATCAAATGTCAGGTTATAAGCCAACGTGAGTTCTGTGGTGAGAATTATCCAACTCTTCACCACAAGGAAGGACAAGTCACATTGCTTACAAGTAAAGAATACAATATAGAGAAACCCCAGAAATGTCAGGTAGAAATACTAGCAATCCAAAGCTCCAATAATCATATAACTGCAATATACAGAGGTATAGATACCACTGATCAGATTGCAGAGACAAGTACCAATGATACAAGACAAGGTGATCTGAGAAAAGATGGTGAATATGGGTTTTTATACCATTCAAAAAACTCAAGTCAATAAAAATCTCTAGTCCTGTGCCAATCAATTTGTAGCATTTAAAAAAAGAACCAATGAGCATTCAATATTTCAATATTACCCATCAAGATTAAATATGAAGTTGTGGCTTAGAGTAGCAGTGGGGAAATCTTGTCAACTGGATGCAGGGTATAAAGAAGAAAAAAACAATTCTGGCAAATCAAGGTAGGTATATCAAGACACAAAGAGAATTCTTAGTATTGGAAGTAGGTGCCCATGAGGGGAGGAATACCAAGCCAAGAAACAGTCAGCCTGTCAAAATCCTGTCCTGGAAGTCTCTAGATAGCCACATTAAAATAATGATTCCTTAGAACATTCATGTTTTTAAAACATTATGTGTTCTATAATATGGCACCATCTGTAATCTATTTTTTTAAAGAATAAAAAACAAGAAAAAGGCTGGTTGGAAAAAATTCTTGTATATGGTATAGAAAAAACCAAAAGCCCTTTGCAAGTTAATCCCAATATGGAAAATATTAGCAATCACATAAGTGAGAGAGCTTCCTTTTTCCAAGGCTACTATAAATTGTACCCTGATTCCATCATATCTGTATACTTCTTTAAGAAGTGAAAGAAAGATGTGTTGAGGACCAATTTATTTTGGTTATACCAACAAAAACTGAATTTCCTCCCTGTGCTTAGAAGAATACATTGTTAAAAACAATCAAGGGCAGTTTAATCCATGACCAAAAGAAAATACTGGAGAAATAGGATAGGGCCTCATGTAGGAATAGGAATTTTGGCCATTCCATAATTAGAATGATAATCAAAAGACTCCCAAGTAAATCAAGTGGCCAACCGAATTTCCCACCTTCAAGAGCCAAGCCTATCCATACAACCAAGGTATCTAGAGAAAGAAGCAAATGACTACTCTAGAATCACTCTGTTCCATGTGATCTGAAATATCATTTCACATAAGACATATCTTAACAATAACTGACATTTGTCCACCAATCTCATCTCATCTTTACAATATCCTGTGAAGCAGATGCAAGTATTGTCACATGCATTTTGCAGAGAGTTGAAATGAAATACCTAGGGTTATACAATTAATTCCTGAGTGAGAACCGGGATTCAGATCTTCCCAACTCAAAACACACAATACCATATGGTGCTTAGTACAGTATCTGGCACGTTGTTTAATAGATAAGTGTTTACTGATTCATTAACTGACTGATGTAAGATCCCAGTGTACTGGATTTTGGCATCTGTAATTATAATTTGTCTTCATGTGTATGATTTTGTGTTTGCTGCTGCTATTATTGTTGTAATACAATGTTTTTAGACAAGACCGCAGAACATTTCCAAAAGGTGTATTCTTGTCATGGAGACCGATTGTGAACAGAACCAATCCTATCTGGAAGTCAGAAATCAATAGTATTAAAGCCAAACTCACTAGCAATAATAAACAAACACAAGAATAAAAGAAAAGAATTCTATTTATTCTTGCTATCTGTGGCCTACTGCAAAACTCAAAGACCGGGGGCTACTTAACAGATGCCGTTATCTTTGAGTCTTAAAATGTCATAGTGCAACTGAAAAAAAAGGAAGCAATCCTAGGAAGTCATTAAAGAACTCGGTGATATTCAACCATGCTTTCTTTAGCAACCAAGTCCTAGGCATTCCAACATGAATAGCTCTTAAAGGTTAATTAAAAACAGCAAGTGATAAAAATTTATAAGTTCCTGTTTATAATTTTTTAATGATAGGATTTCAGATCTTTTATCATGACCCTGTTGTGTTCCATCCAGACCCCAGCTGTTCATTACTTCAGAACCCCTTAGAAAGAAATATATATTTAATACTCCAAAGATTTTCTGCTTTATGGTAGAGAGTAGAATCTTATTATCTGTGCCCTCACCAAGTCCCAGCTTCCCGCTAGGCCAAAAATAAGCAATTTTGAAGTATTGATAGCTTTTAATAATAAAATAATAGAATAGGAGCAAATGTTTAAGTGTATATGTATAATCTATATGTGTATGTATGTGTATATATGTATATATACACATGTATATAAGAGCAAATGGGGATATGTGTTTATATTTATATGTATGTATATATTTGTATATGTATAAGTAAATATGTGTGCATATTTATATGTACATACACATATATATTATATATCTGTATATATTTTATATAATATATATAAATTTTAAAATATTTGTACAATATAGGAAGGTATGAGAGAACTAGTAGTTATGGAGGGAAGTTTTAGACAGATCTAAGCTTGATAGAAAGAAAAATGCATACTCAAAACTGTCCATATGTGGAATAGGAAGTTGGTTGTTGTTCAGTCATTTCAGTCTTGCTTGTGACTTCATTTGGGATACTTGGCAAAGCTACTGGAATGACTTGCCATGCCCTTCTCCAACCCTTTTTACAGATGATGAAACTGAGGCAAACAGGGTGAAATGAATTACCCAGGCTTACACAGTCAGCAAGTGTCTGAGGCAGATTTGAACTCATGGAAATCAGTCCAGGTCCATATTTTATCCACTGTGTCACTGAGGATGGAAAGTAGTACATTTCTAATCACAGAAGGACTCCAAGGGATGGCCATTTCTTGGGGATATTGCTTTCTTAGTCTGAGATTTCCTGAAATCTCAATGCTCAATCTTATTTCCGAATTTAAGCAGAGATGTGAAATGTCAATAGTCTTATCAGACTAAACTGGAGAAGTAGCAACTCCAGGAAATTATCCCCTAACTAGAGATCCAGAGTTTTTCCACCATAACACATTGCTTTCCATATGGAGTCCAAGTTTCCTGACTTCAGGACACAAAGTATGGTTAATTCCATATCACACTAGCAGACACTATACCCTAATGTCACTAATAATGATTCTTCATAAGAATACTACAAAAATAGGATGCTAATAACTGGCTAATAATTATATTCAACACATATTGACTGTGTATCATAGGCATTATGATAGGCCCTGGAGATACAAAGAAAAAAATGAAAGGGGGCTTAGTTCTGACTGGCCAATCTCCTAGATTTCCCTCTGCTTTCTTCTTATTGCCTGACTTTAAAAGGCATCTATTATTTCCACATCCTTACTTAATCACACACTTTCCACCAAAGCCTCTAAGAAAGAAATGCCTATCTAACCTATTTCAGAAAAGGGGGCCTTTGTTAAGAAAACCATATGGAAACTCCAGTTATTAAAAGTATCCTTGAAATTAGGTTGCTTAGCCAAGCCAAACTGGGTTACAGTTGCTAGGTGACTAAACAACAGAAGAGACTTAGGTGTTTCAGACTCATTTCAGAGGCTTAGCTCTTGGTCATCTCGTCTAAGTCATCTTCTATAAATAGTGTCATTAATTCTAATATAGAGAGCCTAATTGATTATACACCAATTATGCACCTGTAGTGATCTTTAACCGCTAATTGATAAATTACCCTGCTTTATTCTTCTGTTAATGAATTTTTGTCTGTCTACTAACTCCTTTATTTCTGCCTACAGACATATTGAAATTTCTCTGTAATTAAAAAAGTATATTTTAGCTCTGTTCCTCTTTAAGCTACCATCCCATCACTCTCATTATTTTTGCCAACATATTTATATGCAATCCACCTGCCTTACTTTGATCCTTTACTTGTAACTTCGGTGGAATGAAAAGAAGCAATGAAATTAAGCTCAGGCTTTCTCTGTCTCTTGCTCCACAAGGCTGTTTCAAAAACCCAAAGAGAGAATTTATATGCAGTGTCATATACATCTCATTTATTAATTATTAAATGTTTGAGATGTGGCTGTGAGGCTATCATACTGTGGACATTAATATAGTCAGGATCATTGATGACCACATCTCCAAATTCAGGGTCGTCTCTCCATCTTTATCTTCACTGATATATCTTCAGTTTAATTTGACATTGTTCACCACCAGATCCTTAATTTTCTTTCCTTCTTTTCACTAATGTTTCATGCCGATTCTCTTTTTGACATTCAGAGGTTTATGGTTCTTATATCTGTGGCCCCCTAAGAAGTTTTGTCTTTCACTTCTTTTTAGCTTTTCTCTTGGTTATCTCAACAACTCTGATAATTTCAGTGTTGATTGCACAGACATTTCTATCCAAATGATTTGAAATCTATAATTCCAAGACTGACTTCATTCTCAAGCTTCAGCCTCATACTTCCAATGACTAACAAGTCTAGAACTAACCCCCACACTAGTATCTTCAAATGTAAAGCTTAATTTATACAACCTATCTAACTACCTTTAGTTACTCAGGCTCTCAATCTTGGAGTTATCTTGAATCTCCTTTTCCCATCAATTAACAACTGGTAGCAATCTTACTGATTTCTTTTTCACAATATCTTTTTTCATTTACTTCTTTCTTTCCATTGCCACCACACCACTTTAGTGGCACGTTAACCAATAGCGAAACTAATGTGGCAACCTTCTAATTAGTTTCTCCGACTCAGATCTCTCCCATCTCTATTTCGCATATAGCCATCAGATTAATCCTACTACTACAGATCTTTGATCATGTCTTACTTTGACACTTTAAGATTTTATATTATCAGTACAGATATTTCTTTTGACTGTGGTTTTTTTTTTATCATAAGCACCTTTTGTCCTTGCCTTGCAATAAATCCACTAGAAGAGAGCCACACAATGTGTTGAGGATTTTCTTCTAGGTCTCTTACATTTGTGGATAGCAGTAGAGCACGTGGGCTCTCTCTCAGTTATCTTTTGATCCTGATACAAAACTAGCTGACCTCATTCACATAAGGATCATGGTTGTTTTCCTTCATTCTTGAAGAAGACCAAAATGGCATCATTATGTTGGGGCTAAGGGTACAGTATATCTGATTGTGGCTGACCAGAGCAATATAAGCCCTGAAGTCTCTACCATGGTTCGGATAAAAAAAATCTCATGTTAACATTTGGAATGGAATTGTCTCTAAATTTGCACATCTCATATTTCTTTTGAGCTGCTGCAATTCTGCTTTGCTCATAGAACACAGTGCCTTCTTTGATGTGGTCATGTCGTGCTGGGTAGTCCTGTGCCAGTGTTTCCCATGTTTTATAACTGATTCCAAAGTTCTTCAGAGAGAGCTTGAGAGTCTTTGTATTACTTCTTCTGATCTCCATGTGAGCACTTGCCTTGTGTGAATTCTCCATAAAATAGTCCTTTAGGCAAATTTACATTTGGCCTTTGAAAAATACGACCAGCTCATCAGAATTGTGCTCTTTGCAATAGAATTTGAATATTTAACAGTTCAGCTTGGAGGACCTCATCGTCCAGTACCTTATCTTGCCAGATGATCTTCGGACTCTTTTTAAGACAATTCAAGTGGAAGTGATTCAGTTTTCTGGAATGGCAATGGTATAATTCCAAGTTTCACAGATACACAATAATGAGGTCAGCAAAATAGCTCTGTAAACCTTCAGTTTAGTAGTCAGTTTAACACTTCTTTCCCCCCACACTTTCCTTCAGAGCCTCCCAAAAATTAAGCTAGCTTTGGCAATGAGTATATCCCTAGGAAGTATACTGCCAAGGAAAGTGAACTTATCCATAGTATTCAATATTTCTCCTTTTGCCATAACCAATGGTTTCACATATGGATGGTGTGTGTTTTCTGAGAGAACAGCTGTTTTCTTGGTATTAATTGTTGGGCCAAAATTAGCACAAACAGCAGAGAATCATATTTTGTTGCATCTCAGCTTCATAGGCTGCACTGAGTGTACAATCATCCATAAATTTAAAAAATCATGTATCCATAAATTTAAAAAATCATGTATCAACACTTCTTTCATTTTAATCTTAGCTCAAAACCTTTTCAAGTTCAAGAATTTATCATGAGTTCAACAGCTGATCTTGATGCCATGTTCATACTCACTAAAAGCATCACTGAGTAATTGAGATGTACCATAGGTCTTTTGGCCCATAAATAATCTTAAGGGCATCATAAAAATGCTTGGGTTTGTTATTATCAATATAAAACTGAATTTCATTTGTCTTCTTAGTAAGATAAAAATCCTGCATTTTTCTAAGCTTCATTTGTACTTTACTTTTTTGGGAGTGGGGTGATTTCTTTGTTTTAGATGAGCAAGATTTTATTTTTTTATGTTAAATATGGTAGAAATATATGTTAAATCCAACATATACATACATATTTATACAACTGTCTTGCTGCAGAAGAAAAATAAAATCAAACCAGAAAAAAAAAAGTTAGGAAGAAAATAAAATGCAAGCAAACAACAAAAAGAGTGAAAATAATATGTTGTGAAACACACTCAATTCCCACAATTCTCTCTCTGGATGAAGATGGCTCTCTTCATCACTGAACAATTGGAACTGGTCTGAATCATGTCATTGTTGAAGAGAGTCATGTTCATCGTATACTCTTCTTGTTGCTGTGTATAATGATCTCTTGATTCTGCTCACTTCCTTCAGCATCATTTCATGTATCTCTCCAGGCCTCTCTGAAATCATCTGGTTAGTCATTTCTTACAGAACAATAATATTCCATAACATTCATATGCCATAAGTTACTCAGCCATTCTCCAGCTGATGGGCATCCATTCATTTTCCAGTTTCTAGCCACTACCAAAATGCCACAAGGATTTTGACATATACAGGTCCCTTCCCCTTCTTTAGTATCTCTTTGGGATATAAGTCCAGAAGTAACACTGCTGGATCAACAATAACTGTTATGGGCCAGAACTCTGTACTTGAAACAAGGATTCTTACAAGGTGCTAACTCGGTGGAATTGAAGAGACAATGGTTATCTAGTTTAGCAAGGTGCTTAACAGTTCTCTAGTTCAGTATGATTGATTTAATCTTACCACAAATAATGGTTCCCTGGTGATATAATGATTGGTTTATACTCAGTATACTGTAAATGATCTAATTATAATAGAGCATATAAACTAGGACAAACTCAGCCAGAGTCAGATGCAGAGAAGATAGAGGACTAGAGGTGGGAGTTCAAGCTCTGGGAGCCAAGGAGACAGATTCACTCCATCTCACACCACTGTGGTGGCTGGCCTGTCCTCCTGCATTTCTTCCACTGAGACCAAGCTAGCCTAGGCCCCAGGCAAGGAGACAATAAAGAATTTGGACTTTAACACCTTGCTATTCTCATGCTGAAATGAAGGATGTTCCAGAGCCTCCAGAAAACCAACCAGAACACTACAGATAACTTTTTGAGCATAGTTCCAAATTGTTCTCCAGAATGGTTAGATCCATTCATAATTCCACCAACAATGTATTAATGTCCCAGTTTTCCCACATCCTCTCCAACATTCATCATTATTTTTTCCTGTCATCTTAGCTAATCTGAGAAATATGTAGTGGTTATCTCAGAGAGTTGTCTTAATTTGCATTTCTCTGATCAATAATGATTTAGAGCATCTTTTCATATGACGTGAAATGGTTTGAATTTCTTCATTTGAAAATTGTCTGTTCATATCCTTTAACCATTTATCAATTGGAGAATGGCTTGAATTCTTATAACTTTGAGTCAATTCTCTATTTTAGAAATGAGGCCTTTATCAGAACCCTCAAATATAAAAATGTTTTCCCAGTTTATCGCTTTCCTTCTGATCTTATCTGCATATGTTTTGCTTGTACAAAAACTTTTAACTTAATATAATCAAAATTATCTATTTTGTGATCAATAATGCTCTTCAGTTCTCCTTTGGTCACAAATCCCTTTCTCCTCCACAGATCTATTCTATATTTTTCTATTTTGCATATAATATCACTCTTTATGTATAGATCATGAACCCATTTTGATGTACTTTACTTTTAATTTGTTAAATGACGCCTTTTTAGATATGGAATAACTATGTTTTTGATACACTCTGTGAAGTTCTCATTTTCATTTGTGAGCTTCTGAATTTCCCTATCATTTTTGTTAAACTAATCTTGATCTTTGTGAGTGTTTTGATCCAGGTGAGCAAATGCAGTAGTACTATACACTAAATTTCTGAAAACTGTTCATTTCTTTTCTGCTCTGCTGCTACTAATTTTGTGTTGGCCCAACTTTCTCTCCAAGTTAGCAATGAACTGTTCATGCTCAGAGAAGAGCTCTAATCTTTTGATATTTTGATATCATTTGATATTAATTATTTGATATAATAATCTTTTGATTATCTGGGAGTCATTCTGCCTTAGGATTGGTGTTTTTGTTGAATATGAATATTTAGTTTGAAGAGGATAAGTCTATGATCAGTCCAGCACTCTGCACCGCACATTGCCTTTGTCACCATTATATACTGTCTCTCTTCTTGTTATCAGCAGTAACTGATTGTTGCTATTGCTATTTCTGACTCCATCCCTTGCACAGACTCCCTGCCATATCTGATAGACTGTGCCTATTTGTTCTCTTTTGTCACACTGCTGATGAAGTTCTCCAGAGCACCATATGGTTTTCTTTTAGCTCCTTAGGGTGAATGATGATGGTGGTGTGGTACTTTTCTGCAAGTGGCAATCATGTTGTCATGAGCCTATCAGTCACTACTTTGGGGAGGTTTGTGGAAAAATTAATTTTGATTGGAAAGCCTATATTAGCTTCGTGGCACTCCTGCAGACGGCCCAGGGGAAAAATTATCCAACCCTGGAAGCTCACCTTTACTGCCAGCCTCGTTTTGCCAAGTACTGCCGAGTTCTCTCACAAGCATCATTTGTCTTTTAGGTCTATTAAAAGTTGTGCTGTACATAAGTATGTGCACATTCCAAGCACCAGTGGTGAGTGGAATCATCTTTGTACAAGTTCTTGTACATTTTTTGGTGTTCTGACCACAAGGTAGAATCTCAACCTGTTGTGGTAAGCAAACACTTTTTAAGGCATCTTTTCTACTGCCTTCCTCATGTGAGGAAGTGAGCAGTGCAGTCCTTTCAAAGACTGCTCAGATACCAGGGAGGTACCGAATCCCACTGATCCTTCAGCTTAACCTCATAGAATGGACCACTGCTGGGCAGAGCTGTGACTACAGTGCCCAGTGTATTCCCACCAGCTGCTTTATCACTTGCCTGTTGCTATAGATCTTTGAGAGAGGTAAAATGACAAAATGGTATGGGTGATCTATTTTGATGTACATAAACTGCATTTAAATGAGGCAGAACTTCGTAAAGACATCAGCATCACTTTCTCCTCCAGACTCATCACAGTCCTATAAGGGTATTTTGGGAAATTTTTATTTGGAATATTCTAAGAAGTACCCAGGTTTGGGGAAAGTTTGCATACTCAGGAACTAGGGTGGGGAGAAGGAAATGGGAAGGACACATTCCAAAGGGATAATAACAGCAATGGTTTAAAGATAGAAAATTGTAAGGAATGACTTGAGTGTGTGAAGAAAAAAGTTTGGAAAAAAGATATAGAGAGTAATAGCAAATGTCTCGAAGGATAGATGGTTCTCAGAATACAGGGGATCTTGACTACCAAGTTTAAGAATTTGAGCCTTATTTTATATGTAAAGATTTGTTAAAAATCTAGATATCCAACATATATAGAATTTAACATGACTTTTTATGAAGTGAAAAAATCATTTAATTATAATTAAATGATATAGACTTTTAGTAATTATTACCCCTCCTATATAAATGCTCACTATCTCTCTAATAATGTTCTAGAATTTTGATAGGAATGAAAGTCATAGCCTTAAAATTTGTAGAAAAAACTCTTCCCTATTTTGGAAACTGGAACATAGGACCTTCCATTCTGAGACACTTCTCCTAAACTGATATGATCAAAACATTGAGGTAGGAATGTTCATCTGACCACCTTGTGCAGTGTACACTACTGAACCACTGGAAGAAGAATCTGAATTAGGGTGGTAAAAAAAGAATGTGGGTGAAAGACATTTAAAAGGAAGAATCAACAGATTTCACTACTTTACCCCTAACTCATCTTCCTAGACCTCCCAGCATACCTGCTTTAGGGCATCAAACAAAAAGTGCATTCAAAAAATTGTCCTTAAATTTCATTCTTACCCAGCCAAAAGCACAAATCTTCATTCCCCAGTTAGTTCTATAAGTTCAACAGTTTATATCCCTGGTGTGGTTTTAAGGGTGGGATTTTTTAAGTAAGGGAACAAACTTCAAGTACAAAGAGGAACTACTATCAAACTTTGACTGACTTGTAAATTCAAATGCAGCCTAACATCTCCAAAGACATAGACAATAAATGCATGGCAAGAATGATATTGTATTAGGCAAATAATGTTGACCTGACAGACATTGCTAAACAAAAATAAGAGAGAGGGGAGAGAGAGAAATGGAAAGGGGAGAAAGAGAAAGAGAGAGAGAGAGAGAGAGAGAGAGAGAGAGAGAGAGAGAGAGAGAAGGAAGGAAGGAGGAAAAAAATATAGAAGGAAAGAAAGAAGGGAGTGGAGGAAAAAGGGGAGAATGGAAGAGCAGAACATTATTTTAGTTCCATGACAGTCCCAGTTCAGAAGTTTGAGCTGTGATTCAGGGACATGAAAGTGATGTGAATGCTTCTTTAAAAAAGTTTGCTTCTGTAATATGAGTGTAGGGAACTACCAGTGAGGAAATAACTTCCTCAGTCCAAGCAGACACATACCTACAGACTAGGATCACTGAGAAGCTACATAACATGCCCACATTTACTATGTGTCAGAGGCAATACTTAAATCTAGACAGGTCTTGAATTTGGAATTTAACTCTCTGTCCTCTGGAATAGTATTACCAAACTCTAATAGACATGGATCCTTGGAAGCTACATGTTGATTTACAAAATCACATATTCGTATTTATTTGTATTGTATTGTACTATATTCTTATTTATTTTGTTAACTATTTCCCAATTACATTTTAATCTAATCAAGGGCTAAGAGTTTGATCCCTCTGCTTGAGAACTATTTTTTTAGCATGAAAAGTTCTTGATATTTACCACAAATTAAGTATCTAAAATGCTAATGCCTATAAAAACTCCCTTAGAAATTGGTTATTTATTTTTGATTCATGGCTACATTTTTTAATATTGCAACTGACAACCAAAATAAGGAATATAAACCAATCACCGAATTTTCAAGTACAGGACTTGTGACTATACAATCCAATCAAAACTGAAAAAGAAAGCCTATTACAAGAAACCTGAATAAGTACTTACCCAATAGCCACTTTGATTAACTGTCATTTTGACTATCAAAAATACACAAATTAAAAATAAAGAACATATGAAGAACAATGTTATCAGCATCCAGAGAAAAATGGCTAAATAAAAATATGTATAGATTAATTTATATAGATATATGTACCTATTTGTGTCTAATGGTAGCCATCTCTAGGGCTTGATGGGAAAGGAAAATAAAAAGAGAAAGGGGAAAGAAATTTATGTAACTCTAGTGTATGATTGGAGAGTATCACAAGTTGCCTATGGAAGATTTGCAGTTTCACATGCAATCATTTGTTTATTGTACTATGTTATAGAAATGCTTATTTTGTTCTATGAATTGGCAATAATTTTAAAGGGTGCCAGTTTTAGGGAAACCGTATTTAACCTGCTAATGAAATTAGCTCAGTTAAAATCAAATATCACTTCTAAAAAGTTCTAACTCTCAAGAAGGTTTTGCTAATACATATTAAAATATTAGTATGCTAATACCAGTCAGTGCAAAAAGTAATCTAACTCTAAAATTTAGCACAATTATTAAAAATACTTAGTTCCTATTCATTATTTACTTTATTTCTTCCAACATTAGATGATTACATCTTGATTCATCTTCCTGCTGTTTTCTAAGCACTTGAGGGTTTTTTTTTAAGACTACAAGAAATATTATTTCAGAAGGATCTATGGAATTCATAAACACATTTTCTCAAATCAATATATCCCAGAGAGAAACGATTTCATCAGATGTTTTGCATATTGCTTTATTCTGAGTCCTAGTTCTTATGCCTAAGGGAGTCAGTGAAGCAAAGGTTAGTTTTCCTACTGCTCTGTGGAAATGATATCTGTGTTTCTTGTTAAGGATGCTTTATCAACAGTAATTTTAAAAGGCCCAAATTAGCCTTTTAAACCCTGAACTCACAAACTCCCCCTAGGAGGGATGTAGAGGTAGGTGACTGTTCTTGGGAGTTTTTAATTGAAGTAAAACTATTCATGCAAATCTTTGGGAAGAACCGTTTTCATATTAAGCCTAAAACATCACTATCATTCAAGGGAAATCTCTAAATCTAATTACAATTACCAACATACCTAATCTTTAGGTATAATATAATATCATAATACTATGATATAATATATAATATTATAATTATAATATTAATATTATTATATAATAAGAGAGAGACAGAGAGGTATAAATATAACAAGCATATTAGTATATACTTATTAGGTAAAACAAGGTATTTCAAAGCACTTAAAAATGATTTGTTTCATGTTCAGAGTCTGCTGGCAAATGTATAACAAATCACTCTTGGGGGGAACATGTATGCATGACATACTTTTAAGTAACTAGGTGATGCAGTGGCTAGAGTGTCAGTCCTAGAGTCAGGAAGATCCAAGTTCAAATCTTGCACAGACAACTAACTGTGTGACGTTGGGCAAGTCATTAACCCTATTTGCCTCAGTTTCCTCATTCGTAAAATGAGCTGGAGAAGGAAATGGTAGAACACTAATATCCTTGCCAAGAAAAGACAAATAGGGTCACAAAGAATAAGACAGCTGAGTAACAAGAACAAACTTCATCATTAACATTTTTCTTTTGCCTTTATAAGTCCAGATAATCAACAAAACAGAGTGAGTCATCATCAGTAAACATATCATTAAGCACATGCTATGTGCCAGGCATTAGATTATAAAGAAAGGCATGAGACAGATTCTTCTTGCCCATCAAAGAACTGGGGAAACAGAGATAGAGGTGGGGGTGGGGAGTACTGGCTGGGAGCATGATGAAGCCCTATGGTCCGAGAGAGAAATAATCCAAGGTTATATCCATTATAGAGTAGATTTTATTTTGAAAAAAAAATAGTTTCTAGAGATCACAAAATCCAAGAGATCAGCCAGCTGGGAATAATGAGGTGAATTTCCTGGGTACCCTCATCCGATACAGAGTCCCAGAGGTCCGCTCTTTCCAATCAGAGGGACCCTAAAGGACAGAGGGCATAATAAATCAAGCCCTCCTTTGTAATGTCAGTGTATTTCAGAGATGAGCAAACGCTCACGCGGAATATTTAGTATTAATTCCTGAGTCAGCAGCTGGCTCCAACATACCCCTGCATGTGATATCATAATGCCATTATTGTACTGTTATCAGAGACACTTGTGATATGCAGATTTGAAAGAAATGGCTATAAAAGGGAGCCACACATGCAGAAACGGGGAATTGGACAATCCTGAAGCCCAGGGAAATGACCTGCTTTTAAAGACCGGGAGCAAAGAAGCAAAAATTAGTCCCCAAATATGGAGAAGTGCTTCAGAAAAGATCTGCGTTAGGATGGCTCCAGCTATTTCTAGACAATGTGGGAATCCTTCTGGCAAAGCATGCTTTCTCTCAGTCTTGTCACCTCAGACCCACAATGAGATTCTGATTCTGCCATCCACCAATTTTAGACAGACTCAAGTCTCGTCAGCATTGGGGCTGGCATTAGGCCTTGGGAGAGAGCTGGTTTCTAATCCAGCCTCAGATACTTCCTGCTGTGTGATCATGGACAAGTCACTTACCTTGCCTGGGTTCCTTAACTGTAAAATTCAGACAATAACACTGCATGTCTCAATGGCTGAAAAAGAGAGAAAGCAAGGGCAGAGTTTATTCTTTCTCCCTCCTTCCCCTTCAGATATTTTCTATAAAATATATCATGCTTTCTAAATATTGAGAGTAGTTATTTATCACTTCTCAGGTCATTTCCCCTTTTTTCATAGTCTTCCTCTTCTGTCCCATTAACTCTGTTCACTTTTCCTGCTGTCCCTGAACCTGAAAGAACCCCAATGCTACTTTCTTTGAGTCAGAGAGTATTATGTTCTTATGCACCTGATATAATTAATTTGATTGTGATAGTCATTATTGAGATGATACAAATTCTGCATTTGGAATCAAAAGACCTGAGTTTGAATTTCCCCTGTTATTTATGAACTTTACTCTGATCTTGAGCAATTAACTTAATTCTAGAGGTATCAGTTTTCCAAACCTTAAAAATGGGTGAGTAAATCTAAAGGACCTTTAGGGTCTCTTCCAGCTCTATGAGGTTTCATATGATTTTACTATGTTCCAATAGAAAATAGAAGTAAGTACGCATCTGGTCAAAATCATTCCTTTTGCTTTCTTAATACCAGTAATCAATATACTGAGTCTTTAGCATCTTTTTGTTGATAATTTGTTAAAAATGCAGGTTTATTATCCTGCAAATATTTCCCTTTCCATGGTATTGTGGTGAAGTCTTTTCATTTTGTAATAATTTAATTTCTGCCTTTCATTAGGTTTCTATTGTCTAGCAATCTCCATCATAAGACACAGTTCACCTCGTACACAGAAATATTGGAGGAAAGTTGAATAATGCTTATTCCCCCCCACTCAAACAGCCATGATGTGACATGAATATGTCCCCATGTTTAACTACTCTGTTTCAGAGGAGCCCAAGCACTCAGACGCTGCACTGTTGTGTCTGCCTGACCACATCTATGTTTCTCGGTGACTCATTTTCTAGATGAGCAGACAGGACAATGGAAAGAAAAGATTACTGAATTTTAATCCCCATTGATTTTTGTCCTATTTTTCCTTCTGTTGCTCTTGTTCCCTCCTGTGTCTGTTAATAAGTTCCCTTCTCCTTGGCTGAGAATTCATGGCTTCCCCTTTCCTATTTACCTGTCTGGAGAATTTTCTTCCTTGCTAATTTAAAAGTTGTTTTTAATCTTACCTTTGATAGAACGGCAGTTTCTTCTCTTCTGTCTCTATGCCCAGTACGTGAAGGGTCAATGAGACCTTTACATTCTCTGATTTCACATTCAAATGATCAGGATGGGTTATTACATGTGGGAGGAGATGGGAAGAATTTTACATCTAAAATCCGAGCAAGTCATCTCTCAAATCTGGACTTCAGCCTCCTCAACAATAAAATGGGAGTATAAGGGATATATCAGATCAGGGTTTCTTAAACTTTTCCTACTCCTGATTGCTTTTCATCCAAGAAATTTGTACATGATGCCTGGTATATGGGTATATAAAATAGGCGTATAAATCAAAAATTTACTGATAATAAATCGTAATTTCATGATCCACGTGTTCAGTTACACAATCCCAGGTGGGGTCACATACCACAATTTAAGAAGCTTTAAATTAGTTCTAAGGTCTTTCCAGGTCTATATTCTACAGTCCTACTTTATTACACAAATAAGAAAAGTATCTATAGTTTTCATATATTTCAATTATATTTAAGCTCAAAGTATAATTTAAGCTATTCAATGGGTATTTTCTTTGGATAAATTAATGTTACCCTACTAGAAAAAATATTAATATTTATGAATATTTTAATATGATATTTCCTTTTGCCCTCACTTCTATGAAATTATTTAAATAGCAAAGAGGAATAAAAACATTTGTAAAGAAAGCCTTTTGACTTTGGGGAGTTCTTTTTACACAAAATCAAATTCCTGTTTAATTTTTTGCATTAACAAAATGCAAAAAAATTTACATTAAATTCATTAATAGAATGGAATTAAAGGATTCAATATAATAAAATGCTTTCTCTATACTGTTCACAATTGCTCTGAAAATGCACCAGGCTATGAAGATATGCCTTAAACACTAATATCTAATATATCTTCTGCCCTTTAAACCTAATCAACTCAAGGCTTCCCAGTGAAGCCTTTGGGGAGATCAAGTACTAGTCTATGTTCCTAAATAGAAACATTTTGACTTAGAAGCATATGAGTTCATTGAATGAAACTAGAATCATACATAGCTAAGATGGGACCAGAAGAGCTTTGCTTAAGGGTACCAACAAGTTTAGAGGGCTCAGACAGCATCATGCATTTTATTTGCATGTACAAACAGCTGCGATTAGTACCTGATTAGAAAGAATAATTTTTAAATAGGAAACTTCCAGATGTTAAAACTTTATCCCCCACTGAGCTATTCCTTAGCTCACTTCTTCCTTGTTCCCTGGTTCAGTGGATACCTTCCATAACAGACCATGCAGTGTCTTACAGATGCTACAGACTCTCATTTGCTCCTCTTTCCCAACAATCCAACTTAAGTCCATTAACTTTTTAAAAAATATATTATGTACATCTTCCTAGGAATGAGATAAGGGAAAAATGGACCCTACCCTAGAGAAGCTTACATTCTCCTGGAAGATAATATACAAATAAACCAATAAGTTAATAGGGGAAAGTATTTCCAGTGGATGTCCCAGTAAGCTAGCATTAACTCACAAGCCTGATAGCTGATGTTTGTCAAAACATAAAAAAAAAGAAATAGAGCCTCTTATTATTACTACTTCTGAAGTCTCTCCCTCTCTTTCCCCAACTCAATTTAACTTCAAAAAGTATTTTAAAGTATTCCTACTGTGGCTCGCCCCTCTTCCTTGAGGGCCAGAATTGCTTGTGGAAGCATTAAACCAAAACTTCTTAAAAAAAATAAAAATAGAACAAAAAAAAAACTTCTTGCTGTTCAAATGAAGAAAATGAAATACAGAGAGATTGACTTGTCGAGGCTCACACAGTACACAACAGAGCTCCAATTCCAACTTAATCCTCTGACTTCTAAATCTTTGGCTCTTTGTGCATATCAGCTGTGGAGGGATGTTGTTAACCTAAAGTATTTTGTGCAAATTTTCATGTCTTTGATTCAATGAGAGCCAGAGAACCGGTGTGGTAGGAAGGGAAAGTGAATTTGGAATCTTCATTTCAACCTCAATTGACTCCTTATGTGATGCTAGACAAGTCACTTAACCTTTAAGAACCTTACATTGCCATGTATAAAATGAAGATATTGGAAAACATGATCTTACAAGCTCTGATCATGTATCTCTAGTATAAAATGCCTAGTGGAGGTCAGGGATGAGGTCGAGAAGTTATTTTCCACTATGTATCCGAACAAGTGCTTTCCCACCACCATTTCCACAACCACAAGCCACTTCCTAGCCCGATCTTCCAGGGTTCCAGGGTGCTAGACTCCAACTGGATGGAGGACCAAATAAAATTTTATATTACCAAGAAAATTGTATTAACCCCTGCTTTTGACTCATTATAATTTCCATCCTATAATTATGCTTCAATCAAATAGTAAGTAAGCATTGATTTATTAAGTACCTATTATGTACCAGGCACTAGGCATTAGAAATATAAAAACAGCTCTTCAAGGAGCTTACATTTTAACATGTTCTTAAATATCTACTAATTCAAATGTCTTCAAGGAGCTTACATTTTAACACTCTTATATATCTACTAATTTAAGTGATTTATAAGAGTGGTTAATTCTGAGAGTTATGGGAACAGGTAGTTAATGAGTGCAAAGTTTTTTGCATTGTAGACTTGTACCTTGAGGCTGGACGTCCTTTGGGCTTAACTTCCTCAACCAACCATTACATAATGACATGGCTTTCTTGTGAATAAAAAAAACATTATTTGGGCTCAGTCACAACACCAGCTCTTAGAAAGTTAAGCTTTTGTTATTCTTTTGGAACAAGAGAACAGGAAATCCACAATTTTTAAAAAAGGATCATCTTTACTGGCAGGTGTGAGCCACTTAATAGAATAAGTGGGATAGTAGAACAAGGAAGGCAAAAATAAATCCGGCCTTCCATAAGCCTGGGTAATCAGGCCAAACTAAAACCATAGCCGCTGCCACTTGACAGATGACAGCAGAAAGGAAAATGATTTCAGAAAAAGCCAAGGTGTCAAGGTTATTACTATAATAATAGACATTACTTAGCATGTGCTGAGTGCTTGCTCTTTCAAGATCTATTGTTTTCCTGTTACTAGAATACCAGTCTCCAGCTGTGTGCAGCAGCTGTAATTATCTGATTAAGGACAGATACTACAGATACTGATAACATACTGATAACACTTATTTCATTCCTTCGGGTGTGAATATTAACATTTTTTAAAAGGATATTTGGAAGAAATGATATGCTCTTCCATTGTTTTGCTGTTCATTTCTGTAATTAAGGTTCTCGGATTTTCAATTGGACTGGGTACTTTATGGAACTATACAATACCCGGAACCATTTCTTAGATCTGATTTGCAAATCATGACCTAATGTGGGAGTGAGGAGAGAAAAAGGACAAAGTATAAGAGGCTGTTTCTAAGTTTCAGATACAAATGGCCTGGATACTCTGAGGTGTGAGGGATGGACTCTGTCTCACAGTACTGAGGAAAAGGGATTTGGAGTGTCAAGAGAACAAGAGAGCATAACCTGGGTCAATGAAGAGGGAATCATCTGATGAATTATCTCAAGTTCCAAAAGGAAGGGATGCAATTGTGCAGGAATGTGGGCTTATGTGGTGATACGCAGGCTTCCTTTCCTAATGAAATGATAGACAAGGAGCCACAAAAACAGTCATGAAGGGAGTCCTGTTTTTTGGTCAGTTAGCTTGGGACATGAAGAGTCATAACAATTTGGGATCAGGTAAGATGTTGCTTTTCTTTCCTAGACCTTCATGTGCTTCTCTTTCCCAAGAATCCATTTTAATTTATTACGTACATCTTCCTAGAAATAAGGGGAAAATGGACTCTGCCCTAAAGACCCTACATTCTCCTGGAAGATATATACAAATAAACTAATAAGTTAATAGGGGAAAGTATTTCCAGTGGATGTCCCAGTAAGCTCACAAGCTTGATAGCTGTTATTTGTCAAAATATAAAAAAGAAATATCAACAAACATTCTGGAGTTAAGTATACTATCAAAGCCACAATTGTGAAAAGTCTTGCAAGCAGATTTTTCTTCCAGGATGAATGAAATAGTTGGGGGATTTTCCTTCCAAAATCATCCATAAGACAAAAACATCAATGCTGTAGTCCCACTTCATACTACTGTACATGGTCTTTGTTCGCATTACTGATTGATGTATTTTTCTAGCTCCAATCCTCCCTTGAGTCTTGACATTTACTGTTCCCCTTGAGTACTCTAGTCACTAATGAGGGAAACGTGATAGCCCTAGGCAATTGCCTCTTTCTCGGTCTAATATAGTTAACAGATTTTCCCTGTAAGACTCACATATCAAATAATGAGTTTCAAAGATACCAAATTATTCTATATTGAAATTTATCTTCCCCTGTAAGTTGCTTCTGCAGTCACAAAGAGATTTATTGGGGAAAAGCAGGTCTTTGAATTACTCACTGCTCAATAAAACCGCAGCGTTTCCCTAGTGCCTTCGGGATCAAATGTAAAGTCCTCTGGTGTTCAAACTTTTCATGAACCGGCCCCTTCCTACAATTTTTGGTCTTCTAATGCTTTATTCCCCTCCTAGTACCCCTTAATCCAGCCTATTTGCTTTCTTTGCACTCTATTTTCAATCTCTCATCTCCATGCATTTATATTGTTTTCCTTCTGCTTTTTAGTTTCTCTGGATTCCTTCAAAACTTAACTCAGATGGCATCTTCTGCAGGAGGTCGCTGTGGTGGCACACTACTGGCATTTTTCTCTTTGAGATTACCTTTCATCTACTTTGTATATTGCTTGTATTTACCGAGGTATTTTCGTAGTCTCTCTTATTAAAATGTGAGTATGGATGACTCTGGAAGGAAAAAAAAAAATTCATCCTGGAACTTAAGTATCACGTTATAGGGATGATGGAAAAATACTCATTTTAAGGCTTTTTAGAACTATGGCTTTGATAGTGTACTTATTTCCAGAATGTTTGTTAATATTTTCTTTTTCTTTATTAAATATTTTTTTCTTTCTATCCAAGTTCTATCCAAGAACTTAGCACATAACAAGTGCTTATTAAACATTCGCTGACTGACTCCTGTGGAATGATAAACCCCTCTTCTTTAAAGTTCATCTCAACTGTTAGAATTCCTGGCCCTAGCTTCTATGAAAGTCAATATCCCTACCTCCATTTATAGACTGTACTAACTAAACATATCTTACTGTACTTTCTGTTTCTTAACACTGACATTTGATAGCCTTTCCCCATTGCTCTATTACCATTAGCCCCGATATAGGACAAAGAATCCCAGTGGTCCTAGCTTTATGCTTCTTAAGTATTTTGATGAGATTAAGACTCCTCATATTAGGTAAAGCTATATTCTCAACAGAACCTACTAAATACACACATTGATGGCGCACATTTAATTTCCCCTTGGTTAATGCAATGCTGATCTCCCTAATTCTGGACAATATGTCAAGTCAGTAGTGGTGATTGTAATGGTGCTGGTAGTAGTATTGCTAGAATTTATACCACTCTAAGGTTTTCAACGCCCTTTACAATCATCATTTAAGTTGGTCCTTACAATAAGTCTGTAAGATAGGTGACATTAAGATAGTTTCTCATTTTACAGATAAGGAAACAGACAAAAAATAGTCCCTGAGATAAAGGAACTTAGATCTATATTCTGAGAAGAGGACTGCGGGAACTGAGTGCGGATCACAACATAGCATTTTCATAAATCTTTTTGTTGTTGTTTGCTTGCATTTTATTTTCTTTCTCATTTTTTTCCTTTTTGATCTGATTTTTCTTGTGCAGCAAGATAATTGTATAAATGCATACATATATTGGATTTAACATATATTTTTAACATCTTTAACATATATATTACTTTATATATCTTTGTATTTTATATATTTTTATATATCTTTAACATATATTATTTGCCATCTAGGGCAGGGGGTGAGGGGTAAGGAGGGGAAATTTTGGAACACAAGTTTTTGCAAGGGTCAATATTGAAAAATTATCCATCCATATGCTTTGAAAATAAAAATCCTTAATTAAAAAAGAAAATGCAAAAAAATTTAAAAATTAAAAATGTAAAAAAGAGAGAGAGATAAAGGAGCTTACATTCTCCTAGGGGAAGTTTACTTAAACAGAAGCTGTTACTTGCCCAGGATTAAACAGTTAAAAAGTGTCAGAGACCATATTAGAATTCAATTCTCCCTGAATCCAGGTCCAGAGCTTAATCCATTGCACCATCTTGGTTCCTCTTAATACAACAAAATGCAACATGGTACTTTTTATTATAATTTCCAGTTGAATCATTACAACAAAGCAACTGTAGTAAATAAGAAATAGATGTATAGTATGTTAACTGGATGTTATCTTCCACAAAGCAATCAACCTGTAGGTGACATTGAGTCCTTGAAGAGTTGGCCACTAGATCACAAGATCTTGTAGAATCTACCATGAAAATATAGGATCGTAGATCGGATTTTGGAAGAAATTTTATATAATATCAAAGATAACCCCCTCATTTTACAGGCAACAAAACTGAGGTATAAATAAATCAGTGACTGGTCCAACATCCCATGCATAGTAAGTGACAGAGCCAGGATTCCAAATCAGGATCGCTGAGATCAATTCCAGTGTTCTTTTCACTGTTCCTGCTCTCTTTCAATTCATGTAAAAAGACTTTACTCTCCTGGAAACAGACTGGTTTCTGAAAACCAGTCTAGTTAAGTATTACAAAGGCCAGTTGGCTAACCAATAGGTGATAATGATTTCTTTGTCCGCAAAAATCCATGGAAAAAAAAAGAAAAAGAAATGGTTCTAAGTCCAGCATGCCCTTCTTTCACAGAAACAATGATGGGAAGGTAGAAAAATACTAAGGTTTATGGGAAGACAAGAACAAGATTCAAAGAAATTGAATTTGTGTGGACAATTTTAATCTTCATCATGGGAGAGAGGAACCACACATATTAATCCCAACATTACCTGAAGTGCTGGTGAGATAGCTCACCTGGGAAGTGCTTCTGTGCAATTTTCATTTACTCATTAAGTACACAAACCAGGATTTGGGGAAGCTGCTTGAGTTCATATTTTTTTGCAGAAAAAAACTAAGGATATCATTTGTAAATGCAGTTTTGTTTACTAATACCCTTGCAATTTTGTTGGAATGAAAAAGTAATTCCTAACATCTATTAACATGGCATACATTGAGTGCATGAGGATCACTAATGATAAATTTAAGCTGAAGATATTTGCATTCCTTCAATGTTTGGAATTTGATTATCAAACTATATTCTATTATATTTAGTTCATTGTCAGAATAGAAGCTATTGATATTTCCTGTTTTTAATGCATTTCACTGCAAAAATGTGTTCAGTAAAAAAAAAAAAAATTAAGAATTTCAATAGACACCAACTAACACCATGCTGAGATAAACAATCAAATGAGGATGCATCAGCCATTACTAAGAATGTTCAATGACTGACTCCAAATTGATAAGAAGTCAACATTTTGGTCATGTGATTAAGAGACTTCACCAATGATTTTCTCTGCATTGGCTGGATGTGCACACTGTAAAGATTCTGAGTCTGCCTTATAAGCATTTCAATATTTTTATTTGTGGAATATCTTGGGCCCAGGCAAAGGGCCAACTCTCATCTCTTGTTAACTATGCTGTGGGTTGAACTCAGATACAAGACAATATGACTATCTTATAAATATAATCTGGAAAATACTGCTCTGAACCTTTTGGATTTTTTTCCTTCTATTCTCATCTATATGCAATTATCCTGTGTCCCACACCTCAGGGTCATGTTCTCTTCCGAATGGCTAAATAATCTGACTAACTGACAAATAATAATGTAATAATAGGTCAACATATTGTAAATGGGCATTTGGGTCATTAACCAATTAAAAAAAAAAAACACTAGTTGGTTCTCAACTTTTTGGTCTTAACATTCCTTAACAGTCTAAAAAAATTATTAAAGATCTTCCAAAGAATTTTCCCTTATGTGATCTATATTTATTGTATTTTAAACCAAAATATAATAATAAAAATAATCTTGATCTCACAGACCCCTTCAACAGATTTCAGGGATGCCAAGGATCCTCTGGATAACACTTTGAAAACCACTACATTAAAGTATGGATCAGGTGACCTAGATATTTACTGTTGCAGCCTATTGAGAATTGAGTGTCATTAAGCAAATTACTTCCCCATTTGGAGATTACATTGCCTTATCTATGAAATGAATATGTTGGATCACATAATTTCTCCCAGCTTTGTGCCAAGATTTTAACAAAGGTTTTCTAGAATCATTCAAAACAAAGGGATGTTTCTAATGATGGAGACTGCAGGAATTATGTTTAGCAAGTTGTTTTGTACCACTAAAATTACACCATTTAAGTAGTCTTCTAGGGGACTTCTAGTCTCCTATCAGTAGTAGATCTAATCTACTCAATAGCCAATAAGACTAACCCTATGCATTTTTTCATGACATGATCAGTTTAGAGACTACCCATTTTCTCATTCCCTTTTTTAGTTTTCTTCTCAAATATGCTTTCACTTATAATAATAAATGTCTTGGTCCAGTCCACGAAGGGCATGTTCTTTCGTGAGCTCTTACTCAAACAACAGATCCCAGTGAATGGGAATTCTACTTAAAGAGCTCATCTTAATGGTGAAAATGTGGACCTGGAGACACAACCTAAAATTACTTGCATAACAGCATACTCTTGAAACCTAATTGTATCTAGCAGATTTTTTTTTTTTATTTAGGGTTCTTGAGCCTATTAAAGAAACTTGTGATGACATTAAAAGTAGTATTCTATAGTTGACAATGATATCATGCTTTTAATGCACTTAGCTATGCAAGGAAGGTAAACCAAAACTCAATTATCACTCCTTCTGCCCTACCCTTATCCCTAGCGGGGATATCTGACTGATATTCTGACTGATAAGGAGGAGATATCTCTAAACTTATGGTTTTTTACCTCTAAAACTCTATCTGAGCCCAGCCCTCAGCACAGTTAACAAGAGGTTAGAATTGGCTCTTTGCCTAGGCCTTAGGAGAACATGGAATACATAGTTAAAAACTGAGCGGAAGTATTTTCTGCTCAGTGACTTTCTTGAAGTAGTCCTTACACACTAGTTACAAGTACATCTATACTGCTTGATTTTCCATTGCTCAATTTCCAGTTGTATGTGCAAAGTTTATTCTGAGACATCAATCGAAAGTATTGAAATTGGAAACTTGAAGAATCAGGGCAAAGTAAAAGCAAAGAGTCTATTACTTGTAAAGAATGTATTTAAACCTAGTTTAGGTCAAGGAGCATTCTGCATAGAGACTAATTCTATTTCCTAGCACCTTCTGTCACATACACATATTATTTAACTTTCACTAACCAAAAATCAATGGTAAAAAATATTGTTTTTGCTTTATTTTTGCATGCCTAAATCAATTATTAAAGATCTTCCATTTTAAACAAAAGCTCCAAAGATGGATCCTGCACCAGCTTTGGTTAAAATCAGTCACAGAGACTCAACTTTGGTTGGTGAGACTCAATTTATGAGAGCACTGACTGTTTTCTGGACTTAGGACCAGATTTACTGTGGAAATGGAAAGCCATAACCAATTGCTATTTTTTCCAATTTTATATCTTGTCTCCTTGATGCTGCTATCCTTTGATGGTCTTCATTAAAGGTAGTAATAGCATTGTTGTAATCTGAGAGTGGTCATTTCACTGTTGTGATCTGAGAGTAGTCAGTTTAAGTTAATTTTGGTGACTAACATCCTCCAGTGATAATTCAAATGTTAACCTTGAGGACTCCTTCCAAGAATTTGTGATCTAGGAATCAAAAGCCAGGAATAATCTGATATATGACCTTTTCTTAGGGGAAAATCAGATTTTTAAAGTTTTTTTTGGAAAGAACATATAGAATTTCATAGCCTGAGGACTCAAGGAAATCCTACCCAAGAGCTAAGAGGAGCCTCTAAAAAATGAAATTCTGAAGACAGAAATAATTCTAAATAATAAGAAATGGGTGAGATGTCTTAAGGAGCCAATGCAAATGGCCAGGAAACTCATCAAACATCTTAGATTTTAAAAGGTATATATAGAACATAAAAGTGAAGACAGGTAATGGCAGAAACATGCAAAAGCTTGATCTCCAAACCTCAGGGGGGAAAAGCCAAGAACAATGAGTGACAAATGTTAAAAAGCACAAAAGGGCTTTTAGCTTTGTGGAAAAAAAGAAAGAATAGAACATTGTGACACTTAAAGCAATAATAATGGCAAATAGAAGGCAGAACTACTCCTCTCTAATTTTACTTTATTTTTCAGTGTCAAGAATTATCTAATACTTGTAAGGATAGAAGTAATTAATATGGAGTTACAACTCAAAGGAAATAGAAAACATTTACTTACCACTGATTTAGGCTACCACAGTAGTAAAAAGAATTGGCTGATTTGATTGATGAGTCACTATCAAATGCCTTTAGAAAATTCTTAAAACAGTAGCAAAAGGACTGAAGGACTAAAGAAAGAAATGCCCCAATTTTCAAGAGTGGAGAGAATAGTAACTCCAAAGTAGAGTCTGGGGACATCCACTTCAACTCTTTAAAATTTGACAGAATTGTTAAAGATTTGCTTTTTGAATATTTAAAAAAGGGAAGTAAAGGTCTTTAAGATTCAGCATGATTACAATAAAAAAAATAGACTAATCTAATCCTCTTTATTAGAGCTAGCAGACCTAAAGATCAGAGGAATTCTATATAGATTAACTTAACTTCAGGAAAGAATAATCTTAAAAGTTTTATGCTATCATTATGGACAACACCAAAATAGTTGATGGTAGAGTGGAAAGAACACTGGGCCTGAAGTCAGGAAGACCCAAGTTCAAAGATCAAGTAAACAAGCAACAGGTTATTGAAATAGTCCAGGTGTGGGGTGATAAGGGCCTCCATCAAAGTGGTAGCAATGTCAAAGAAGGGAATGGTATCTAATAGAGACATGTTATGGAGGTAAAATACGCAATCCATGGCAGCAGATTAGAAAAGATTCATAACAGAGTTATCAAAAATGGATGAGATATTAATGAGCTCCTTCTCACCAGATGGAAAGACACATGAGCACTTCTTGTGAATGCTGCAGAGAAGATTCTTGATCAAGTATAGTTAGAAGAGATGGTCTCCAAGAGATCCTTTTCACCTCAGGTTCATCTCTGTTCTAAGAAGTCAAGTCTTATGCATTTGACTTAAAATCCAATATTCTTGCCACTCTTCCAAATTTCCTTTCTCTAACTGGTATGAGAAAAAACAATTGATGATGGAACCCACTGTCGGAAACCATAACTAGAATGACAATCTGGGAGACTTTATTGTTTGGATGTCTCTAATTAGTCTCTTTATTCCCTTCATGCTACGCCACCTTTCTACAGGATAACAGTTCCTACTATTTACTGAACATCAATTCAGAGGTGAAGATTTGGGGTTTTACTATATTTCTTTGTGAGGAAAAATAAATTTTAAAATGCCTTGGCTAGATTGTGTGAGGGCTAGAGATATCCACAGAAATTTAGACTTAAAAACCCACCTTCCAATTCCCAAGAGAACCTATTTCAGGACAGTGGGCACAGGCAAGAAGAATTTAATTTAGTCATATTCTATCTCCCTAACTAGATTGCAAACTTTCTGAGAACAAGGGATAGTGTCTCATATTTATCCTTTCAGGAACTGACCATAATGCCATAATTCAAAAATACCGAGTAATTTTTATGGAAATGGTCAGTATAAAAACATGTAAAATAAAACCTCTATGTTTACAAGAATTTTTTCCTTCTTATTTTATCATTTCCATTGTTTCAATAACACTCAAGAGTTATCTGTGATGACACATTTGGATGCACTGAAAAGTTTTATATTATTTACAACTCTAAAGCATCAAGCACCAACAAAGTACAGATTTATCTAGGCACTTTATCGATAACGATCAATGTCTCTTTTGAAATACCAAGGCTCAACAATTTTTCTTCCTAAATTTTGTATGAAAAATGAGCCAGAGAGCATTCATTAGAAAAAGTTTTTCCCATTTATCTTCTTGCTGTGTCTTTACTGAAATTCAAAGTGACTTTCTCCTCTAGAGTTGCATCATTTCAAAGTGTCTAACATATTTGTATATGAACTGACAGGAAGGATGTAATAAATAAATAGCTGAAATGGGAAAGTAGACCAGAACTGGCTGCAGAAATGGAAGAAGATAATTGAGAAAGGTATAAATCTAATGGTGGAACTCACAATGGGATGATAGCAGAACATAAATCCTCATTTTAAAATTTCATGTTTTGTGAAACTTAGATTCAAATAATACTCAGAGAGGCTAACTTCCTTGCCCAAAATCAGGCCCAATAATCTTCTTCAGCTCGAATTTCATAGGTTCAGAAAACTAAAACACAGAAAGATTGTGATTCCTCAATATCATAGAGGCAATTTACAACAGAAACTGACTCAAATACAGGTCTACTAACTTCTAGGCAAGTGCTTTTCTTGCTATGGCATGTCACAAATGGTTATATATAACTGAAATACAAGTACTGATCTTGACACAAAAAAAAATCATAACTTGTCAGGGACTGAACCAAAGGAGGACAGAATGCAGAGAAATGGGATCTTTGTGGGCAGCAAATGAGGAAGAAGAGGAAAGTTGGGATTAATGGTTCTTATTGTTCACTAAAGTATGAAGAGGGGATCCTCCTCTAGCAAGAAAAGGGTAAGATGCAGGATAGGGGAGAGAAAAGTAATAAGTTTGATTTAAAATACTAATACAAGATTTTGAATAGCCTAGAAATTGGTTTTACTCCCTCTACTCACCCTTGATCCCATCTTTTTCTCTATATCTCTTTTGGTAGTTAATTGCCACAATCAATATCAACCACTCTGTTCTTTAATCTCTCTCCATTTCTGCTGCCCTTTCTGCTGCCTAAAACTATGCTAAGATTTTCCAATCCTAAAAAAAAAAGCTTGAGTTTCCCGTCTCCTCAAATTATTTCTTTTTCCCCTTTTACAACCAAACTCCTAGGAAAACCCCTCTTCATTGTCTACTACCAATTAACCTCAAATCAATTTGGCTTCTACTGAAAATAATGTCTCCAAAGTTGACAATAATCTTTCAATTGCTACATTCAATCATTCTTTCTCTCTCCTCATTCTTCAGAGTTGATCATCACTATTCTGTAGAGACACAATCTTCTTTGGGTTTTTATGATATTATTTTCTCCTGCTTCTTGTCCTAACAACCAACTGGTTCCTTTTTCATTCTCTTTCTGAGGTAATTATCATGTCTGTGATATAATGTCATTATCATACATTATCATGAATGAGTGCTGTACCACTATCTTGGGCTTACTTTTTTTTTCTTCCTATATCATCTAATACACACACACACACACACACACACACATATATGTATATACAGACACACACACACACATATATTTATTTATTTATTTATTTATTTATTTTTATTAAACCTTTTTATTTTTCAAAACAGTGCACAATTCTTCAAGATTAGCCTTTGCAAAACCCTGGGTTCCAATTTTCTCCCCTTCCCCCACACCCTCTCCTATATGGCAAGTAGTCCAATATATGTTAAATATGGTGGAAATAAATGTTAAATCTAACGTATGTATACATATTTACACAATTATCATATATCACCTATCTTGATGATCTCATGACCTTCCATGGGTCATTTATATGCAAAGAGTCCCAGATCTATATTTCCATTGTTCTCCTGAGACCCAGTTCCAAAATTCCAAGTGCCTATTGGACATCTTAAACTGAACAAGTTACTCAATTCGACAAACCCAAAACTAAATATGTGATCTTTCTCCCTAAACCCACCATTTTCTGAAGTTCTTTCTTTCGAGGGTACCCTCATTTTAATCATTCACATTCATAATGTTGGGAACTATCCTCCACAATTTTGTCTCACTTCCCTTATTGAATCAGTTGTCAAGTTTTGTTGATTCTGCTTTCATGACATCTTTCTCACTAATTCATCTTCTCTTTTCCATTCAAATAGCCACCACCATAGTACACCACCTTCCACCTGCCTCTTGGCCTCCTAATTGGCTTTCTTGCCTATAATACCACTTTGCCCCAGCTGCCAAATCTATTCAAAGCATTAGTCTGACTATACTATTCCCCTTTTCATGGGGCTTCAGTGATTCCCAGTCAGGTCCCCAGGTAGCACAGCATATGATATCCTGGACTTGGAGTCAGGAAGACCTGACCTTAAATACTGAGGCTGGTTTGCTGTGTGACCTGGAGCAAATCACTTCAGCTCTCAGCATTAGTTTCCCCATCCGTGTTTCCCAGGATGGAAGGAGCCAGAAGATTTTTCAAAGTTTATGACCTGTGAATCTGGGCTTGGGGAGGCAACTATAAGTTTCCTGCAGACTTGAAAGTCCGGAAGTTGACTCATTATGGGAGAGAGCAAAGAGAACAGAATGATAGCTCGCCACCATAAGTCTGGGACTCTCACAGAGTTGGAGAAGCTGAGACCGCCAACAGCTCACCACCTACCTCGCAGTCTTGTTGTAAGGATCAGATGAATATCATATGTAAAATACTTTTCAAACTTTAAAGTCTATATCAGTACTAGCTATTATTATTCCCTATTGCTTCAAGAACAAACTATAAACTCTTATGTTTGGCATTTAAAACATCTCACACTTTTCATCCAGCCTGGGGAGTAGCCACAGTAGACAAGTCAATCAAATTCTCCAAAGAAAGTGTTTCATATGTAACCTACACAACTGACCCAACAAGGAAATCCTTGATGGAAAGGATATCAGGTTTTGTTTCTATTTGTATCTTTCCCAAGCCCTTAAGTTTTGAAGTAGACTTGAATCTCTATTTTCTGGATAAATCAATGCTTAGGGTGCCATATACAATTTCTTTGGTCCAGGGACAAAGGCTGAAGCTGAGGGCAGGGGATGGGGGGAGAGACGAAACACTGGAGGTGAAGCAGAAAGGGGAGTTCTTGTCTGGGGCTGAAAGGAACAGGAAGAGAATTTTTGAAGGCTTATGCCCAGTGACGTTGGGGCTAGGGAGCAACGCTAAGCTTTTGGCAGACTTCAAAGTGGGGACACATTGACTCTTGGTGGGGGAACAGAATGACAGATATCTACCATAAGTCTGGGACTGTCACAGAGTTGGAGAAGCTGATTGTGAAAAAGCTGAGACAGCTAACAGCTTACTGCCCAAATATACATTAACCAAAAAGCTGTCATTTAGCTCATACGAAATTAAACATGCAGACTTCAGAAATGAAACCAAGAGGGAAAAGCAGTGTTAGCTACACAGGGAACTAGAATCCCTTTTATGTCTGTGAATGAACAAGGTATTAATTTTTGCCTTCTATAAACCTTCTCTCAGGTTTAGGCTTAAAGCTGGACAGCTCCTTAAAAACTAGCTGAGAAGTTCTGGGAAGTGTACAAATAGCCAGGTCCTCTGGTTTCCAATCCAGCATTTTTTCCCCTATCCCACCTAGCTAAGAGACTTTGTGCAAAATTCAGAGAGTGGGGGACTCAATTATAGGTGGTGACAGTGATACATCAGAAGGAGGTGCTAGAGAGCTTAGCCCTGAGATTTACCAGAAGAGAGGGATTTCAGGGCAAAAGTGCAAAGGAACTTGAAAAAAAGTCAAGATCGATCGTTCATAAAACAACAAAAAGCTCTTTCTTTGTATTATCAAGAGTGAGAAGGTATCAAAAACAGGAGGTAGCCTGGCAAGCAACTCTGTGAAAGTAAAAATAGAGCTAGCATTTATATATCCCTGCAAACTTCCAATATGTTTACAATCACCGTGGAGATGGTACATCTGTACTTAAATAACAAGAAAGCCAGAACACACCTCAGTCAAAATGACAGAATTTTAGTCATTAAAAGTTGTTGTGAATACCTCTAAATATATACCTCTCCTTTTTACTATTTATAGAATTTAGCATCATTAGCATTTAGCTCCAAGCAACATACAGCTACAGCTACATTCTTCTGTAAGAACCTCCAAAATAGCCCAGATAGAAAGTAAACATATTGTATTGATCCAAGTACGTGCATCATTTCCCCTGTACTTTGTCTCTGATTTGTTATCTAACGTGGCTATTTGGACGTTACATAATGTTGGGAAATGAGTACATTTGGATGACAGGTAGAAGAAGATAAAAAGTTGGGCATCATAGTCCTAAAGACCTGGGATAGCTAGGGCAAGTTATATACCTTCTTGAGGCCCTAATTTTTATATTACATGTTATATAACTTCATATTGCAGAAAAGTTATCTAGTTGCATTGTTGGAGGGAGTTTCTCTATACATAGGAGAAATCATAGATCTCTATCTCTTATTCTCCCCTGCCCAAAAAAGAAAACTCATTTCGATTAAAAATCATTATCTTTCAAGGCAGCAAGAGGTATCCACTCATTTCAGTTTTTGATCCCACCATTCTGATAATTCCTCAGCCTCTTTTGTTCATTCATCATCCATGTCACGACCACTAGCTACAGGAATAACCCAAGGCTCTGTCTTACACCCTCTTATCTTTTCTCTTTCTATTATTTGACTGCATGACCTCATCAATACTTATACAGATGACTCCCCTACCTAACAGCTAGCCTTAATCACTCTCCTGACCGCCATTCTCATACCACACACAGTCTATTAAACATTTTTAATGATGTGTATCAGACACCACAAAATCAACCATGTTCGAAGAGAACTCATTATTTTTCACCAAAACTCTACCTCTTCTGAACTTCTTTATCACAATTGAGGGAACCACCAGCATCCCAGTCCTCTAAGTTGATGTTGATGAGGTTCCTGCCAATACTGCTCCTTCTATTCCACCCAACACCTCTCACATATATATCCTTTTCTCTATTTACAACCTTCCTCCCCATTCCCCAGTTCAAATCACTGTTGCTTCTTTCCCAGATAATCCGATAGCCTCCTGTTTGGTCTCCCAGACTCAAGATTCTTACTTTTCCAATCCATTCACTACATAGCCACTAAAGTGAGTTTTCAAAAAGAAAAAATTTTAATTATGTCATGGCTCATTCCTACTCAAACTCCAGTGGTTCTTTATTGTGTTTGGAATCAAATATTAACTTCTCCTTTTTTTGCATTTAAATCTCTTCAAAATCTGGACTACTCGTTCATTTCCGATCTTCTTAAACACTATGCTCCCTAAATTCAATGCTCCAGCCACATTAACCAGCTTGCCATTTCTCACACATTTCCTGACTCTGAATCTTTACACCAAACATTTCTCATGCATGGAATATACAGCATTGTTCCCTCTTCCTCCTAATTTCCTTAAAAGATTCATCTAAACACTTTACACCTAAAGAATTTCCTAATCACCCTCTCTACTAGTGTACCCACAACTTTGTATTTATTTACATGTATTATCTATATATTAAAATATTGCTGATTTTCAGCTTTTTCAGTTAATGTCCAACTTTTTATGACCCTAATTATGGTTTTCTTTCCAAAGATACTGGAGTAGTTTAGTTTGCTATTTCCTTCTCTAGCTCATTTTACAGATAAGGAAACGATGCAAATTCAGTTATTGACTTGCCCAGAGTCACACAGCTACTAAGCATCTGCATTTGAACTCATAAAGCTGAGTCTTCCTGACTCCAGGCCTAGCACTCTATCCACTACACCACCTAAATGTATATACTGTTAAATGTGGAAAAAATCTAAGTTCTCTGAGGACAGTGGATGTCCTCACTTTTGTTTTCCTATCATTAGTGCTTACTATAATATTTAATACATATTATTAAACATTTAATGAATACTTGTTGATTGATCGATTCCTATGAGATCATCTTTTTCATTTTTTTTCAAAAAACAAAAATCAGTCTTCCCTTTCCTCAATTCCTCCAAGCAAAACCCTTCTCACCAATATGTACAGTCAAACAAAACAAATCCCTGCCCTAGCTTCATCCAAAAAAAAAAAAAAAGCCTAATTCTATATCAAGTCCATCACTTCTCTGACAAGAAATAGGTTGAATGCTTCTTCATTTGTCCTTTGGAATCATGGTTGATAACTGTGTTCATCAGAATTCTAAAAATTTTTCAAACATGTGTTTTAACAATTGTTGTATATTGCCACTATTCTATAAATTATTTACTAAGTTCTTCTTATTTCATTCTGTATCCATTCATAACAGCCTTCCCAGGTTTCTCTGAAACCATCTCCTTCACCTTTTCTTCTATCACGATAGCATTTTATTTCATTTATGTCCCATAAGTTGTTCAATCACTGAAAATTTTGATGTTCATCCTTTTAGTTTCCAGTACTTTGCTACCACAAAAAGAAATGTTATAAATATTTTTGGTACATATGGGCTCTTTTCCTTTTTCTTTTACAATAAGATCATCTTTTGAAGGGAATAGATTCTTCTCCTACTCTGGTAGCAGAAAGTGCCCAGACACAATCACCCCCAGCTTGAAATTCTGGCAGGAAAATGGTGTAAAAGAGTAGTTTTAAAATCCTCTTTACTGTTTTTTTTTTAAATCCATGTCCTTGTACCAATTTAGAAAAGCACGATACTTTGATTGTTTCACTGGGTGACTTTTATATCACCGAGTGGCCATTTTTGATTGATCATAAAGAGTTGGATGGTATTCTCAATCTTGCAAGCCTTCTTTGTTTTTGTCTCCCTTGCATTCGGTGGCCACAGGTGAAAGTACGGTTTCTTTCTTCTGCAGCCTGGTGACTGAGTAGAGAGAAGCCCTCAGATACTTAGGGCATGGTGGAGTTAGCCATTGCTAATCCCTATTTATAGGAAGGATTTAGCTGCCTCAGGTTTTTAGTTCTTATAGAATGACAAAAGTTAAGCATAAGAAGGGACTTGGAGATCATCTAGTCCTACTATTCATTTTTGAGGTGAGACCTAATGGGGACACTTATTTAACCAAGATCAGAAGGGTTTTAGTTGTGACAGGAGAGCCGAGATCTGAAGCGAGATTTGAATCCGAGTCTAATGCTCTGTCCACTAACCTGCACTGCGTCTCTTTTTAACGGACATTCAGATGGAAAATTCTAAATCTTCTTTCTTTACCCACAGGACCTAGAGATTTAGATCAGATGTTCTGCGATGCCAGAAAATATAACTGAGGAATCTTCTGAAATCATTTTTACCACAGACATTTTAAAAGACAAATATCTTCCTGGGATGCTTGACACTGAGGAGATGGAATGGATGTGATCCTTTGAAGTTCTTGCTATGGCTGGATGGATAAAGGCAACTTTCATTGGCTTTGAGGAATGATGAAGGATTAAGTAGATAAGGACAGAAAAAAATGTTCTCATGTTGTCATAGCTTGATCTTGAATTGGTATTAAGTATTTCCGTAAAAGCAGCTTAACATCTGGCACTGAAACTTCCTAAGCAGCAACTGTTCTAGGCATCTTCTTCCTAGGATACGGAGCCAAGATATTTAATACTTATTTTAATTTTAATATAATTTTGTAGATTACTTTCTGCTTATCTGCCTTTATGTTTTGCTTAAAGGGTCCTCCATTGAGCTTAATCTACAAAAAGGTAGATTTATAGCTCTGAGTTGACAAAGATATACCAGTTTTTAAGTGTGCTTTGGTGTTCCTAGACAAGTCCAGACTGGCTATGATGAAGACACCAAATGGAAGACTGCAGGGACTTCTGGGAGGCACGGACATTCTGCATTTTTCACTGGCCCAGCCCATGGGTGACAGACAGAAGCCTCTTTCTTTTGGCTATGCAAATGGGACTGCCCAGGTCTTTAAAGCAACTTGACCAATGCACAGCATCACACAGTACCATCGGTGCACTGAGTTCTCTTTCAGAAAGCTCTCCAGATGAAAAGCTCTCATACAGCCACCACGGAACCATCACACAGTGATCTGGGGTGAAGGAAGCACCCAAGAGCCCCTTCCCTGCCCTCTAGGCCAGATGGTCTCAGAAAAAGGGGGTTTAGTCTCATTATACCTGTTTTCAGTTCTAGGTGCAATAAATGACCTTCCAGACAGGGTTCTTGAGCCACACGGGGCTTTGAAGCCTACGATACCAGGGCTGATGTTACAACTAGCTCAGTAGAGAAACCCTGAGACTCTCCATAGTTTTAGAGATTCAAATACCTCAGTTCCATTTAACTAATTAACTTAATTAAATCAATACCAGGTTAGCATTTACAAAGCTAATTTTTAAAATTTAATTTAATTTTTTAAAATTACAGAGCTATGGCAGAATCAGACATGCAAACATTATCCCCCATTATCTCTGGAACATCTGTTTATAAGGAGGGAAGAAGATTCACTTTCACAACTTAGCTCAAAACTACACAGCATCAGTCCCACTTTGCCCAAAGTCAAATACCCACTGGACTTGCCTTAAGCACCCTAGCTTCAGAAGGCTTCCCTCTGGACTGGCTGACTACAGCATCCTGAGCTCCCCAAGGTTCGAGCCCCCAGGTCCTGGACTCCACTCCCTATATCTAAAATAAAAAGTACAAATGAGACCACACCCCCAAGTTCAACTTCCAGTTCACTTCTCAGGACCATCTGATCTAGACTGGTTGTTGTCCTCCATTCTCTATCTAGAAGAAGGGAAAGGGAGCCTCTGATCTTTCCTCTCCCTCCCCTCTTTTTTAACTGCAGGGCTGGTCTGCTATAGGTGAGAAGTCACATAAAATTGAGAGATCAACAAAACACTTCCAGCAGATAAATTTGAAGATGCAGGCAGTTTCAGGGATAGGGATAGTAGAAAGAAGATACTCCCTTTCACATGGTAGATTGCTCAGCACTGCCAGCCCTCCCTCCCAAAAGCATCTCCTACCAAGGGGCCTACATCCTAGGTGATCTAGGTATGTGCCAAAACCTCATTACATAAGTATTTTGCAAAATGAATGAAAAATAATCTTAAGAGAATGAGATTAGGAAAGGACAAAATATGTTCTCAGATTGAAAATAACTCAGCAGATGTTCTGCTAACTCTTATTTTGGAAAGAAAATATTGTTAGGAAGATGGGAAGACAAGGATATTGAATTTAAATCTTGACTTGTTTGTAGTTTTTAATAAAGCATATTTCCTTTGTCTATAAAACGATTGGTTATAAAACGGCAGGTTTTATCTGTCCTATGGCACCAACATTTAATAGCGTCATTAGGGATGGTTTAGACTGGGGAAAGTAGAAGGGGGTCAGGGATGATTCCAAAAAGATTAGAAATTTCCAGCCCAGACAACTAAGAGGCAGAAGTGGATCTGATCTGAACACAATTGTGGAGATTATAACTAAATTAAACATATATTCATTCATCAGAATCCTGAATATGAAAACTAGGAGACATCCCTTGAAGTTTGAGAGTACTCAATTTGGAACCCATAAAACACAGCATAATTCACTTTGTGTGTGTGGGGAGTATTAATTTCTGAAACTCTAACACCTACTTTGGCCCAGACTACCAATAAAAATAGATTAAAATTGTAGAAACAAATTCATGAATGACATCTAGCATAAATCATTAAAAGAAAAGATGATGTTTGGTTGCTTATCCCTAATCTTTGAGACTGATGTCAATTTACTCTCACAAAAAAAGTTCCTATTGACTTCTCTCAGAAATATTAAGGGGCTGGGTAAGATATATTATCTAATAAGGCAACTTTATAGTATTATATTTTAATCACACCCTGCTATCCACATGCAAGTCTTATTTTAAATACCAAACATATATCAAAGTTTTTTCTTCTTCCTCCTCTCCTTCTCACTTCTCCCTTTCTCTCTAATTTTTCCTCCTTTCAGTCATCCTGTCCTCCTCATTTCTCTTTTCCCCTCCCCCTATCAATTGATTTTTTTTTTTTAGAAAAGCACAGCAAACACTAAGGTTGAGATACATTAATGTTCGAGATCAAAGAAACTAAATCTCATTTTACTGAAGGCAATCTTACTCAGATAGACTTATCTCTAAAGCACATCTCATCCAAGGAATAAAAAGAATTTGAAAGCAATGGTTTTGGTTTCCACAGTGACTTGTTTGAATGGATGTATTTTGAAAATTAATGAATACATATTTGAAAAGCACATTGAGGTCCATTATAACTATCATGGATAATAGTTATATTGTTAGTCTGTGAATCAGCTGAAAGAGTCCAAATCTTGTACTAAGCCAGTTTGCTTTCTATATATTCATGTCTTAAGTTTTGCTTTTTTGCATGTTTGTTTCCCAGCAACATTTTCTACCACAGAAAAGAAAGGCATGTATAAAAGCTTCTGCTCTGCTGTCTCACTGTTTTTGAAGACGCCTTGTGCAAGACACAAGATTTTTAAAAAGAATTCCATTTTGATGGCAATTGAAGTCCCAAGCCCAAGGCTACAGATTGAGCTATATCTTTCTGCCCCATAAAACTAGTCTCAATTCTCTTTGTGAGATGAATGGAAATTCCCAAGAAAAAAGTTTTTGGATAATTAATAATCGTTTTTAATTAGTCTAGGCAATCAATAAATAGTCAGTGGTTTCTCTGGTAACCAAAGACTACTTTAAAATCTTTCTGAAAGGGAAATCTGCTACAAGTGAAAATCAAACCTGATTGGTAGACATTTAATGAGATGGGATAAAAATCTTGAGTTCCTTCTGCTGAGAACCATGATTTGATCATGGGGTGCATCAGCTTCAAAGTATCAGGGCAGGGGAAGAAAAATTCCACATGGACCTTCCTGATTAGGTTTTTCCTTCTTGAGCTAGATTGCCCTACTCTGTAATGGATGGGATCAAGACAGGACATTCTTCTCTCAAGAAAAGGCTCACCTAGGCTAGATTCGGTTTATATTCTTAAAAAAAAAATTAGGTCTCCCAGTTGAACAGGACTTAACAAGCATATTTCTTGAGGGTTAGGGGAATTTAACTAGTCAGCCATGGCCTTCAGGGGCTTATTGATCTTTTCAAGAGTTGGACCTTAACCCCAAATGTTCATAGGGACTATTTGTGTCCGACCTGTGGCAATTTGGAGCTCATATTGGTCTCATTAGTCACAGTTGGACACACGGCAATTCGACCCTAACCTGGCGATGTCAATTTGGTCTTCTTCAAGAACTAAGAACAACCACCACCTTAACAAAAATAGGAAGATTAATTATTTAGTCTTGCTTAATAATTAATTATTAATATAATTGTTAATCTAATCACATTATTAATTTCTCCCACTTAGAAAGACCTTTTTGTGAGGATTTTCCAGTCATCAGCACATTTCTTTCATAAAAGGACAGAGTAAAGTTGTTCCTCATCTGGCATCTCAGTTATTCCAGTTATTTGCCAATGAGGCTTGCCCAGTCCCCAGCTTTCAGGGAGAGTAGGGTGAGATTCTCCAAGGCCTCCCTAGAACAGAGCTCACTGAACCTGAGGCTTCTGGTGAACATTCCTTCTTGTGTATTTTTGCCATGCATATCACTCCATAACTAGAACCTTCCGTAATCTCTCAGGCAGCTATACCCTGGTCCTCTTAATTGGAACTTGAGCTCCGATTAAGCTGTCAAACAAGCTAAAACAATAGTACTGTGTTAATTAAATCTTTACCATTTTTATAGTAGATCAGAAGTAACACTGAAGAGACTTTTAAAAGATAAATTGGTTCTTCTGATAGGTTACTTTTCAGTCTATCTTAAGATTAATTAAATTGAAGTTATTCATGCAAGATTAGCAAAGAATGTGACAGTCATAATATGTAGTTAGCACAAAAACAATTCATTAAATTGCATAGATAAATAAGAAAACTACAAAGAAGGCAAGTCCTTGAAATGATAACCAGTTAGCTGAAATGAAATGTTTCAAATAACAATTAAACCTGCCAAGACAAACCCAAGAACTATCCGGAGGCAATTACACAACACTTCTTACACAAATAAAGCCAGATCTAAACAATTGAAAAGTATCAATTGCTCATGGGTAGGCAGAGTTAATATAGTAAAAATGGCAATTCTGCCTAAATTGGCCTACTGATCAATGCCACACCAATCGAACTGACAAAAAGTTGTATTATTGAACTAGGAAAAAAATAACAAAATTCATCTGAAAAAACAAAAAGTCAACAATATCAAGGGAATTAATGAAAAAAAATATTACAAAGCATGGTGGCTTAGCAAAACCAAACCTAAAACAATATTATAAAACAGCAGCCATCAAAACCATTTGGTACTGGCTAAAAAATAGAATGGTGGGAAAATGGAATAGATTAGATATATGCAACACAGCAATTAGGACCTATGGTAATCTAGTTTTTAATAAACCCCAAACTCCAGCTTCTAGCATAAGAATTCACTATTTGACAAAAATTGCTGGGAAAACTGGAAAATAACATGTCAGAAACTTAGCATAGACCCACGTCTCACATCCCATACCAAAATAAGGTCAAAATAAAATGAGCACATGATTTGGGCATAAAGGATGATACCAAAAACAAATCAAATAACAATCACAATTTGAATGAAAAAATCTATTTTTTTCCACATCACTACTAGCAAATCCTCAGTACTCAGAGATGTATAATTGAAATGGAGTCAGGCAGATCATAGAATCTATCTTCCCAATGTTCACAGAGCTCTGATGCTTCATTACAGGGAGATAAAAATCTACTCTACTTCTAAACACCTTCAGAGAAGAAAATTACATAAGTCATTTTAATTAAAAATTTTCATATTAAACAAAAACCTACCTCCATTCCTGACTTCTTTATTTCTATTAATGGATACACGATATTAAGATTCCTAACTCTGCATCAATCCACATATGCAACCAGTTGCCAAGTCCTCTCAATTCATATTTTAAACATCTTTTTTACATCTCTCTCTCACAACTTTTCTAGTTCAGGTTCTCATATCAATTTACTTACCCTAATTTTATGCCCTTTTAACTGATCTTCTTTGCCTTCATTCTTTTCCCTCTTTTGTCCATTCTTTATATCTCTGCCCTAGTAACTTTACTAGTAAACCATTCTAATTGTATTACTACTTTACTCAAAAGATTTCTGTAATTTTCCAATTGCGACCCCTTTTAGCCCAAGAAATTTTTACAAGACCCAAGCTATATAGGTATTTAATATAGTTATACAAATCAAACATTTACTGATAATAAATCATAAAGAAATTTATTTTTAAATAATTCTTTGGTATACATATGGTTTTACCATTTATTAAAGATGAAAACAAATTTGCATGCTAATGAGATAGATGTGCTTATTTTTACATAAGAACTGAATCTTGTTGGAATATTTGATATTTTTTACCACCCCTTCAGTTATGGGATGCCATATGGATAAGTCTAAGATAAATTACATAGGAATACCTGAATTTAGCATTCAAGATCTTTTCTGATCTCCATGCTCTTTCACTTCTCTGTAGCATTTCACATACGTAACCACTCCAACCTTCTTGATATCTTAAAGTGCCTCTATTTCTAGAATTCTTTTTGGGGGGATTTTAGATTCAGGGCCAATTCTTTCTTTTTAGGATTTTAGATTCAGGACTAATTCTTCCTTTTTAGGATTTTAGATTCAAAGCTGTACCCTTCTGACCACTCTTTCTCTTGCTCCTTTTGTGAGTCCTCAATCCCTCCCCTGCTTTGTGGGTTATTCTCTTTTTCTCTCTCTTTGCGTTGCCCCTGGTGGTCTCTTGAAGCCACATTTGTAAGTATTATCTCCTATTTCTCTCAAAATCTACCTTCCAGTCAAACTGCACTTGTTTATTCATCTTTATCCTTCCCTCTTCTATCTTTCCCTGTCTGTTCACACATTCATCTTGCAAGGGACTCTCCCCCACCTCCATCTCCATCTCTAGTTGTTGAACACCTCCTCTAATGTCAACAATCCACAAAGCCTTTTCTGACTCTCCAAGATGAAAATGATCTCTTCCTTTTCAAATTCTTTATAGCTTTTTGCCTGGATTTTTTCTTTGCACTTCTTTCACCTTCTCTGTATTATATTTATTTGCCTACTTGTCTGTCCAATTTCACTTTAGGTTCTTTCATAAAAGTATCTATTTTTGTATTTTACTTTAAATGACTTCCTCGGGGATTTTTTTATATGTTAATTGCTTACTTATCTTCAAATTACTTTTGAAATAAGTCTTATTTTGTCTTAATTACCTAACAACAGTTTTTGTCATTAATGAGACACAGAATGTTGAAGATTTATTGTTTCACTCTCTTCAATTTGACAAAAATCAGCATTAAAAATTCTTTCTCTGAGATCAAAACATGTTCTAAAGGATAGCAATTATTCCCAATGTTATAACATCTGGTAATGTTTGAATTGGAGATGCTCTCTGGGGATAGCTAACAGGTTGCAAGACAACTACAGTGAATTATTTGAGGCAGCCAAAAGACTGGGTCAAAATAAAGCTTGTTATTTTGTGTAGGTATTTTTTGTCAGCAGTATTCAGACATACAGATCCAATCCAGCACATATTTGCTAAGCACCTATTATGTGCAAAGAATTTTGCTAGCAACTGGAAAATTCAAAAACAAACAAAAAAAATTCCCTGCACTCAAGAAATTTACTTTGTACTGGTGGGACACAAGATGCCTATAATTTATATGTGCATCTCATCAATCTATTTATCTATAGTGCTCTTCAGAATTGTAATATATATATATGTATATATAACATATATATGTATATGTTCATAGCACAAAATGTGTTATGTACGAAATTGTTATTTCTGCTTTAGCCCGAAATTCCAAAAGGTCTTCCCCAGGCAGATTCATTCATGCATTCAGATTTCTTTTTGGATCAGATAAAAAAAGAGATTCCTTGCCTCAATTGCTACCTAGCCTTAATGTACAAAATAATGCTTGCTATTAGCTAATAGAAAAATAAATATTTTATATCATAGATAGTTACATTTTCATCAGCTGATTAGGTGGCTAAAAATTTAAAACAAAAATTCTATTCCTTAACAAGAAAGTTTGTACAATTCTACCATTTTCTACCATATGTTTATGTGAATGTGAATTTTCATTTTATTTTTGTTTTAAATTAAAATAGAGAACTAAAATCAATGCAAAACCAGTCTGAAAGCTATCTGGTGTTAAACCAGATATTGCAAGATTTTGTTCAAATAAAAAAATCTTAGATCAAAATTAATTTTACACATGATTTCACTTGTGTTAAATATCTTCCAAGTAACTTAATTCAAATATTATTTATATTCAACAAAATGTATGAAGTCCTATGGTAATACTGGGTTACTTCTTTTCATTCTTATAAGCTGTCCCATATAAATATTTGTAATTATTTTATAATAAGGTTTTACCATTTCACATTCAATATTGTAATAATTATAGTTGAATAAAATGTTATAATTATAATTACATGATATATATTTAATTTGAAGCTTTGAGAAATACAAATTATCATTGTAGTTACCATATTTAATTTAAAAAACTAAAATAATTTTATGAGGAGTATATTAAATTATCCTAAGAGTTCACAACAAATTTTGTTGTGGTTAAGAGGGGTTCCCAAAACAAACATTGGCAACCATTACTGTAGGACACAGTTCATAATCTGAGGCTTAAATCTAGATTCTAAGGTGCAGAGGTGGGGAGGAAGTGTAGAACAGTTACGAGGAAAAGCCTGGTGCAAAAGCAGAAAGTATTCATTTTGGCAGAATAGCATGGGAGTTGAGAGATGGAGTGAATTTGGGGAATACTAAAGAGACTACTTTGGCTAAAAATTAACTGTATGCTTCTTTCTCTTTTATGATAAATCAACTCTAAGAGAAACATTTTCTCATACTCATAAGAGTATATCCTCTTAGAGAGATTATGGTTTCTAATGAGGCAAATTAACCTTAAACTGATACCAGGTTTTTACCTGGTTGGGAGCTATTCATTTTCCCATGCCCTCAAGCAACTGCAAAGATCTCTGTGATTCTTGATACATTTATTCCCTTTAGCAATCATAGAACCATTAGTCTGCAGGACTTAGTAAAGTAAAATACTCAAATCACATTTTCTAGTAAACCTGATCCTTTAAAAAAAAATTTTTTTTAAATAAGGAACAAGGTTACATTCTATCCCTGAGCTTTGAAATTGCACTTTAATTTTAATAACAATGCAGTCTTTAGGGCAGATTTTATTACCAACTCTCTGTATATTGCATAATTAATACTAATTAAATTATTTTTTCCCTTTTTAATCCTAGTTCAAATAATTACACTGTCAATTAATTCACTCCTCCAACTGACTTCTAGGAGCAAGGAAGCCTCCCTCATGAGACTCCCTCAGCTGCCTTGCATGTGGCAGACAATACAGGGGCTACAATCCAGAAAAGGAGTTCAAAGTAAAGCATTTAATTAAATTTTCATCACAGCCTTTACTTCTAAAGATCAGTTTGTTTTAAACTCTTCCTTTCACAGTAATTGAAATGAATGCCAAGAGCTCAGTGCCTCTCAATTTAGGGGTGTGTCGAACTCTGAGGCTCGATTTCCAAGGCTTCTTGGGCCATGCTCCTAAGCATTCCACGCAGTTCTGAGGCTAAAGTGGGAGAATGTGGTCAAACCGGAATCCAATTACTCTGCCTGCCAACTCATCTCCAAGAGATGGCAGCCGAATCTGTCCCTTTGACTTCAGTTTAAAACAATAACTTGACATCTTGTCAAAAACAAATACCGCTAGCTTATTTATGAATATCCTAGCTTGGGATACCTTGCACGTGTCAATGCAACAAATGGCTTTTAATCTTGCCAGTAGGAAGTGCAGTATATTAGGCACAAGAAACATTCTCAAAAATTCATCTCTGCCGTGACTTCTCTAAGTCAAATTATGTTTTTGGGGTTCCCCCCATTGACTTTCATCACAAAATTGCATATGCAATTTAAATGTACACTTAAAGATTGGGTTGGGTTTGGTTTTGGTCGATTTTTGGTTTTTGCTCTAAGATATAATAAAAGTGACATTTTTAAATGGAGCCATTTAAATCACATAACTTCATCATCATCATCAAATAACAGTTTTCAACAGAGAACTAAAATAGGGACAGTTTTAGGATAAGCCTATCTTGGGGCTAGATCCTATAACAAGGAAATATATAGCTTGACTATTGAATGGCCCTTTAAATACATTTTTAGCTATAGATTGAAGCAACATAAACATTTCTTCTTACACCCCAAGCTTTAGCTATTTGTTCTAAAATCTGTTTGATTTATGAGTAGTATTGTTTGCTCCCTAAAGACATACATGGTATATCCCTTGCTTCCCATTGAAACTTCTATACAATTGCTCTGACAACAATTTCTTATTTCAAATTCACTCTCCAAGTATTCTAACCTCATCTAGTTCTTTTGACTTTGTCACTTTCCCATTTTTCTCAATAATTATCATTCTAAATTCATCTTTTTTCTGCATCCCTTCCATCTTCACCAGAGAGTCTCATATCTGAATTGGTGGTTATTCTAACCTTCAATCATCACAACAAACTTCACCTGTGCTCTAATTCAACTAGCCACTTAAATGGGCAAATCCTAAAACTCACAATTACTGGATTTTCCTTTAAGATGCTCAGCTCTGAAATCATCATCTGAACATAATCTATAATCTTTCTATTCTTACTGCCCTTACTCATTCTTCATATTTAAGACCCCTTAGTCTTTCTCTAATCTAGAAATCTGTTAACCATTAGCTTCACCTCCCTCTCTACCCAGGCTTAACTATTCAGTCAACCACTTCAGTTCCTCTCCACTCTTGACTCTGCTATTTTCTGCTATTTCCACTCTTCTACCTTCAACCCTATGTAACTCACAATATCTGGCTCTCCTGCTCCTACTTGTAAATAGTCAGACACTATAAAGGAAAATTATAAAATATAAATGCCTGAGTCAACTAAAATTTATGCTCTTACCTCAACTGAGCCTTTTCTGCTCCTTGGAAATAATTAACAAATATATATTTGACTCTTCACATATCCCACAGATATTTTCTAAACCTTCTCATCTTTCCTCAAACTCCAAATCCCACCATCCTCTTTGTCACTCTCAATAGCTGTTTATACTTTTTACTTCACAGAGATATCCAGACACTACAAAGGAAGAGTTGTCATCTGACCTCAACCTGAACTCTTGCTTCCATTCACTTCCACTTTGGATGCTACTTCTCGTATCTAGGAAACCAGAGAGGTGGATGCGATGACTTCAAAAACATCCAGCTCTACGATCCTTTCACTGCTTCTTTGGGGCTGTGGTATCAAGCATCTTGGGTCTCCTCCATCTCTGTCTCTCAGTATGGTCCACAGGGTCACAAAGAAAAACCAATATCTAGTGTAGATTCCATCCCCATCTCTGTTATAATTTCCTCGATCCATTCAATAGTCAGTTCTGAGACCATTTCTTCTACTTCTTCCATGAAAACTCCTCTCACCACCGCCCCTTTATCCACAAGTCAGTGTGATCTCCTGTTTTTCTTATTTTCCATCCACTTTACTTAGGTTTCTCTTTTATACTCATCAAACTCTTTTACATCTTTCATAGTTTTTGTCCGTGGATATGTCCATCCCCCACGTGGATTAAACTCGTTCAGAGAAGGTCCTGAATCATAGCAGTATTTCTATCTCCTTTCACAGAATCTGGTTAATAAACGTTTATAGAAGTGGATTGGTTGAAGTACTTGATATTTAAAAGGGTACATGTTTGAAGGTTCATTTGCTTGCTATCTTTCACAAGGTTTTATCATCATAATTTGGCAAGGTCTTCTACACAATTATACTTCAGATTTGTGAAATACATTATTCCCATTGCAGATTTTCACTTATCAGCTCTTTAAATGGAGGTCTGAAAATATATATTTCACTCATTCCATTTACATATCTGTATATGAAAAAATAAAATTTAATTTCTCACTGAATTGCATCTCTCACTGGACTTTTCAAAATCACTATCATTAAATGTGATGCCTACTCTTATTAATTTACCTTCTTCCTTCTCTCCTTCCTCTACCTCGTCCCCTTCCTCCTCTTCTTCCTCCTCCTCTTCTTTCTCTTCCTCTTCTTCCTCCGCCTTTTCCATGTCTCTCTGTCTCTCCGCTTTTTTTCTCTCTATTACTTCTCTCTCTGTTACTCCATTTATCTCTCTGTCTTTCTCTTTCTCTCTATTTGTCTCTCTCTGTGTGTCTTTCTCTCTATTGTCTCTCTCTTTCTGGCTTTCTCTCTGCTTCCTCCTTCCCTCTCCAGGTCTCCCTTCCTCACCAGACTGGCTCTCAAACTTTCCCTCACAGATTCATCCCAACTGGTGCTAAAGTTTCTCAACCACTTCACCCTCCCAATTTTTCTTCTTAGTACCAGACTACATGTGGACACCCAGACAGCTTTGCCTTATGAGACCTTAAAACTACTAAACTCAAGGAATCTACTAGCCTCAGCCTCCTCCACAGGTCTGCGCCATCAGCCTGGCATTGCTTTATTTCCAATTATTTCATTACAAGACTTTTGTTTTATTCTTTTTACCACTCAGCTGCTCAGGAACTTGTACCCTCAGGAATGTTGGCCCTGGTTATTATTTCTTTATAACCAAGCCTGATTTGTCACTCTCCCTTTAAAGTTCAAAGCTGGAACCATTATGCTCCATCAGCTCTATGATCTCTAGCCCATCCCTCCTTCAGTTTGTGAAGCTAACTTGGGATTAGCACACTCACTAGAACCTACTTTATGAATGTCAAGGCAAGATGGTGGTGCTGTTTTAAGCATATATTCATTAGAAAGCAACCTATTTTTGAGGGAGTTAAAGAAAGAAATGCTTCAGACAAATGGAACGGATACAGATTGTTATCAGTCTGTTCTCAACAAATGGTTAAGTAAAGAAAGAATCCCGGGAAAAGGAATCTGAGAAGGATAGGGAGTTATGTGCAAGGTTGGTTTCTAATAAGAAATGCTGTGAAAATGAAAATGATCCCCAAACTCAGCAATGTTTTTTTTTTTAATTCAGCTACAGGAAGAAGATAATCTGTGATTAGGACCAATGGTTACCTGATTGGTACACTAGGAGAAAGTAGCCAGGAGAAAGGAATTACTCCCTCTAGGAAGATGCTATACTGGGATTTACAGAAGCATAAGTCCTGAAGGATCTTACAAAGCAACGGGGCCAAAAAATCATCGAGCACATGAAGCCATTAAAGCCATGTTTGTTACCTGTGTGCCTGTGTTCAAGACGCCTCACTTAGGAAGGCTCCCTGCTACAGTGGGAAGGACAATGGTTTGAGGCTCAGAAGATCTGGATACCCTGGGTATCCTTGGGAAAGTTACTTGACCAATCCAGCACTTGAGTTTTCTCATTCCAACACCCTTGCAAGCATCAACACCCAAGGCTAACCAATCACCATTCATGGAGCTGGCTAGCCTGGCTTGAAGGAGGGAAAGAGATGGGCATTTGCCAGGCGAATGAAGATTACCACCAGTTCTACCACCAGCCATAAATCAAGATCCTGTCCCCAAGATCTTGAGGAACAAAAGAACTCTCCATAGCCACCATTGTGGAGGGCAGTCACTGGGGAAAAGTTCCTTATACCACAGCTCCCACTCCCTATCTGAGAAGCCCCAAAGCCCTAGGAATTGCAGCAGACACTCAAACATCCATGAGTTTAGTACCCTATTTTCCAGCCCATCTTTTAAAGCCATCCCAAGGAGCAAACCTTGTAGGAATATGATCTGGTAACTACCTGGAATGGCCAAATGGCTCAACTTCAGAAAAAAGATGTAGCGTGATCAATAGAAATGAACTAAAGAAAATTCCCTGCCATCTACTTTGCTGCTGTCCCCTGTAGACCACTGGATCTTTCCATCTGATTTGCAGCTGAAATCACCTATATGTGTTGTCTCCTCCATTGCAGTGTGAGCTTTTTGAGAGAAAGAATTGTCTTGCATTCCTATTTGAATCCCTAATGCTTGGGGGAAATACTTTACACAGACTAAGTGCTTAAGAAATGCTCTTTATTATTTTTGAGTATATAAACACCAAAGGAAATCAGTCTGATCAAATCAGAAAATTCATGTTGTAAAGTAGGAGGAAATAATTTTGGATGGTAATATATAGACTATATTTCTTTTTTAGTAACTTAAGTAATTTTTACTTAATAAAAAGTAACTTTTTTTTAGTAACTTAAAGATAGGTCAAGCAATAATAGATTAGAGAGAAGGAAGAGTTTTAAATCATGGAATCACTTATTTAAAGCTAGAAAATGCCTAAGACATTATCTAGTTCAAACATTGTATTAGAAAAAGAGAATAAAAAGTATAACCATCATTAGAGACATTACCTGCTTTGATACACATGTAATTCCATTAATGTATTCTCACTCCATTCTGTAGAAAATCTATCCAACATATGAAAGACTCTTTTCTAGTTTTTTTGTCTTTATGCAAGTGTGAATTTAATAGTCAACTTAGCCATTTGTAACTATTTTTACCATATGCCTGAAGTGTCTTTTGTAATCATAAATTTCCTTCATGGCAACTTATAACATAGGTCATCATTAACATTATGTGGCAGTCTAAATTATACCCAACATACAATTCTCCATTTCCTTTTGGATCATTTTCAACTTCAATGTCATAGAAGCAGAAAAATCTTGTTCTCAAAATCACAACCATGTATCATCAAAGCCTTATTGAATCCATTTTTTAAAAAGGGGTTTCATGTTGAATAACAGCTCGAGATGACTAAAAGTACCGCATAATTTTCAAATATAACTCAGCATTCTTTCTTCCTACTTCCATCTACTGTCCCTTTTCCTGATGTATATATTGATATGCTTACTTAATCAATAAGCCTTTAAACTTCTTGTCATTGTCTTGCCTATTTAATTCATTTGTGTGTTTTTTTCCTATATGATTCATCAAAGCAATCTCTTTTAAATAACTATGGATCTCAGTAGGAAGACACTGAATTGTCCTGGGGCTTAATGTAATGAGGAAAATATCCAGAGGATAATGTGAAGAATCTCATCATCTAATGGAATCATTTTTAATTTGTCTTCCTTGTTAGAGTACCTTCATGACAGAAGCAAATACCTTAGGTGAGCATACCTCTTTCTCATTTATGCCTCTGCTAGATAATCATCAGAGGCTCAGTGAGCAGAGTAAAATCTCTTTGCTGTATAAGAAACTACTCATTGAAGGGCAGCTTATAAGTCTTTTTTTCCTTTTTGTTCTGTGGTCAAATGCTTTACGGATAGGCAGAAGAAAATAATGGACAAACAGAAAACACAACAAAATGCTGTAATTTTTGTACTGAACTTTCAGTCAACTTTTCATATCACTGTAAAGATGTAGAGTTTTCACAATCTTTTTGTAGAAGCCCATCCACTCCCTTTCCATTATTCATCAAGAAAATCTTTACTACAGGTGTGGATCATTCTCATAACATTTTTCTTTTTTTATTATATAGCTTTTTATTTACAAGATATATGCATAGGTAATTTTTCAGCATTAACAATTGCAAAACCTTTTGTTCCAATTTTTCTCCTTCCCCTCTTCCCCTCCCCCAGATAGCAGGTAGACTAATGTATGTTAAATATGTTAAAGTATATGTTAAATACAATATATTTTATAACATTTTTATAAAAATGAGAAAGCAAGCACTTGGGCTGGTAGCTGTTTCTATTTTCTGGAATAGTAAGTTAATAACATAATGACTCTGTACAAATTCTCCACTACAAAATAACCAGAATGAGAAGATGAGGAGGAAAAAGAAAAGAAAGAAGGAAAGAATAAGAAGAAAGAAGGGAAAGACAAGGAGGAAGAAGAGATTTATATACTCAGAGTCATTTTCAACAAAGTCGTCAATCATGAAATCAAAAGATTGATGACAAAATATGTCTCATTATCAGAGAAGTAGTAGATTGTTGGCATGGAATGTGGGATACATTGCCAGACATAATCAATATGTTAATTTGTCTTACTGACTGTACTTCCCTGTCATAATGGAGGGTTCTACTTGGGACAAGGATAATCACCAGGAAATCGCCACAAAAGCACTGTTTAAAAACAAGCATCAATAAAATATTTTCTTGTAAATGTCAGAGCAGAAGATCAAAACCACCTGAGTGTTAACCTTTCATTTCAGAAATTATTTTCCATCTTTAATATTCTATGATTCCCATTACATAATACCAAGAGCAAATTCAAGCCTTTGAATGAACTACATATTGTTGTAGGGAACTGCACAAGCCAAAAGTACAACTGGAAATGTTTTTTGCACAGCATACCCTTAATGAAAAAGCATCCTCCACCAGCTACAGAAGTTGCTTGGTTTAGCTGCTTCCAGTCCTAAAGCAACTGGCAGGAACTGACACTCCAAGAGAAGGGGCCCAAAATAAAGTGAGTTGAAGGACCACAGAGAACATAGTTTCTGGTGTGTTTTCCCCCACCATAAAATAGTTCACACAGGGAAGCTTATCTTTATACCATAAAAAATGCCACATACTGATACATGATTCTCTTTATGGTATTGAGCATGGCCAGCATCTGTCCCTTTGCTAAAGGAAGTTGGAATGTATAACCCAGGAAAAATAGTCAAAGATGGAGCTGTTGCTCTTCCTCCTATTCAGCTCTTGGAAGAGAGGAACAGCCCAGCTTTTACAAAGATGTAAGAGAGTAATCATCAGAAAACTCCAAGAATTAATTTTCCCCAGAAATGAAGAAAATGCCATGGGACCACTATGGCCTAATATATTTGTGACATGGCCTTCCTTAGACATTAGCAATGTTGAAGATTGCTTCCTCAGTGTGATTTGAGGGAGGAAGAGAAGACTAATACCTAATAAGGTCAAATGACTTGACTAAAAGTCACAAAGCTAATTAAGTGGTAAAGCCAAAACTCATAACTGGGTCTTCTGTTTCCTCCAGTTAAATATTCAGTATTGTTATTAAATTCAACTTCCCCTAATCCATGACTGATATTTATTTAATAATAATTCATTGTTTCAAAAATGTTGATACCATTTAACCCAGAGACATATCTCTTTTTTTTTTTTATAACTTTTTATTGATAGAACGCATGCCAGGGTAATTTTTTACAGCATTATCCCTTGCATTCACTTCTGTTCCGATTTTTCCCCTCCCTCCCTCCACCCCTTCCCTGAGATGGCAAGCAATCCTTTACATGTTGAATGGGTTACAGTATATCCTAGATACAACATATGTGTGCAGAACCGAACAGTTTTCTTGTTGCACAGGGAGAATTGAATTCAGAAGGTATAAATAACCCGGGAAGAAAAACAAAAATGCAAGCAGTTTATATTCATTTCCCAGTGTTCTTTCTCTGGGTGTAGCTGCTTCTGTCCATCTTTGATCAATTAAAGCTCTCTTTATCGAAGAGATCCACTTCCATCAGAATACATCCTCAAACAGTATCGTTGTTGAGGTATATAATGATCTCCTGGTTCTGCTCGTTTCACTTAGCATCAGTTCATGTAAGTCTAGCCAGTCCTCTTTGCATTCATCCCACTGGTCATTCCTTACAGAACAATAATATTCCATAACATTCATATACCACAATTTACTCAACCATTCTCCAATTGATGGGCATCCTTTCATTTTCCAGCTTCTAGCCACTACAAACAGGGCTGCCACAAACATTTTGGCAATACAGGTCCCTTTCCTTTATTTAGTATCTCTTTGGGGTATAAGCCCAGTAGATTAGATACATATCTCAAGGAGTGAAGAAGAAAACTTCCAAATACACTAAAAATATTGACAGTAGCACTTTTTGGTAGAGAATTACAGACAAATTAGATGCCCATCAACTGGGGAATAGTTAAGGAAAGTGTGATGACTGAAAGTAACGGAATATTTTTGTGCTACAAGAAATGATGACTATGATGAATTCAAAGAGGCATGGAAAAACATGAACTGATGAAGTGTGAAGCAAACAGAGCCAAGAAAACAACAACTACAAAACAGTTAAAAGTTAATGTTGTAAAATTACAAAGAACAAACATGGACTAAGAGAAGAAATTTAAAAATATCCCATTATCTTCTTGACTTTGCAGAACTGGGAGATCTCTGACTATGAAACATTATATAAAATTTCAGACTTTTTTGATGTATTAATCAGTTTGTTGATTTTTCCTCTTTATCCTTTATCATATATATTATATGAGGGCTCTCCAGAAGGCTATGGAATATTTGTATATTTGGAAAATTTTTCTTATGGAAAAAATAAAACATATTAATAAAATTATTTTCAATTCATTGTTTATGTTAAACATTAATTTCCCTTAAGTCCTATTTTAATATATTACAAATAGAAGCAAAAAATAGCAATAATAAAATAATTTTACAATATACTTAGATGGTTTTTCCTTAACATTGTACCTATCATTTACTTTCTTCTGGGATAGAATCTAAAAAGGGGAGAAAGTTGTTGGAGAAAAAACAATGAAAAATCTACAAATTACAAAGATTTTGCAAAGGGCATTTCCTGAATGTCATTTAAATGCAAACCTCCTAATTAAAGATATTTAAAAGCCAAACAATTTAATCATATCACAGAACATCATTATGGGATAATATTGAACTGCCATATAATTGTTTCTAATTTTTAAAGCTAAATACAGGGAATTTTAAAAGTACTATTGCCAATTAAATCATTCTAGTCCTTTCAACCGTGGGTTTAAAACTATTATATTTGGTCCCTAGAAAAATTAACAGTTAATTTGATTGTGTTTCCAAATGGGCCAATGGAGAACAAGAAGAAAGATAAAGAATAAATGATATCAAACATAATGACGGAATTCCCCAAACTGAATATAGCCATGTACATCAAACTTAAACCAAAGTTGCCATCAATAAGAAAATGAGTATGATGATAGACCCTGAAAAATATTATAACACAATCACACAAAGTATGGATGAAATTAGATTTTTGACCAATACTCTATACTGTTTAAGTTTCAGAATGGCCAAGAGGAAGGGACATTTATAGCAAGTTTTTCTGATGAAGATCTCATTTTTAAGACATATAAGAAACTAATTCAAATTTATAAGGGGAAAAACCCAACCATACTCCAGCGGTCTAAGGGGATGAACAGAGAATTCTCAATGTCTACAGCAATATTGTAAAAATCACACCTAATTAGAGGAATACAAACTGAAGCAATTCTGAGATCTAACCTCCTACTCATCAGAGTAGCAAAGATGACAAAAAAGTAAAATGATGTTGAAGAGACCGGGGAGAAGCAGGCACACTGATGCACTTATAAAAGGGGCCAACCACTCTGGAAAGCAATTTGGAATCATACACAAAAAACAAATAAATAGTGCGTGCCCTTTGACCAAGTTCTACCACTGCAAGATCTATACCCCCCCCAAAAAAAAATCAAAGAAAGAGAAACTATTTATCATAGCTCTTTTTGTTATAGCAAAAACTAAAAACTTAAGAAGATGTTCACCAATTGAAGAATGACAGAGTAAGCTATCACACATATATCACAAGCATATCACACAAATGTGATAGAATACTATTGTGCTATAAGCAATGAGAAAATAATAACTCTATAATTTTTGGACTTGTCAAGCATCAATTATGTTTACACAATTATAGATGATTCAGACAAGAGTAAAGACATTGATGAAATGGGACCATACATACTATAATGGAAAGAACATTGGGTTTAGTGTCAATGGACTAGTTTCTGCCATTTGCTATGTGGTAATTCATTTAACCCCCCTGGGGCTCATTTTATTCAGCTATAAAATATAACAGATTGGCATATGATATTTACTTCCAACTTCTTTGCTTCCTTCAACAAGGTTTATCTTTTTGGTCTTACTGTTACTCAGTCTTTTCAGTCCTGTCTCCAGGTGGAATTTTCTTGGCAAAGACACTTTAATGGTTTGTCACTTCTTTCTCCAGCTCATTTTACAGAGGAGGAAACTGAGGTGAACTTGGGCAGGATCACTTAGCAAGTGTCTGAGGCCTGATTTGAACTCAGGAACTTGTGTCTTCCTGACTTCAGGCCCTAGCACTATCTAGGGCCTACAAGATTTATCTTTTTTTTAATAGCTTTTTATTTACAAGTTATATGCATGGGTAATTTTACAGCATTGACAATTGCTAAACCTTTTGTTCCAATTTTTCCCCTCCTTTCCCCCATTCCCCTCCCCTAGATGGGAGGATGACCAATACATGTTAAATATGTTAAAGTATAAGTTAAATACTATATATATATATATGTCCAAACTGTTATTTTGCTGTACAAAAAGAATCGGACTCTGAAATACTGTACAATTAGCCTGTAAAGGAAATCAAAAATGCAGGCGGGCAAAAATATAGGAATTGGGAGTTCTACGTAGTGGTTTATAGTCATCTCCCAGACTTCTTTCGCTGGGGGTAGCTGGTTCAGTTCATTATTGCTCCATTGGAACTGATTTGGTTCATCTCATTGCTGGAGATGGTCACGTCCATCAGAATTGATCATCATATAGTATTGTTGTGGAAGTATATAATGATCTCCTGGTCCTGCTCATTTCACTCAGCACAAGATTTATCTTAAAGATACACAAATAGCATAAAACTTTCCATTTAAGAGGAATGAAAAAGGACAACATTCTATGTTCTGCTTCTTCAATTAACTTTAAGGTAACCCTACTATTGATTATTTCTGCTCCCTTCTCTCCCCAAAAAGAGAAATGTGACTCTTTATTAAACAAATAGCTTTGTATTAAAAGCAAAAAAGGATGATTGATTCCTAATAGACAAAGCAGCCAAGGAAATCCTATGAATTGTGCACTATTTTATCCAATCTACTTTTAATTCAAACCCATATCAGAATTGTCACCTACTCCCTCTTCAAAGTACACAATTAAGATCAATTTAGCATACAATTAATTTTTTTTCTCCAAGCCATTAGATTCAAAACAACTAATAATTACCTCACACTACACAGTTAGCAAATATGTGCAATGATAGAGTCTATTACCATAATAATATTGAGCTCATATCATTAACCCAACCATGCCCCCATGGAAACAACTCAAAACTAACCCAACTATAGGAGTAAATAAGTAAAGGATTTTCCTTCTGCAAATCAGCAACATTTTCTTTTCCCTTTATGAATTTTCAATTTAAAAGCTGCTCAGAAAACATCCAACACAGTCCGAGTGGCTTTTCAAGTTCTAAAGCCCACAGAAGGTCAGTTTGTGCTTTGGGTTTCCCGCTTTGCTCTCTCCCAGCGACAAAGGCATGCCAGTCTGCAAGCCTTTTAACTGATTTTTCTTTCCATTAACTCTCTTCTTTCAAAAAGAAGATGGCCACTTCCAATTTCTCAGATGATTTTGTCATTCTTTTGTTGGAAAAGGCAGAAGATAGCTTTAAGGTGCTCATGCAGAAGTATTCAAAACATTCAATACCATCTTCATTATATCCAATATCAACAGATTTATCTAGAGTAGATGAGGAAATGCTTGTATACATTTTGTGCAAAACAACATCAGATTTTTCTTGAACACCATGATAAATGTACAAATATGTATCCATATATTAGATTTAACATATATTTTTGCCCTGTTTAACATAGATTACTTGCTATCTAGAGGAGGGGATGGGGAGAAGGAGAGAAGAAATTGGAACACAAGGTTTTGCAAAGGTTAATGTTGAAAAATTATCCATGCATATCTTTTGAAAATTAAAAGCCTTTTAAATTAATTAATTAAATAATTATATATATATATATATATAGAGAGAGAGAGAGAGAGAGAAAGAGAGAGAGAGAGAGAGAGAGAGAATTGTAATAAATAAAAATAAAAAGCTTTTGAAAATTGAAAAAAAGAAAAACAAAATGACATCAGACTTGAGTGCCAGAGCTGTGACTAGGTGTGGGTAAATGTTGTTCTGTCCCGGGGAACGAGCTTCCTTCTAGACAAGATGTTCTTTCTTCCTGGGATCACTCTCATCTCACTAATCAGTATCCTCCACCAGGACCAAGCCACTGATGCCCGAATATTTCACTCCCAAGGTACCTTCAAAGTGACATTACTTTCCCAATCCACACAACCCCATCCTCCCAACCATCCAGAAGGAGACCTGAACATCTCTCCTGGCAATAGTAAATACAGGCCACAGACACTGTGCTCCTAGACCTCACTTTTGTGAAATATAACTGTGGTTTTAAGTTTGATTTTGACTCCTAAGAAAACACTCCTATTTGCATGGTGAATTCCTGCTCTCACCGTTTTTAAGCAGCAGGGTTTTAACCAAATTTCCACAAAATGAGATAAGCACGTAGAGAATGATAAAAAAAAATTCCTTTACAAATATTTGCACAGTATAGGAAACTTCCAACAATAGACAATTCCAATAAATTCTATCTTCTCATTAATGTCAGAGAGAAAATTTTTCAGCTTGATACTTTAGCATCTTGTGTATATATATAATATGTATATATATTTTGTAATTTTTATGACAACCCAAACTACTTGTGGTCCTTTATCTCTTCAATTTAGAACCTACTTGGGTAATATTTTTATTAAAGTAGTCATGGAAACACCAAATCACCAAGTTCACTCTTTAAGTACTTAAAATTACAGGCTAGGTGACTGTCAGTGGGGCTGTGCTAAGGGGCTTGTACACAGCCAGAATGTCCCCATAAAGAAGAAATCAAAGAATCCAAGCATCCCACTAAAAATTTCAGAAGGGCCATTATTGTCTGCCACCAGCTGGGCGGCATTTCAGACATAAAGATTAAAAGCTACCTTCCCATACCACATGATGAAACAGATGAGTTGTTTTAAAGGTTCTTTATGAAACCGTTTACTCAACCCTGCTGAGAAACTACTTAGAGAAAGAAAATTTCACAAGAGGTCCTAAGTTTGAGATATGCAATGTTTGTGGTTTATGCTTTTCCTACTAAGCTAGATTACCTGATAAAATTGTATTGAGTACCCCCTACTATGCACAAATGCTATGCTGGGGAACAGAGGTGGGGGAGATGAAAAAGCATTTATATAGTTCCTACTATGTGCCATGCAGTGTGCTGAAGACTTTTTACAAATATTATCTCATTTGATCTTCTCAACCACCTTGATAATCAAGTGCTCTTATTATCCTCATTTTACAGATGAGGAAACTGAGGCAAAAAGGATTAAGTGACTTGCCTAGGGTCACATAGTTAATAAGGGTCTGAGATTGGATTTGAACTCAAATTTTCCAGTGCCTGAGGCATTGTTGTTGTGGTTATTCAGACATTTTCAGTTGTGTCCAAAAATCTTTGTGATCCCAAATGAGGTTTTCTTGGTAGAGATGCTGAAGTGGTTTACCATTCCTTCCCCAACTCATTTTATGGATGAGGAAACCAAGACAAAAAGGATTACGTAGCTTGCCCAAGGTCACACAGTTAGTAAGTGACTGAGGCCAGATGTGAACATGGGAAGATAAATCTTCATGACTCCAGACTTCCTTAGCACTCTACTTGGCGGCTACTTTAGGCCTTATGGAGAGTGACAATACAATACAAGAGGGCAATACCCACATTTCCTAAGAATGCATAAACAGTGGCCAAATCCTGGTAAAACCATCTTGGCAGATGGGCCCCACTGGGCAAGACCATCTCAACAGATGAACTAAAAACCATCTTGGCAGGACTGCACCGGGTAGGAACCATCTTGGCAGATGGACTGCCCTGAGTAGAACCATTTCGGCAGATGGACTGCCCTGAGTAGAACCATTTCATCAGATGGGCCATGCCAGATAGAACCATCTCAGCAGATGGACTAAAAGCTATCTTAGTAGTCAGACTACACCAGGTTAAGGGTATAGGATGGGTCTTAAACCTGTTGGTGAGTTACCGATGCCTTTCCCAAGAACGTGAAGCTTGCACCAGTGGAATGGAAGGATGAGAACAATTTTCCAACGCCATGAAGGCTACTGAAGGAGGCACCATGGGATGCTGAGAAGCTGGTCAGACCCTGAAGACTCCGAGGTCCTCCACTGTGTCCCAGGCCATTGCCAAAAGTCTTGATTTTGTTTTCCAAATGGACTTCGATGACTGGAAGAGAGAGTGACTCTGTGCACCTCTGCCTCACTTAAATCTAATCCATCAACGAGACATCACCTCATGATGTAATTTGTCTTCTTTAAAAAAACAAAGGATAAACAAGAAACCATGCTAAGATCTTATAGACTCACAAGTAACAAAAAATAATCACAAAACAGGGTAACGTCGTAAAAAGCTCACAATAAGGCAAGACGAGATGTCATTATGAAAACTGTTTTAATACAAAGTGGAGACTGAAAGTTCCTCAGAATCACCAACAAAATTCTAAGACTAAATGATGTTATTTTTGTGCACTTTGATGGTCCGGATTGCCACTCTTTCTTCCTCTCAGACAACTCCCAAAGCTGGCATCTGCCCTTCTATATTTTGGTCACCACTAAGCATATATTCTTCTGAGTTCAAAAAAGAAAAAAAAAAGTCCCCCATGAGTGCCTTCAGAAATGTTGCTGAGAAGGATATTCAGCTTAGGGTAAAAATGGCCTTTTTTTACTCAGGGACTCCCAATATTCAAAATTGAAAGAATTCTCCTGAAAGATATCCCAAAATGCAAAGTCTCAGAAACATCATAGCCCAATACCAGAGCTCCCCGGTCAAGGGGAAAATACATCAAGCATCCAGAAAGAAAAAAAATCAAATACCAAAAATTATCCCAGTATTCAGAAAGTCTACATGGAAATGTTAAGGAATTAGCAGATGTTAGATTGGGCATATTAACATAATGCATCCCTCTACAGAGCACCAAGGCTCTAATACCTGCAAATGAAAGAAGTGTAGAAATGGTGCTTTTTCCATAGACTCTTTAGGGAAATTGAATTTATTTTCCCTGTTTTCTTTAGCTAAAATGAAAATATTAGGGTCCCATGCCTGGCTTTTCCACTGACTAATCCCACTTTTTCTCTTCAGGTCTCAGCTAAGGTATCATGATCATACAAGGTTTAGCAGCTACAACATTAAAAGAGCTGAAGGCTTGGAATATGACATTCCAAAAAGCAAAGGAACTGAGATTACAAACAAAAATAATCTATGCAGCAAAACTAGAAAAGTAAATACTTAATAAAAAAGAGAACTTACAAGAATTTCTGATAAAAGACCAGAGATAAATATAAAATCTGACTGTCTGATACAAGACATAAAAAAGAAGGTTAAAAAAGATAAACATGAAAGAGAAGTCAAAAAGAATTCAATATGGTTGAACTATTTGCATTCCTATAACAGAGAGATGGCATGTAACTCACAAAAACTTTATTATTATTAGGACACTTGGAAGATTTCTATGTAAACAGAGAGCATAGGTATGAATTGATTATTTTGAAGTGACCTCAGAAAAATGGCTAAGAAGGAGGATAAATAACTAGAAGAAAGGAGAAGGGAGATAAAAAATAGAAGAAAAATATCTCACATAAAAGAAGCATACAAAAGAACTTTTACGATGGAGGAAGTATGAACGATGCTTGAATTTCACTCTCATCTTAACTGGCTCAAAGAGGAAATATATATTTATATGTATATATGCATATACCTATGTATCTCTATATACACACAGAGAGTTGGGTGTAAAATTTGTCTTCCCCAATACAGAAGTAGGAGAGGAAGGGGTTAACAGAAAGGAGAGGTGATTTAATAAAGGACAGCAGTTTAAGGGAAGCAGTGCTCAGAAGGAAAATAGATTTTTTGAGGAGGGACTGGGTAAAAAGAAAAAGAATGACAAAATAGAAGAAAATAGAATGGAGGAAAATAAATAATTGCCAATCATATCTATGACTGTGAATGGGATGAATTCATCCACAAAACACAACTGAATAGCAGAATAGATTAGAAACCAGAATCCAACAATAAATCATTTGCAAGAAATATACTTGAAATAAAGAGACACACAAAGTTAAAATAAGGAGCAAGAGAAAAAATTTATTTGCTTCAGATGAAGTAAAAAGGGCAGGGGTAACAATTATATTTTAAATAAAACAAAAGCAAAAAGTTATCAAATTAAAAGAGAGAAGCTGGGAAATCACGTCTTGCTAAAAGGCACCATAGATAATGAAGTAGTATCAATACCAAAAAAAAAAAAAAAAACATATGAACCAAATGACAAAGAAACCAAATTCTTAAAGGAAATGTTAAATGAGTTATAGGAAGAAATACTAAAACTATACTAGTAAAGACTAACTTTCCCCTCTCAAAGCTAAATAAATCTAACCATAAAATAAATACAAAAGAAATTAAGGTGATAATAAAATTTTAGAAAAGTTAGCTATGTTAGACTTCTGTGGAAAATTTAATGGGAATAGAAAATTAGGTCTTTTCCCCAGCTGTACAAAAATTGATCACATAGTAGGGTATAAAAACCCTCACAAAAGAATATAGAAAAACTAATGCACTCTTTTCAGTTCACAATGCAACACAAATTACATTCAATAAAGGGTAATGGAAGCATAGATCAAAAATTAATTGGAAACGAAATAATGAAATCCTAAAGGATTAAATGTGTCAAAGAACAAATCATAGAAACAATCGATAATTTCATTAAAGAAAATGACACAAACAAAATACAAAAATTGCAGGATTCAGTAGAGGGAAATTTATATCTCTAAATATGTATATCAATTTTGAAAAAAAGCAAGATCAGAACAATGAATTTGACAGACAACTTTAAAACTGGAGAAAAAATTAGAAATGGTCACTTTGCTTCCAGGAAAATGACTGAGATGGTCCCCATACTACCCTTTCACAAAGCACTCAATCAACGAACATTTATTAAGTACTTTTGTACTTAATAAGTAATAAATAAGTGTTGACAGGCATTTCACAGACACACACACACACACACACACACACACAGCCATATAACCCAGGACAGTGCTGCTTAAACAAGTATTCTTCTACTAAAGGAAAATCAGATTTATGGGTCTTGTTTCCTTGAAGAATATTATTATAATATTGCCTTGACATTATAGCAATTATGGATTAATTAGTGCTAGAATAATTAGGGATTAATTTATAACTACTGTATTTCAGACGTTAAAGATGTAAAGATAAATCATAAATAACCTCAAGAGCATAAAATGTGGATCAACCAATCAACAAGAACTTATTGAGTTCTGTATGTACTAGGCCCCATGCTAGGGACATTCAAGGTGACAAGTTAGACTTTGCAGAGAAGAAATACATTCCATTTCTCTGACAAGGTGGGGAGTTGGTTGAAGGCAGGGGCCTTGACTTTTGCTGCTTTGTATCTTCTACAATAACCAGTATAGTACCAATTTTTGATTAATATAGGGGTTTTTTAAATCTCTTTAGCCATTTGTTTCATTTTTCTGCAAGTGTCAGAAGGTTTCTGCAATATAAAGGTGATTTTTTTCCCTGTTCTAATTGTAATTGTATAAATTATGAGAAGCTATAACAGTTTCTTTGGAAATAATTTTAAGAGAAAAAAAGCACATGAAATAACAATTAAGCTTAGTATCTGTACAGCTCCTTATATTTTGCCCAAATACCTTGCAACTATATGGCAGACAGATTTATAAAGCTGCTGGTATAAGTGCACATCAAAATAGTGTCAAAGGAAAATGCAAATTTGGGCGCCTGAGGCAAAAATTATCCCAGTATTCAGAAAGTCTACTTGGAAATGTTAAGGAATTAGCAGATGTTAGATTGGGCATATTAACTTAATGCATCCCTCTGTAGAGCACCATGGCTCTAATACCTGCATATGAAAGAAGTGTAGAAATGGTACTTTTTCCATAGACCTTTAGGACAATTGAATTGACTTTCCCTCTTTTCTTTAGCTAAAACGAAAAGATTAGGGCCCCATTCTTGGCTTTCCCACTGGTCAGTCCCCCTTTCCCTCTCTAGGTCTTGGCTATGGATCTGTAAAATAAGAAAGCTGATGACCAATAAAGTACTTTCCAGATCCTACATTTTAGGATTTTACCTTCTATCTGTGGAAGCCCCATTTCTTCTCTAACTTACCTTTCCAGATTCATCTGATGATTCCAATCCAACATTCTACCTTCCCACCAAAGGCTAATAGCCTTCTAACTGCAGCTCTCCTCACATTATGGGCCCATGTTTGAAATATATTTTCTCCTCATCTCTGCTAACTAGTGATCTTACCTCTCCTCCAGGCTCAACTCAGTTGCTACTCCCTGTCACCTAGAACAGCAGAAGTTGGAGCCAGGATGCTTCTGTTCCAATTTGATCACAAACACTTACTTGCTATATAAATACTTCTCTCTGGCTCAGTTACTTCAACGTTAGAACTGGGGTGATAATAGTATTTACCTTGCAAAACTGTGGTGAGGAACAAGTGAAATATTTTTAAAAGCTTAGCACAGAGCCTGAAATATTATCAAGTGTTTAATACTTTGTATTATATTAGCAGTAAAATGTAAACTTGAGAGCAAAAAAAAATTTTTTTTTTTTTACCTTTACACCTCTAGGACCTAGCAAAAGTGTTTTAAACATAGTATTTTGTTTAACTTTTCATTTTTACTAATATATTTTATTTTACATCACCTTCATTTTTAAATATATCCTTTCCCCTCTTTTAAAGAGTGAGTGATCCTTCACAATAAAGGACAAAAAGAAGGAAGAATTTTTGTAGTGAAGCAAAGTTAACCAATGTATCAACTTAGAACTGCAGACTATGTGACGCTCCATACCCATAGATTTCATAGAAGGAAGGGTAAAGGAGAAGAAGGAATTAGCCAGGATGAAGTGGAAAAATTTTATTGAAATCTAAAAATTGTCCTACAAGTACCCAACATTGTCTTGCTGCAAAAACTCTAAAAAGAACAAAAAGACATAAGAAATTTTGTGCATTGTACTTTTATTTCTTGACATTTTATGGTCAATCTTTTATTTTTCTTACTATACAAAGGTAATCTAAGATCACAGAACTTAGAGCTAGAAGAGACCTCATATTTAATCTAGATCAGGGCTTCTTAAACTTTTTCCAGCAGTGACGGCTTTTTGTATGAGACACTTTTCTGCAGATCTCAATAGACAGGTATATAAAATATATATACAAATCAAGCACTCACTGATGATAAATCATAAAGAAATTTATTTGAAAACAATCCTTTGACATACATATAATTTTATCATTTATTAACGACAAAAGCAAATTTGCATACTAATGAGATGGATGTGCTTGTCTGTTTATATATAATTAAATCTTGATAGAATATTTGATACCTTTTACTGTTACCATTTTTTTTTTAAGATCCCCACATGGAGTTGCGCGACCCACACTTTAAGAAGCTTTGATCTAAACTTATCTCATTATTTTGCAGATGTGAAAACAAGCACAAAATGGGCAAATTACTTGCACAAAATGAGGCAGGTAGTAAATATCAGAGCTGTCAGACTTAGAAAGCTGATCTGGCTACAAAACTGGTACTTTGAAGATGTTCTAAGTCACATTAAACTTATGCAAGAGTAGGGAAACAAGCTGCATTGAAAGGACTCAGTTCTAATTATAAGAAAAGGACCTCTGTCATTATTTAGTTCCATGAGACAAAAATTTCAAACACTAAATAAATAAATAAATAAATAAATAACAAGGAAAGGAAAGGATTGATTCCCACCCAATTATTAGGGCAGGCTTTGTTGTCATATCAATAATTATAAAAATGAGTCAACAATGTAATGGAATTTTTACCAATGCATAAAGTATTCTTTTCCTCTTTAAATTACAATGTGCCTCCCAGAAGTCTCTGGATCATGTTGAAATTATAAGAAAATTCTAGTTGTCCTAGTAATTATTTTCAAAAACCACAGATTCCACTCACATTTGTATACCAAGGTTTTCTATTAACTTAATAACATTTAATAAAAATGTAAAAGGATCTCTCTATATCACATAAAGAGAAGAAAATCAAAAGCCCAAAGAAGTCACATGATTTGCTATTAAATACTTTAGTAATTATTTTTTTTAACAATGTGTTAATTAGTCCCAAAACACCTTCAATCAAATAAATTGTATTTTTAAAAACATTTAAACACATGTAGAAATTGACATTTTTACTCTAATCTTTGAATGTAATCCTACATCTTCTTAATGAAGGTCAAGACTGCCAATTAACACTTCTAAGAAAGTAAAAATAATCTCTTTTTTCTTATTATTGAAGCATATTTATATCCTTGGGATAGATTCAAATTGATCCCAGTAAGTTTTCTAATCATTATTTTAACTTTTGCTAATATTTTGTTTAAAATTTTTGTATCAATTTTTTAAGGGATGTTGGTCTCTGAATCTTTTACTTGTATTAACCTTCCTTAGTTTAAGTCTGGATTTTTTGGGCCCCCAGAAAATGCAGTAGATAGAACACCAGCCCTGAAGTTAGGAGGATCCGAGTTCTATTCTAACCTAGACATTCAATACTTTCTAGCTGTGTGACCCTAAGCAAGAGTTTAAAGTACTTATATGATTTAATTGGACATATATTTATTTGGGGAAATTAAAATATGTTCTAATATCAGAAACACTGAAGGTAGTTTACCTGTAAAAGAGGTAATCACCTCATTGAAATGACAAGGGTAAATGCTATCCTACTGAGGTAAAGGACCCACGTTGTTATGGAGGAGGCTGTGCTGTTTGACTAATATCCTATAACCCTGTCTCACATATACTAGTTCATACTACCAAGAGCCTTACTGATAAGTCTTTATTTAACAAGGGATTGGGAAGAACCATTCATATACAACACAGAAAACACCGAATATAAAATTAATACTGAAGAAGGACAGAAGGGATCACTTTTCTTTCCATGTAAGCACTCTTATTTTGGAAGAACAAGAATACTATGTATCATGAAAGGATTCCATTAGGAAAGTCTTTTATAGGGAAATATCTTAGCACTGGCCTTGGATATTTTAAGAGGGTTGGGAAAGGTCAACAAGAGACTGTAAGAATCCCCTTATCAGAGGAAGATTCAGCTTGGATGGAATATGAGCTTGCTGGTCAATGGTTCCATAATGCATACGTGCCAGGTCCCATGGACAGTGTGAGCACAAATCCTTACTGCTTATATTTATATTTGAGTATGACATATAGACACAACTCTAGCAAAGAATTCCCTGAAATTATAATGTTTTAAACTGAATTAAGTAAAAAAGAAAAAAAAAGTCTTTTCTTGTAGGAAAAGCTTTGAAGGTCTAAGTGGTAGAATACATGATTCATCCAATAGATATTCAAAGAGGGGGGAGAATACTAATTAGGTAGGGACCCCTGAAGCTATTTGCAATATATTTTACTATTTCTTCTCACATTGCAAATGAAAAAAAGAATTATCTAAAAACCTGGTTATATGTGTGCAGCTGTTCAGTAGGACCTCAACTTTTATATACATAAAACGCAGTTAAAAATTCCACCTAGATACATCAAACTCTGTCATTTGGTTGGAATGGTACTAATTTATTTTAGGAAAGAGCAGCAAGGGGAAGATCATAATTTTCTGAGAAAAATTTTTATAATCATATTTAAATTTTAAAATGTTAATTCTTATCTTGCTGCAATATCTGTCTGCTCTAAAGCATGTTTAATGAAAATAAGTGATGATGGCTGTCACATCTTAAGTAAGTTAAATTTTATCTTATGTCTGAAAATCACTACGAAATGATCTTTAATTATAAAACTGGGAAACAGAATATTTCAACACATGTAGAGTAAAAGTGAGCCTGTGGTTCTTACACTGGAGATGTGTTGAAAATTACCTGCAACTGGTAAATGCAGAAAAAAGGAAAGATTTTCATTATCTTTGGCATTGAAACCATTTTACAATATAATAGAAACTCCTGATTTCCTGAGATACAAAATATGGGTGATAACCCATCAGAATTTACTTAACAAATTTAATCACATTCTTAATAAATTATGTGGAATTTTGGAAAGAACCTTATATTTGGAGTCATAAGCCAGAGTTGCAAATCACAAAATTGTCACTTATTAGGGGTGATCATGAGGGAGCCACTTAAGTCTTTTGGCCTCAGTTTCCTTCTTTGTACAGTGGGAAGGTTGAACTAGATGATTTTTATGGCTTCTTCCTAGTCTTCCTTCCTATGATTCTGCTAAATGCCTTCTTTATACAAACATATAAGTTAATTAACAGTTGGACAATAGGGAAGAAAATGTAATCAAATTGTTGTTTTGTTTTGTTTTTCCTTGAGGACTTTGAAATCTGGGAGACTGAAAACTAAAAAGAAAGGAAGAAAAAAATTTACATATGTTTATTAAAATTAGGTACCATACAGAGTAAGTACAATATAAGATGAAAGTCTAGTGGTCTGAGAAGCAAATAGAAAGCCCCAGGTTCTGTTTCAATTCTGCCCTTGGGAATTTAGCTATAGAAAGTATAAATTAAACATAGAAATTATGTCTCCAGGTAGTCTCCTTGACCAAGTCAGCAAGCAGTACAGCCCTAACTTATATAGTCTTTAAAGCAGAAAACCCTATTCTGAGCTGCCTCCCATTAATTCATTCAGAGAGCACTTATGATGATAAGAATACAATGGAGAATTAACATTTCTAATCTAAATTGTTTAACCCCACACCATCAAAAAAACTTCTTGTAAAATTCCATAATAAAAAGGAAATAAAAATCTTTAGAGGGAGGAAATTCCCATTTCTGTAGATAGAGGAGAGAATAGAAAAAAAAGAGATATTCTTTTGTCTTAGTGATTACTTAGCGGTGGAAAGAGTCTGTTCCTACTCCCCAGTGGTTATTGATGCTTTATCTGTCCGAGATGAACATCTGGTCTCATTCAGGCTTCTTTTCCCTTTCACAATCTTCCAGAGCCCTCAAACTTCTCACCATTGCAAGACCTCATCATCTCTCCTTCCCAAATACTTCAGAGTTAAGATCTCAGATTTCCTTCTCACACTTACTCCAGGTACTATCACATTATTTGGTGGAATCTTAGGAGAAGTAGTGGAATAGGGGAGGATTTAGTGGGGAACTCTGGATGAAAATAAATTTGGAAGAAAAAATATTATTTGTCAGAAGTTCATGCAAATAAAGTTCACCTAGACAGAAAGAAGAAATAGGAGGTTATAGGAAATAGATGGTAAACCTGACATGAAGGGGCAATTTAAAGATGATGGGGTGGGAGGAGGAATTTCAGTTACCTGTTAGATACTTGTTAGAACTGTCTGTCAAAAGCAACATAGCTAATAAATTCATCATTTGCCCTAATTATAACTGCATCTTTTTGAAGTTATGGAAAGCAAGGAAAGAAACTGCTATTTCAGACATGATTTTTATCCAAAAAGAAGACCTGGTTACTAATATAAAAATAATGTCACCATTCCATCTTCAAATTGCTGATAGAATCAAACATGATTTGACACTCACTCTAAAATTGGAAATTATGGTCACTTGAAAATGTAAAGAATTATATACCAGGCTCATTTTTTTTTGTAATTGGCCAATTACAATAACATTTTAAATTTTATTTTAAAAATAAAGTTAAATCTGAACATGATATTTGTAATCACTATATCCAAGTATGTCTCTCAAACAACTCTTAGGTAGGCTCCTAGAAGTCTCAGAGGACTTAACTTAAATAAACAGTTTTCCACTTAAACATAATTACCATCTTATAGACTTATCCATAATGCATACATCATCCCAATTCAGGTACAAGCATCAACGTTTATATGATGTACTAGATGGAAGGAAAAAATTGCATCTATTTCCCTAATGCCCAACTCGCATCCTTTTCCGGAAAGGCAACACACTCCTAGTAGAGCACAGCAGCACAAAAGGAATAAATCCAGGTTGCCCAATAACCTTTACTTTCTGTGCCAGAGGCTTAAATTGCCTGGCCTTTTGCATCTCTTAATCAAATCACGCCCTGAGGCAACAATATTTTATAGTTCCCTTAGAGCTCCTCAAACGAAAGATGAAGGGCAACTCTGGGTATGTTTGTAAAGGTCATTTTTGTCCAGCGATCAGTCTGACTAGATAGACACTGAAATCTTTCCAATCCCAATATTCTGGGATTCTATTGCTAGTCCACTAGCAATATTCATTTCCTGGATACCACCTTGGTAGGTTGAAAACAGTCAGACTAATTACTCATGAAACATTCTCACCTTCCACGTTTAAGTTTCTTCCCAACTCTGATGGATCACCATAGTTACCATTCTAAAGACTCATGCTGTTTTGACCTGTATAACCTGGAAATGTTACTTCATGCTCAAATGAAGCTGTCACTCAAATTGATGGATGAAACTTCTGTGACAGTAAAAAAGATTCTAAGCTAAAAATTCATGTTGGACATGACTCTCAATTTTTAAACAGCTGATTAGACTGTTACAAAAAATCATGAGCTCAACAATGAATCCACTGATTGTTGAAAAATCAATGAGATCTAGTCATCTTCATGACGGAGACAATTTAAAGATTTTGTTCAAAGTTTCAGACTTGATCAAATAGCTCTTTTAACAACTGAAATGAAAGCTGGGTGTTTAACCTGTCAAAGACTGAACCTATAAAAGAGTTGAATCAGGATTATAAGTATAGTTTGTGCCTCAGAAAGGAAATATTGCTCTAGCTTCAGAAATCACTTCCTCAGGTTATGTCCCACAATAAGAAAAGAAACAATTGCATGACTTAATTATATGTCTTTTTTTCCCTGTACATTTTGATGTAGTGGGAAAAAATGGGTAATAATATCGACATACCACATAGAGAGAGAAACATCATTACATTCTAGATTTCATTAAGTTTCAAGGAAGCGAAGAGGCTGAGTTCAAAAACCTCATTTTATAAAGAAATAGAAAGCACAGAGAAGCAAAATAACTACCCAAATTCACAAATCCCAACATGATTTAAATCCAAGTATTCCAAGTTCCAAGCCCAGTGCCTTATTCACAATACCCTTCTCCCTCTAAAGATAACCAGGCATAATTTCTTGCCTCAAAAATGTTCTGCAAGAAATAGATCATCGGGTCAAGATTTTTTGGACCCTGAAAGATCTGAATTGATTATTGATGCAACTTAATATTCTACAAAGACACAGGAAAATTGTACACATCAAAATGAAATAACCCCGCCTTCAAGAGGTCGTGCTACCTTTCAATCCTATTACCGTATATTTTTGCATTTTCATCTTTATAAAATTTGCCCAACAGCTCCTCCAGAATTTCCAGTATTTGCAAATACAAACTACTTACCCAAGATTTCACTGTAAACCAAACATTTTCTGGAAATTAAGAAATCTTGCGCAGATATCAAATTTTCGCTTTCTTCTTAACATCAATTCAAAATGAACTTTTGGATTAACAGTCACAAGCTGCCCCTGGTGACCTAAGAGAAAAACGACTTGATTTTTTGAATTGTTTTCTACGTTGACATTTAGAGAAGCAAAAAACCAGGAATTGGTTCAGAGGGAGTTTTGAGATCAGTTAATAGACGTTCTTGAGAACTAACTTTAGAGAGAATATTAAGATTACAGGGTTGTTGAGCTAGGGATGACCAGGGCCTAGTACTGTAGACGGAAAACGGAGGCTCCGAGACCTCTCGGGGAAACCTGGGGAGACCCGGGAACAGAACGGAGTCGGGCCGCCTCACAGCAGAGCTTCTGGCGCTCTGGCCGGGTTTCCTTTGGAAGCGGCGAGCCAAATGGCAATAAGAAAGAGAGGACCGGAGGATTCTGGGAAGATGGCGGAGTAGGTCAGAAAACTCCCAATTCTCCACATTTCCCGGACAAAGGAAACAAATTTGCATTTCCAGGCAAACACAGACCACTGAAAAATAAGGGACCCAATCCCAGTCCTCCGGGCGCTGATTAATGAGGTGTGAAAAGCAAACACTTCCGGGCTCGCTCCTCCGAGGGAAAAAAAGCAGCCTTCGGAGCCTCGGGGCTAGCGGGGGTCCTCGGGAGCCCCCACGCGGACCACGGGAACGTTCTCCTCCCGGCCCACGTGAGGAGTCAGCCCGAATCCGTGCTGCTGACGGAGGGAACCTCGGCTGATTCGGAACACGTGGTCCGGCTGGGCAGCGGAGACGGTCTGTGGGCGGGAAGGAGCCGACACACCGGGAGTGCAGAATGGGGGGGGGGGGGCAGAGATGCTGATGGCTGGAGAGGGGAGCTCTTGGTTTGGGGTTCCAGGTCAGAGCGGGGAGCTGAAGGAAACCAGAGGCACCATTCCTCCCCCGCACCCAAAGGTGTGTGCTTACAGTAATAAATTCTTATTAAAAAAAAAAAAGCAGGTAAAGGAGAAAGACCCCCAATCATAGAAACCTCCCGTGGGAAAAGAGAAGACCAGGGTTCATCTTCAGAGGAGGATATTGAAGTTTAAAAAAAATATATTTTCTACCCCAACAGAACCGTGAAATGGCTTCCTACCCCCAAAAGAATTTATAGAACTCAAAAAAAGAAAAAAAAAAGACTTTAAAAAGTAAATGAGAGACTGAGGAAACACTAAAAAATAAATAAATAAAATAAGAGCAATCCAAGAAAAACAAGATGATTGTGAAAAGAAAATCAGCCAACTAGAAAAGGAGATCCAGAGTCTTAAGGAAGAAAAGGACTCTCTGAAATGAGAATTGGACAAAGGGAAGCCAGTGAAGCTATGAGACCAAGAAATAATAAAACTACGTATAAAGAATGAAAAATAGAAGAGAATGGGAGACATTGCATAAGAAAAGCAACAGATTAAGAAGAGAAAACATACGAATTATTAGATTACCTGAAAGTTAGGACCAAAAAAAGAATCTTGATATGATAATACAAAAAAAAAAAAAAAAAAAAAGAAGAAGAAGAAAGAAAGAAAGAAAGAGAAAGAAAAGAAAATTTTAAGAGATCAAGATGGGAAAGTAGAAATTGGGGGGGGGGGGGAAATCCATCAATTATCACCAGGAAGAGATCCTATATGCTAAATTTCAGAGTCACCCAGATCAAGAGAAAATGTTAAAATCAACAATAAAAAACCAATCCAAATATGCTTGGGGTTACAATTAGAGTCACACAAGATCTATTTCAGCTACAATAAACAAACACACAAAAAAAGCCACAGTCCTGGAATATTATATGTTGACAATCAAAAAAAAAAAAAAAAAAAAAAAACTAGGGTTGCATCCAAAAATACTATATCCAGCAAAATTAAGTATAATATTGAATGAAAAAAATGGACACTCGGTGAACTTTCAGATTTTCAGGATTTTTTCTCAAGCAAACTTGAACTCAATAGAAAATGTATCATCAATAAAGATGAAATTTAAAAAATTATTAGGAATTACTTTGTTCAACTATATGCAAGTAAAAGGGAAATCTAAGTGAAATGGATGAAAGTTTAACAAAAAAAAATCATAAACTGCACAGATTAACATAAGAAAAAAGAGAATATTTAATAATCTTAGAAAAATAAATTGAAGAAATCATCAATGAGTTTCCTAAGAAAAAATCTCTAGTGTTAGATGGATTTAGATGGATTCCACCAATTATTTAAGGAACAATCAACTATCATACTTTATAAACTATTTGAAAATAATGGGTATATTAAATTCATTTTATGACACAATTATGATTTTGATACATAAAATAGAAAAAGGAAAAAACAAAGAAAATTATAAACTAATTTCATTAATAAATACTGATGAGAAATTTAAAAAAAAAATACTAGCAAGGACATCACAACAATATAGCACAAAAGTCATACACTATGACCAGATGGGATTTATATCAAAAATGCAGAGCTGGTTCAATATTAGGAAAACTATCTGCAAAAGTGACCATATCAATAAGTTAAACAAAAACCATGTGATTATATATCATGCTCAAATATATGTAAATATGATTATATTAATAGATGTGGATGACAGAATACAACATCTATTCCTATTAAAAACACTAAAGAGCCTAAGAATTAACAAAGTCTTTCTTAAAGTGACAAATAAAACCTATACAAAACCAAGGGCAAGCATTATCTGGAACTCATACAAAGTAAAGTGAACAGAAATAGAACATTAAACACAATAGCAACAATATTGAAAGGACAATCAATTGTGAAAGACTTAGCTACTCTGATCAAGACAAGGATCCAAGACTATTCCAAAAAACTCATGATAAAACTCCCAAAGAAAGACTTAATTCTGAATGTAGATTGAAGCATACTATTAAATTACTGGCATTCTCAAAAAAGTGGAGGTATGGAAGGTCAATAGAAATTTGGAACGCAATTTTTAAAAAATTATTTGAAAAAAAAAACAAAAGTAATTGGAAAATATTTAAGGAAACAATTTAAAATAACTTTTTAAAAATGACATATCTATGCTATCAGCTAGATCTTTAAAAATACTGACATCCTCTTCCTGAGACCCTGCTTCCCACATTAATGTCCTCCCTGTTTTGACCTTTTCTTTTTCCCCCAAAGTACTTGACAAAGCACCACTCTCTCACCATTTATCTCAAACAAAAAGCATCCAGAATTCTTTTCAACTTGAATTCTGCCTTTGCCACAGCACAGCAATCCCCCTCTTCTCTGTAGTTCACGACTTGAACTCTTCTGAATGCTTTCAGGACCTGTTTCTTTTTCAAGAAAAGCAGTAAAATTTCATTAACATGGGTGTCAGGAAATTTATTGCCTTTAATATTTTGTGTTAGACACATAACAGGATTGCTTGCTTGAAATCTAGTCTATATAAAGATATTTACAATATATCAGTAGTCTGTGAGATTAAATCACCTTGACAAAATGGTTGGAACTTGAAATGGTAACTTATTAAAGCTCTCTCCTCTCTCTCTCTCTCTCTCTCTCTCTCTCTCTCTCTCTCTCTCTCTCTCTCTTACACACACACACACACACACACACACACACACATTTCAAATTTAATACTCTTAAAAAACAAGCCTAAAGTCTTGCCCTTTTACACCATATCACAAAGAAAACAATTTATTGTGAAGTATGTTGTGAAACACAGGAAACACTCTTGCCTGACTTTCTTCCCCATACTTGAGAACAGAAATATCCAAATGAGACCCAAATCTTAAATTCTGCAATTACTTTATAGTGCTAAATTTAAGAAGCTTTGCACATATCATGGACATGAGATATGCCTCTGTTCAAAATATATTTTAGGAAGAAAAGAGCCATCTGTCCGTCTTTGCATTTCGCCACCCTCACTTCTATTTCCCTTTCTAACATGGATACTTATGTTAAATTTTAAAGCTGTTGTCTGGCCAAGTTTTGATGTTAACCCTTCTTTTTAAAGGAAGTCTCGATTCTTAGTCATTAAAAGACCCCTCGCAGGCTAAGCGTTTCCTTATAGGTCATCATCTATGCTTTGAGTAGAATACTGGGTAAAACAAGCATTTTGATAAACAGCATGGATTTCTTGAATACACTTGAGTGTCAGTGTGAGAAGCTGTCCAAATTGAAGTGGAGATGACCATAGAGTGGTACAACCATTCTGGAAAGCAATTTGGAATTAGGCAAATAAGGTGACTAAAAACACTGACAAAATAAAGTCCCTCAAAAATCAAAATATTTAGAGCAACACCTTTCGCATGTAGTTGTCCATCATTGGGGGATTAGCAAACAAAATGTGATAAATAAATATAGTCATTCCTTCCACATTCTGGAATCTCTGAAATCTGGAAATTTTCTATAATTTTTTTGAACCTCCCTTTATACAAGAGAAGAAGTCTGATTTTTTTTTTTTTTTTTTTGTATGAGGTGTTTACAGCACTTTATGGAAAATTTGGATTGACATTATACAATTCTATACATATATTTTATACATTTCTGAATTTTTTGTACTGTATGTGTTGACAGCTTCTGCAAAACTCACCCAAATTTTCCATTTTATTTCTTATGCTCATCCATGATATATTGAAACTACAATGGGAAAAATCACTTAACCCTGTTTGCCTCAGTTTCCTAATCTGTAAAATGAGCTGAAGAGGGAAATGGCAAACAACTCCAGTATCTATTAAGAAAACCCCAAAAGGGTTCATAAACATGACTGAAAAACAACTAAATAAAAATGAAAATTAGGACATTATTGAGCTGTTACAGGATGATTTTAGAGACTCACAGAAAAATTTTCATGATCTGATGCAAAATCAAGTAAATGGACATAGGAAAAGAGAAAGGGGAAAGGTACCCTTTGATCCAGCAGTGTTACTATTGGGCTTATATCCCAAAGAGATACTAAAGAAGGGAAAGGAACCTGCATGTGCCAAAATGTTTGTGGCAGCCCTGTTTGTAGTGGCTAGAAACTGGAAAATGAATGGATGTCCATCAATTGGAGAATGGCTGAATAAGTTGTGGTATATGAATGTTATGGAATATTATTGTTCTGTAAGAAATGACCAGCAGGATGAATACAGAGAGGACTGGCGAGACTTACATGAACTGATGCTAAGTGAAATGAGCAGAACCAGGAGATCATTATACACTTCGACAACAATATTGTATGAGGATGTATTCTGTTGGAAGTGGATATCTTCGACAAAGAGAGGATCGAATTCAGTTCCAATTGATCAATGATGGACAGAATCAGCTATATCTAAAGAAGGAACACTGGGAAGTGAATGTGGACTACTTGCATTTTTATTTTTCTTCCCAGGTTATTTTTACCTTCTTGTGCAACAAGAGAACTGTTCGGTTCTGCACACATATATTATATCTAGGATATACTATACCTATTTAAGATGTATAAGACTGCCTGCCATCTAGGGGAGGAGGGTGGAGAGAGGGAACAGACAAGTCAGAACAGAAGTGAGTGCAAGGGATAATGTTGTAAAAAAATTGCTCAGGCATATTTTCTGTCAATAAAAAGTTATTTTAAAAAATTTTTTTAAAAGAGGGGAAAGGCAACACACATTAAGTTCCTACTATGTGTTGGGTACCGTGCTAAGCAGTTTTTACAAATATTATCTTATTTGTTTCCAGCAACAATCCTAGAAGGCAAATTCGATTATAATCCCTATTTTACAGCTGTGAAAACCAAGGTTTAGTGACTTGGCAAAGATCATACAATCAGGGAGTGTCCAAGGCTTCATTTGAAGTCAGGTCTTCCTGATTCCAGACCTACAACTCTATCCACTGTGCCATCTAGTGGCAATGTCTTCAGTGACTACAGCATAAGTAGAACAACCAAAAGAATTGAAAATAAAAGTTATAAAATTACAAAGAACACATTTGTCCCCAAAGAAGAGAGAGAAGGGACTTCTACTCCTCTCCAAAATTAAAGCATGTACAGATTGGAATCTTGTGGAAAATGATAAATTTTCTTAATGTGGTGAATGGTTTTGCTGAATTTTTTTTCTCCAGTTTTTGTCTGTTTTTGAAATATTCTTCAATACAACTGAAGACTACTCTCTGAGAAAGTAAAGAGCAGAGACATGGAGGAAGAAGAAGGAAATCTAGACAATATAAAAGAAAAACAATCAATGAAAATCTGCTTTTAAAAATAACAACTTAGTCACTGATAATGAACTTATAAGAGATGGGGTGAAAAAATCTGGCAAAGAGTAACTCCATCTATCTATCTATTTATCTATATGTTGTTTGATATGCATTGAGAAATTGATGCTTTATCAAGCACTTTGTAAAAAAAAAAAAAAAAGGACAAGTCAAAGTAAAAAGAACATTAGTGCAGGAAAGTATTCCTCAAGAACAGAATGTCAAGAGGGCGTGTGTGTGTGTGTGTGTGTGTGTGTGTGAGAGAGAGAGAGAGAGAGAGAGAGAGAGAGAGAGAGAGAGAAATCCAAAGAAAGAAGGAAAAACTATACAAATATTTACAAACCACAGTTCTACAATTGGGTTCAAGTTTTTCATAAAAGAAATCTTGGATTTTCAGGGTTAAATAAAGGCCATTATAAGATTTCATATTTTTTGTTTTAAGTCCAGATTTTTCTTTATTGTTTCTGATTAATAATTATTGTATAAATTAGAGTCTTGAAAAGCAAAGAAAGATTAAAAATTGTCCATTTCCTTAGTCAAGGTCCATTTCTGATGAACTCTCAGAGACTAAGGGTTGAAGTAAACAATCCGTTTAATAAAACATAGTTATGTCCTCTCAGGTAAAAGCAGTTTCCAAGACAGTTAAAAACTGTCCAGAGGAAAGTAAATGTGAGCAAAAGTTATCAGTAAGAATGTTAAGACAATGATCAAAGAAATTCTCTGAGGTCTTGAGAACTTCCTGCCAGAGTTTTAGAGTTGACTCAAACTGGCCCGCAAATGGGTATCAGATTAATTCACCCAAATTAATTCATCTCTTCTATAAATTCTTTATTCACAATAGTACCAGTTAGTATTGTGAGAATGCAAGAGGTAAACACTAATATACCTTCTAGCTCTAATAGTATTATGAATATTTGAAAATGGAAATACATATATTTAGATAGATAGATGGATAGATTGAAACACATTCAATCTAAGGAAATAGAATTGTGTATTCATTCTATTTAAATGCTAAAATCTAAATTTATTACAGCAAATTCTTGATTTCCACCATGAAATCTGTAACTTTTGATAAAAATTGTAACTTTTTGACTTATCCAGTTTATAATAATAGAAACTTCATTATGTTTAAAAAATCCTCAATATTATGTTTTATTCAGAAAAATTATCAAATTTCTGTCCTACTCAAATGCTCAAACCAACAAATCCCATTATCCTACTCAAGCTGATAATCCTTTCTTTGTTATAATACAAGATGCTTATAAAGATCTGGGCTGCCTTTTATTCTTTTGGTTACTTGGCCTTTGTCTTCCAAATGTTTGAGCATTTGAAATCATGCAAAATATAAAGATTACAAACTCTGAAATTGCTTATCAAAATGCTTGTAGAGATGTGAAAGGCTAATTTCTGGTAGTGAGACATCATGACAAATATGTTCTAAGTTCATTAAAAATATTGTGTTGCAAATTTTTTGTGAGATTGTAACCCAAGGCCTCAGTGAACTACAAAGTCAAACCTCTAAAAGAATAGTAAAATCTTAAATACCAAATGTAATTTCAGGAGAAAAGATGTGCCCGGGCAGAGTATACCACAAAGAACTGTCCATACGTTTAATTGATCTTAGTTACAGACAAATAAAACCTGCCACATTTCAGTGTACTATTAGAAATAGCAAAAACAGTTTGGATGTGATAAAGTAATTTGGGAAAACTATAATTCCAGGCAATCTTCTATGGAAAAGAACACATTTTTATTTGTCCTTCATGCTCCAAGAGGACCATGACATCAGCATGCTAATGAATTGGATGCCAATGAGGGAAGGCTGTGCAGACACCAGCCTCATTTTCCCCTTCAGAGCCATTTGGGTTCAATGGTCAGATATAGATCAGGAAAACTGGGGGTGGCCCTGGAGGCAATGGGAGAGCTCAGTCTTTTTAAGCTAAGATCTCAGTTTGACTGAAGTTACATCCATTCAGTGATTGAAACTAAGGGAGCAATTAAAGCAAAGACTCTCCTCTTTCATCTTGTCCAGAAAAAATCCAAATAAATAAATGAATGAATCTGGGAGGGGAAAATCCTCATGGTTTCTGCTTTTTAATGAGCCAGGAAACATAATTCAAACAAGAAATTACCTTGAATAGCTCAGCCTCAAATGCAAGAACCTATGGTAGCTGGAAGAATATAACAAGGATAAAAGGACCAAAGATCTGATCTTTTGATGTTAGATAAACATAAACACTACAGTATAGATATCACATTATAAACAATTACCCTATGTGAGTATATGTATATGTTCACGTATGTGTGTTTATATATGTATATGTGTATATATGTGTACAGGTATATGTGTGTATATACACACGTAATCACAACAGCAGCTTGCAAGGATATTGGCATTGCATGCAATGGAAAAAGAAACATAGATTTTTGTGAGCAAGAATCTGAATTCCAAAGAGTTAGCTTCAGAAAATGGAAATCAGGTCACATAAGGACGTTGTCCCAGAGGCTAAAGACAATAGAGATAGAAAAGTGGGGAGAAGGGAAGATGAGAATGATTCAAGAATATCAGGGGAAAAAACACCTGAAAAGCAAAATAAACCAAATGGTAAAAGAGGCACAACAATTTACTATTAGAAAAACTCATTCAAAATTAGAATTGGATAAATGGAAAATGAGGTACAAAAACTCAATGAAGAAAATAATTCCTTAAAAATTAGGATTGAGCAAAGGAAAGCTAATGACTTGTGAAACATCAAGAAACAAACAAAAATCAAAAGAATTTAAAAATAGGGGAAAATGGAAAATCAATCAACCTGACAAATAGATCAGTGAGAGATAAGCTGAGAATTACTGAACTACCTGAAAGATAAGATTTTTAAAAAGAGCCTTGACATTACATTTCAAGTAATTATCAATGAAAACTGCCCTGATAGCCTAGAACCAGAAAATAAAACCAAAATTCAAAGAATCTAACAATCATTTCCTGAAAGAGATCCCCAAATGAAAATTCCCAGGAATATTATAATCAAATTCTAGAGCTTCCAGGTCAAGAAGAAAGTATTGCAAGCAGTCAGAAAGAAATAATTCTAGCTGGACAAGATCTCAAACTGTCTTACAAAGCACTAATCATCAAAGCACTGTTACTGGCTAAAAAATGAAGTGGTGGATTACAGGAATAAATAGGTATATAATACATAGAAGTAAATTACTATAGTAATCTGATGTTTGATAAACACAAAGATCTAAGATTTTGAGACAAGGTTCCATTATTTAACAAAAACTTCTGAGGAAATTGGATAGTGATTTGGCAGGAATTAGGAATAGACCAGCATTTTATACTATATACCAAGAGAAGGTCAAAATGGGGCATGATAAAGAGTGATACTATTAGCAAATTAGAGATCATGGTATAGTGTACCTATCAGATCAATAGAAAGGGAAAAATTTATGACTAAAGAAGAAATAGAAAGCAATACAGTTTATAAAACTGTTCATTTTATTACATTTAATTAAAAAGGTTTTGCATAAACAAAAGCAAAAGTGGCCAAGATAAGAAGAAAAACAAAACTCCTTGGGGGGGGGGGGGTTATATCAAGTTTCTCTGATAAAAGGGTTGTTTCTCATATATAGAGAATTTATCAAATTAATAAAAATATAATTCATTCCCCAATTGATACATGGTCAAAGGCAGTTTTCAGAAGAAGAAATCAAAGTTATCTATAGTAATATGAAGCCCTGAATAACTATTGGTTAGAAAAATGTAAATTAAAACAACTCTAATGTACAACTTCACACTTATCAGGTTGGCCAATATGACAGAAAAAGGAACATTTTATAGGGTATGTGGGAAAATTGGAACAGTGATGTATTATTGGTGGAGATATAAACCGATCTGACCATTTGAACACCAGTTTGGAACTCTGCCCAAAGAAATATAAAAACTGTATATATACCCTTTGTCATAGCAACACCACTACCAAGTCTGCATCCCAAAAAGATTTTTTTAAAAAGAAGAAAGTAAAAAGACCTATGTATAAAAAATATTTACAGCAGTTGTATGTGTGTGTGAAAATTGATGAGATGCCCATCAATTGTGGAATATCTGAACAAGTTATGTTAAATAATTGTGATGAAATATTATTGTGCTATGTGAAATGATGAGCAGGATGCTTTCAGAAAAAAAAAAAAAACTATGAACTGATACAAAGTGATTTTATTTATGTCTTCCACAGATTCTATGGGCATTGATGAAAGAAAGTGATTTGGGTTATGTTATGATTTTGCTTGCTTGGTCTTATGGTTTTGTAAATGTTCATGATTAAAAATTAACAGTGTCATCTTGGCTGATTTATCTAAATGGGAAGTACTCTGGTAGGTTTTCAGGAGCTAGTTATGGATAGTAGGTATATAAATCCTTCTACATAGGATTACTCCTTGCAGCATCATAACCACCTACTCCAGGAATGCCCACTTGGCAGAATGAGTGCAGGTGGAATGAATGAGTAAGGGGGGGGACAGAAAGGGAGAAAAGAAGAAGTGTGGGTGGATTTTCTACTTGTGCTAACTTACAATCTGAGGAAGTAATTATATGGAGCATTTGCCAAGTTTGTCACAAAACAGAACTGCTGATATATGCATATCACTTCCAAAAAGAGAGATATTACTGAACAGTTAAAAGCACCTAAAAAGTGGCTGGGAAATTCTTCTAATTGGGTGCAGCCATTGGCCTTGGTATGACTCTGAGAGTTTGGAAAACAGAGCCATAAAATGACATTTTGGTTAGCTACTTGAGGTAAATGATAACAAATCAAATAAGGAGGAAGAGCTGCTCATCTCACTTTGCTTCTTTTTTTTTTCCTGACAAGTAAATTGATTTTTAGCATGAAAAAGCAGAAAAATGGAGAGCAAGAAATTGAAACCAAAGGTAATCAAGGAAATAATTTTAAAAGCTTCTACCTATCCTTATTAACTACAAGTCACCAACTAAAGTGTGGTTTTCATTATGAAGTCGTTGATCTATAACTCATCTGTGGTCAATGAATTATTACCAGACCAACACAGGTACTATAAGAAGTCCTTACCTAGAGAAGTCATTCTCTAACTGATCTAACATTCTCCAAACTGATCTGATTTTATTCTGGTTCAATAGTTTGTTCTTCTCTTCTCGTCTCTTTTTCCTTTCTCTTCTCCTTTCCTTTCCTCTCTTTTCTCCCCCCTCTCTCTTTCTCCCTCTCTTTTTTCTTATTCTTTCTCACTCTTTATCATTCATTTACTTTCTCTTACTCTCTTAATTTTCTTTTTTCTTCCTTCTCTCTCTATTTTTATCTCTCTCTCATTTACTTTCTCTTACTCTCTTAATTTTCTCTTTTCCTTACACTCTCTCTCTGTTCCCATCTTGTTGTATGTGTGTGCCTGTGTTTCTCTCTGTGTATGTGTCTCTTTCTGTCTCTCTCTCTTATTTATTTTCTCCCTTTCTTGCTTTTTTCTTTTTCTTTCTCTCTCTCTTTTTATCTTTTTCTTTCTTTCTCTCTTTCAAAATAAACAGAAACTTTCTTTCTGCTCAGTGTCTTTTTTTTAAGGAAGAAAATAAGAATCTGGCTTGGAATTAAGTATATGAGTGTTATTTCTAGGTTTGGGATTTCCTGTCATGAAGAGACATTAAGGCTCTCTCTTCCATCATTTAAGGAATGTCTTCGAGTTGGAATCAAGAAATAACTAACTTCAGAGCTAAACAGATACAATTGAAATAGATTGGAAGGTGACTATGGGAATGGATAGAAAACTACACCCATTTGCTTTGTGCTGTTAAATGAGCAACCCTATTTTATCATCTCTAGCAGCAGATAAATGAGATAACTGAAAAGCATAAGCCTTTAAGGGATCCAGAGATCCTTGGGAGTGAAATATACTATTGAACTAGCTAATACTATCAGAGTGAAAAACATTTAAAATTAGAGGTTTATTGGGCTGCTGTGTGAGACATAAAATCACCAAAAGGTGATTTTATGCAGCCTCAGCTTGACAGCCTTATAATATACTGAGAACTCTCTTGAGTGTCTCAGTTCAAGGAAGATGTCATAAATTCAGCTCGATAAAAACTTAAGATAGACCAAAAAAAGAAGACCCTTAACATTTATCAATCAATCACTAAATGTGTGCCCAATGCCTTCACATAGAAGCTAAGAAGTTTAGAGGATAATAAAGAATCAGAAAATCATTACTTCTCCTTCTCTAGGACTTTACACTCCAGATGGAAATTCAAGATTGCCTTCTAGAAACAACTGGCAATTAAAATAAAGAAATTAATTGCTAAAAGGGAATCGAATTCTAGAACTTCAGAGAAGGAAAAATGTCACACTCAACTGGAATAATCAAGAAGTATTTTCTGACGTGAATTTATCTTGGGTTTGACGTTGGAAGAAGTATGGAATTGAGATGAGTGCAGAGAAGGGAAGCAGGCACTTCAAGCAGGAACAAAAGTTGTGAGCAAAGGAAAGAGTGTTTCCCATGATCAAATAAGATAACATTTGTAAAAAGCACTTAGCACCTGGCACATAGGAGGTGTTATATAAATGCTTGTTTCCTCCCCCTTCAGGGTAGATACTATCTGGTCTTTATATTGATATTTGGTATATAGTTAGTAACTTGATAAATGTTTGTGATTTCTTTGTTTCTTCCCTTCAGCCAGCAGCTACTTTGGGCTCCAGAGCTTTCCTTTCCTATTTCTTTTTCTATATTTCAAGGATATATAACATGGTTCCTAATTCTCCATTTTCTGTTACCTGACTAATCTGATAAATGAATCATGCTAATGTTCTGAGAGGGTGCTAAATAATGATTGTGTTATATTTTATCAAGTGACATATTTGCCTTTTAACAGGGACCTTCTGGGAACAGTGCCTAAAGGAGAAATTAATGGTGGGCAATCAGTGAAGAGAAATATTTTGCAGTCCTCCAACAACAAACAATAGATTCTATATTAGAGAGTGAATATGGATGGAGTACAGTTTGGCAAAATATAAACTAATGAAAACTGTCTTGATTTGTAAAGAAACGAGCAATTTAAAGAATGGAAAATTAAAGGAAATAAGGCACAAAGGGAAATAAAGGAGATGAAATAAAGCACTAGTTTCTTGGGAAATGATAAAAGAAGAATGAAACTACAAGACAGATTTCTATGGAAAGCAATGGAATCCCATATCTAGAATTATATGAAGAAAATCACACACACAAAAAAGATCTACTCACAATGCTCTTAAGCACATTTGATAAGTATAAGAAGTGCACTATTTGATAAGTATTCCCATTTCTTTATTAAGTAGCATTATAACTGTCATCACAATACATAAATACCTCCTTGTGCCCATGAACAGGCAACGTGTTTCAGGAAATATAAAATAACACGAAAAGAAATGTTAAGGGGCCTTCCTTAACAAGCCTGTGCTGGTGGAGAGAAAAAAAATGAAGGCACGTTATCCCAGATACAAAGTGTTCAGTAGTTTCACGTCCAAAATAGGAACACAAAATCTAGAATTGGAAGGAATGTTAAATATAATTTATTCATTTTTATTTATTTATTCATTTCTGAGGCATGGAAAAGTTGAATGACACACATAGGTCATAGGTCACATAGATAGGAAGTTTCAGAGACAGAGTTAGAAGCCGAGTCTTTCCAATCCAAATGACCATTTCTCTCTGCAGTATGAGCCACCCACTCTCATCAGATTGGATTGGATTGGATTAACTATATATATATATATATATATATGATGTGTGTTCATTTATACAGATATCTGTATATCTATATAAGGACCATGAATCAGGGAGATGATGCTATGGCATCCAAGTAAATTGGATTTATGTAAGAAAAGGTAAATAATGTTCCTCCTAAATGTTTTATTTTACTGTGTTCTCTATAGTTCCTGGGACTCCTGGAATTTTGAGTGTTAACTATGGAACAAATTGTGGAATTGGAGAAGGGATAGGAAAACTCTCATCATATCTTCCATCTAAATTTTCCATTCCAAATGGTCTGTTGCACCTGCTTGAACAGAAAATCCTGGAAGATAAGCTCATTCCTACGCTTCTGAAACTATGGGCAATGAAGTATTTATTAAGCACCAATGAAGTATTTATTAAGCCAGGCACCGTGCTAGTGCTGGGGCCTCAGATACATAAGCCAGACAGTCCCTGTGCTCGAGGAGCTTACATTGTAAGGGAGAAAACCACACATGTGCAGTGTAGAACTCACAAGGATGTTGAGAGGAGCAACTGGGTGGGAGGCTGGAGTGTAGAGCGCTGAAATGGCCAGTGTTGGGGGCATATTTAACATGTATAGGACCGCTTGCCATCTGGGGGAGGGGAAAAGTCGGAACAGAAGTGAGTGCAAGGGAAAATGTTGTAAAAAATTACCCTGGCATGGGTTCTGTCAATAACAAGTTATTAAAAAAAAAAAAAAAGAAAGAAAGAAAGAAAAGAAAAGAAATGGCCAGTGTGAAAGAGTATGGCCCCATGTTGGCAGGGGAGTAAAATGAGGTTCCATGAGTGCCGAGCCCATCCTCTGGGAACAGAGCTTGTCTAAGAATTGGTTTTCAGAAGGTAAGAAAAGGAGGAGTCCACTCCTGTGGTAAAGAGAATGATCTTTTAATTGCCTGCCTCCTCCCCACACCTAAGCTTTCTATGGCGCTGCCCTAATCTTCATACTCCGAGTCACAGAATTGGGACCCTACAGAAAGTATAAGGACCAAAGGGTGGAAGGAGTGGGACTTAGATCCCCCCAAATCCTTACAACTAGAGTTCTCTGAGAATGAGATGGGCTGTCTCAGCCGCTGGTAGGGACATTGTCTATCCGTTTGTTAAGGATAGAGGGTCTCCTCCAAATCTGAGGTTCTTGTTTCCATACTTAGCTAATCCCTTTATCAACCAACATTTAATAAAAGATTACTATTCACTATTTCATTTCTACCCACACAAAACTCCTTGCTGTTCTTTTCAAATGGCTTCACCACTTCTGACTGTGCGCTTTCACACCTGCTGCTTACACATCTACATGTGTCCTTGGCTTTGTCAGGCAGGCTCCCTCCTCTCCCTTGACAGGCCTATTAATAAATTACACCTCCTCCACAAAGCCATCTTTCTTCCATGCTCGCCACCCCTCACATTACCAAACCAACTCTTCTGTTTATTCGCTGCTCGTTCCACACTGTGGCTACACATTTCAGTAATTTGTACAGTGTCGCTGCACTTCCGTGCCCCGTAGCCTTGTTATTTATGCCAAGGCCAGCTCTTTGGAACAGAAAACTCCTTTTAAGGAGCCCCCAACGAAGGGCAGGTAGATGGCACAGTGGATGGAGCACTGGCTCTGGAGTCAGGAGGACCTGAGTTCAAATGTGGCTTCAGACAGGCTTTCTTTTATTGGGTTAGCTATAAATATTTTACTGAATCTAGTTTTTTTTAAATCAAGTCAAACTTTATATTAACTATAAATGTATAATTGAATCTAGTCTTTTTAAATCAAGTCAGATTTTATTTAACTATAAATATATAACTAAATCTAGTCTTTTTAAATCAAGTCAAATTTTACATTAACTATAAATGTGTAATTGAATCTAATCTTTTTAAATCAAGTCAAATTTTATAGTAACTAAATACATTAGATATTTAAATAAATTTTGAATTCTTTGAAAGTAAAGAAATTCTTTCATAAAGTAAATATTCATTCCTTAATGAAAAACATCTATGATGAGTTCTGATCTAGATTTTCATGTAAGAGCTTTGCTTAATATAGATCAATACTTATAGGTAAGTTATATAGGCAAGGCTTTACTGTGACTTTATTTATTAAGACATTTTTCTTTAAAAAAATAGACGTGCAATATAAATCCATATTCATATGTCCTTTTGGTAGTACTTAAAATATAGTACTTCAGATGACAACTCTATTATCTCCTAAAGGGTAAGTCATTTCCAAAAGGTCAAAGCACAAGACATGTATTGGAACAGGGAGTTCTAAAAATGGAGCCTAGCCATGAAAATCAGCCAGCCTTTCAATGTTCTGAGCAAACTAATTCAATAGAACTATCTTTTGCAGATAGGACAGGAAATGTTCACTTCTCTTGTTTGCCTCCCTCTCTCAGTAATACCCCCTACACTTAATGAAGTGTTGAAACCTATCAGCACATTCTTGTCGGCAATAGGACCGAGGCACATTTCACATAAGGAAAAATCTTAATGAAAAGTGACAACCTGCCTCCTCACGGTGATTCAATTTTAGTCCAATCTGAGAATTTGCTAATACATGTGTCTCCTACTTGATTTTCATCCCCCTTAGCTTTCTGTTGATGCAAGATTAATCAAGCACATCATTTCCCCGCCCCCTCATAAGTAAATTCAGAATCAGTCCAAATGTACTGTCCATACTGAACCTGGCCTTGAAGAGACAGGACATTATTTTGCTTCTCCTGGCTCCCTGAAAAGAGCATTTCATTGCCAGTGAATAGTCAGCCCCCAAGCCTGCTGTGGACCTCAGCCTGGAATTCACCTCTGCTTGTAGACCTGGGGCAATCACCTCCAGCCCTGTAGTTCAGATCCATACAGACATTCAAGTTAACAAATATCTATGGGACAAACTGTGTCCCATGGGACGTGGTGTTGGGGAACACACTAAGTTTTAGTCATCTTTGGTCCCTTCATTGAGGGAGCAATCGAGGGACCTTTTTTGCTCCATTGAGGTTATTCCCTAACTGGGATTGCAGCATACACATAAATAACTACATGACAAGATATAAATTATATCTCATTATTGTTAAGGGACAGGTCAGTTCTCCGAGCCTCCACAGCTGTGGATCACAGCATCTGAAGGAGTTGTGGGGCAGCCTTTGCTGACACAGGTGCTGCGGACTGGGAACGAGATAAATTGGAGGTGGAGGAAAGAGGAGGGAGGAGGAGGGAGGTCAGACAACGCAACGGCCTCTAAGTCAGAGAGGTCAGAGAATAACAATGGCCTCTCAGTCTCCTTGAATCATCCTCTCACAAGAGGAGATCCATTCTGGGTTGGATGTCCAGCAGCCGCTGTCAGGTGGCTCCTGTGTTTTCCAACACATTATGTATCTATTAGCCACAAACTTAGCTAAGATGCTCTTGAATCTTTATGATTATATATGCATACATATGTGTGTGTATATATATGTGTGTATATATTACTTTTTGATTATATATGTATCATAGCATATCTAGAAATAGATATATATGTACGTATATAGATAAATATATATACACTATTTATATTATATACATATTCATCAGTAATTGGCTTATACCAGTGGCTCTCAAAGTATGGTCTAGCAGGGGTCCTCAAACTTTTTAAATAGGAGGCCAGTTCACTGTCCCTCAGACTGTTGGAGGGCGGGACTATAGTAAAAACAAAAATTTTGTTTTGTGGGCCTTTAAATAAAGAAACTTCATAGCCCTGGGTGAGGGGGATAAAAGTCCTCAGCTGCTGCATCTGGCCCACGGGCCATAGTTTGAGGATCCCTGGAGAGAATCCTGGGGACTTTTAGAGGGTCTACAAATTCAAAAATAGTTTTTGGAAAAAAAAATTTAAATTAAAAATAAAAGTTTTTATTTCCAATATGGTAAATGTCTATAAATATAATCCAGATAAACAAAAACACTTTGGAGATATCCTCAATAATTTTTAATAGGATGAAGATATTGAAAACAAAAGTTTGAGAACCACTGGCTTATACTAAGAAGTTATGAAATGCTTGCTGGCTGACATTACCATTCAATGAAACTACTGAAGTTCCTATGGATCATATATAAAAGGCTGATTCACCCTATCTCTCTTCCATTAACAAGCTGTTATTGTAGAAGATTGAATTATTTCAAATTAGAGTAGAAGGAATCTAAAAATTCAATCTAGTCTAATTCTATCATTTTCTGTAAAGATAAAGAAGTTAAGCTCCAAAATCTGACATTGTGGCCCATCAGCTTTTTCAGCAGATTAGAATCCAACTCTCATGACATCAGTCCAGTTTTATTTAGCTCTATCATGCTACCATGGACCAATTCCATTTTTATATAGCATGTTCAGGACCTGGATGATGTAAAGATGTGAAGTAAGGTTAAGCTGAGAATGAATTCTGTGGTTTATAAAGCTATTATGCAGTAGGGCTCAGAATGCCATTGAATCCAACGGGGAATCATTTTTTCTTCCATTTGAGGGCAGGAAGATTGTTTTCCCAAAAATTTACATATATATGTGTATAAGTATACATGTATTATATGTGTGTAAACATTGACTGGATAAAGGTGATATTCCATATGTGTATGTATGTTTATGTATCTGTGTGTTATGTATATGTATATATGTATCTCTGTGTTATATATATATATGTATGTTTATAGGTATCCGTGTTAGGAACCTAATAGAACTTAAGCATATCAGGCAGGGAGGGTAAGAAAAGGAAAGAATTCATTTCTGTTAAGTTAAAAGAGTCACAGAGAGGGGGAAAATTGAAACTGGATAAAGGTTTTCTTCCCATTAGATTTCAAGTTTCTCAATAAACTGGGAAAACATTTTTACAATCAAAGGTTCTGATAAAGGCCTCATTTCCAAAATATATAGAGAACTGACCCTAATCTATAAGAAATCAAACCATTCTCCAATTGATAAATGGTCAAAGGATATGAACAGACAATTCTCAGACGAAGAAATTGAAACTGTTTATAGACATATGAAAATATGCTCCAAGTCACTATTAACCAGAGAAATGCAAATTAAGACAACTCTGAGATACCACTACACACCTGTCAGACTGACTAGAGTGACAGGGAAAGATAATGGGGAATGTTGGAGGGGATGTGGGAAAACAGGGACACGGATACATTGTGGGTGGAATTGTGAACACATCCAGCCATTCTGGAGAGCAATTTGGAACTATGCTCAAAAAGCTATCAAACTGTGCATACCCTTTGATCCAGCAGTGTTTCTACTGGGCTTATACCCCAAAGAGATACTAAAGAAGGGAAATGAACCTGTATGTGCCAAAATGTTTGTGGCAGCCCTGTTTGTAGTGGCTAGAAGCTGGAAAATGAATGGATGCCCATCAATTGGAGAATGGCTGGATAAATTGTGGTATATGAATGTTATGGAATATTATTGTTCTGTAAGGAACGACCAGCAGGATGAATACAGAGAGGACTGGCAAGACTTACATGAACTGATGCTGAGTGAAATGAGCAGAACCAGGAGATCATTATATACCTCAACAACGATACTGTTTGAGGATGTATTCTGATGGAAGTGGACCTCTTTGATAAAGAGAGCCTTAATTGATCAAAGATGGACAGAAGCAGCTACACCCAGAGAAAGAACACTGGAAAATGAATATAAACTGCTTGCATTTATGTTTTTCTTCCCGGGTAATTTCTACCTTCTGAATTCAATTCTCCCTGTGCAACAAGAAAACTGTTTGGTTCTACACACATATATTGTATCTAGGATATACTGCAACCCATTCAACATGTAAAGGACTCTTGCCATCTGGGGGAAGGGGTGGAGGGAGGGAGGGGAAAAATCAGAACAGAAATGAATGCAAGGGATAATGCTGTAAAAAATTACCCTGGCATGCGTTCTATCAATAAAAAATTATTAAAAAAAATAAAAAATAAAAAATAAATAAATTAAAAAAAAAAAGATTTCAAGTTTCTTGAATCCCTGTTTTGTGCCATATTTAACTCATATATTTAGTGCCTTTCTTTTAAGTAGCTACTTAATAAAATGCTGAACAAATAAAATGTCCAGTGTGACAAAAGACTTTATGAAGAAGACAAGACTTGAAAGGAATCTTTAATGATTTTATATATATGTCAATATATATGTCAATATATGATGTATATTATACGATATATAAGAATCTTACGCAATGGAAACTACAACAATCTCCTACAGATCTCAAGACACATCTGCCAAAACTCTGAGTAGTGACCACCACATCACAAGGTCAGCTGCCGTTTCTTATTTCCCTCTTGGACATCCTAAAGGTTGTAGAACCATGTCACTCAAAATTCATAAAATGTATTTCTTTATTGCTCGTTGCCACTGTTTTCTGCAAATAACATAAAAATCCTTCTGTAGGTCAGCAAACATTTATTAAGCACTTACTATATACTAGGCACTGTTCTAGGAGCTAGAAAACAAAGAAAGGCAAAAATAGTCCTTACTCTCCAGAGGTTCACTTTCCAATGAGTAAGACTACATAAATAATTAAGTATTATTTAATTTCCTTTCAGGTTTTCAGGTTTTCAGGAAACAGATTCTGGAAAAAGAGGGATTTGAATTGATATCCTGAAGGAAATTATGGAAGCTAGGAGCCAGCAGTGAGGAGGAAAAGCATTCCATGTATATGGATAGGAAAAAAATTTCAAATGTAAATATTTTTGATCAATCCTGATCCTTTATGAATGTTTACAGGGAACCCTGGCTAGCTCCTTCTTAGTTTCTCCTCTCTGAATAACTCCTGTTTCTGCTAAATTTTGTCCTTGGAGCCAATCATCTTTTCCTTTAAGTCAATCTTCCATTTGTCTCCAGTAGATCTGATATGACTAAGTTCTAAAGGGTCTCAACCCTACAGGAAAATCATTTCATTAAACCTTAGATGTGGGCAGAAAAACTTAACTCTCCTCTCAGCAATTTCCTAGTCCAATTTTTCTCAATTTCTTGGTTATGGTCTGGAAAATTCTTCTTTTTTCTCCCCTAGATTTCTTTTTTGGAAGCTTCAGACGAAAAGAAGTGAAAAGTCATTCCCCTGCTGCTTCTCCATTCCCAGCAGCTCAAGCCTCCAACTTGCTGGAAGGGCCATCTTCTTTTGCTCTTGACCCATTCTATCCATATCAGCTTGAAGAGCAGCCTGGAGGCAGTGGCAATGATTGCCAGTGTCCTTATTTATCTCTAGTTTAGCTAGTCCAAGGATTTGCCCTGATTTCGAGGTTGCTCACTCTCTGTGTCAGTTATCATTCTTCTGCTCCCTCTATACTGTTCATAGCCTGGGGTCTCTCCTGCAACTGCAAATATCTTTCTGTTCAAAGCCTTGTTTCCTCTGTCCCCATTTCAAATAAAGGGTCTTATGTCATAAGGCCCTAGAATTTGGAATGGAAAAGATCCTCAGATAGCTTTTGATATATTCTCTTCATTTTACAGAAACCAAGACCTTAAGGGGGAGGGAATAATTTGTCCAGGCTCACATAGGTAGTAGGCTCAAGATCAAAATTTTTTGTTCCAACATCCACTGGCTACAAATCCAGGAGTTTCTACACCAATCCATCTCCCTTTGTTCTCCCTTCTTTACAAGGGTAATGAATAATACATCCTGAGTCTCATCAACAAAAAGCTGCTCTCTAGTTGCTCTACAACCTGTCACCTTCTCTAAATCTCCAACCCCAGAATACAGAATTCAAATCTTCTTTCTTAGGATGGTTTATCCTTTGGTTTCCAAAATTTGAAAAAAAAATTAAAATAATAGCAGCAATGGCAAAAAAAACGGCTAACATTTATAGTGTTTTAAAGTTTACAAAGTATTTTACAAATATTATTTTATTTGATCACCACAAAAAGCCTGGGGGGTAGTTGTTATTATTATCCTGGTTTTATAGACAAAGAAATTAAGGAATACAGAGGTTAGATAATTGGTCCAAGCACAAATAGTTGTTAAGTGTTTGTTACTAGATTTGAACTCAGATCCTCCTGTGAATGGGGAAAGTTTGATATGATTTCCTCCTTGAGAAGCAATTCCCACCTTATGGATGGACAAAACAATTCTGGGAATGTGTAGAACACACTGACCTAGTCCATATCTACCCATCTCACATGTTGAGAATACATGTCTCAGGGTCAGCAAAAGACATGTCTTTGTTTAAATTTGAATTTATGTGTTGTTTCCCATCACCCACTGATCCAGCAGCACCTGTTTTCCCAGCCAATGTCAGATTGTTTTAATGATTGATGCTTCCTGATAGTTTTTTTAAAAACAGCTTTCGTGCTTAGAATGTAAGGTGGAATTCTGAGCCAATGAGGATGAACTAGCAAGGGGAGGGGATTAATATTGCAGCGAACATATATATTGCTTGACACTTATTGCTCAGGGCCTCACTTTTACCTCTTGAATGGTGAGAATGACAAACTTTTTCTTTACACCTTGAGACATCTCTGAAATTTATTGGGTGGGCTACGTACCACACATCCTGGGAAATTTGCTTTAGTATAATATAAAAAGTACCAGTTCTAGAATCAAAAAAATATGGGTTGGGTCCATGAGTCTACCTATGTGATCTTCAGCAAGTCACCTTAATGAGTTTCTATTTCCTACGTACAAAATAGGAATGATAATATTTTTACTATCCACTATCCTATAGCTAATAGATAAGAAAATAAGAAAATGTATTTAGAGCATAATATAAAGTGTTTATAAATAAGCAATCATTATTATTCAAGGATCTTTATACATTATCACTCATCTAGATCTTTTTAATCCTTTCCTGCCCTTTATTTCTACCCTTCGATAAATGTTCCACGAAGGATCTATCCAACCTGCTGAATGCTTTTCTCTAAAACTTTTAAGATCACATGCATGTGAAATAATAGTAAGTACTTCATGAATTTAAATGCTGGTTTGAAATTGCATTGCTAAATCATTGGGAGTCTTACCATAATCTAGACAATGTCTTCTCCATCCTCATGGTGATTTTGGAATAGATTTTTAAGCCAATCTTTTTGGATTGTCCATACTTCTTTTTGAGGAGATCATACAGTGTTCTGGGATTTGATGGGAAGAGCATGATATTATCTGCAAATAAGAATCCAGTGACTGCATATAGTACCGATAGAGTACAGCTTCTAGGAGAAATAAAGCAATCATTTTAAGGTCTGCTGACCTTAAAGTACTTCTGTTCTAACAATCTGTCAATGATTCTAAAGTCTTCCCGGTTTACAATCAGTGATCTTGAGGTTCTCCCGCCCTTAGAGTGCTATTGTTCTAACAATCTATCTATCAGTAATTGTAAAAGTCTTCTAGTCTAGGAACATAATTAATATTTTCCCCTTAGATTTTAGGGAAGATATTAGTGAGCCGAGACCCTCTGACCTTGGAGTGCTATTGTTCTGACAATCTGTCAATGATTGTAAAAGTCTTCTAGCCTAGGAATATAATAATATTTCTTCCTTTAGATTTTAGGGAAGATATATCAGTGATCCTGAGACTTCTGACCTTGGAGTGCTATTCTTCCGACAATCTGTCAATGATTGTAAAAGTCTTCTAGCCTAGGAATGTAATAATATTTCTTCCTTTAGATTTTAGGGAAGATATATCAGTGATCCTGAGACCTTCTGACCTTGGAGTGCTATTGTTCTGACAATCTGTCAATGATTGTAAAATCTTCTGACCTCAGAATAGTTCCACAAACTTTACTGACTGACAGACAGATAATTTGCAGGTCAGTGATAATCATATACCTGAGACAATAGTGAATAGATCACCCCGGAACCCACCTGAAAGCCATAAAATGAGCAAATAAGTGACATGAAACTCTGGTCTAACTGTCCTATAAATCTATCTTCTTGCTCTTGGTTCTTTACTAAATTATTTTGAACTTAGCCCGCTTCTATTGGCATTACAATTGCAATAAACTTTGCCCCTTGACTTGGAGATGGGTTCAAACCTGCAAATTCTTTTGAGACATCTCATAACATTAGTCTGCAACCCCAAACTTTTGGGGTCCCTTCTGAACCTCAACAGTAATGCTTCTCTTTGCTGATAATCTCTAGAGGGCCCTTCCTCATAGCAGCAATACTGTTTCAAAAAACAAATATTTTAATGTATATACTTCTGAAAGAGTGACACAAGTTATAAAAAATTACTAGATTACTTTATAAAGGAATCCATGAAAAATATTTAATTGTTCTTATGTGCCATATTAAGGCATTATTAATATTAAGGAATTTATTATTATTATAAGGAATTAATATTAAGGAATTAAAAAATAAACACATTCTGTGCCTTTGGGAAGCTTATATTCTAATGAGAGGATATATAAATATTTATAAATTGAAGGAGAAGAGTTCTGTTCTGAAGAGGTAGAAGGAGGGAACATAAATAGATAATGATGGGATGGGTGAATGGTTGGATCTGATACGAAGATGAAGCATTAGCTGCTGTCTAGGGCCAGCCAGTAGATAATAATGGGCTGCTTGAGCTAGTTTATCTAAGACCGACAGTCTGTAACTTTGCAGGACCTAAAAGGAATGAAAATATAAAGAGAATTAAGTTTAGATGGGGAGGAGGGAAATAATTGATTTGAGTCAGAGCCTGGATGGGTACCCTAGATGGAGCACTCTACAACCAAAAGAGAGATGAGACTACTTGCTTCATGGATGAGGGGGGCCAAGGAAAAAGTGGAGACAGGGAAAGAGAGAAGGCTGCTGCAGACAAAGTTAGCATACAGATGGCTCTGCCTATTGATTTTGACTACTTTTCTTTTAAGAGCCAGATTCTGTCCTGGAAAAAGTACAATCTATTTGCCAAAGATAGAATCTGATCCCATAACTCACTGAATAAGGTTATAGAATGATGCATTTTGGCAAAAGCTGAATCTGCAATCTGCAAATATGCCAGGCACTACTGATTTTGATGGGTGTTTGCCTAGAGGGAGAATTGCAGCAAAATCTTGCCTTTGGCAAGAAGATGCTCACTTCTAATGGAGCCAGTTGGTCAGATATTTCAGGTGCTTAGAAGGGAAAGGGAGTGGGGAATTTCAGATTATTTTTTAAAATCCCTTTAACATAGAACATCCTTGATATGGTAACAGATTTGTTATTGTTTTTCAGTTTTCAAGTATTTATTATAGCAACAAATTCATCACTGATTTGGAATTTTATTTATTTATTTTCCCCTCTTTCTTCCTTTTAATCTTTTTTTTCATTAAAGATTTTTATTTTCAAAATATATGCGTGGATAATTCTCAACATTCACCCTTGAAAAACCTTGTGTTCCAAAAATTTTTCCCTCCCTTTCCCTACACCCTCTTCTAGATGGCAAGTAATCTAATATATGTTAAACATATACAATTCTTCTAAACATATTTCCACAACTATCATGCTGCACAAGAAAAAAACTGATCTGGAATTTTTTTTTTTTTGGAATTTTTTCAAAGAAAATATGTTTCAAAAACTTGCTTGTGTAAGAAAATTTAGATGATTTCTTTTCTTAAACTAAGAAATTGAGTTAGATTTAATTGCTTTTTTCAATAAATCAAAAACATATAACAGGCAGTAAAGGAAATGACACTATATCAGATATTTTCATTTTATGACAGCTGGTATCCAGATATCTTGGTATATGATACATCAAGCACAGGAGATTAAAAAAAAAAGGACATGAGAAGGGGAAACTGACTAAAATATAGGCTTCAAAAATAATGTTTAAGTATTTGTTTAAGATAGATTTGGCCACATGAACTCTTCCATTTTAACCTGTTTCATGAAGACTAACTGAAATGTCCATTGTCATGGAAAGTAATTTCTACATTTTAAATTATGAAAACTTCTAGAGAACATATAGCCTTAAGATCAGGAGTCTTCAACTAGTAGTTCACCAGGGAACTCAGAATCTTACCTGTGGCTATTGCCACAACCCCTCTCCAACATACTCTCTATACCTATATGAAGGGAGAGTGACCTTCAGCTGTACTGTATTCAGAGAGCCAGGGACTCTCTTGTAATAGCAATCCCACAAACTCTTCCTATGATCTCAAGGCTTCAAGGAAATGAAAAGGTGTTGATCATTCAACCCTGAGAATTCATAGGGTACTTATGCTATTCCCACAATCCAAGGGAAGTTCTAATGAATGGAAAAGGTATTGATAATTCAAAGGTACTTATAATATTCCTACAATCCAGGGGAAGTTCTAATGAACAAACAAGGGGGAGAAGGAGAAAAGGGAATGAAGATGAAAAATGGAATAGGTCCTTGACTACATTATTTGTTTCTGACATCAAGATGGCACAGTGGAAAGAGACCGAAGGTTCACACCCTGATTGTCCAACTTACCTGTATAACATTAGGGAAAATCACCTGACATCACTAAGCCACAACTTTCTCAACTGTACAAAGAAAGGATAGAGTTCTCTGATCTCTAATGTCCCATCTTGCTCTGTTTTATTCCTAAATTAAACAATTTGGGGTTTACCTGCCCTTAAAGAATCTGATAATAAAGGGAAAGTTGAGCTTGATCATTACTTTTTATTTCATTCCTGACTGATTATCTGACTGTTTTCTCATTTTTCTTAAAAGGGCAAAAGCACAAATATTGCCCATGCAGCCCCCCTGGTGTCAAGATGTCCAGGAAGGTACAGATCTCTGCTGGACATCTGTTTTGCAATTACAAAGAGGGACTTATCTGTCTTATTTGCCTTGCAGCCCCTGAGGCAAAGGGTCAAAGAGCAAATGAAAGATAGCTTACTGCTGGGCTTCTTATTTAATGGAAACATATAGTCATGTCTTGTAGAATAATAATTCAAGTCCAGTCTCTGAATCATGGTTCATATTCAATGACAACAAGCTTCTTGTTTTTCGGCTACTTATGTGTCTCTTGGGTATCCGTAACAAAGAAGGGCAGAAAAGGTCTTCAACTTGACAGCCCTTCATTGCTACTTCCCTGGGCAAATTCAGCTTGCTAACCCACACATACAGAAATCCAGACATTCCAAAAACAGTAATATTGCACCCATAGACCTTTCCTACCTGAGGTCTTTTAACTGGCTCTTTCCTGAAGCCGGTTCTTTTTCTACCAGTAGGTGAAATTGTATCAGATTTTCCTATTTCAGAAGTTGGACCGGCCAAGAATGACAGCGTCTGTCACTTTTAGTGGCTCTCATGAGCTTTCCCGGATAAAGCTCAAAAATAGAATTTTGATGACTCTAAAGATCTGATGCTGTTAAGAATTGTGCTCTTCCAATCTCGTCAGTAGCACGGAGCAAAAGAAGCTATCAATGTCTATGTAATGATGCAATTAAGCAATGAGATAAAGCCCAGAAAATAATCCATTGGAGGTTTGTGATAGGTGCAAAGTGAAAAGGCACAGCCAAAGTAGTCACAGAATGCTTGTCTCCCATCACAACCACCAAGTGGCTCCTTTGCCAATTGGTGTGTCATTCTGATCTGTAATTGGAGATAATATTTATAAATGAAAATAATAATGTTCTTCAGTCTGGGTTCTCCTAAAGTGACAGATCTAAAAGGTCCTGTCAGATTAGAGTGCAAATATACATACCCTATGCTGGACCAAAGACTGCTTTCTAAAGACTAGCCTCACTAATTCCTAAGAGACTTCTAATTAGTCTGGATGAATGTTTCCAAACTTGACAATGATCAAAGATCATTTATGAAGGTGTTGTGCCCTGTATCAGTGGACAGAATACCCATGCTGATGAAATTACAAATTCTCAAAGTAGAAATTTAATGCTTACCATAGCCATTACTATCTGATTTACTTTTTAGAAAACACATTCATGATATATAGGCAGAAGACTTTGGGTCTATAATGGAGAGTCTTTAAAATCCATAGTGCTTTGAATTCTGTCATTTCTTAAGCTTAAAACATATTGTTTCTTAATAGATGACTCTAAATCTGAGGTTCAGTTGCCTTCTGGACATCTCCATCTAAATGTCCAATAGATCTGAAACTTGACATATCCAATACAGAACTCATTATCTTCCCCCTCAGTACTTTCTCTCCCTCCCTAAAAAAAGCACATCCTTCTTTCCAGTTTCCTTCAATGTGCCAAAGATAAACACATCCTTCCTATCACTTAAGTTTACAATCTCAAAGAAATCCCCCACTTTTTTACTCTCAGGTATATGACACTTCCCCCATATTTGACAAGTTAATTCTATTTATTCTAACTCTGAAATAACTCCCCTATTTATCCCCTTCTATACATCCAATCACTCTGTCCAGGCTCTGTTCTTCTCTCACCAGAACTAGATTCCTTATTTATCTTCCTCTCAAAGTTCTCTCCTTTTTAATCCATCCTCTGCCTTAAAACAAAGACAGATCATGTTGCAAATATGCTCAAGAGACTTCAGTGGTTCCCACTCACTTTAAGATAAATATCAGCTCCTCTTTTTGGCATTTGAAGTTCTTCACAACAATGCTCTAATCTGTCTAGAAAACATTCACATTACTCCCTCTCATATGCTATGTTCTAGCCAGAGTAGCTTATTCAATGTTCCAGATATGTGTTATTCTGTCTTCCACTTCTGTATTTTACATAGATCCCCCCCATTCAAGGAATGCTCTTCATTCTTCATTCCACTATTCATAATTCATTTCTCTTTTCTGGCGTCTTAATATTGCTACCGCTTCCAGAACACCATTCATAACTCCATTTTCTTTTCCCAGTAACTCCACTTCTCCCTTTTCCCCCCAAAGAATCGCTTTATATCTATTTGTATTTACTTTTCTGGGTACATGTTGTTCCCCACTATAGAAGGTAAGCTCCTTGAGGGCAAGCACTATTTCCTATTTTTCTTTCTATACTCAGAACCTAGCACAAAACACTGGTCCATAAGAAGTACTTAATAAATGCATGTTGAATTAGATTGTGTTTTTCATGAGTTTCCTTGGGATCCACTTTTATACAGATGGATGTCACTGAGTACCAACACATATAAGTTGACTTGGTTTGGAGGATCTTAGCAAATTCTTCATGGACTTTTTCTATTTCATATTTTTGCTATAAATGTCAGTGTAGAGGCCACATTTAATTTCATGATAGTCCATCAACAAATAAGTATTTATATATACATGTATATAATTTATATATATATATACATATATATATATATAAGTATTATATATAAATATTTATTAAGTACTATATGCCAGATACTGTGCTGGGATAAATGAAATTATCTTTATTCTAAAGGATTTTACATTCTAGAAGAGGAAACAATAAAACATATATAATGCATAGACGTAGGAATAATATAAAGTAGAGAAATGTAAATACAAAAAAGCAAATACAAGATAGTTTGGGAAGAAGAACATTAGCTGTGGAAGGGATAAGGAAATGTTTCCTGCTGAAGATAGTGACAGATAAGCATCTCAAATGAAAGTGAGATTTGGGTGCACCCTAGGCAAATAGAATGGCCAGCATAAAGATGGGAGGTGTCATGTCTTATATAAGGAAAAAATAAAAGGCCAGTTTGACTGGATCATAGAGTCTAAGAGGGTGATTAATATCCACTGAAAAGCTGGAGGCCATCTTATGCAAAATCATTTTGGACTAGAGTGGTAAGAGACAGGAAGAATTATTAGAAGCTACAGCAACATGATAAGAGCCTGAATGAAATGAAAAAGAGGATTTGGCAACTGATTGGGTATATGCAGTGAAGGGGAATATGAAATCCAAGAAAATGCCAAAGTTATGAACCTAATATTACCTTAAATAGAAAAGGAGGGAGTTTAGGAGAGGGACTCTGGGAGAAAATAACTAGGTTCAGTTTTGAATATGTTGAGTTTAAAGTTTTTCTGGGACACTTTAGTTTGAAATATCTAATAGACAATTGATAATTCAAGACTGAAATTCAGGAGAATCACGGGAACTGGCTATATAGAATCTGTGAATTAGCTACATAGAGATGATGATAATTAAACCTATGAGATCTGTTGAGATTACTAAGTAATAGTGGTAGATGGAGAATAGAAGAGGGCCTACAACAGAACCTTGAGCAATATCCAAAATTAGATAGCATGATATAGAAGATAAGCTAGCCAATTAAATTTCCAGTAAAGCTTTTTATTACTAGGATTGCCATCCGCAAGAGAAGCAAAGTGGCCAAGTGGTCCATGGAATTGTCTTTCTTGCTTGCCGTTGGATGAATAATGAAACTAATTCTTATTTGCCTCTTCAAGCATATCAAGTATTCTATTATAGGCACAGTACTAAGCCAGCACCTTCATAAATAATGTTCAATGTTAGAATTACATGAGGTACTTGTATATCATCGAACACTTAACAACATAAAGAGCATATACAGCTAGAACACAGTGGTACTTAGCTAGCTGGACGTGGCCTCCCTCATCTCCATCGGGAAATGGTCTAGTCAGTACGTCATCAAGCCTGTGTGATTCCTGTGGGTGTATAAACCCGCAAGGCTAAGAGACCAAGAATTCATTTGGCTGGGACTTTCCATGGCCCTAGATGATCAAGAAGTCCCATCAGGGAAACTAGGGCCGCTCAAGTCCCAGGAGCAGTTTTGTTCTGTCAGAGTTTCTTAACCTGCTCTCTATAAAGGGCCCCTTTAGCAGCCTAGAGAATTATTCTCATTCTTTTCAGAATAATTTTAAATCCATAGATTTAAACTTTATAGAGGAGAGCAAATATATTACAACAAAGATGTAATTTCTTTCTTGCTATTTCAGGACCCTCTCAAAATTTGTCCATGGACCACTCTCCCCAAGGGATCTATAATAATACTTTGCGAGACACAACTATCTACAACTATACAACTATTATTTATATATAACTATTCCAACTAGTACAATGTAAAAGGAGAATGTAAATGTGCATATGGTTCAGTTCCTTCAGTAATTCATTGATCTTACAGTTGGCCCACTAACTCATTTGAAGTGTATCAATCTGACATTCAATATTTCATTGGAGCTGTGATCTAATCAATGTGTGTATTTGTTCCATTGGTACAGGTAACACCCTATACTCACCACTTTATCCTGTGTTAATTATATCCGGTTCCTCCCACTCATTGTATATAGCTTTTCCATTTGTTATTGTTCATTTTCAAGGAAGACCAGCCAGTTTCTTTTTCAGTCATTCATCATGATTTTGGGTGATATTTTTGTACTATTTCTCACAATAAAGTCATAATTGAACTGTATTATGCCTATTTATATACATATATAACATAATATGTTAATATCTATACTTTAAAGTTATATCATTGATCTATATAGAGCTAATTTTTGCCTACCATATATTTTTCCATCGTCCTTTGGGAGAACTATTTCTATTATTTAGATATTGTATTCTATGCTTTAGAATTTTATAGGCTCACCTAAAATATTAGAATAAAAAAGATAAGGTTTTTGTTGTAGGATATGAACCAAACAAACACTGGGAAATTCTTAGGAACGCATTGAAAAATTTTTTAAAATTTTCTTTATTTTCTACCTGGTTTCTGTTTCACTGATAATTTCTGGGTTTTTTTACATTATTGTTGTAGTTATCGGTATGTATCTACATTTAGTCTTGAGCCAGAAAGTTAAATCTAAAGGGAAAACATATTTACTCCTTTCTCTTGTCATCACCTTTAGAAAGTAGCCATTAATAACCAGTCACAACCTTTGGCTTTCCACCAAACAGTCCCTATTTTCTAAATAACTGTCCTTCATCCCATCACCATAGAATAGTTTTCATGCACATGTGTAGAGAGAAGGGAAGTAACGAGATCAGTGTCCTGACAATCCTACTTTGTCCCAAATAGCAACAGAATATTATTTAAGCCCATTTTAGCCCAAAGTGCAAAAGTAAAGCTGAGGATCCAGATTATTTCTAGCCTCTGAGGAGGCTTATTGAAAACAAATACATCAAAATCATAAGATTCTCTCTTATGTTGACTCAGACTTAAGTCAGAAGACATACTGGGATACTGGGGGACCAAGATTATAACTATGGTCTTTTCTGGCTCTTCATATCCTAATGTCCAAACACTCTGCATCCTTACTATAACCCCTCAGTTTATAAATAAAGCAACCCACTGATCAACAGCAGTTTTTTAAAAAAGATCTGTAATATTTACCTTGATGGCAAAATTAATTAAAACTATTTAAACAGAAATGAAAAAATTATTGTATATAACAGAATAAACTTCTGGATTCTGCTTCTTCCTGACCTGGCAGAAAGAATAGGAAACATTCAAAAAGCAGAAAAAACTCATTACCTGTCGTTTCTTCAAAATCAAAAGTCATGAACTATGGGCCCATTCTTGCAACTAAAAGTAAAGGCGTTAATAATTTGGAGGGCTATAGTAGCAACTGCATAGACTGCTGTAGTTCAGTGCTTTTCCTCCCCAGTCTCTAGTCTTCTGCCCTTAACTTTTTCTGTCATCATAGACTTCCATACCTTTAGGGGAGAAGAGAATCATTATATATAGTATTATTTGATAAATAATTATTGACTTGGAGACAACACACTTAATTTCCCCTTTGTTTTCAAGGGAAAATAAACTAAATCTACACACTAAATCAGAATTCCAAATTATTGAGACTCCCCTTTGAGAGTTTATTCTTAACAATTAATAAATACCACAAACTCATGTATCCCCCTAAAGGTCTAATGAAATGAGCTCTTTTTTAATTCCTGCGTGAAACTGGTCAGGGGCAGAATAAAAAATTAAAATGAATCACCTTTTTGACAGTTTCCCCACTTTAGATACAGCCTCCATTGACTGGTCCATGACTGAAGGGCTAACAGATGCAATTAATCCCACTGTATAATGAATGCTCCAGCTATTATAGACATGCTTTCTTGATCTAGTGAATGTCTGAAATCGTTATTTAGAAGGGAAAGATGCTTTGATTTTACCTTAGTCTAAATCCATAAGTTCCCTAGAAAATTATTTCAATGCTTTCAGTTGGAGGCTCAGAACAAACCATTGCACATTCAACTGGAAACTATGCTATGGAAAATCAAGCAGCATGGATGTAATTGTGGCTGGAAAGCAGTGGTTACTTCAAGAAAATCACCAAGCAGAAAATACTTTGCTCAGCTTGTAACTGCCTATTCTGTGTCAAAAAGAGCCGAGTTTAATCGCCCTGTAACTATGCTGAGGGCTGGACACAGAAGGAACCCCAAAGGCAAAGACCCGAAGGGTAGAGATTCTTTCTCCTGATCATAACAGGTCACAGCTAGGGACTAGGGCTAGTAAAGGATAGTAGACAGGACCTTGGCTACTTACCTCCCAGGGCAGTTGTGAGAAAAATATTTTGTGAGCATGAAAGTATGATGTGAGTATCAGTCATTGCAACTGTTGTTACAACGTGATTTTTTTCTTTATTAAATACTTTTTTATTTTTTCCAAACATATGTATGCATGGACAATTCTTCAACATTAGCCCTTGCAAAACCTTGTGTTCCGATTTTCCCTCCCTTCCCCCACCCCCTCCCCTAGATGGCAAGTAGTCCAATATATGTTCAACATGGTAAAAATATATGTTAAATCCAATATATGTACACATAGTTATACAATTATCTTGTCGCACAAGAAAAATCAAATCAAACCAGAAAAAAATTAGAAGAAAAACAAAATGCAAGCAAACAATAACAGAAAGAGTGAAAATTCTATGTTGTGGTCCACGCTCAGTTCCCACAGTCCTCTCTCTGGGTGCAGACGGCTCTCTTCATCACTGAACAATTGGAACTGTACAACACAATTTTTCAACAAACTTGAGAGAACCAAGTGGTAGAGATAATCATCTTTCAAGAATACACCCTTATGTGAATAGCTCCAGCTTGCAACTGTCCATGTCAGGTCCCAGTTTCAGATTCTCACCATTAGAACGAAAATCTCCTTTCTCCAGGAATCATAGTTAATGGATAATGGAGAACAAGAATGAGAAACTTGTGGAATAGCACGTGAAGTTCTATGGTGATTAAGCCAAACCATTTGTAATTTTGATCAAAAGACTATGTGGGAAAGGAGGATGGAACAGGGAGAAACAAGGCATTTGCTAGCTGTATGGCTGAACGATTGTTTAACCATTATATTTCTAAGGCAATCCCCTGGGATTTCTCAACTGAATTACAGACTAGCTTCAATCTGCAATTCTGTAAGGAGTTGCCATGCGGGGATTTCCTTGCACTATGAGTTGAAGTAACAAAGGAAAATGAGGGTACCTACATAAAAATGAGTCTCGAATTCATCATCAGTGAAAGTTGTTGCTAGATCGATGAACTATGAGCTATCTTTGAACAGCTATTGAAGTAGTATGATTTCAGAAGTGCAAAAGTTGTGGCAAACCAAAAATACTAGAAGATACAGACTTAGAGGTGAAGTCTACCTTAGTGGTCATGTAGTACAACCCTCTAGTTTTAAAGATAAGGAAATTAAGAGTTAGGAAGATTAAGCTCTTTATTCAAGATCACACAGATAGCAAGTCACAAAGCTGCTAGATGATCTTAAGACTGGATAGGAAATCTGATATATTTACCTACCATGATACCAGAAATCGTTACCATTACACTCATTCCTTTGCATTGAGGTTGAAGACCCCTGTATAAAATCACAAACTCCAAATTATAGAGCTGAAAAGAAATTTAGAAATCATCTGATCTAACTACATCATTTTATAAATGAGAAGACTGAAGCCCAGAGAAATAAAGTAACTTATTCAAGGTCAAATAGAAATAGAATATAGGTCAGGTGACTCATAATCTAAGGTTTTTGGTAGAATGTGATCAGCTCATACATCAATTACATTTTTAAAATAAAATATATGTTAATCTATTATCCCATTTACATGATTTAATTTAGCAAATTATCTAGAGTTAGAGCTAAAACCTGAACTTGGGGTAATGGGTCATGAAACATGCATATTCAGATTGAACCAGGGCAGAATGGGAAGGGTTGGCGCTTCAGCATTTCTCAGATGGTGTTCCAGAGAAAAACTGTGTGGTAACAAATTAATATAAAAAACAAGTTCTTCTCCTTTGTTACCTATGCTACTTGTGAATACTGCATGGTATTAGCCGACAAAGGGAAACACTGGAAATTAAACCAAATCAATCCTGTCATCCAATTGTTGGCTTCTTATTAATCCAGAAGAAATCAGTGAATATGACTGATTAAGTCTGATGCCAAATTAGCAAATTGTCTCAGCGATGTATATAAAATCAATGGTGCACATTTAAATTTCTAAGTAGCTTTAATACTTTAATTTTATACCAATGCTTATTACAAGTAATTGAACAAAATCAGAAGAATAAACAAGAAAACAAAAAGATGTGACACTGACATTTTGCCATCTAGCCAACTTACCTTAATTATTAATCTTCAAAACAAGAAGAACATACATATGATAATAACTACCTCCAATTCTTGAACTGAATTTTTCTAATTTTGATATGTACTATGTATTATTTTTAATAAACTTTTCACATATCTTTGATTTTGACAAAATTACAAAGGCATTTACAAACAAGATAATTTTAGATTACCTTCTGCTTATTCTATATATATCTCATATGGATCTAGTTATATAAATGTTGTGTTCCCTCCCCCACTCCTATCCACTTTAGAATATAAACTCTGATGTCAAAGATCAGATTTTTTTTTTCATTTTGTGTATCCTTAGCACAATGGCTAATAATAATCTCAATAAATTCTTGTTAATAACTTCTGACTACAATGGCTAACTGTATGGGAAAAGAGAATTCAATTCACACCGGGGAGAATAATGATCAAAAATTGCACAATAGTAGATATTTTTTCATAGTTCTGGAAATTTTGTTGTTTGGTCATTTCACTCATGTCTGACTCGTGAGCCCTTTTGGGATTTTCTTGGCAAAGATACTGGAGTGATTTACCATTTCCTTCTCCAACCCATTTTACAGATGAGGAAACCAAGGCAAACAGAGTTAAGGTATTTGCCTAGGGTCACATAACTAATAAGTCTCTGAGGTCATATGTAAACACAGGAAGATGAGTCTTCTGACTGTAGACCCAGCACTATATCCGCTGTGCCATCCAGCTGTCCCAGCTGAGAATTACCCAAAAGCAATGAATCACCAAAATAGGCAATGTCAGTACAGCCTCAGAATGACCAGAAAGTAACCAGAGACACGTGAGCCTATAAAGATCTATGTCCAGAGGCAGGAAGAAAGTCTCAGGGTGGCCATCTCGCCAGAAGGTGGGGATCTGGGAAACACCAGGGAAGCAGCAGTAGCAGTGACCAGTGGTTCAAGGCTCAGACAAGGACATCAGTGGCCCAGAGAATCTGATGGCTATAATACTCTGTCATGGGATGGCAGACAAAGTCTCAAAGATCCAGCATTCTGAATCTCAAAGGAGAAGGTGTATGCTAATCTCAAGAATTAAAGACCCTAGAAACTCAAATTTCACAATCTATCCCTCTCAGACCTAAACAAACCTAATCATAAAACAGGAAAGAAACTAAGGCGATAAATGGAATTTTAGGGGGGAAATAGATATGATACAGCTCTAGAAAAAACTAAATGGAAATAGGAAGGTGTATACCTTTTACTCAACTGTACATAGCCCCTGTGGGAGGAGCAGCACCTCTGGTAGGAGGGCTTACTAAACTTTTTAGGGCTCCTCATTTACCTTTGATGTTCATCCATCACCCATTTCTCCACCATGTGCAACGGCCATGCTTCAGTAAAAATGCCTTGGCAAACAGGCTCAACCAGGTTAAGAGTAACCAACAGGGCTCAAAACCATTGGTGAATTAGAGGGATGTCTACCCCAAACAAGTAAAGGCTTCCTTCCAGGCAGAAATGGCAGATGAAAACAGTTTGTTCCAATTGCATAAAACTGAAGCAGGCACTAGAGAGTTCCCAGAGTTTGGTCAGACATTGAAGACTCCAAGGTCATCCATGACATCCTGGGCCATTGTCAGTCACCTTGACTCTGTCTTGCCACTGGACTTTGATGACTCGGAAGGAGAGTGAGACTAATAACTATGCAACTCTGACTCATTTAAATCCAATTCATTTGTGAGTCAAGATATCTTTCCATGATGTCATTGGTCATCCTCAAAAACATAGGACAAACAAGAACACTATCACAGAACCTTCACAAGAGCTGACAATATGTTAGGACATAAAAACCTCCCAAGCAAATGTACGGAAGCAGAAATATTAAACACACCCTTTTTGGACCATACAGCAACATAAATTATATTTATTAAAGGGCCTTGGAAGCAAGATTAAAAACTAATTGGAAACTAAATCTAATAATGAAGAATGAGTGAGTCAAAGAACAAATCAATCAATGATTTCATTAAAGATAATGATATAACATACTAAAATTTGTGAGATATATCTGATGCAATACTTAGGAGAAAATTTATAGCTCTAAATGTATATGTCAATAAAAGAAACTGCATATTAATGAATTGGGAATGCAAGTAAAAAACAACTAGAAAAAGAACATATTTTAAATCTCTAATTAAATGCAAAAATAGAAATATTTGAAAACGTAAGGACGGGTTAATAAAAGTGAAAGTAAAAACAATAATTTAACTAATAAAACTATCAACTGGTTTTATGAAAACAAAAACAATGAAATAGATAAAGCATTGGCTAATTTGATTTTTAACAAGAAAAAGAAAGTGCCAGCATCAAAAATGAAAAGAGTAAAACTACAATGAAGATGAAATTTTAAAAATTATTAGCAGTTGCTTTGTTCAACTATATGCCAATAAATCTGAAAACCTAAATAAAATGGATGAATATTTATAGAAATATAAATTGTCCAGATTAATAGAACGGGAAATAGGAGGAAAAAAGAAATTAAACAAACCAGAAATGAGTTTCCCAAGAAAATATCCCAAGTTACAAATGGATTTCCAAGTGAATGCTAGAAAAACTTTTAAAAACTATTGCTTAGAATATTATGTAAACTCTTTGCAAAAATAGCTAAAGAAAATAGTTTAAAATATCCAAATACCAAATCCTTCTATGACACAAATATGGTGCTGATACTTAGACCAGAGAGAACAAAAATAGAGGAAAAAAACTATAGACTAATTTCCCTAAGGAATACTGATGTGAAATAAATAAATAAAACAATAGCAAAGAATTGACAGCACTATATCACAAAGATCAAACATTAGACCAGGTGGGATTTAAACTAGTAATGAAGGATGGGTTTAATATTAGGAAAATATTCATATCATCAATCATATAATAATAAAAACAAAAAAAAATGATTGTTTCAACAGATGAAGAAAAAGCTCTTGATAAAATACAATGGCTGTTCCTATGAAAAACAAAGAATAAATGCAAAGGAATAAATAGTGCTTTTTTTAAAATGATAAGTAATATGTATCTGAAACCAAAAGCAATTATTAATTGTAATGAGGATAAAACACAAGACTTTCCAATAAGATCAGGGGTGAAACCAGGATGTCCATTATCACCACATTATTCAATATTATGCTAGATATGCTAGCTATAACAATAAGACAAGAAAAAAAAGGAATAATGGCAACAAGGAAACAAAATTATCACTTTTTGCAGATGGTATGAAGATAAACTTAGAGAACTCTAAGGAACTAACTAAAAAAACTCATTGAAACAATTGAAAACTTTAATCAAGTTGAAAGATATAAAGTAAACCCATATAAATTATTAGCATTTCTATTTGTTACCAATAAAACCCAACATAAAAAATTTTAAAAATTCATTTAAAAAATTGCAGACAATATATAATACATAAGATTTACATACAGGGTTTATATGAATACAATTATAAAACATTGCAAAAAATAAAAACAGATCTAAATATTTGGAGAAATATTCCTTGTGCATAAAAAGGTCAAGTCAATATCACAAAAATGACAACACTGATCGAATTAATTTGTTTATTCAGTGTCATACCAATCAAATGAAATGAATTATTTTATAGAACTGGAAAAAATAATTACAAAATGAATCTGGAGGGAAAAAAGGTGAAGTATATCAAGAGAATAAAAAAAAAAACTTAAGGGAAAGTTGAGGAAGCTAGTCTAGCATTACCATATCTCAAATTAAATTACAAAATTATAATCATTAAAACGCTGGATAAGAAATACAGTTGATCAATGGACTAGATTGGGCATGCAATATAAAAAAGTAAATTATCACAGTAAACTAGAATTTGATAAACTCAAAGAACCCAACTATTGAGGCAAAAATTCACTACTTGACAACAACTGCTAGGAAAACTAGGAAATAGTCTGGTAAAAACTAAGCATAGACAGCTTCTCATATTGCATTTCAAGATAAGGTAAAACTGGGCAGATCATTTAAACATCAAGGATGATATCATAGGCAAATTAGGGGAAGACAGAAATATGACTTGCCAGAGTTATGGATTTAAAAATAGTTCATGACCAAAGAGAAAGAATTATGAGGTAAAATGAATAATTCTGATTTCGTTATATTAAAAAAACTTTTACACAAAGCCAAATGCAGAAAAAAATAGAAGGAAAGCAAGAAATTTGGGGGGAGTATAGTATTTCTCTAATAAATGTCTGATTTGTCAACTATATAAGGAATTGAGACAATTTTTTAAAAGCTATTCTTAATGGTCAAAGGATATAAACAGGCAGTTTTGAGAAGAAATAACATCATTAGTAACATGAAAAATGTTCAACCGTTAAAAATTAGAAAAATAAACATTAAAACAGTTCTGATACACCAATTCACATCTATCAGGTCGGCTTAAAAAAAACAGAAAACTCACAAATGCTGAAGGGTTTGCAAAGAAAAATAGTTAAAGTAATGCATTGTGAGCGAAGCTATGAATTTGTTCAACCACTCTGCAGAACAATTTGGAACTATGCCTAAAAGGCTATAAAAACATGCATTTTTTTAAACAAGAAATACTATTAGACTTGAAACACAAAGAAATAAAAGAAAAAGGAAAAGTAACAAAAATATCTATAAAAGTTATTTTGCAATAGCAAAGAATTGGAAAATGAAAGGATGCCTATCAATTGGAGAACAAGTTATAGTATGTACTTGTGGTGCAGTAAGAAATGATGCAGGAGGTGATTTCAAAAAAAACTTCAGAAGACAGAATTTAGTGAAAAGCAGAAGTAGGAGATTGTTGTACCCAATAAAAGCAATATTACAATAATCAACTGTAGAAGATTTAGTTATTTGAATCAGTACAATAATTCACAGCAGTTCCAAAAGACTTGTGGCAAAAATCCCATACATTTCCAAAGAAAGAAATAATGAATTCTGATTGCAAATTGAAGCATATTTTTATTTTTATTGCGTTTCTTTTTTACAACATGTCTAATGTCAAAATGTTTTACATGATTTCAAATATTCAATGGTCATTGTATTTATCTTCTCGATGGTTAGGGAAGCATTGCAGAAATGTACAAAATTTGTAACTAAAAATGAAAACTAAATTTTTTTAAAGTATAAGCTATATGCTACAAAAAAACAACAACCCCCTTCCTAAAAATATATAAATGAAAGAAAATTTAAGTATCAGCAAAATACTTGGAAATCACAATTTTTCAGAAGTTTGGCCATTATATTTTGAGAAATCATATATGAAAACTGCCCAGAGCTCAAAATCAAAGGGAATAGTAAGTACAGGTGGCACCATAGATAGAGCAATGGGTCTGGAGTCATGAACTGCTAAGTTCAAATTTGGTCTCAGACACTTACTATGTGATCCTGGGCAAGTCACCTACCCTGTTTGCTTCAGTTTCCTCACTTATAAAATGAGCTGGAGAAGTTCCAGTATCTTCGTTAAGATAACCTCAGAACGGGTCACAAAAAAATCAGCCATGACTGAAATGACTGAACAACAGTCAATGACTATTTTCCAAAAGGTACCCAAAAAAGGAAAAGTCCCAAGAATGACATAGTCAAAATTAAGAACTCACATCAAAGATTTATATATTTATATATTATATATATGTATATATAAACTAAGAGGTCACAAATGAGCTTACAAGGACAATTTTGAAAATGTGTAGAATTTATACATATACACATATGTATTTCTATTTAAACATCAACTGGTATAAAATTAATAGTTTAATACTGAGTATACTTTTGTATTTCAATGCATATATAAAATAATTATTTGGGGTGTTTAAGCTGTATAGGAAACTATTTTTCAATTGCATTTCTCTAAAACAATGTTTGCTGATGGACAGTAAAATTTCTTTTAAAAATGATGAAAGAAACTTTTGGCTTACAGAAATTGTGAAACACTTTAGAAACTTAAAAAAACATTGTTCCCAATTGTTAATAATATTCATCTCTTATTTGCTATTTAAGATTTTTGTATTAATATGATATTCAGAATAAAATTGATATAAAAATAATTTTTTAAATAAATCTTGTTATTTAGTACCACCAGCAGAAAGCTTTTTTAAAAATATTACTTCAAGGATTTATGCTGAAATTTTCTACTCTGCAAAAAGTTTGGAACCCCTGATGGAGAGCATTGCAGCCAGAAATATAACTAGAATGAGGCAACTGGGACTTCTAACCAGGATTCCAAAGTTTAGAGGGCACTGACAAAAAGTATTCACTTAGCAAGTGGAAACAACTGGATTTAATGTCTGGTTAGTGAGAACAATTAGTTAAAATAAGAAGCTATCATCTGGCTACTCCACTTTATTACAGCCTCCCCAGCTGTGGCTAAGGGCTGATATTCTTGGGTTTTTCTTTCTCTTCTATATAGTGGTGTTTGTTCCAAGGTCTCTTCATTCCCTCATGGAGCCTTATTTCACCCCTCTGATCCAGCGCCTTACCGCTGGCATTAGAATTGCTAAGTATGGTGCTGTTCAGAGCACATTTAAGGAAAATAGAGCCATTTGAAGCACTTTTGTAGGGTCATCAGCTAGAGAAGGGATGTCATGAGGGCATGAAAGCTCTAGCAAGAAAATAATTTACCAAAAAGAGAGGAACAAAAGATAAAATCTGCTTATTTCACAAGTTTGCCCAGAGCTGGCCCCGGCCATGCAAGTATTTTTACTAATCTCTGGAGTAAATGACTTGAAATTTTTTTTAAATAAAACTATTTTTATTAATGATCTTATATTTTTGCCAGGACAGCCCTATTTTCTTAGAGTATAATAAATAGGTTTTAATAGATAAAGCTGGCAACAAGTTAATTTCATCTAGGCAAACTCAATTGCAATCTTGTTCTTTTATAAGGTAAGAAAATTAAGACCAAAATAATTTTTAATGAGCTACACATTTTAATAACTATGAAGAAATGACCTAAGATGACATATGTACCTGAAGAAGGGGGACAGCTTAATATAGAGCCTGCCAGCCTTAAAGTCCCTTGGAGAATAAATGAACTTTCCTCGAATCAACACCGATTACCTGGAATATTCTTGTAGAGCTCAGAGATGGGCCCAGAGTAAAGTGGAAATTTGAATTTTGCTTCTTTCTTTAACTGATGAGAGGGGCAACTTCCAAGATAGAGAAAGCAAAACAAAATGGCTATAGTACTTGGGCAGGACTCATTTCAAATGCGTGATCTGGAAGAAATTTCTAAACTAGACAAGAAAGGGTGAAAATAGTGGGAAGAGCATTCACTTAAAATTCAAGGGGAGCAATTAGTTGGCCACACCAACCCTCTGAGATAGTGTATTAAGATGCAGAGGGATCGTGATGTGAATTGTTTGAGGAAGTGTCCCAGGGACAAAATTACAAATCTCTGAAGCTTTATTAGAGTTAATAGTAATTCAAAGTATCATTAATTAGAAGGGATCTGAAAAGTCACTTATTCTGTCCTACATTTTATAGATGAGGAAATTGAAGTAGAGGGACATTAAATTACTTCTCTAAAATCATATAGTTCATAACTGGGAAAGACAGGATTCAGATCTAAGTCCTCTGACTCAAAAGTCAATGTGTAACCCAGTCTAGCATTACCTTGTCTTACTTAGTCAAAATGTTCTTTTTATGGGCCATCTTGATATCAGATTGAAATCTAAAATAACAAGCTATTCTGTTATTGGAGTGTAGGTATATATTATCCTAATATTAATGTTCGTGACATATGGAAATCAGACAAAAACAGAGCTATAGAATTTTTTCTGCTCCACCTTTCTCCAAGAAAGACTTTGATTCCAGCCAGAATGGAAAGCAGGAGCTTGAGGTCAAAGACTTGCTACTCTATCATCTTAAAAAGAGACAGAATACCCGACTAGAATTCCTGCAAAGATAATTTTGGGTCTAAATTTCGATCCAGATTGCTATTTGGGAAGGAATGCCACAAGCTGTATATCTAGAGTTTGGTCCCCTTCCTACCAAATTTCAATTTTACAACAAACATACATAGCAGACAGTAAATAAATTGATCTCTCTAAATAGATGGAAAAGAAAAATTAGAGGAAAAAGTATACATGAGAATATATACCAGACATTATTAAGGATGAAAGAAGTCTCTCAATGGAGCCAGATAACTCAACTTAACCATGAGAGAGAATCCCGGATCTCACCCAACAGGAAATTTCCCTGAAATAAGCTGGGAATGGGAACCTGATCAAAATATACACTTCCCATGTGAGCTGCTTTCTTGATTCTCTTCAGGAACTTGAAAAGTCTTGAATGGTGCATTCTCTCATTCTCATTCTCTCTTTCTCTCTCTCTTTTTCATTTTCTCTCTCTCTCTCTTTCTGTCTCTCTGTGTCTCTGTGTGTCCTTCCCCCTCCTTTCTACCTCTCCCTTCCTCTTTCCCTCTTTCCCTCCCTCCCCACCTCTCTCTCTCTTAATCGCCCCGCCCCAGAAAACCAGGATCTTAAGCTCTCACCAACTCCACCCATCCTGAAGACATAAAGCACTGAATTATCAACAATGTGCATAACCACATAATTGGCCCTTTGAGTCAAGTATTATTATGTGGTATAAGAAGGAGAGGGAGTGAGAGAGGGAGAGACAAAGACACAAAGAGAGAATTTAAGATTTTAAGAGAGAGGGCAGGACCTGAAATCAGGAAGCCCCAAATCCTGTCCTACATACTTAGGGTCATAGATTTAAAGATATAAGCTTATAGGCAATAAATGAATGTCTCTAAGCATGTCATTTAACCTCTTAGACTCAGTTTCCCCTAGTATCTAAATTATAGAGTTGTTGGGAAGATCACATGAGATATGCCATGTACTTAACCTTAAAGTACCAAATAAATGTTAACTATTATTACATGAGGATGGTAATGTAAGTCTGTGCATACATACTTAGAATCAATGGAATTTTTTAAATGAATAAATGTCTAAATTTTCATAAACCTTTGAAAATGGGAATTCCAATCCTCTTTTCCTCTGGCATCACATATTTATCAGTATTATTTAATTTAAGAGACTGATCATTTGATAGCTGAGTAGTATAAATTACATCCTGCAAATAGCTGATAGAAAAAGATTGGTCCCTGTGTACACTAGGCCTGAGTTACCGGGACTGAGGTGCTTATGTTACCACAATAATATAGAAGGGATATTTTTTATGATGTTAAAAGTAAAAGGAACATCTGTGTTGCCTAGGACCTATTAGCTCAAAATAGCCAGCCCTGGTCTGTGGCAGTGACAAAAATCAGTGAGTCAAAGCTCATTTGGAGCTATTTCATAAGCATTTGGCTGCTACTGAATCCCTCGCTTTATAGTAACTTACTCTGCATTTCAGAGCATGTGATGTGAAGACTTCTAATGCCTCTGCATCAATTCCTAGGAATGTCAGGGGAAGGGATCTACATTGGCAAATAAAGCCCTTTATGATCTGGTTCCATTCTGCCTTTTCAGAGTTGTTAGAACGACTCTTCTTCCCTCAGTGCTACTATATTGCACTCAACCTGGTTTTCTTGCTATTCATCTTATATATTTCCTGTTCTTCTGCATTTCCACAGATTATCCAGTGCCTAGAATTTCCTCCCTCCTAATAATAGCCCTAAAAAGAGTTGTTTCCTTTTAAAATCATCACTTGAGACAATTTTACTCTTTAACTTTACATCTGTTGGAGATTTTACATCTCCAACAGAAAGCCTCTTCTAATCCTCCAACTAACTACTAGTACTCACCTACTCCCAAATATATTTTATTTATCTATGTAAATTCTGTTTCCTTGTATTAAAATGTAAATTACTGCAGGAGGGCAGGTTCATTTTTTAAATTTTTATCCCCAGAACTTAACACTCACCACGTGCTTCTAAATTTTTTCTTCAATTTTCCTTGTGTTTCTTGTTGACTATTAGTCCCATGCCCATACCTTAGTTGGAGTTTACCATCCACAATGGTACCACAATGACTGGTAAATAAGTGAATGAATTAATTAGTAGCCTCAGTAGCATCAAGAGGAAGCATAGCCTACACTCAAGCAAACAACTCTGGATATCCCCTCACTACAATGATGATAAAAGGGAAAAACCAAGACTGGACCCTGTGTCCTGCACCCCTGTCCTGTATTTCTTTCAATAATGACCATTTTCTCTATGCACCAAACTTATACCCACTGACAGCTTTCCAACCTTGCCCACTTTAGCAGTTCCACACATAAGAAGATCCAGTCACTCCATAGAAAATCACCTATTGTATCCTCCGTCCCATCTTCCAACTACCCCATTATCTATACTGGAGATGGCAGTTCTTACCACAGTGCTCAGTCCCTTTTCCAAATTCAACTTCTGTGTTCCTCTTCTTTGCTCCCATCTTGATACCTTACATATGAAACACAGAATGTTTTAAGAAATTGAGCATTTGGATCAATACTCTCAACTATCAAGTTCTTTGCCCCCAAACATGACATATGGCTTATTTTCTTCCTTCTCATTCCCCCTAATAATCTGCTTTCTTCTCTCTCCATACTATAAATAGCTTAGGACTGCAGTCATAATGTCCAAATCCTGATTGCTACTTTTCCTATTTAAGTGTTTAGTGAACATCAAGAAATATCTATCAAGAAATATTCATTCAGTGGCTTTTAGTGGCTAATATTTCAGGACAAATCAGAAGGACATTTTATATTGAAAAATAAAAGACCAATTGAAGAGTACTTCCAAGTATATAATCAATGTTAGTCTGCTACTCTTGTCTTAGGAAAGATATTTCAAGAAATATCAAACGCAATTTTAGGAATTTGGCAATCAGTTCAGTCCTGTTGAAACTCTTCATATATTTTGATTCTAGTTATTATTCAAATGCTTGTCAAAGTCTTTATGAGACATCAAATTTAATATTCATAATAATCCTCAAGGGAGCATAGAGGTCAAAGTAAATAAGTCCATAGATCTTAGAAAATCTAGGAATAAATCAGGCTAGCAGTTCTGATTTGCTCTCTCATTAAGCACAAATTTTTTTTTCCTTAAATTATCCCCAACTCCTTTTCTAGAATAAAACAAATGATAAAAGATAAATTCTTCAACTGATCTTGTTGTTTCTATACTACCACTCACAAGGAAAATGAACAGTAAGATAAAGGATTATAGTTTAGGTATAGTTAACATAGTAATGAAAGATTTAAGGAAATTATTCTTCCTAGATATGGTGTGAATGTGTTACTAATTAAAGTTGTTGACCAAGACCAGAAGACCTTTTCTATGATTAAAATGTCCTTGCTAATGGATAAACCTTATAAAAGTTTAGAAATGATCTAGTTAAAAATTTCAAAGTAAATCAACAATTTCCATTTTCATTAGAGCATTATCTCATGAAAAACGTGTAGTAAACATGCAAGGATAAGTTTTGTAAAATAAGATATTTCCTGGTAGTAAATTTAATATTCTCATGATGCTAGGGAACCCTTTCACAGTAAAGTGATTAATGTTGAAAGAGAAAAAAATATATTGTTCAAGAACTATGGTTCCCTATTTCCAGTGGAACATAAGTCCTTTGTGTTCAAGATTTATTTTTCTTCTTTGCATTCCTAGTGCCTTGCCTATGATTATTTATTAATCATTGTTTACTGGATTAACTAAATTGATTTTTAAAAATTCTCCATAATCTGGACCGCTCTTATTTACTCAATTCAGTTCAACACTGTTTATTCTCCTTCTACCTATTCAACACTACTTCTTCCACTCCCAATGCACACCAGCTGCTCCAGATTGATTGATATGTCAGGATTAGTCCTCTCTTCCTTCCTTTTCTCAATCTAAATTTTACATCTAGAGTCCCTCTCCTCAATTGATCTATCCAGATTCTACCTACCTTTCAAAGCCCAGTCAGAGTCCTGCCTTCTCAGCAGAATCTATTCTGATGACAAATCTCTCTCTCCTTTGAAACACTGCAGGCAGCCCACACTGATCTTTCTCTTCTCTGAACTATTGCAGTCAGTACCCACAAAGCTGAGGTTTTAATCGTTCTTTAATTGTTTCATGTGTATGTTATATCTTCTCTCTAATTAGATTCTAGGTGTTAGCCCTGTTGCCCTAGAAGTATTCAGCACCATGGCTAGGGATCAGAACTCCTGCAGTTGCTTTAAGGCTGAGAGAGAAGAGGAATCATTGCAGTTGGTTGCATTTTCACTGCTCTTTCAATAGCATGTTGGGGGTAACATTATGAGGGGGTATTTTCAAGTGAAAAAATTGTTAGTTCTAATGCATTTAATTAGGCTGGGCAACTCTTGTACTTAAGGCACTTTGTATTGCTTATTAAGCAAGAACAAGATCCAGGTGAGCCTCCAGGGAATGAGAAGGGCATTCATCACTGCATTGCCTGAGTTTTTAAGCAGATGTTTTCCTGAAATGGTCTGATAGCTAATAAGGAAGGTAGCTGAGCTAAAGTGAACATGCAGGTTTATGTGGATCTATGTGCATGCAGCTGTGGGGAGAGAGAGAGAGAGAGAGAGAGAGAGAGAGAGAGAGAGAGAGAGAGAGAGAGAGAGAGACTGAATCAGTGGCAGTAGTTGCAATTTCTGTACCTCTCAGCCCACATACAAAAAGGGAACCATTCAATGGGTCAGAAGCAGATTTATAAAGGTCCCTTGGCTGGCATTAGAGCCATTGCTAATACATGGATCTGGACTGAAATTCTGGGTTTTATCCCCAGTGCAAGGAAAAGTACTAGCACAGCAGAGTTTACAGCTTTAGGGAGTAAGGACCCTGGTCATAGTTCCAGGATTAAAAAGAGTGCTTGTGTTTACTTAAAAATCAGTGCATAGTACAGGAGAACAATAAACACACCTCTCCCTAGATCATACCATCTTGGAGGAGTCAAAAAATTATAGCTCCCCAATATTACCTCTAAAAATAGTTGGACAAAATAACCTAAAGCTTGGGACAGTGCCTCCTCGATTTGGGAAACAGAGCCCCAAGTTAACATAAAATTAAAAGTAAAGAAATAGACTGGAAAATGAATAAACAACAAAAATTCTAACCAAAGAAAGTTACTATGGTGACAAAGAAGATTAAACCATGCTCAAAATGAGACAACAAAATCAAAATCCCTCTGTTAAAGTTTCAAAGAAAAATGTGAATTGGTCTCAGGCCATGGAGGAGCTCACAAGAAAAATAGAAGGAAAATTGAGAAGAAAAGGGGGAACAACACAAGAAAATAATGGAAAAGAGTCAACTGTTTGGTAAAAGAGAGAAAAAATACTGAAGAAAATCACACCTTAAAAAACAGAATAGGCCAAGTGGTAAAAGATACACAAAAATCCAATGAAGAGATGAATGCCTTGAAAAGCAGAACTGGTGAAATGGAAAAAGTTATATAAAAATTCAAAGAAGAGAAGAACTCCTTAAAAAGTAGAATTGGACAAAGAGAAAAGAAGGTACAAAAGCTCATCAAAATAAAAAAGAATTCCTTAAAAGCTAGAACTAGGCAAGTGAAAGTAAATGACTTTATGAAACATCAAGAAACAAACAAAATGAAAAGAATGAAAAATGGATGAAAATGTTAAATATTTCATTGGGATAATAACTAATTTGTAAAATAGATCCAAGAGAAATAATTTAAGAATTATTGGACTACCTGAAAATGATAATCAAAAAAGCCTAAACATCATCTTTTAAGAGATTATCAAAGAAAACTGACCTGATATACTAGAACCATAGGACAAAACAGAAATTGAAAGAATCCACCAATCACTTGCTGAAAGAGATCCCAAAATGAAAACTCCCAGGAATATTATAGCCAAATATCAGATCTCTCAAATCAAGAATAAAACACCGCAAAGCAGCGAAACATCTTAAAAATCATGGAGCCATAGTCAGGATAACACAAGATTTAACAACTTCTATATTAAAGGATTGAAGGACTTGGAACATGATATCTCAGAGAGAGAAAGAGCTAGAATTACAACCAAGAATTGCTTACTCAGGAAAACAATGTATGAATGAATATTCAATGAAATAGAGAATTTTTCAAACATTTCTGACTAGAAAATATGACTTTTAAACACAAAATACAAAAGAAACATAAAAAGGTAAACAGGAAAGAGAAATCATAAGGATTTTGATAAGATTAAACTATTTATATTCCTACATGGGAAATTTTAAAAATTTCTCATTAGGATAGTTAGAAACAATAAACACAGATAGAAAGCAGAGGTGTGAGTTGAATGTGATGCTATGATTACCTAAAAAGTGAAATTAAGACACGAAAAAGCAGAATTCACTGGAAGACAAGGAAAGGCAGAAGTAGAATGGAATAAATTATCTGATATAAAAGAGAGCTGAAAGATTTTATAGTGGAGCAGGAAGCGGGGAGTTCATGAATCATATGCCCATCAGATGTGGCTTAAAAAGGGAATAATATACACACTTAGTTGAATGTAGAAATCTATTTTACCATACAGGAAAGAAAAAAGAGAATGAGATAATAAAAAAAGAGCTATTGAGCTTTAAGAAATGATAAGCAGGATGCTCTCAAAAAAACATGGATTTTCATGAACTGATGCAAAGTGTAATGAGCAGAACCAGAACATTGTACACAGTAAAAACAATATTATTTGATGACCTACTATAAATAATTAAGCTATTGTTGGGAATTTTGAAGGACTTGTGATGAAAGGTGCCATTCATTTCCAGAGAAAGAATTGATAGAGCCCAAATGCAGATAAAAGACATTTTTTAAAGGTGGGGGATGTCTTTTCTTTTTTTCACAAAAAGACATGTGGAAATATGTTTGTATGATTACACATGTATAATCTATGTCACATTGCCTTCTCAGTAGGTTGTAAGGGAGACAGGAAGGAGAGAGAGAACTTGGAACACAAAATTGGAGGAAAGAAGAATGTGAAATTTGTTTTTATAAATTTAATCTGGAAATTTTGAAAAATTCAGAATTTGGAAATTTTGGGAAAAAATAAAATGTTAAATAAGATTAAAAATAAATAAATAAAGCTAACCTGACTTCCATGTGATCGTTTGAACCAGATCTGCAGCCCATTTCCTCTCTCCCATTCAATCTGTGCCATCTTTAAGGGTCTTGATATTTTCTGTGTAATCCTGATCTCGGTTTGTTCATCTCTAAAATGAGATGTTAGACTAGACAATCTTGGTTTCTTCAAAGATCCTGTAATCCCATGAGTACTGATCAGTGCAGTTGAGCCAACATCACTTCTTACCTGGATTACTGTAATAGTCTTACAACTAGATAGTACCTTCAGTGTCAGCCCTCCAATCTATACTTCATGAAGATCAGAGATCTAATTATGTCATTCCCTTGCTGAAAACCCTTTTCAGGCTCCCTGTTGACGATAGGATAAATACAAATTCTCTAGCCTGATATTTAAGACTGTCAACAACTTGCTTCTATCCACTTTATTTCACATTTTGCTGCTCAACTTCATCTAATTAAAATACTTCTGTTCCCTCAAGCCCCAGCTTGGGTACTATAGATGAAGGGGATCTCTCCCTCTTCAAATCCCCCCTTTGCCTTTATTGTACCCTAATTTCTATATTTCTTTGTGTCTATGACACATCCCCTTCAGGTCTGTGAGCTTTGTATCCTGAAAATGATAGACTTTCATGGGTAAAGTGCCAAATGAGCTGGACCCTGAAGAAATAGTATTTTAACCAATAAAGATGGAACATATTCCAGGCAAGGATACATTTGTGGAAGAAAGAACAGTTAAAATAAGTGGGAATTCAAATTTGTGATACTGAATATAGCTATAGGAAAATCCTTAACTGTGAATGGTTAACAAGTTGCAGTTCAGTCGAGCCTCACTCTCCATGACACCATTTTGGAATTCCTTCTTCAGCCCATTTCACAGATGAGGAACTAAAGCATACAGAATTAAGTGACTTGCCCAGAGTCACGCAGTGAGGCTGGATTTGAACTCCTGAAGATAAGTCTTCTTAATCCCAAGCTTTTTTTGATGTGATTTTTTTATGCAGCAAGATAATGGCATAAATATATTTACATATATTATATTTAATATGTAATTTAACATATATACCATATATTGGATTGCTTGCCATATAAAGGAAGGGGTGGGGGGAAGGAGTACAGATTAGTACAAATTAGAAGTAATCAAAAAAGAATTAAGTGGGCATTAAGAAAGGCTTCTGGTAGAAGGTAGAATTTTAGCAAGTTTGTTTTAGCAGAAACTTTAGCAAGTCTGTTTTTAGCAGAAAAGACAAGAAGTGGAGATCAGGAAGACCATTCCAAAAGTAGGGAACAGCCAATGAAAATGTCCAGAATCAGAAATTAGGATGTTCTATTCAAGAAATAGCAAAGAAACTGCTGTCATTGGATTATAGGATGTGTTTTTCTGGGGTGAGGAAAATAAGGTATAAAAAGATTGGTTATGTGAATGGGGGAGCAGGTTATAAAGAGTTTTGAATACCATAAGATTTTATATTTGACCTGGAGGTGATTGGGAACCTCTGGAATTTACTGAATAGAAGATGACTTGATCAGATCTGCATTTAGGAAGATCCCTTCACAGTTCATTGAAGAACTGATTGGAGTAAGGAAACTCTTGTGGAATTCAACCAGCAGGTTACAGCAATAGTGTCTGTGGGAGCTGGTCCTCTCCTCAAGCCAAAATAAACTGCAAACTATCCTCTGAAATTCTCCCCGAACATTCCCCTCAATCTGCCTTTGTTTAAACTGTTGCAAACACCCAGAATGCTCTCTTCTTCTTCTCTCTATATTTAGGACCTGTCTTTCTTCCACGGCCCAGCTCAGCTCCTAGATCCTCTGTGTATTCCTCAAACCCCATCCCCTTCGCTCTAATTCCTATAGACAGTGTCTATGTGATTCATTTAACAATGACTATATATTGCTTTGTGCCATGTCATATTTTCACGTGTATTATATTTCTCCCAAATAGGTCATAAAGGTCTTAGAGGAATGAGGTCCCAGTTATATTTCTCTGCGTTTTAGATACCACACTTAGAAAATGCTCTGTAAATGTTTGTTGATAACAGTGATTACTCCACTATGAATTTCTGCAACATTCCTTCAGTTTTCATATTAACTACTCTACACCTCAAATGTGCATTGTTCATCTTTACCTCTTAAAATTACTAATTTCCTCAAAGTTCAGCTCAAACCCAACTTCTTAAATGAAAATTTTCCTGATTTCCCTGATGCTAGCATATCATTCCCCACCCAAAAAAATCCCTTTTATTCTGTATGTATTTCACATATCCTTTATATGATCATATTGTCTCTCCCTGTATAATATAAGTACTTTGAAGGGAGAGATTTTTCAATTATATCTTTATATCTCCAGCATTTTACCTACTGACTGGCACATTAATACATTATATTACTTAATACATATTGATTAAACTGGCATTACTATGAGAGAGATGACCTAAACAATTGAATTAAATCACTCTTTTAGAACAGAGACAAAGAACAAAGGCTATTTGTTAATTAAGTGACTGTGATATAGCAGGTAGGCTGAGCAGTACCTTGGAAATCACAAGTTCTATTTTTGAATCCCATTTCTGACCACTGTTTGATCACGATCAAACAAGAAAAACTTTTGATAATCAAGTTCCTCATTATTAAAATTGGACTATCAATACTTACGAGCCAAGTTGCTGTAAGGGAAATTTTTTATAAAGCTAAAGATGCTATTAAAAAGGTGAGCTATTATTGTGTGCTGAGCACTACATTGGGTGCTGTGGGGATCCTGAGCCAGAAAGGATCTCAGAGGAAGGTAAGTCAAACATAAGAGAGATAAATACAGAGAAACAGTGAAAGAAAAATAGAGAGAGAAACAAGGTACAGAGAAAGGCAAGAGGCTAAAAGATTTACTAGTTAAGTTAGAGAAACATTCAAAAATTTAAAACTATGTAAAACAATGAATGAACAAATGCTAGATTAACAAATTGTACATGCCATGGAAAACCAGAGCATTATGATCTTGACTTGACTCCAAGAGATATTACCATGGACCACACTAGATAGCTCACTTATCAGATTTTACCTATAGTAACTCGAGTTATGAGCCAAGTCCAAGTCACAAGACAAAAGTAAGGTTACTGTGAACTAGAATTGTCAGGGAAGACTTTGTGGAGAATAAGGGACTCGAGTAAGAAGAGAATAAGATGACTTCCTTTTCTTAGCTGTGAAACCAGAACATTTCCCCAAACTTATTTCAGTTAAAAAAAAAAGTCTCAGGAAAAAATTTTTAATAATCTGGGGGAGTTGTTTTTTCAACTTGTTCTCATTTGAAATACTGTAAATTCAGCCTTCATTGTGGATTACCCTAATTGTTCTAGCAGCAAGCCTTTTCTCAACTCAAGCTCATAAACTACTTAACAAGCTTTTGTAGATTAAAGTGTCAACAGCTTTTTTTCTTTCTTATGTACTTATTAAGCACTGCCACTATTTGTCTGGTGAGACAAAAGAATAAGGCCACCTGCTAACACCATTTGGCAGCAGACTGAGGATGGCTTGCCAGCTCATTCTTTCTCTGATCTCAGATATAGTCCTACAAATCCTGTTCTATTGCCATGGCTGTTAATGAATTTTAAAATGATTTTACGGTTGATAATTGTGACTTTGTTTCTCTTCTTTGAGCCTCACAAAACCAGAAGTTTGGTATTTAAAAGATAGCATTTTACATTTCTGTCTTTTTATAATGCAGTATTCTGTAGGATACTAGAAATATGGGGAAGGGGTTTTTATTGCATAATTGTTGAACACCCAAAGAGCCCACTAGGTGCTGTGCAGGCCACGTAAGCCCTTCCTAAAGGCCCAGGATGGTAGCCATGACATACACAGAGAGCTTTCAAACAAGCGCTCCTGTGAAAGGAAAGATGTGAGTATTATTTCCAAGTTTCTCTTCTTAATTTTGAGTCTTTCATAACTGTTGAACAACCATGCACTCCCTTGTTATCCTACCCTTGTCAAGAGATTCCCCATCACCACCACACTACACCCCCACCCTGCCCCAGGAATGCTGAGTGGAGTCCCTGTGGAGAACTAGAGAGGATGGTTTTTACCAAATGGGCAGGGATGAAGGGATTGTTATCTATACCTTAGAGGAACTAACCACATCACTGAGATCAAATATCTGTTCTTGTTGTTGTACTTATTTGATTGCTAGAATTGAAATAATCTTTTGGGGAAAGACATACGCAATTTGAATGTAATTGCTAAACACTGTCAACAATTTGAAAACTCTTAGGGGGATTCATTCAGGAGAACACTATAGCTTTAATGATTTGAGTTTTCTGTCAGTTAACTTGTTTGGTTAACTTTACATTAGTCTGGCAGTTTTCTTTAACAGCTTTCTTTATTCTGATCAATTTCTATTACATATGAAAATAGACTGAAAAACTCAATCATGGACCTTAACCTATAAATAAATAAATAGGTTATATCATAATATATATATATTATATATATATATATATATATATATATATATATATATATATATGGACCTAACCATAAATAAAAAAAGACATACTTTGCATCAGCATGCACTCAAAGCCACAACTTAGCTTAGAACAAAGCACTTCCACTGATGCTTTTATCAGATTAAATATAGGACAGATTAGTTAAAGGAAAATGCATTTAATTAAATAATATAGGAAAATTGATGATATGAAAATTTTCACCCATACACATAGGAGCACAACCTCCTGCAAATCACCACATTAGTGATGGGAGGGGGGACATGAGTGTGTAACAGATATAGAAAGGCATATGTATAAAAAATATACATGGCCAAAAACCATGTGTAAGTAAGAAAATTCATCCTTTAAAGAAGACATTCCCCAGCTGAATCCCTCTGACTCTAATGCTTTGGTTTATTTCCCCATACAGCCTCCATCAGGTTACAAGTTGCTTTTTGACAGTCTCTAGTGTTTTTGCAGATTCTTTCTACTCACCAGTAAATGAGCTGCTCTCACTGAAGTCAGCTAAATTCCTTGTGTTATGTGGCCTTTTTCCATGTAGGGGAGACATTTCTCACCTCTTTTAGTTTTCAGAGGTGAATTCAATCCTTTTATTATTCAGACCAATGCCACAAACACCTAGCCAGGCAGTGAAGTTCATGGATTCCTGGACTCACAGACTTAGAGTTGAAAGGGGCCATAGAGATCCTCATTTTATAGATGAGAATATTTAGACTAAGAAAGAGGTAAAGTCTTTCTCTTGCAGTCACATTGATAGTAGGCAACAGAGCCAAGATTTGTACATTCTCTAATTCCAAATCCAATCCTCTTTCTACTTTACTGTGCCGTAGTATGATACAAGGGAAAGCCTGCTGCATCTATAATCAGATGGTCTGAGTTTACATCTCAGATCTGTTACTTAACAGCTGTTTGATCTTGGATAAATCCCATAGTCCAGTGGCCAGTCTCCTGGATTTGTAACAGGTTGGCCCAGGCTTTCCCACACATTCCCACCAGCCCCAGCTCATGCTACCCACCTTGGACTCCCTGTGCCTTGGAATTTTTTCTCATGTACCAGAGGCCATCCGTGACCATAGTTATTCTTTACCTTTGCAAAATCCCCTACTGCCTCTTGATTAGACATCTCCAGGGCCATATCCCCACACACTCCCAACTCCTCTGAGGTAAGTCTACTGGGTCTCACACAATATAAGAATTACCACTTGCCACAAGATTGGACTTTGGGTGATGATTTTAAACAATTTTGATCTTAAACAATGAATTACTTGCCTCCTTCATCTTACCCCTCTCCAGCCACTGATGGTCTTCCTGGACCCAGGATTAGCATGCTCCAATCCCTTCATACTTTCTCTTTCCAAGGATTCTGAAAACCCAGGCTGCCAAATTATAAATACTGTTCTCCACGGCCAACTGCCTTCACCCTAAATAGGAAATTCGCAAGATTGTTCTACTTTTCAGATAACTATAGCAATAAGACTTCATGATCATTTTTTACCAACAATTTAAGAAGTTCATGCCCTCTAAGATTACTCTGTCTTTAACAAACAATTTTTACAATATATTTTCTAGTTTCTGCATATAGTTGGAATCATTTTCATCCTAATTTTGGGATGTAGTTAAGAACCTGATGAGAAAATTCTCAAAACTCTCCAAACCCTACAGGTGATCATCAAATGCCCTCAAATATTTATGCAATATAACAGATGGGTTTTCTATTTTTAATGTACATAATACATCAAATGTAGACCAGCATTATCTCTTGCAGTCATTTTGCTTTCCTTTCTGACACCTGCCACTTAGTTTGCATCTTACAAGGTGCTTGATATCTGTAATGAAATATTTTTTAAATTGACTTGAATTTTTTCTTCTTCTAGGACATCAGCATTTTCTGAGAATAACAGCAGCTTTCCAACAGAGAAGAGCTTAAGGCTTATCATATTATTTGTTTCAGAGTCTGATCAAGGACTTGTGTCCACAATTAGATTAAGAGGCAGAGAGGCAGAATGAATTAGAGGTGACTACAGGGCTAGGAAGACCTGGATTCACATCCCACTTCTGACATAAATGGTGCCCATTTTTGGCTCTGTGTCCTGGGAAAAGCCACTTGAAACTTCAGTGCCCTAGGTAATCCTCTGGGAATGCAACCTGTATGAATAGATGGGGTTTCTCTTCTGGGAGTTCCCTGAACATAAGTACAAATCTTATGTAGAAAAGCTAGATGGCTTTACTACCCTAGTAAATTCACATCCTTTACATTCTTCTCCCTCTTAAACATCTTAGTAATCTATACCTCTCCTGAAACATTAAATCATTCTTCAAATACTTTTTAATGTTTAATAATTCTTGTTAACTTTCTATTACAAATATACTGTCCCTTGGATCTTCAGCTTCCTTAATGGACACAAATAACTACCCCAGGTTCAGTATAAAAATACAACTGTATGCTTCAATGGATGATCCTAGACAAATTCCCACAGGTCTTATGTCAAAAAGACCCTAGTGTAGCTCTAAAGATTTTCTTATTCCCTTCACTCAGGGGCCCCACCAGCAAAACTGAGACATACTTTTTGCTTGTAAGTAAACACTTTACAGTATTAAAGGAGAAAGTTTTATTAAAAGGAAGAAAATGATAGTAATCTTACTATTTGATAAATCCATAAACTCCAGTTTCTGGGATAAGAAGTATTTGATAAAAATTACTGGGAAAACTATGCATAAACTCCATACCAAGATAAGGTCAAAGCAGGTTCATGATTTAGACATAATGAGTGATGATATAAGCAAAGTAAGAGAGCAAAGGACAGTTTATCTGTCAGATCTTTGAAGAAAGCATGAATTTATGACCAAACAAGAAATAGACATTATAAAATGCAAACTTTTGATTATATTAAATTAAAAATGTTTTGCACAAACAAAAGTAATGCAAACCAAGATTAGAAGGGAAGCAGAAGGCTAGGAAATGATTTTTATAGGCAAAGTTTCTAATAAAGACCTCATTTCTAAAAATAAATCAAAGTGATAAGAATATAAGTCATTCCCCAAATGATAAATGGTCAAAAGGTATAATCAGATAATTTTCAGAGGAAGAAGTTAGTTACTCATGTGAAAAAGGGTTCTAAATTACTATTGATTAGAGAAATGCACATTAAAACAACTCTGAGGTATCATCTCACACTAAGCAGATTGACAAAGATGACAGAAACGATAATAATAAATGTTGGAAGGGATGTAGTAAAACTGGGATACTAATACATTGTTGATAGAATTTTGAACTGATCCAATTTGGAACTATGCTCAAAGGGTTATCAAACCGTGCATACCCTTGGATCCATCAGTATCTCTACTAAGTCTCTATCCCAAAGAGATCATAAAAAGGGGGAAAGGACCCACATGTGCAAAAATTGTTTGTAGCAGCCCTTTTTGAAATGGCAAGGAAGTGAAAACTGAGTGGATGTCCACCAGTTGGGAATGATTGAATAAGCTCTGGTTTTCCACACCAAGAGTTTTCTATACCAAGGAAATCAGAGATGAGAGGTGAAAAGTGAGATGTTGTTATCATTCAGTTGATGCAGAAAATCTGAATACAAACTGAATCATCTTTTAAACATAAAAGGTACACTTCCTATTTGAAGGAATCCTGTGGTGAATCTTACGGCAAGGAAATAGTCCCTAGTTGATTTATTAGGTATAATCAGATTTTCAGATTTAGGACAAAGCACACCTGTAAATACTTGGTTTTGTTTTGTGGTTTTGTTTTCTTTTTACCCACAGAGCTTTCAGCAGGCTGCAGGACCTAGCAAGGCCTCTCGAAGGAGCACTTGTAACTCAGCTTCTATTTTTGATATCTGGGCTTTATGCCTGTGCCCCATAGGGCTTGTGTAAAAGATGTCTTTTTGGCTGATCTGCACCGACCCAAGAGTTTCAGGGAGCTAAAGCATCATGTGTGGAGAGCTAGCTAAATGCCCCCACCTTTTTCCATTCTGTTACAGGGAACCCTTATTGTTGTTATGGGGCCTTCAGTGCCTTAGCTCCCAGGGTTTCTGTCAAGTCAGTCAATAAATATTTATTAATCACCAGTTATATGCTAGGAAACAGTCTAAGACTGGGAACATAAAAAGAGGCAAAAAAGTCTCTGCCTTCGAGGAGCTCACTATCTAATGAGGAAGAAACATGCAAAAAACCATGTACAAACAAGCCGACATATACAGGTTAAACAGTGACAGAATTGTCCAATGATTCATCAATATGCTGTAAGTCACACTTCTTAACATGCAGAAAATGGATTTGTTATATGCTTACCATACAGATATATATGTATACACATATACATACATTATGTATGTGTGTATGTGTGTGTGTGTGTATACACACACACACACACACACACACACACACACACTCAGTGAGTCCCAAGTATAAGTTTCAGCAGCCTTATTTAAACCTGGGTTATATCAACACGACCAACACAATGGAACTTTATAGATGGCAATAGAAGAAGGTATAAATATACACATCAAAGAACAGAAAGAATGGAAAAATCAACATCAGGTAAAATAATAAACGGGCCGGTAAATGGAAAGAACTGAAATTTGGAAACTAATTGCTAAAAGCCAGAGCTATACTTAGTTACTTGATGTGCTCATCCTAATTAAATAGAAGTAACAAAACTAAGCCAGAAATTCTTAGGTCTCAGCTAACTTGAGCAGGTTCCAGCTAGTTATATGACCTGTAATCTTAAGGAAATAATGAATACAGAAAAAATTTCTTATGACAAGAGGAAATAATCAACACCGAGAAAGCCCTTGAATTAGGGGGTGTGAAAGGCTTCCTGAAGAAAGTGAGATTTCCCCAGGAATTTTACATGGTGTATTGGATGAGAAAAATCTATGATACTTATTTTAACTGTCCCTATACCAAAATCCAATCTGAGTGATTAAGGCTTTCATAGCTGAGATGTTAAAAATAGATTGAATGAACTTGAGAAGTCAGTCCCCTTGTATTCCTACCTAAATCATGAGATGTCTTGGTATAATGGATAGCCAGCCACAATCTCCTTTAACCACTTTCTCTAAAAAGAGAGGCAAACAGACAGACAGACATATAGGCAGAGAGAGTATGAGAGAGAGAGAGAGAGAGAGAGAGAGAGAGAGAGAGAGAGAGAGAGAGAGAGAGAGAGAGATGGAATGATGGAGGGAGGGATGAAGGAAGGAAGAAAGAGTAAAAGAGAAAGAAAGAGATAAAGGAAGGAAGAAAAGAAGGAAGGAAGGAAGGAAGGAAGGAAGGAAGGAAGGAAGGAAGGAAGGAAGGAAGGAAGGAAGGAAGGAAGGAAGGAAGAAAAAGAAAGAAAGATAGGTGGATACATAGACAGACAGATAGATTAAATAGAGAGAGAGGGATGGAAGGATAGATAGAAAGATAGATAGATTTGTTTAGAAGAAGTTTTTGATACTATGAAGTAAAAGTGTTGGGTTACATATCAGAGGACTTAGATTCAAATCTGTATTCCCTTTTATTACCTCTGTGACTCCAGACTGATCAATAATCTTTCAGAACCTCATTGCCCTAATCTGAAAAATTATAGAGGTGACATTGGATGAGGGTTGTCAAACTGTAGTCTACAGATCAGGCAACTCCTTTTGTACAGCCCACAAGCTAATGATAGTTTTCTTACATTTTAAAATAAGTTTTATTGTATTTAAAAGTGTTAAAAGTATTCTTAGCCCAGTAGTCATACTAAGCAGGAAACAAATCAGACTTGCTCTCTGGGCTAAAGTATGCTGATCCCTGGATTTGATGAAACGTTGAATTTTTTCTCATTTAAATCCATAATTTTTTGATATTGAATTTCTGCAACCAGAATGCCAGCAGCAGTTTTATCTTAAGGAAAATTCAGGAGAAATGAGGTCCTAGGGTTCTGCACCATGTGGTCTGCTAGCACTTTTATAGCCTACTTGGGATCCTTCCCCAAAATTCTTTATCTTTTTCACACCCAGCATTATGTGAGTACCAAAAATGAATGAGGAAAACATCAAATGTGCCTGTTTTTTCATAGTCTCTCTGACACTTATCATTTTCCCTTTTTATCATATTTTCTATTCAATTGAGTAGGAGAATTGTTTTAAATTGCATTTTTCTAATAAGTAAAAGTTTGGAGATTTTTCATATGGTTACAGGTAGCTTGGTGTCTTGCTCTTGAGAATGAATTGTTCATACCCTTAGATCATTTACTAATTGAGGAATGGCTCTATTTCTTATTGATTTACATCGATTCTTAGAAAGGAGATTTTTATCAGAAATTTTTTTTGCTTCAATTATTTTTTTTTGCCAGTGAGCCATTTCTCTTTTAACATTTACTTTTTAAAATTCATTTGTTCAATTTTTTTTTAATTTTATGTAATCAAAATTATCTATCGGATCTTCTTGGAGCCTTTCTATAACTTGTTTTGGTCATGAACTTTTGTCTTCTGTATGGAACTGATAGATAACTGTTTGAAGTCTCTTTAAGTTTTTATGTCTAGGTCATATCCATTTGGAACTTATTTTGATATAAGGTATGAGGTATTAGTCTAGCTCTAATTTTTCCATATGGCTATCCAATTTTCTTTGCAGGTTTTCCCAAATAAGGGTTAAATCCCTTAACCCAGTAACTGGAAACCTTGAGTTCATAGAATACTAGATAGATTTTCTTCTGCAGATTCTATCCTTAATTTGCTCCACTGATAGGAAATATTAGCAAAGAAGATAAAACAGCATACCACAAAACTATAACCACTCTGAGTTCATACCAGTATTATAGGTTTGATTTAATTAATATTAAATCTTAAATTTAAGTAATTAGAATTGGTAACAAATTAGCCCAAAAAATTATATCAAAGAATAGAAAAAAATTTGACAAAATATAACAAAGGCAGGAATTAGCTTTTTAAAAAAAATGATATATAGCATGTATTTAAAACCAAGAGTTATCATTATGTATAAAACAGAGATAACAAATTCTATCTAATAAAATTATGAGTAAATCAAGGATGACCATTATTATTACTTCTATTTGACATAATACATAGAAAGTCTGGTTATAGCAATAAGACAAGAAAGAGAAATTGAGAGAATATGCACAAGTAAAGAAAAAACAAAATTATTATTTTTCAAAGATGATATAATCATGCCCTTTAAAAATCCTAGAGCTAACCAAAAAATTAATTGAAATAATAACTTCAGCAAAATTGCAGATTACCAAATAAATCCATAAAAATCATTATCATTTCTAAATAATACCAATAAAACTCAGTAATAAGAGACAGAAAGTCATATAAAATTACTATAGCATATATAAAACACTTGGGAATCTATGTCACAAAATACAAATATACATATGCATAACTACAAACCATTGTTTACAGAAATAAAGACAGACCTGAATAAATAAATAATCTATGGAGGAGGAATGAGTACAACAAAAACTGTAAGATTACCTAAATTAACTAACTTAGTATTACAACATTAAAGCCTAATAAATAACTAAATAAATAAATAATAAAATTCATGTAGAGGCAAAAAAGATCAAGTGGAGATTAGCAGTGTCAAACTTCAAACTATATACAAAACAATAAGTTCCATCTTTATTTTCACTGGCCTCTAACTGAAATTTAGTGATTCCTTCATTAAGGAATGTAGATAACAAACCCAAGCAGTATTGCCAGTGGCAGTTAATTGGTAACTAATAGAAGTGACAGGTATTTTCATATCATGTTACAGTTTTTACAGATATTCCAAAATGCCATTTGTATTTATCCCTACTTTGATATTACTGTAGTTATTAGACCTGCTATTAGATCTCACATGATTACAATGTTCGTGTATAGACTGCATTTCAATATAACTGATTTCCTTTGTAATGTTATGAAATTTTAAAAAATATAAATATAATATATATAAATATAATAAATATAAAATTTATTTATTTTATGTAGTTAAAAATATTATTCTGAGAAGAGGTCAGTTTTTATCAATCTGCCAGAAGGGTCCATTACACACACACACATACATTAAAAATCCCTGCTTTAGAGTTGTTGCCCATTCCATTTTTTATGACTGTATGTGGTAGGACGTTCTCTGCCATGCTCACAACTGAATTTTTCTAGTTAAGGCTCTGCCTATATATATATATATATATATATATATGTATATATATATATATATATATATATGCTCACAACTGAATTTTTCTAGTTAAGGCTCTGCCTATATATATATCCAAAGGAAGAATGAGATCTTATCATGTGATTATTTTTTTTCAAGATCATATAGCTTGAAAGAATCTTTTATGGCTATTGCTGGGGATTTCTAAACAGACAAATACCCATTGGTAGCAGATTTTGTTTTTCTGTTCTAATTTTAAGCATTTCTTGAGATGATGCTTGAGAAGCCTTCTCTAATGCTTCTTGAGAAGTAAAAGCACTGTCAGACCAATCAATAAGTCTACTGACTGTCTTGTAGCAATCAATACAGCAGGAAAGAATGCCCTGATGAAACTTAAGTACTTTATTCATTCTGGAGTCTGAGAAGCATGGGAGGGAGGAGGGTGTAGGTGTGTTTACAGAGAGTCCCAGGACATAAAAAGTATGGCTGGGGGGGGATTATTGGTATTTGTAAGAAAGATGTTACTTAGGGACACATTTTCTTTGTCAGTTTTCTTGTTATTCTTCAATAAAATTTAAGTAATTTACTCATAGACATAAATATTAGCCTACAAAGCCTCCAAATCAAGGAATTTCCATTGATTATTTAAGAGATTCTCATTTCAAGAGCCTTTCTCCTTTGGTAATTATTGAAATTTTCCACCTACTAGAATCACCCTAATTATTTGTTCATTTGATTTGAGAACTATTTGTTTCACACTTTTAAGTGGGTTATTGAGAATCCTTTCTGACATTTGCCCTTAGGAGTTCAGAATTTAAACTTACATTACCATTTCCAACGCATTTTATCTCTAAAACAAATCTCATCTCAATTGGGGTGACAATTTTCAAAGTAAAAGTGTGTTGGAATTCACGAAAAACACACAGGAAGAAAAAAAAAATACCTAAAGATAAATTTTGAAAACTGATATCAGACCATAAATGAACTACTTTTTTCCTTGTTAATAAGATATTCAGTCATGTCTGATTTCTTCATGACCCCATTTTGGGGTTCTCTTGAAAAAGATATTAGAGTGGTTTGTCATTACCTTCTCTGACTCATTTTAGATGAAGAACTGAGGCAAACAGGGTTAAGTCACTTGTCCTGAGTGACAAAGCTAGTCTCTAAGCCAGATTTGAACTCATGAGTTTTCCTGATCCCAAGCCCAATACTCTAACCACTGCACCATCTAGGTGCCAGATTTCTTCCTGGTAATAAAAGTATTGACTTCTTTTTTTTAAGTTAAGCTTTATAACCTATCTGGTAATTATATTAGTAGTGAAATTCTAGAATTATTTTACTTGGAAAGAAAATTAGAGATTTTCTCATTTTAAATCTACTTTTATAGATGAGGCAACTGTGGCCCAAAGACATATAATTATATATATGCAACATATATGCATATATAATATATGTTACATATTTGTAATATATACATTATAATAATATAATTTTGTCAAAGTCACACTAGTGAAGTTAAAAGTATATGAGATTTGGAATTAGAGGAAGTGAACTAAAATTCTAGCTCTATCACACTGACCTTAAATAAATGGGTTCCCGTCCCTTAGTTTCAATAATCTGATCCACAAAACGAGGTGATTGCATTGAAAGATCTGTTAAATCCTTTGCAGTCCAAAATTCTACAGTACTATTGGAGATTAGTTATAGGATAGGAAAAGAATAGTAGATGTCTCTCTATTTGATCAGCATATCTATTGGTGTATCATCTGAACTATCAAGGTTCCTAATTTAATGTATTATTAATGCACCTAATATAAAAAGGAAAAAGTGATAAATATTATTTCAGATTAGGGATTAAAGTTTGTTGTGGTTCAATCATTTTTCAGTCATGTCCAACTCTTTTTGATCCCATTTGGGGTAAGATTTTAAAATTCAAAACATTTCTTTCAGCATACTATCACAAGACAAATCCATTAAGAGTTTTTGTGCAGTGACTAAAAGTATTCTGGTTATCCATTTCAAGTGTGTTTCCTATTCGTGTTTATGAATGTATAGCTCATAAAAATAAAATCAGAGTCTCAAAATATTGAATTGTGAAATAATAATACTCAATAAGTAAGAAGAATATTTCTTAAGTCATAAATATAGAAACTAAAGAAAGCACTTTAAGAACAGTAGATGGCTCTTTCTCTTTTAAAATCATATAATTCTTATCATGAATTAGAGCTATAACTAAGACAGAGAAGTCAGCATTTTGCCCCAGGATACCACATGATGGTCCTAATGATTGGAGGCATAATATTTGTACTTTCTACCTTATGGGGTTGTTGGGAAAAAAAAAACTCTCTACAAAAATGTAATGGTAAGTTATGAGGACCTTGAGTAACCAAAAGAAAGTTCACTAAATGTAGCTTTATAATCTCAGAACAAATGACAATATTTGAAAGTGAAGGTGATGGCCAAAGCATTTATTTAACATGAATATCTATGTCCACAGATATTATGAAAGTGTTTGATAATGAAATGTTAAACTGAGTGTCCTGAAAAAACCCTTGTGGCTTTCCACCTCACTTAGTTTTAGTTTCTTTAAAAGGTCAAGGGAGTGTTAACTAGCTTAGTTTTCTTTCTAATTGCCCTTGAAACCATTTTGAAATATCACTGCTAATGGCTCATTAAGTTATTCTTTTCTTCAAGTTCTAGAATTTGGATGCTAAAAGCCAGGCTTATCTCAAAATTTTACACTTTTTTTATTCCCATCTACAAAAATATCACAAGAGAAGGCTTATTCCTCTTAGCAAATAAAGAATCTTAGTTCCACTTAACGTTTTTTAGACTGTTTACACACATCAAATGAAATAGAGTGGAGTTATAATTCTGAAATAATTATTTGTAGACAGACTCAGAAATTAAAAACTGAACTAGGAACATCACCAGACAAGCACCCATCTTCTTCACCAGTGGACAAAGACCTGTTTGGGAACATTACACACCTGAGAGCTTTGTAAAGAGTAAATCATGAAAGCATCTGTTTGTTGTCCTTGTTGACCCTCCTGACATCTGTCCTCAAGATATGATCCCTTCCTTCTAACTCTCTTGTCACTTGTCTGATTTTTAACCTCTTTTGATAGAATTACATGTCATCTATTAATTCTTCAATTTAAAGTAAAATTCAATTAACCTTGTGAGGATTTTGTAACACTCCTTAAAATAACTGGAAAAACCCTGAAATAGAAACATATCCAGGATCAGAAATCATTGTTTGAAGAGTCATTCCCTTTAACCATACGAGACACCCCGATTATATGTTGTGATAACACTCCTGGATATCAATCGCCCTTTTTTTTTGGATCATTAAGTATCTATTAATTCACGCAAGATTAAATACAGTAGATCAGAATTTTGTGCTCCTATTAAAAAAATACACATTTTAGATTTTGATAACTTCTTGTGTGAGCCATGGGTTAAGGTCAGACCAAATCTGAATTTTAATAGTTCTTTTTTCTTGTATACCAAAAATGACTCCTTCCCTTGTCTAATGACTCCTTCTTTTACAGTCATCTTTATTTTCACAAAAGCCAATTCCAAACTGGCTTTCTCCCTCTTTGTCTCAATCAACCACTGATTTTAGTGCCTTAAATGTGATTTAGAAGAATTCATGTTCGGACCAGGAGATCACTATATACTTCAACAATAATACTATACGATGATCAATTCTGATGGACGTGGCCTCTTCAGCAATGAGATGAACCAATCAGTTCCAATGGAGCAGTAATGAACTGAACCAGCTACACCCAGCGAAAGAACTCTGGGAGATGACTAAGAACCATTACATAGAATTCCCAATCCCTCTATTTTTGTCTGCCTGCATTCTTGATTTCCTTTGCAGGCTAATAGTACACTATTTCAAAGTCTGATTCTTTCTATACAGCAAAATAACTCTTAAGACATGTATACTTTCATTGCATTTAATTTATACTTTAAAATATTTAACATGTATTGATCAACCTGCCATTGAGGGGAAGAAATGGGGGGAAGGAGGGGAAAAAAGTGGAGCAAAAGGTTTGGCAATTGTCAATGCTGGAAAATTACCTGTGCATATAACTTGTAAATAAAAACTATAATTAAAAAAAGAAGAAGAAGAATGCATATTCAATTTAGCGTCAGAGGAGTCCATTTAAAATCACAGCACTACCACTGGCTACCTGGGTGACGTTGGGCAAATCACTTAATATCTCAGAAAATGTGCATCCTCATCTATAAAGAAGGAAGGAAATGTGCATGTATTAAGCACCCACTACATGGCAGATATTATTTTTAAAAATATCTCATTTGATCCTCATGACAACTCTCTGAGTTAGGTGTTACGTTTCAATACTTTGAAAAAAACTCTAAAGTTTCCCAAAAGTGTTAATAAAGTTGATTTTTTAAATCTATAGCATCCATATATTGCTGCAATCTTCCAGCTTTCTTCCTATGTGAAAAGAATTAGTCAATTATATGTTTGAGTAAAGGAGTCATTTTCAAGTTTTAATTTAAGCCAGATTAATTATAGCGAATATTTGCAATCACTACAATTAATCATATTTAAATATAACACTAATCTCTATTATGTGTGGATAGTAATAATAAGGAAAAAATGTGATAGTGTATGTGGGTCTAAATTATATACATAGTGTCCAGGACCCTCTCAGTGACATCTCCTTTAGATGTCATGAGTTCATGGGATTTTAGTTCAGACGATGGATTTAATTTCTCAATTGTGAACACTTGTTTCCACAGAAACCAAGAACCAAGGAAGAAATTAGAAATATTTAGCCAGGAAAAAAAAGAATGCCTGAGGGACATAATAGCTGTTTTTCAAATATTTGAAAGTCTGTCATGAGGGGGATTAGAATCCTTCTGTTTGGCCCCAAAAGGCAAAACCAAGGAGAGTGAGAAGTTAAAAAGGCAAATTGAAGCTCCATGTTGGGGTGGGGAGACTTCCTAACAAACAGAGCTGAGCCCAAGAAGAATGGGTTGTGCTGGGACGTGGTGAGTTCTCCTTAAAATAAACTGGGTGCAGAAAGCAGATGGAGATATGTTACAGTGAGGATTCTCCAATTATGGGTTGGACCAAAAGATCCCTGAAATTTCTTAACAGCTCTAAATTCAGTTTTCTTATGGTTCCCATTATGTAGGAAGCAACTAATATCACCCTTGTCCCAAACTCCTGCCTTCCAACCCTCAAGACACTGAGTATTCTGATCTCCTTCCTGCCTAGGGCTCCATATATTGAACATAATAGAAAAGGGGCACAAGTAATTATACTTATTTATATTTATATTTATCTGCCCCTCCTTATTCATCCTTCTGTCTTCTCAGTACTAGAGAAAGGGGAACTTTAGAGGGAGGATGAAGGGAAAATAAGCAAACAAAATAAACATCACCTCATCTTATGTCCTTTTTAATTTTGGTTCTGATCTGTGATCATGAGATCTTTTCCTCCACCAATTCAGAACCATAATTATCTGCTTTAAATCTATATTATCCATATATTGCTACAATCCTCCACCTTTCTTCCCCTGTAAAAAGAATTCATCAATTATATCTTTGGGTAAAAGAGTTGTTTTCAAGTTTTAATTTAAGCCAGATTAATTATAGTGAATATTTGCAATCATTATAATTAATCATATATACATATAACATTAATCTCTATTATGTGTTCATTATAACAATGAAAAATGTGATGGTGTATGTGTCTATAAATTACATATGTAGCACTCAGGATCCTGGAGATACTGGAAGTGCTGAAAGATTCTGCAACTTGTCCATAAACATGGAATTAATATGGGCAAGAGAAAATACTTGAACCCAAACTTCCCAAATAGCTGGATCCTCTTCATTCATAACACTGTGCTGTTTCCCAATTTGCTCTCATAAATTCTCCACTGAGAGTCTGCCAATACATTTAAAGTCTACCTCGAGGTGTCTTTCTCTTAGTATAGATACTAGGGAACGCATGGTCTAGTCATTAATCATACCATCTGTCACCACATCCCCATTTCTCATCTCATTTTCCATTCATACATTTCCCTAATAATATATCCTTTATTCCACTTTTCCATGCTGTTCTTCATCAGTAAAATATTACAGCTTACTCATTCACCATTCATCTTTCATTTGCCCTCTAGGCAACGTGCAACTTTATTTAGAAGTAATGGCTTTTCATACTTCTCACTGATCACTCACTGGAAGAATACTATTGTTAGAAAGTTGGGGTTTTTATTCAGGAAGACTGCTTGGCTCATTGAAAATACTCTTTAATTTCTCAAAAACCATTTATTCCACTTTTCTTCATATCAAATTTTGTAACCAAATAATGACCCAGGTGCAAATATGTCCGGTATATATCTCTATATGTATGTACACATTATCACACAAACTATGTGTTTCCCACCAAACTGACATTCTTCTTCAACTTGATTTTTTCTGTGTGAATAGCTAGATCAAATTTTTTTGAGTGATTGTGTCCCTTCTTCAATAGGCTGAGCAATGTCACAGAATGGAATGGAGTCAGAATGTCATGATCAAACAGGAACATCTAGAGAATGTTCAAATCTAGAGAATCCTTCTATTCTGGCTTTCACAGTAGCAAATGCCTTTAGTGAACATGATGTCCCACTCTCTCCTCCTTCTTTGAGATTGAATAAATAAGTGTAACTCTTTGATCATATAACTCTCCCATCTGACAAGGAAATGAGAACTGTGTTTGCAAGGGACATCTAGGTTTATTTTGGTCTTCTCATTGTGGTGATCAATTTATAGAAATTACACTCCCTTGGGAAATGGTCAGTCTGTGTCAATGACTGTCCTTTTATTGTTTTCCATTTTATGACATCAAAGTTTATTGAAATGGTCAGATCTTAGTTCTATTAATAGTAATGTTTTATTTGCATTTTTATTCTAATTTGTTATTGATTTTGATTAACATCTCAAACATATTACTAATACACAGATGGCTGATTCAGAAATAACTTCCACATCTACAACCAGTAAAACTGCCATATTTCATGACACATAACTCTCTTCTTGAAGAAATAATTCACATAAATCAGTGTGTACATGTGTACCAGTGTGCTAGGCTAATGCTAGCATCTTTGTTTCTACTGCTTAATCCATATTTTCCAACATTGTTTTTGGTTGTCCTTTCTTACGCTTACCTTTACACTAATGACAGCAAGAAGTAATGTTTATGTTGACTTCATTTTGATTGTGATTTTGAGCTCTTCTGCAATAAATGCTGACATTCAAGTGCAGCTATTTTCTTTATGATTATCTCTTTTGCAAAGACCATAAAGAACAGGGTAATACATAATGATCGCATGACCATGAAATTCCATTTCTTGTTGCCATTCAGCCAGCTCCTTTGTTAGCTTCTCAGAGAGAAACCCATAAACCATCCTTCCATTTATTTGTAACTTCATTTTGTTTTTTCATTTCATGTATATTAAGAAGTCAACACTGGCCTGATTCAGTTTTTCCAATTATCTATTTGTGGGTCACTGGCTAAGTATCCTGTATTTAGGGTAACAATGATTAAAACCATGGTTGTTGAGAGTCTAAAAATGGTTCTCTTCTTATTCTCTTTCCCCCTTTCTGAGGCACTATATAATATTATTATTATTAATAAAATGGACATGGTAGAACTTCTCAGAGCTTATATTTCTCCAATAAGGCCTTCAAGGAACCAGGCTCATTTCCATGCTGAAGTGAGTCAAATGAGTTGAATTCTGTAGACTTATTTGTTCACAAAGCTTCTTTTTTCAAATCAATAAGACTGTAGTCTTGCTAATTGCGTTTCTCAAACATATATGTAACTGTGGACTTAACAATTTGTCATTTTTTAATCATATCCAACTCTTCATGACCCTATTTTCTTGGCAAAAATAGTGTTTTAAAGTTAGGAAAGTGTTCATAGTGATAACAACTCTGTGAAATAAGTGTTACTACATCCTCATTTTACAAATGAGGAAATTGAAGTGGACAGAAGTTAAGTGACTTCTCCAGTATCACACAACTAGTAAGTGTCTGAGGCTGCAATTGAACTCAGACTTTCTTATTTTTGCCTTGAATCACATAATAACAAACACCTGGTACTAATTCATTTTTCATAATTCAGCTTTCTAACATAATTTGCAGAAACATTTTGTAGTATCAAGTATAAACAATCTTACGTGTAGTGTTCACCATAATAAGTACCCTGATTCAATTATTATTTATTGACAGTCAGCTAAAGTACCTGTCCTTTTTTGAGACTTATCCAAACTCTACTCCATAAAAGTCCTCCTTAAGTCACAACTCTTTGATGTGACTTTCTCCATCCAGAAAGGCCCTTAAATAGAAATTCCTCGAAGGCACAGAATGCCTTCAATTTTTTATTTATATCCTCAGAGCTAGAACTGTGCTTGCTACATCTACGGGCTTAATAAATGGCAATTTTATTTGTATTCATTCCACCGGGCTATCCCATAGGTCTTTCAAATTCCAAATGGCTTTCCCATTTCTCTTGAGAACATCACTATTTGTCCAGTCACCCTGGTTCACAACCTCAGAATCATTCTCTATTCTTTATGCTCTCACAGCCCAAACTTTCAATCTCTTACCACATCTTTTCAATTCTCTCTCAAAAATATGTCCTTTGAATTTATCTACTCTCTACTCTCACTCACTACTCTCTACTTCACTGGAGACCTAATTGCAACTGGTCAATTAGGCAATGCAATCTTTCCTTTTCTTTTCCTTCCTTGCTTCCTTGCTTGCTTTCTTGTTTCCTTCCTTCCTTCCTTCTTTCCTTCCTAACCTCCCTCCTTCCTTCCTTTCTTCCTTCCTTGCTTCCTCCCTTCTTTTCTTCTTTCCCAACCTCCCTCCTTCCTTCCTTTTTTCTTTTCCTTCCTTATTTCCTTGCTTTCTTCCTTCTTTCCTTCTTTTTTTCCCAACCTCCCTCCTTCCTTCCTTCCTTCCTTCCTTTCTTCCTTCCTTCCTTCTTTCCTTCCTTCCTTCTTTCCTTCTGTCGTTCCTTCCTTCTTTCCTTCCTTCCTCTCTCCCCTTCCTCAAATAGGTATCACACTTTTATTTGTAGGTGCTCTGCCCAAAGAAATGTAAATTTTTATTTGTGATCCCTGAAAAACATAGGACATCTTGGGGTTGGGATTTCTTTCTTGAGGACAGTGCTTTAAATCCAAATCACTCTGACTCTCCAGAATCGGCCCACAACAGGTCCAAAGCAAAGCTCTACTTGCTTGGGCCAGGATTGTGAATGCAAATATGATCATTCATGTTTAGGTCAGTAACCCCGAGAGATTTTTTTAACTAGGTAAAAGAAGTCATTTCTTGCTTCAATTCTTACCTAACCTTAATTAAACTTGTTTATCATTGTATATTATTAATTGTTAATTAAACTAATTAGCTTACTTTGAAAAGGCCAGTGTATATAGAGTCATCACTGGTCCTTCTGATCTGTCTTGCCACTGGACCCAGATGGTTCTGGAAGGGAAAGTGAGGCTGGTGATTTTGCACAACCTTTTCTCACTTAAATCCAATTCACTTGCATGTCATAGCAACATCTTTCTAGTGTCCTGATGTCCTCTTTACAACAATAGCAAAATTCATCTTAATTCAGACTCTCATCACATCTTGCCTAGACTATTAATTGACTCTTAATTGGTCTCCCTGCATTCAGGACCTATCCTCTCCTATTTGTATTTGTCCTCTATAAATTGTCAGATAAATATTCCCAAAGTCAGTGGCTGCCTCATGCCTCTGGGATAAAATACAAACTGTTTTTCCCTAGTATGAATGAATGAAGTTTTTATTGACTGCCTACCATGTACAAAGCACTGGAGATGCAAATAAAAAGATAAAGACAGTTCATTCTCAAGAAACTCACATGAAAGGTGTATCTGAAAATCAGATGGAAAAGTCCCACAGTTCTTGGGGTTCCATGACAATGCAGATGTTTAAGCATCTTTTTAAAAAGTTATTTCCACTAATAAAATCCTTGAACTTGTGGATAATACTAAGGCAGCAAAAAAATTTCTAGTGATTTAGTATCTGCATGAGGAGTCATCAGGTTATATTTCCAGAAGGATTGCTTCCCAATGGCGATATCTGAGGGCACTGGTCTGGACATATTGATATTTTTAAGGCTCTTGGGTTCAGGACCCTTGGCTGGCCCAATCAAGGTCAAGGTGGAGGTGCTAATTTGGCTTATTCTGCACCTGCTGCTTCCTGTCAATTCCTTGGGATGCCTTACTGCTTCAGCTAGACTGATTGATCTGCCCTATGTTTGGAAGTTGGCTGGCCGTTGGTAGGAATGACCATCCCTTTCTCCACAGGAGTTGTTTCCTTGGTGAGAGCTTTGAGATCTGGGTTCGTCCAGGTAGATTTCAGTTGTTAGAGGTGATGAAAATCACCTTTTGTTGATAGAACCTGAAGGGAAAAAGACTGTCTTTGTTTTAATTTGTATTCTTAGCACCCGTCACATAGCATTTTAAATATTTAAAAATAAATGTTTGTTGATTGACAGATGGATAGATTTGGTATTTAAAGCTTAATATAGTCTACTTTTAGCCCACTTTTCTAGGTTAATGACATCTCACTTCCCTTTGTGCATTCTACATTCCCAGCTGACCCAGTTGTTTCTGTAGGTGACATTCTCTCTCTCTTACTCCTAATTTGAACAAGCTGTCCCCTATACCTAGAAGACTTTCCTTCCTTCCCACCATGTCTAAGAACCCTTAATTCCCTTCAAGGCTCAACTTGAGGATCATTTCCACAACAGACCTTTCCTGATTCCCTGCTACTATGACTACTAATAATAACTATCATTATTAATATCATATATATTATATTATATAGCCATAATAGCAATAATAACTAATATTATCATTATCATCATTACAAGGCAGGTGATAGATCAAGTAGAGTGCCAGTTATAAAACCTGAGTTGAAATCCAGTCTCACTAACTGTGTGAACAAGTTCTTCAACCCTACTTGCCTATTTCAAATGCAGCTCTTATTCCCACTAGACTTTGGTGAGTAGGAAATGTGTCTTATATTTCTTTTTAATCCCCCCAAACAACCAGCACAACATTGAGAACACTGTTTAAGTCCCGAAAAGACTCATAGTAAACTGAGAAGAATATCAGCCATGGAGTCAAGAGATATGTGGTTTAGTCTCAGAGATGGAGCTAGCTAAAGGAGGAGTTGGTGTGAGGAGGAACGGAGCCAAATTCAGAATCAGAGGCTCCGGGTTCAACTTCTGGCTCTTTGCATTTTCTTCCTAATTACTGGAACCAAGTCACTAAAGCTCTATGGGCCTCTGAGTTAGACTGGAGACCTCTTAGATCTCCATAATTCTAAGATAGCATGGTGCAGCAATCTTAGGAACTGGATTCCTTCCTGATATGAAATGAGATGTTTCTTTGGTTTGGATTGATTCACCTAGGGCACGCAAAACTAAATTCTCATCCAATTTTCTGGGGCTGGGATAAGCTCCATATCCACTTCGGCTTTCATGCTGTTAACATCTGCTCTTCTGCATCTGCCATTAGTTTGCTAGCATTGCTTTCCCCTTCATTGGCTGGGAAAAGACAAGTGGGGATTAAAATCTCTCAAGCTGGGAGAGTTATAAGGAATAATCAATTTGTCTGAAATTCTCCTGATTCTGGAATATTTTTTTCACAAGTTTCTTGTCAGTTCCATAGGAGGGGGTCAGCAAACACACTCCACCACGAATTGAGAGAGAATCAGACCACCACAACCTTGCTTCTACAGCTTTGGCTGAGTTTTCTGCTATGTTAAGTATGTTCTCTTTTAGACTCATGGAGACTGTAGCAAAAACCTGTCTTCAGACTGTGAAGAGGGTTTTATTTCATTCAAGCAGCTCTCCCATGAATAAACTTAGTTTTGCTCCATCTGCAGAATTGGAATAGTTTCTTAAGAACACAGGCACGTTCCTTCTTGAATTTCACAATAACTCCAGATTGCAGTCACCCTTTGCAAGCTGAAATCCAGCTCCTTGGCTTAGTGTAGGATATGGAGCCGCTCTAATTGATACTTGGAACAGCTCTCTAAATGAAAATCTGGCAGTTATAACTTCCAAGCATGAAGTAATGAAGTGTTCTCACTTAAAAGTATTACCCTGATGTATCACTCCTCAGCTCAAAATCTTTCAATGACTTCCTTTTGCCTATTTATTATATTATATTATCTTTTTATTTTATCATATTACTTGTTGTATTATATATTATATTATATTAATCATATATATTATTGCCTTCTTTTTCAAAGAATACCAATGACATGACAGGGTGACATCTTGACCTGTGATTTAATTGAATTTGAGAGGCAGAATTGCACAAAGTCAGCAACTTCACTCTAATTTCCAGTCATCAAAGTTCATTGGAGGCAAAAGTGGATGACTTTGGCATTTTTTGATGTTGAACCAAGCTTTAAGTGCTCCACAGCACCTTCTTCAGCCACCTTCAGGCCACTGGGACAAATTGTTCTTATCCTTCCATTCTGTCACTTGCATGGGGTAGACATTTCCCTAATTCATTGATCGGTTTGAGGGTGTCAGTTACCTTCAACCTAGTTTGGTCGATCTGCCAAGAGAGTTCCACCAGAATGTGGCCGCTGCACATGCTGCAGCTTCTTGGAGCCAGGGGTGACCAGCTGGCCATCTAAGGAGGATGAGCAGCTTTCATACCAGAAGTGCTGGTCCTTCCTCAGCATCTCATATACCATTTTGGGAATCCTAGAGAATCAACTTAAAAACTCTTTGAAACAATGAACAACTTTAGCAAAGTTGCAGTATATAAATACTCACAATATAAACCAACATAAGTCATGAGCATTTCTACATGTTACCAACAAAGCCCAGCAACAAGAGATAGAAAGAGAAATCCCATTTAAAATCATTATAGACAATATAAAATATTTGTAAATCTACCTCCCAAGTCAAATCCAGGAACTTTATGAATACAATTACAAAATACTTTTCACACAAATAAAGTCAGATTTAAACAATTGATAAATTATCAATTGTTCATGTTTAGGCCAAGCCAATAGAAAAATGACAGTTCTGCCTAAATTAGTCTACTTATTCAATGCCATGCCAATCAAACTGCCAAAAAATTACTTTATAGAGCTAGAAAAAACAATAACAAAATTCATCTGGAAGACTTTTTTCCCCCCTTCTTTTTTGACTTCCTTTCTTTTTTCTCATGCTTTCTTCCTTTTTGATCTGATTTTTCTCACACAATATGACAAATACTGAAATACATTTAAAATAATTGAACACATTTAATCTATAGCAGATTGCATGCTGTCTTGTGGCAGGGAAGATAGGGAACGAAAGGAGTAAAATTTAGAATACAAAGTCTTACAAAAATAATGTTGAAACCTATCTTTACATGTATTTGCAAAAATAAAATACTATTGAGAAAAAAACTTTGTATACCTCCTTCTGCATAATCAATTAAGATGAATAAAGAAAAATAAAGATGAAAGCATCAGAGATCTAAAGCCAAAAAAGATCTCTGAAGTCAATTAATCCAACTCCTTCATTTTACACATGAGGAAAAAGCAAATCTCAGAAAGATTAAGTGACTTACCTAATGTCTCACAGGTAGAAAATGCCAGAGTCAGGTTTCCCTCTTTTCACTGAGTTTAGTGACTCCAGTACAAGGTTTTATTTTTCTTACTATACAATTCTGTCTCTCTCTGAGGGAGATATGGAGGTCAACCTTCATGACCTGATATTACCCTACCTTCCCAATCTTATTTCATATTATCACCTTTCTTCTTGGGCTATTTTCCAGACAAAATTGAATAAATACTGGTTATCTATTTTAAACAGTTTCCATCATGCTTCCGTGCTTTTGTTTACACTATTTTACCATACTCAGGTATTGACCTCCTGATTGGTAGATACATATTATAGAAGCTCCTCCATATCTCAGTGCAGGATCTGTTTGTATTTGGCCTAAAGAACCTAAGCCTGGAGAGGGGATAGACTTTAGACAAAGGCCAGTATAACCTTGAGGCATCCAGGCCAGTTCTTTAAGGTTAAATCATCTTGAGTAATTTATCTTCAGGAACCTAACCAATTCACTGAAAACAAATTACTCGTGAGAGCCTCATTGAGGGGGCTGGCTATGCCACCAATGCAAGTGTCCAGGGTAGTTAGTTGCCTTAAGTCATATACAAGCCCTTTAAAGCAGAGTCTCTTTGGAATCTCTCCCTTGGAGGTCTGGGACCTTCCCAAAAGGGACCCTGAAAGTTGTGACTTGGGATTCCCCAGTTATTTAATTCAGATGTTGGCGCTTCCTCATATTGATGATGTTTTTCATTCAATATTTTCTTTTTTCTTTTTGTTATTATACTTATTTTTTAATATTATTATTGTGTTGTTATCATTGTACTATTGCACTTTTATTATAATCATTAAACTATGTTATTAATCACTAAACTGTCTTATTAAACTAAAAATGGTGACTTATTGCAGGAGTGAAACCGAACCTCATAATTCCTTAATCAGATGCTTCCCTTCCTTATGTCCGATACAGAAACCTTCCCCATCTTTTAAAGATTAGCTCAAATATCACTGCCATCATGAGGGCTTTTCTGATCTCCATAATCAGTAATGACCCTTCCCCTTTGCTGCAAATAAACAACACTTGGTTTGGATCTCCTTTGTGCATTTGTGATGTATTGACCTGCATATGCATTACTTTCCCCTACTAGATTGTGAGCTCCACATGGAGAGTAACCTTTGCATTTCTCCCCAATGCCCAACCTCATATTCTTTACACAATATGTATTTAATAGATATTTGTCAAAGTAAAATGATATCTTTTTTGTTGATGGCATTTTTGATATAAGAATTTCAGGTTGTTTCTTTTAGGTCATAGTGTTTTTAACATTCAGCACCATATGGAAAATTCGTTTGCAGATATACTGATAAGCTACTGTTTCCTTGGAAACACCTGACAACCTGAAAACCTCTAAAATTCAAAAATTATGGCATGGACCCTAGGGACCAGTCCATTTCTGATCACATGTAAGGAAAGTGGTAAGTTGAGCATGACATCTTTACTTTCATACTAACTCTGGGCAGAAAAAACTCCCCAATTACCATACAGGGAATACTTTCCAGCCAATATTAAACTATTCAATTTAATTCAGTAGATGTTCATTAAGCACCTTCTCTAGACAAGACACTGTGCTACATCCTGAGAATACAAAGATAAAAAAATTAAATAGTCTTAGTGCATTTTCTCATGAACCTTATAATCCAATGGGAGGAGGAAAAATGCATATGCAAGTCAACTTCATAGAGAGTAGAGTATAATAGGAGCAAAGAAAAAAATCAGATAAAGTGCTTCAGAAAAAAATAAAGAAAAAGGCACTCTCAGCAACATTTGGAAGACTTTATAGAGGTACCCAAGCTAAATCTTAAAAGAAGAGCATGATTTTAACAGGTGAAAAAGAGAGTATGTAGTCTATACCTGAGAAACTGACTGTTCTGATGCAGAAAAGTTGGAGAAAGCAGGGCAAGATAAGGAAACAGATAGTAATTATTTTATATGAAATTCAGATTGTATAATAGGAATAAAAATGGGTTAGGCTGGAAAGATAGGTTCAAGCCAGATAAAAATCAGAAAGAAAATGTGAAATCAGTTTAAGAAGAAATAGAAGTTCAGTTTTCAACATGTTGAGATAGAAAGATATGCAAGTGGATCTGTTCAGTCAAAAGTTGAAAATATGTGTTTGAGAGTTATCTGAATAGAGTTAATAAGTAAAGTCCTGAGAGGAGATCATCAAGAAAAAGGGTCTAGGAGAGAGATAAAAGACCAAAAGTAGAATACTTGATTCCCCCTAAAGATCATACTTGGTACAGAGAGTTAGTTATGAGTTTATTCCAGTTTGTATACTGTGTCAAAAAAAGTATCAATTAAAAAAGTAAACACTAAAAATTAAAATGATGGGGTTAAGACTAGTAATGTTTAATAGTCCCTTCAGTTCTTGAATCCTACGATTCCCTGAGTCATTATTAAGTGGAAGTTGGAGGGGAGGGAGGAGACAGGGGCAGTGATGTCTCAGAGGATTTTGTACAAGAGTTCCACACAATTTCTTTTTTGATGATCCAGATAAAGCGACGATTTGAGAAAATATTCATCAGATTTGCAAAGAAATTGCAAAGCAATACTTTACAAGCTAAGAAGAAAATGTAAAATAACCTCAATCAGTTGGGGGAAAAGATTAATCCTAGCTGGATGTAATCACGCTTGCCTATAATCTTTTCTTCTAAAGAGACTGAGCAGGTGCCCTTGAGCTCAGTAGTTGTGAGCAGCAGTGGTCTGAAGCCACTGTGATGTCCATATTAAATCCAGTAGCAATGCCACAAAGAGAATGACTGACGCAATCAGAAATGTAGCTTGTCGATCTTCTGTGCTGATGGGCAGAAGGATCAATCCATACACAACTAATTGAACTTCTAGCTTGGGAAAGATGAGGAAACAGTCTCCAAAAAAATAGCTGCAGGAAATCCAAATAAAAATCAGAAGTGACAAAGACAAGGTCATTAATCCACCAAGGCAAAGTTTTGTTGTTCTGTCAATGTCAGTCATGTCTGACTCTTTCTGACTTTATTTGGTGTTTTATTGGTAAAATTATTGGAGTGAGGGACAGCTAGGTGATGCAGTGGACAAAGCTTCAACCTTGAAGTCAGGAGGACGTGAGTTCAAATCTGGTCTCAGACACATCACACTTCCTACTTGTGTGACCCTGCAAATTGCAGGGTCTCCAATTGCCTCAGCAAAAATAAATAAATAAAATTTTAAAAATATATTAGAGCAGTTTTCCAGTTCCTTCTCTAGCTCATTTTACAGTTGAGGAAACTGCAGCAAACAGTGACTTGTCTAGGATCACCCAGCTAATAAGTATCTGAGGCCAGATTTGAACTCAGGAAGATGAGTCTAACTCCAGACCTGGCACTCTCTCCTGCACCTATGCTGCTTCTTGTCTGCTAGAAGGAAAAAATTTGAAACTGGTGAGTAAGAAAGATTTCAGAGTTCCCATTCCTATAAAACTGATGATTCTTTTTCTTAGGTGTCTTTGCTAGGTCAGTTATTTAAGAGCCTAGTAGCATCTGGACTATTCCATGGTTGAAGTCACATCATATGGGGCTGTTAACTTTAATTAGTTCCAAAACAGACCCCAAACCCTCAAGCCAGTAATCTAGGAAAGTACGTGACATTTATCCTAAAGGAATGGATTGAATAAATATAAATGGGTCAAGCAACATCCACAGGTGAGCAAACCCTCCTTACAGTGGGTCTGAAGCACTAGAGTTCTCTGGGAACAAAACACATTAAACTTTCACCTACTTGAAAGTAAGGGATTGTAGCAGAATTTCCTTTCTTTCCAAATCTGTAATTCTATATCTTCTCACTTTCCTCATCATATAGCCATTTTTAAAAGGCTTTTCTTAATCTTTGAAAAAAATTAACACTTGTCTAAACATGGGAAAAAAAATGTCTGTCACAGCACAATTCAAAAAGTTTGATTCTTCTGGGCCAGAGGTTGAAATATATTATTTCCAGTGAGAAGCAACTTGTCTTTTCATAACTTTCTCAATATTACACATGAAAATTAGCTGTGCAAATGAAGCCTTTCTATAAGATTGGAAGGATTCAAAATTAATACTTGTAGCTGTGAGAAGGTAAATAAAAAAGGCAATTTCATTCTAAGCTGTTTCCATTCCTCCTCATCCCTGAATTTAGGGGGGAAATTTTTTTTTGACCTACAAATATTTCCATTTCACATGAAGGTGAGTAGCCAGTTGTGACTGTGTTTTCCTTTCCTTTCTTATCTGTTAGGAACAGGCTTTCCATTTGTACAGCTGTACTTTTGGGGGAGAGAAAAACCAGCTACAGGTGAATTGTGACATTTCCACATATACAATACTGTGCTGCCACAAGGTTCTCCACTCTTTAATCGTGCTTCATCTATTGTGGAAATCTCAGATTTCCTGGAAAATTCTGAATCCTGGGCTTATGTAGAGAAAATTCATCAGCTTTAATACAATGATGAGTTAGAACCAAGTAGGGCAACAAACAATTTCAGCCAGGTTCCTTAGTTAATAAATATCTGCATGATTCAAAAATGGATCACTTAATAATAGCCTTGTAAGGGTTAAGAACTGAATAAGGACTTAAAGAATATTAAACCTCTCATTTTATAGGTGATGATAAAAAAAGGCCCATGGGGATAACTAAGATCCCATTGTTAATTAGTAGAAGAATGATGCTTGAAATCCAGGTGACTCTAGCCAGGTCCCGGTTCTTTTAATTTATTCCTCACCATCTTTGCCATCTAAAGTTTTATCCCACTTATTTGTCCACTTATTGTATTTATTCACCTATTAGAGATCATATTTTCTTTTCTGTGCCTAATAACTTTATCCAAAACAGTGCATAGGATTCACAATCAAGAAAAAGAAATGCCTGAGATGAGGGTCAGAGAGAAAACATTACAAGGAGATAAGAAGGAAATGCCTTCTGAGATTAAAGCCATCAGAAGTTTAGATACCATAAGCAAAGTTAGCCACGTATGGGAAATTTTAGAAGTAGCCTATCCTACAATGTGATTTATACTGATAAGATTGAAAGGCTGAAATTTAGAAGCGGGATCATTCTTGTTCAGCTTGACCGCAGTGGCCAGAAAGGAAGTTGCAAAGCAGCTCATTTAAATTTCATGAATGGAAAATTTCCTGCAAATGAAAGTGAAATATTCTGTCTTTGAAAGTTGTTTGTTTCCCCTAGTTGGAGGTCTTCAAGCCAATGGGGGCCCAAATGGCCAGTTCAAGTTGGACAACACAGCTCCTTCCTTCCTTCTTCCTTCCCCTTCCCTTCCCTTTCTCCTTTCCTCTTCCCCCCTTCCTTTCTCCTTTATCTCTTTCCCCATTCTCTTCCCCTTTCTCCCTCCCTCTTTCCCTTTCCATATGTCCTCTTCCTTTTCCCCTTGTTGCCTGTATTCTTCTTTTTCCCCTTTCCCCCCTCCCTCTTCCCTCTCTCCTTTCTTTCCTTTTTTCCTGTTTTCCCTTCTCTTCCTCTCCTCCTGTTTACATAGATATCATACCCTTACCTGCAGGTGCTATGGACAAGGGAATATAATATTTTTAAACTCTAAAGCCTCCCAAGATATCTTGAGGTTATATTTCTTTCTTAATGACCATGCCTTAAACACAATTCTCTCACACTCTCATTGATTGCCAACAATAGGGTCCAGATCAAGCCCCACTAGGTCACAGTCTGGCCCCACGTGCTCTGAGTGAATGCAAATAGCAATTGTTTCTGTTTTGGACAAAAAAGATCTTCCCCTCCCAGACTGATTTTTTTCACTAGTTAAAAAAGGCCATTCTCTGGCTCAATTTATACCTAACTTCAATCACTTTGTTTCTCCAAAATGGGATTTATTAAGGACCTTGATGTAAAAAGACCAAGGTCTCCTACTGCATCCAGGACCATCTCCAGTCATCCTGATCTCTATCTTGCCACTGGATCCAGATGCCTCTGTAACTTTGCACAGCCCTCCCTCATTTAAATTCAATTTACTTCCAAGTTATAGCATCATTTTCCCGACGTTGATTTTATATCCTCTTTGAGAAAGAAGGATAAACAACAAGAAGAAACAGGCTACATGGTCTCCCATCAGACTCAATGTAGAGGGAATCATTAGTGATGAGTGGATTGGAATAGAAATCCCCAGTCCCTTATAATTCCGGATTCTGTATTTCTGCTATGAAGGCAATGTCATAGGGTCCACTGTGATGGAGACACCATAAAATCCCAATGCAAAATAATTCAACAAGCTAAAAGTTATAGCATTGGAAATGCACATTGAAATAAGGAAAAGTGATGGAGTGACAAGTGCAAACAGTAGTTGGAACCTCGTGGAGTCCAGATATTTGAGAGCTAATAAAGCTTGTTTTTCAGTCTCCAGTTAGGCAGAGCAGGTACCATAAAGATTCAGTCTGATGGATAGATATATCATTATAATGAATATTAGGTCAGCATATCAGTGGAGTACTCAGGTTGCCTACCTGTCATCCCTTGCCCTAATGAAGCAATTTCTATTTGTTTGAATTTCATATAGATGTTCAACCAGCAGACTTGATCTGAATTTTATTTCCCAAGTTATGAACAGTGATTTCCTCCTCACTACTGAAATGAGAATATACTAACTGGCCAAAATGATTTTTTGATCAACTTTGAAATTATAATCTAAAAGTTAATGAATTGGCATCCCAATTTGGAAATAGTAAATGTAACGAATTAGAATAGGTGACAATGATTTGTGCTTGTAATTAATACAAAGTATTTTATATGTATTTTATTAAATTTATTATTTGCAATAATAATATTTATTGTATGCATTGGTTTAAGGTATTATTATCATTATTACTATTACTATTATTTTTATTGTATGTATAGATAGACTGAGCTTTGAATTCCAGACCTTCAGGTCTGAAAGAATAGATCTTGGACCTGTCTGTGGTAAAACTACACAAGTTGCATGATCCCGTAAGGTTTATAATCAACATTCTCTCAGATTTCCTATCTACCTGAGCACAAAACTTCTAAGGGGCTAGAGTGCCCAGGGTCAGAAATTTTAAAACCTGCTATGGCTATGTGAGAAGGTATGATGTAAAAAAGAAGTTCAAACTATTTGCCCATACAAAGTGAAATAAAGAATTGATGTGATTATCTAAATAATTTAAAATAACTAACGTTTAATTTAATATGTATATTAAATTAATGTATTTAATTTAATAATATAATATAATTAATAAAATAATATATTTAATATATTAAATTTAAAAATAATAATATATTAAAATTAAATTAATTTTCCCCATTTCAGATCTGAAGTTGGAAAGATTCATCTTCTTGAGTTCAATTCTAAGCTCAGACACTTAATAGCTATGTGGCCCTGGTAAAGTCATTTAATCCTGTTTGCTTCAGTTTCCTCATCTGTGAAATGAGCTGGAGAAGGAAATGGTAAACTATTCCAGTATTTTTGCCAAGAAAACTTCAAATATGATGATGAAGAATTAGACACAATTGAAAAAACAACTGACCATCCCCAGTTGTTTGTAAGCTTCTTGAGAGCAGGAACTATTTATCATTTCTCCATTACATGTTCCCCTACACCTTTCACCATCCACTGTACATATTCCAATTTCCAAATGGAGCTATGATTTTATCAGTTTGGATGTTCCCATGAATGATGCAGCTCACAACTCATCCAAACTCATCCATTTTGCAAACTTTCATCCATATCTATCATATATTTATTGCAATAGGTCAGATCAGTGTGCCTGGAACTAATTTACATCCTCCTGGCTTTGTGGGGATACCAGTGGAACGGTCTGTTTGTCGTCTCTTGCCCTCAGCACTTGAACAATCCATTTTCCTTTTCCCTCATGCATTTCTTTGGTGATACATTTTAGTAGTCTTCCTTTTCTAAGTTTCTTATTTTTAAGGCATTGAAACACGTTCCCACTCATTGTGCATCACTCCATTGGTCTCTGCATCTCTGTTCATAATGTTCAATGTTTAATTCTTCAGAGAATATAGTGTTCCATGACTTAAAGTAATAAATACAAACACACACACGCACACACACACACACACACACACACACACACACACACTAGAATGTTGGTAATAAAATGATAAACCTTTGTTTCTGGGAGTTTGTGTCCATTAAAAAATACTTTTAGTTTCCTGAAAATAATTCTGTTCATCTGGATTAATTTGAGATCTAATTTCTTGTCTACCTGCATTTTTTCTACTACATAGAAATAGCAAGTGAGTTCTACAGATCTATCCAATCACATATCACAATCTAGACAATAAATAGTCTTCATCCACTTGGTTTCCTGTTTGGATGGGCAGGGCAAACCTTTGAGTAGTTATTAATTTCTTCCAAGAGTCCCAGGGCCATTCTGTGGCTTGATGCAGCCAGCATGTTATCACCCACAAAGAGGATGATGATCTAGAAAATCTCTATATTGGATCTCCTCCATCACATTGACAAACAATTTTGGTGGGTAATTATATCCCTGTTTTATGTCCCACTTTCCATTTATAATCAAAGGGTCATTGAATAGGATGGTCACCATTGTTACATCTTTTAAGGAATCTTGAATGAGTTTAAATATGGGTGAGAGGCAACTTGTCAATAGAAAGCTTTTAAAGCAGCATTTTCTCCTAGAAAATCAAATGCTTTCTTAAAAACAATAAATAAACAATAAATACAACGCCCTGAAAATATTCACTGATATCTTTATGCCATTTTGGAGGAGATCTCCAATGGCTACTTTCAGGCTTGATCATTCAACCATTTCTAAATCTACTCAATTTTTTTAATATCTCTCCCCACATTTTTCCATTTTACCTATAAGGGAACTTTGAAACATTTGAAATTATGGATTTTATTTCTGGATATGGATATAGTCACATGTTAAATATACTTTCATTGTTCTTTCTATGTTGTACCTTTTACTTTCTATTACAGCAAGTCTAGTAGATCTATGTGGGCAATTGCTTTTTTCTCCTCATGTCTTTTCAGTTTTAAGTTTCCTCAGTCAAACCCGCAATTTCCCAGTCAAACATACTTTACCAAGGCTTGTTAGACAAATTGCTCCCTTTTCCAAGAATCTATACTGCCTGTATTTTAAGTAATGGTACAGAAATCTGCTTCTTTCTCTCAAATAGTCTCTTCTTAATTAGATATTCACTTCCTCAACCTAACTTTCCTCTCTGTAGCTCCCATCTTCAATCAGGAGGAAAGATGGAGACAAAAATTACTCATGTTGAGATCATTTTCTTGTCCAAAAACACATATTAGTTACCAATTTTACCTTAGTTTCTAGTTGGCAGTATTGTTTCTCACCAAATTAATTACTAAGAATTGGTATTAACAATCAGGTTTGACAATAATTATTGATTCCATTTCATCCCAGATATGTATATTGAGAAAGCTACAGGACTCTATTGTTCATGTTGGGTAAGAATGGAGTCCCTCAGTATATCTCAGTAAGGAGTCATCAATCACTGTCACTATTCCTCTGTTACCGAAGAATATCTCTACTGAAAATATTTGTGGAACCACATCATTATCAACCCTTTGAGCACAGAGGGCTGTTTATTCCCAAAGAGTCCAGTTCACCCATCAAGGCAGAAGTTTTATTTATCATTACGAAGTTCCAAATATCTAGCAATCCTTCCATTCATTTTCTGTGTCCCATTCTTTCCTTCTGTGTCCCACTGCTTCTTTACCTTCATTATCTCCTTTTTGAAGCACTTCATTCTTTCAAAGAACATTTTATTCCTCTGAAAAACATGAACAGAAAAAGATAATTTTCCAATCCATTACCTTCTCTTCCTCAATTTCTTTGACTTTTAAATGAGGATCCTAACAGCAATACTTTGCAAGGTTTGTGGGAGGATCAATTAAAAAAAAAAAAAATATATATATATATATATATATATATATATATATAGCTTAGTTCAGTATTTAATATATAGTAGGTATTTAATAAATGTTTGTTCCCTCTCCCCCATCCATCTTCCAGCAATATTCAAGTGTCATTTCAGCTGACACTTGCTACATACAGAAATGATATTTGTCACCAGCAAAAGCACAAACATGGCTCACTTTCACAGACACTGGGAAGCAACGCTTCTCTGTTAGAATTCCTTTAGCCTCTTTGATTCTGTCTTATTTAGAATGTACTTCTTTAAAGATTCTCCTAAACACTTGTCAAGCTGTCAAGGCTGCCTAACAGATCTATGCTGGAGGTTTCATTACTAACCTTGTCACCCTCACACTCAAGTACTGTCATCAAATTCTCTAAACATTCAAAATGAACATAATGAAATTTTTTGTATCAGTTGTTTTCTTTCAGCTATACTTATATTGTGTCTCTGGATGCTAAGATACAAATACTCTTTTTAAAAAATTCTACCAAAACTATGAAGATATTTACTAATAATTTTGTCTTGCTTGTATCCAGCAAACATGAAAATGACTAAAGGTTTTTGTATATATACTCACTCACTGAACTGGAAGATTTTTTCCTGTCTAAGGTTTAAGATTAAGTGCCAATAATTGTTTTTCCTCCTTTTCTTTGAGGAAAACATGTACTACTTAGAAAGGGTGGTAAAAAATATCTGGTAGCAATTCAATTTTAAAATTTTATTGAATACTTCCTGTACTCAAGGTTAAAGATTGGAGATTATACAAAGATGAAGGGACTGTCTGCCCTCAGGGAGTTTATAATATAGTTGGCGGGAAAAGATATGCACAAAGAACTCTAAAATAAGAACATATTAAGCAAATGTGAAAATAAAAAAGTTAGGAATAATAGAAAATGAGTCAAACTCTCAGTTACTATGACTTAGTTCTACTTCTGGTGTGGGAGAACTTTTTGAATTTCATTAAACAAACTAATTTACTTCTATGAGTCTTGGTTTCCTTTACTGCAAAATGAGGGGGTTTGATAACTCTTTAGATAATGGGGAAAATTGTCAAAAAGAAATTCAATGCTAAGGAATGGGAAAATACCTAGTGGTTTTCAATAACTTCAGCTCCTGGTAATATAGTGGATAACTTATTGGAATGGGAGTCAGCAAAGCATTGATTCAAATTCTACCTCAGGTACTTATTAGCTTCATTACTCTGGATAAGTCACTAGCTTCTCTGTAATTCAGATTCTTGATATTTAAGGGAGAAAAGTACAAATCTGAAAGTGAAAAAATATAGAAATAATAAAAATAAAAATAAAATAAAAGCAAGATTGACTTTGTTCCAGTACTCCAGAATATCTATTCCAAGGAGAAAAAGCAAGAAGGAAAACCAATTTTAAGATCAGAAACTAAATCCACTGGGCTCAGGTCATAAAATAAAGGCAATTTGGTCTCAGATAAATTTCTTTACTTCTCCTTGTACCTGAAAATCCCTTCTAGCGAGAACTGATGGACAGAGTTCCATCACTTGCAATAAAGTATAGCAGTAGGTCACAAGGTAAGTCAGCAGAAGTTACATGTATACAATGATGCTGTCAGAAGGATTTAAGAAAGCACTGCCAAATTTATATAATGTCTTCAACAAGAAACTGAAGCACTTAGCAAAATAGGCAATGTTTTTATAGCTGGATCCAAAGGCAAGGATTCCAGGAAAAAATAAAAGGCATACCTAAGAGTTGAGTGGCTAGTTAAGGGTTAGAGAATAAGATTTAGATTTTTGGACCACGGTTTAAAATATTCAATTGGATAAATATTTATTAAGTGCCTTTTATAGTGCTGGTACTGTACTAAGTATTGGGATACAAATAAGAAAAGAAGATGACTTTGAACTTAAATAATCTAAGGGAGAATTAAATACAAATGGAAGCTGAAAAGAATGTAGGGGTACCAGAGATATCATGTTCCATAAAGCTCAAACCAAGCAAAGATACAGATAGAAAGTAGAAAGTAGAAGAGATATATAGGAATGATGGAATCATGACCAGAGATGGAGTATATATTGGCCTGGGATATTAGAAATCTAATCAAAAGGGATTTGATTTGAAAAGGAAGGTGGGAGAGGGAAAGAAAACTACTTATATCCACCAAACTATAAATGCAGAAAATAACTATAATATAAAAAGCATAGCAGCAGAGACACTTAGAAATTCAAAGGAAACAATCCATAATATTAGTAAGAGGTAATATAATAATAATAGCATTTATATAGTGTCTGCTATGCACCAGATACTGAGCTAAGTGCTTTGTAAATATTGCATTTTGATTACTATCCCCATTATACATATGAGAAAACTAAGGCAGTGAATTTCCCAAGGTCCTTCAGCTAATAAGTATCTGAAACCATATTTGAACTCAGATCTTCTGATTTCAGCCCCAGCACTCTATCCACTATGCCTTGTAGCTGCCTGAATAATCTATACATAAACATAAAATGCATGAATAACAATATGGAATAATGTTGGAAGCCGAAGGCCCCCGCCCAGGTGCCTTTCTCATGGCCCTAGCCCAGGTGCCTTCTCCCCACCCCTTGCTGCAACAGAATCGAGCAGGTGGTCAAACAATCCTGAGAACTGCAACCGGGCAAAACGGTCTTGAGAATCAATCTTGAGAGTTGTCACCACACTATGTTCCTGCTCACTGGACCAGCTATAGCCCATGTTCCTTTCCCAGACCACCCTACTTCTCTTTCCCATGCTTTTTCCTATATAAGTTGTACCCTGAGAGCAATAAACTGAGACCTTGGCAACAATCAGCCTCGTCTCCCTCCTCTTTCTCGCCCATTTCTCCCCAGGCTGGATCCCCCCTCGAAGCCCACACGAGTAACTAGGTCTCGCCGGTCGAGACAAAATAAAGATTCTAATGCAAGAAGGAAAATTTGATCTCATAATTATTACAGAGACTTGATAGAAAGGAACTCTTGATTATGATATGGCTGATGAAGGATATACCATGTTTAAAAAAGATGAGAGGAAAAAGGGTAAAATCTGAAAGATTCCTTAGCCGAAAATCCTACAGATGTCAGGCAAGGAAGGATGGGAAGCTCTCAAGAAAGACATTCTGAAAATATAAATATAAGCAATCTCTATGAAGAAGAGAGAGAGTTGATTTAAAAAAAAAAGAGTAGTACAGATGCACAAGGAACTCACTGGTCCATTTAGGTTTTTTCAAAGACAAGTACAGAAGATAGAAGCAGAGGCAAATAATGGAGAACAAACATGAAAGAACAGGCAATTTTATAAGCATATGGTCAAAAGTACTATAGCTCAGAGCTGTCTGGGAAAATGTCAAGTAAAAAAAGGGGGGTTAAGTGGGGTTCCATATTGGGAAAAGATCCAAAACAAGATTGCACTGCTGCTCTGTCCAGTTAAAGCAATGATTATAGATGACAGAAAAAAAGTTACTCTTCTTATCTTGTTTCTGTTTTCTCTTTGAGAGAGAATGTTCTTTGACTTAGAAAGAATAAAAAATATATGGATTAGATGAAATAGAAAGCCAAGAATAGGAAAGGAATAAGAAAGCATTCAGCACTCTGGAAGAGTTGAAATCTCAGGTTCAGAGAAATAATTGGTGAATATGATTACTGAGTATTGTCAATGAGCTATCAAAGATCATGGAGTATAGAATAGGTGTGATAGAACTATAGAATATCAAATGCTATTATGATATTCAAAAAGGAAAAGAAAGAGTCTCCAAGCTAGATGCCAATGGGATTGACTTATCTTCTTGGCAAAATTCTTGGCAATATTATAACCTATTCCCATAATGAAACACTTTCTTGTTTGACCAACAGGATTACACGAAATACTTTTTGTGATTCTAGTACACAAAGGGTGGCTCCAATTCACAACAGATCAAATCAATCAAATTATCCTCAATTATCTTAACAAGTATTGTCAAGGGAATGTCAATATTCCCCAAAAAGGGATACAAAATCCCAAAGTCTCACTTCTCTATAAATCATCAACCTGACCCATTTTTTATGCTTTTATTTTATCTAAAAATGTCCAAAAATCTATATCTTTAAGAAGGATTAATATAAACACTGTGCTCAGATTCTTTAAGGTAATAATCCAATTGTCCTGGACACATTTTGACCTTCAATATTGTGTATAAACTCCACGTTTTAGAAAAGGCACTAATTAACTTCTATAAGGTCAATGTTTTGTCTTGGCTGGATAGGTTATGTATGTCCACATAGGTCTGTCTAGATTTTTCTTGCAGGAAGGCAAAAATAGACATCTCTAGCATCTCTTCTCTCCACCCTTATTCAAGGAAGACTGGTTCCTTCCAGGAAGAGAAACAGGAGGTTGAAACCAGAGACTGGCCACTCTGTTCTGCTTGAAGAAAGATATTGCTGTGTTAGAATTATACCTATCTACTCCATTAAATTATCACTCCAGGAGATGTAATTTTTAGGTTTAAGCCAAACTCTTAATTAATGTGCTTTGATGAGAAAGGAGGGTCCCAAGCTTTATATCCAAAGCTTGACCTCCTTCCTACTGGATATCTGTTCTACAATGAGCAACAAATAGCAAAGAAACTCATTTGTCCAAGTCAATAGCACAACAGAAAACAGAGAAAAATATAATAATGTAGATTGAATGAGCTCTCCTCCTGGGAGTAGGATAGCTCAGTTTACTCAAGAGAGAAAGAATCCCAGTTCTTCCCCAAGTCTCTGGTGAAGTAAGCTGGAAAAATATAAAGAAATATAGAAATATAAAAATATAAATATAAAGTTCTACATGCATGCTTCCTTCCAGAATCTTTCTCTCCCTTCAGTAATCTGAAGAGAAGTTGAAATGGTGTACCTTCTTTTCTGAAGCCCTGAGGAAGGTGTCCAAGGTAATGAGAGACACTTTCTTAGGATTAGTTGAGGGAATTGAGAATATTTAGCTTGGAATAGGGGAAAAGGAAACACAAGAGCTGATCTCCTGTATTTGAAAAGGAATAAGATTTGTTTGGCTTGGCTCTAAAGGGAAGAACTAAGGCCAATAGGTGAAAGTTGCAAAAGGGTGGGTTTTGACTCAACTTAAGGAAAAAGTGCCTAATAATTAGAGCATCTAAAATTTTATATATCTGTCTTGGGAGATAATATCACTGGATATCTTCCAGTGAAAGTTTGATTGACTACTTTTCAAGGATGCTTCAGGAAAGATAACTATTCAAATTTGAGTTTGATTATGTGACTCCTGAGGCCATCTCTGAGATTCTACAATTTGATAAGTAGATAATCTAGCCTCTAAGATCCTTCCCAGCTCTATAAACCTAAAACAGTACCAAAAAAAGTCCCTCAAATGTTTTCTCATAAAACTTGATAACTTTAATGGGCCCTAGAGGTAGAAGATAGAGAGTCAAAGATTCTAATAGCTGATGGTTTGAGCCTTTACTAATGAATGTTTTGTTCAGTTCGAGTTTTATAATTATTTAGGATTCCTCCTGTAAAGAAATCAGCCTTTTTTTCAACCTAAAATTGAAATATATCAAAGGACCAGAAAGAGAACTGAAGGTTCTCCTTTTACAATTTCCTGAAAATCTGAGCACATGAATGAATGTAATAGTAATGACTAGCATTTACATTATGGTAGCCAGGTACTGTGCTAGGTACTTTACCATTACCTTATTTGATCCTCACAACAACCCTGAGAGGGAGGTGTGATTATTTATTATCATACTAGGTTATTGTTGGAGACCATATGGTTCTGTGCAAAACCAAAGCAACACTGTTTTTTTATGTTGTTTTGTTTTGTTTTAATTAATTAATTTTAAACTGAAATACAAAGTAAGATAAGCAAAAAAAAATTGTCATGTGCATAGCAGAGTACAAGGGGATTCAGAATATAAGAAAATAAATTTTCATTTCAAGAAAGCCTATATAATAAATACTACACATTGGATTCAGAGCTGTCCAGCTTCTCTTTGTTTCCCTGTAGATTTTCATTTGTTCTCTGCTGTATACTTTTTATTTTATCCTCGTTTTCCCTTCCTCCTCCTCTATCCCTCAAGAAGAGAACAAATAATCATGGATATATTTATGTTGTACACACATACATTCATATATAATCATATTCATATAGATATATCCAAAATCACACACAAATATATACATTTACATTCATATACATCTATATAAGATTATATAATGTTTGTTTGTCCTCTAGTTCTCTGAAAATGGATAACATATTCCTTCATAAATCCAAATCTTTCCAAATTTTTCTATCTCCACAACTCATCATCTTCTATACTACAGTAATATTCTAACTTTATACTAGTTATTTTAAGTAGTCTAAAGCAATATTGATTAATATGGCTGACAATTTTTCTTTTTTGATTTGACTTTGAAATGTTTTCCTATTTTTCTCTTTTGATTCAACTTTGAAATGTGGAAAAGCCACTTTCCTTTTCCAGGTGATGACTTCATCTATAAAGGAAGGCAGTGGGCTTATGTCACCTTTATTATTGCGCCCCCATCTTAATTAGATCCTTTGATCTGATTCAATTTTTAAAAAGTAAATATGCTGAAAAGGAGATTATTTTCACTGAATTCTAAATTGATTTTTATCAATTTACCAAATTATCATTTTAGCCCACCCAGACTGTTACTTAAGTACGTACGGTTTCTTTGTTTCCCTCTTTAGATGCTTTTGCCACAAACACCAACAACAGTCTAAATACGCTAGTAGAGGTCAAGGTAAGAAACGATGTAGCTAAATAAAACTTTTGTAGGATGCTCCTGGTTGTACACTAACTTTGAACATAATGCTTCCTTCATAACAACTAAGATGATTCACCTTTTACTCGCCTAACCAAAATAACTCAAATTTCAATATTTATGTAGAAAAAAAAATAAACTTCTGCTTCAATTCTGATAACTGTCAACAGCATGAATTCTTCTAGGCTGACATAAAGGGAAAAGCCCTAGGGATCCTGTATACAGATGCTCTGAATGAAGTAAACAAGTCCCTCAAGGTCCCTTCTAGCTCTAAATCTGTGATATATGAATCCACATGAACACAGAGTCAACTCCTGAGATCTAAAATGCAGTCACAGGCTGAGGAGTCAGCTGGCACCGTAGAGAAAGCCAATTCTAGAACAAAGATGTAGTCAAGACAGCTGGAATTGTATTCTCACTGGTTTCTATATATGTCAGAGCATTTAACCTGTGTGTAGGAGCAGTAGCATCAGAGACTCTTCTGATCCTAGTGAGTTTGTGACCCCATCTTACCTGGAGAGGTTATCAGGTTTTGCTCGGATGCTCATAATGAAGCTTTGTAAATCAGGGAGTTTTCCCCTTCATATTATCTGGAATCCTTTCTTCAGATGGAAGTTTGTATGTATATTTCATGGTCATTCCATTTGAACAATGAGATATATCTTCAACAAAGACTTTTGATCCTTCTTAAGTCCTCCACTAGGTCATGGGAGGTTATGGAAAGGAACCAGGGAATCAGCAAAATACTCAGAGTGGGAATGACAGTCATTGATGAAAACTGGCTAAAACTAGACCTCTTTTGACTGAAAAGTGAAGAGAGTAGAACCAAGAGAACATTGTACACAGCAACAACAAGATTATATGATGATTGTGATGGACGTGGTTCTTTTCAATAAAGAGGTGATTTAAGGCAACTCTAATGGACTTATGATGGAAAGAGCCATCTGCATCCAGAGAGAGAACTATGGATACTGAATATGGATCAAAACATAGTATCATCTCTTTATTTTTGGTGCTATTATTTGTTTGCTTGTTTCTTTCTTGTGGTTTTTTTTTTCCTTTCATCTTTTGATCTGATTTTTCTTGCACAGCATTATGATATGGAAATGTGTAGAAGAATGGTACACATTTAACCCATACTGGATTGCTTGCTATCAATGGGAGTGGGTTGGAAAAAGAAAGGGAGAAAAATTGGAGTCCCGAGGTTTTGCAAAGGTGAGTATTAAAAACTCTCTTTGCATATGTTTGGTAAAAATAAAAGGCTTTAAAAATGAAAAAATATGATTCCTTAACTTTAGCTCACTATTAGATATTTAGATCTATGTGACTTATGTGGTTAACTCAAACTCATTATGCTCCCAAGTGATCTCTTCACTTTTCTTTCCTCCATGATCCCCAAATTTGCTCTTCTCCTGACTTCCTACTTTCCATTAAGGACAATGAACTTTTTCCAGCAAACTATGTTCAAAACTTTAAACATATCTGATAGATTATAATCCACCCCTACCTGATATCAGCCTATTCAATTCTGTTTTTCCAATGTACCCATGTCAATTCCATTCATGCCATAACCACCATTCTTCGGTACCTCTCCTCTAGACTACTACAATAAACCTATATATGTATAAACTCTTCCATTCTAAGGCCTCACTATTGGAGCATACCCATAGTTGATTTGCTTACATAAATATTATTTAAGGATACATAGAGACAATGATAGCAACCTCCAGATGGCCGGACACACCAGCAGCTGCTCAACACAATTACCCTTGCCCTGGGACACTCCCAAATCCTGGGATGTGATAGCCACTGCCAGGACTTTGTTCCAAACAGATCTGCATTTATGTTATATATTAGTAACCCAATTTTCAAAGGGAAGAGCATTATAATCTCTGCCATATTTTTCCATCTTATCCATAAGGATATTCTAAATATACTATGTCTATAGCATTCCCTGATTGACTAGCATTTATCAAAAAATAAATCAGATGGGGTCAAGCTGTCATGAAGCCATCCTTGTTCTTAGTGATCGCCTCTTTTTTCTCCAATATCTAGAAACCACTCTAAAGATATGCATTCTAAAATTTGACTAGGAAGAAAAGTCAATGTGGGGGTCTCTCGTTTTCAGGCTACACTCTCTTCCCTTTTTGAAAAATCAGGACATTTTTACTTCTCTTGCTTCCCAACTTCTAAAAGTATCCTACATTTGTATAATTTATATATGAAATGCTTCCCCATTACCCCTATTTCTTCTCCATTCCATTTGAATATACCATGACCTTCCAGATTCATAACAAAGTCATGTGTCTCATTTGTCTGCATCTCTTAGGATCTTTAGTTTACTTCATTTATTATCCAGGCTTTTTGCATCAGTATGTAGACATGGTTCTATTCTATATTGCTTCCTGTGAATGACTGATTTTCTCTTCTGCTATTTTCATTCCTGTGTTGTATCTACAGATTTCTATCGTACATACTTATCAGATCTACATGCACAGATTTTCCTCTTTCCTGCCCTTTTCCACTTTTAAGCTTTCTTGATCAGATTGCTAAGTTTCCAGAAAATGTTTTACTGTCACTTCTTAGATACACTCCTTTGCCAATCAATCATTCCTTTACTTTAGGATATGCTGTAGAAATTATTATTGATTTGAGAACATGTAAGTAAACCGGAGCCTTCAAAGACTCTACAAAACACAACTTTACATATGATATTCTGTTGAGTGCACAGATAGAATGTCATCGTGTAAACAAAATGGATAGTCAGGTAGCAAAAGCCTGGAAATGAAGAGGATGCAAACTGAATGGGGAATGTCTGACTACCCTGCAGAAAAATAATGGAACTTATTACCACTCTGTTAGAAATGACAAATATTAAGAATTCAGAGAAACAGAAAAACCTATATGACATGAGACAGAGTAGTGTCATGAGGACAATAAAAACAATGACTAGAATAGTAGAATTGAAATACTAAAAAGCACACTAGTTGGAGTAGCCAATCTAAACCCTTGAGCCAAGATGATCAAACAGATTGATCACAGTGGAAATGTTGGAAACCATGGGAAAAGACTGAGATAGACATGATCAGATTCAATTGTTTTGGTAGTCACATTTGTTTAACTGTTTTTCTTTGGTACAAAAGAGGGTTCTGTGGGGGAGAGCGTGGCAGAAAATTTCAATGATGTAGAAAACAACAATTAGAAATAACACATTTATTTTTAAAAACAGACACCCAGCAAATAAATTATCAAATGCGTCATGCAGTTTAAGACTAAAAAGGATCTTGATTTGTTCCAACTTCTTTTTTTTTTCAGTTGAGATAACTGAAGCATGGAGCTAATTAAGTGGTTTAAGATCACATATTTAGACTTTAAAGACACCTTAGGGATTCAATTCAATTCAAAAGGTATTCTTTAAGCATCCACCATAGTAACTAGGATTAAGGACACATAGAGAAAAATGCTTTTAGGAAACTTACATCCTGGAGTCCAAACCTCTCATTTTGCAGATTAAGACCCTTAAAAGCTAGAAAAGTTGTGACTTGCTCCTCAGCCCACATGGTTCATAAGTAGCAATGGCATATTTTAAAATAAACCCTCAATCTCCAAATCAAGTGGTTTGCCAGAGATAATCATAAGTTGGGATTTGAATACATCTCCTTTGATTTCACATAAAGTTTTTGCAACTATATCAACAAAATTTAATTTATGATTTCTCATAATATAAAGAATTTATATAAACAATTGTGTACATTTAATTTAATCTGATCTAGTCTCAATGAAGTCTCTGACAACCAGTCAAATCATTTTTTTGATAACAGCAACTGTCTACTAAAACATTAAAGAAGTATGATATGTATTTGTGGAAGGTAGGCTCACACAGATGAAATCCCAGTCCTTTCCAGGTATTGGTGTTAAATGTCCTAAGAGAATTGAATGGAGGCTGAAAAATCCCCCAAAGCATTGACAAGGTACATGTTACAATCCTGGAAGATTAAGGAATTACTAAATTGAGAAAAGAGAAAACCAGTGATCCACTCAACCTAAATAGCATCTATAGGACACTCAGAAGCCATTTAGTTTAGACTTGTATATAGCCTCAGTTTCTTCATCTGTTAAATGGAGATAATAATAGCACCGACCTTCCAAATTTGTTATGGAAATCAAAGGAGATAGTATTTGTAAAGCACTTTGCAAATCTTAAGGTACTATATAAATGCTAGAAATTATTATTTTAGTAAGGATGCTGTTCACGTCTTGGCTTAGGAGCTTTTACCTTGGTACACCCACAGGAAAGTTTTGTGTGCACAAGATTTAAGACAAGTCATTTTTTAAAAAATGATTTAGTTATATTTCCACAATATCTTTTCCGAGCACTTTTAGTTCTCTTTATTCTTACTGCTCAGTAAAAGTTGGGAACAATCTAAAAATTGTAACAATCCATTTTTATCGTTCTCTTGGAGGAGAGGGGAACACTCTCTGTTATTAAATAAATGGCATATTATGGAAGTCAGTCTTTCAAAAGTAATTCCAGGTGTCTCTTTTACAAGAAATTAGCTTCTTAAAAAACTGAGTAGAAATTGAATTTTTAAAAACAGAAACAGTTTTTATTTGGGGGGCAAGGCAACTGGGTTTAAGCAACTTGCCTAGGGTCACACAGATAGTAAGTATTAAGTATCTGAGACTGGATTTGCACTCAGGTCCTTCTCACTTCAGGACTGGTGCTCTATCCATTATCATCTAATTGCCCCTGAAAGAGATTTCAAATTTGCTAGGGACATTTGTAATTTAAAAAAATATAGTAAATTCTTTTTTGTAAGTTGAGGAATCAAACCCTAGTTTACCTATCTTTAATTTTAATATAATTTCATATATATGCAAATACATACATATGTATGTGTGAATAAATATATATGCATATAATGTTTATATAGATGTATATTTTTATAACATATATACATAACACAGGTGTGAGCTGAATGATGACTTCATGCATCCCATGATGTCATTAGTTCTCCTCAAAAAATGAAACAAAAACAATAATAATTCAACAAACATGAATTTAACATCTATAATGTTGCAGATGCTCCACTAGAATGCCAATGGAGCCATGAAGAAAGATAATCTTCAGGGAACTAGATGGCACAGTGGATAGAGCACCAGCCATGGAGTCAGGAGAACCCAAGTTCAAATCTGCCCTCAGACATTTAACACTTCCTAGCTGTTTGACCTTGGGCAAGTTACTTAAACTCAGCTGCCTTAAAAAATAAAGAAACAACAATAAAAAAAGAAAGATAATCATATTCCTTTTCCATGTATGTGACAATACAGTAGCAAAATAGTATTACAAAGATAAGCAAAAATAAAATATGTAGAAAATAAACTCAATTCAAAGTAATGAGAAGAAAAAAGAAAAAAATAACCTCTTATTGGACTAGAAGTTCCAAGAAATGGAAGCAAAGAGGCCGAAAGTTAGAGAGAAGGGCAGCCCTTGCAAAGGGAGGTCATAGACAGGTAAAAGTAAGTAGTCCACTTTGGCTTGGAGTGAAAGTAATATGTAATCAGTCTAGAAAGATAGACTTAAGATCATGAAAGGCTTTAAATAGCAGGTAGATCTTGCTATTAGGGTTTATTAAGTCAATCAATAAACATTTTACAAATACCTACTATCTGTCAGGCACTGGGTTAAGTCCCTCCCCACAAAAATAAAAGTAATATGCAGCCCTTGTTCTCAAGTCACTACAGTCTAATGGGAGAGAAAATATACAAAGAGCTAGGGGACCAAAAGTTACATGCCAAAAAATTAATAATCACAGAGAGAAGATACTAGAATTAAGGAAGATCAGGAAAGACTTCTTGGAGAAGGTAGGATTTTTTCTGGGATTTGGAGGAAGTCAGAGATAAGGAGGGAGATAATTCCAAGCATGGCAGACAGCCATTGAAAATATATAGTCAAGAAATGGAGTATCTTATTGACAGAACAGCAAATATACTGGATCATAGAGTGATGCTTACATCACATGAGTAAGAAGGTACATGTTATAATCCTGGAAGATTAAGGTCATCAACTAAATTAAGTAAGTAAGGTGTGAGGGGAATAAAAAGACTGGAGAAGTGGGAGATGACAAGGTTGTGAAGAGCTTGGAATGGAAAACAGGCAATGAATCACTGGTGTTTATTGAGTAGGGGGTCGTCATGGACAGATCATCCATGTTTTAGGAGGATTACTCTGACATCTGAGTGATGGAGGCTAGAGGCTGGAGATGGACAGACCAGCCAGTAGGATATTGCCACAGTCCAGACAAGGAAAAATCCTGCCGCAGGATGATGGAAGGGGGTTTATTCTCCATATGTATATACATATTTGTGCATAGATCATTTATATTCAATAAGCATTTATAAAAATGTAATTACATAAAAATGAAGAAATATATACAAAACAGATAAATACAACATAGTTTGGAAAGGTAGGTAGGTACTAACAGAGATCATTAGGAAAGGCTTTCTGCAAACAATGGAGCTAAAGCTGGATCTAGCAGAAAGAGAGCATCACTTGAAGAAGGAGGAGAAGAAGAAGCACAGCACAAAAATGGTAGACAGCAATTGCCAAGGCAAGGAAATGGTGGGAGAGAAGAATACAGACAAGGCCAATTTGGTTGGATTGCAGAATGATGGAGGGGAGATAAAGGCATGAATGTGAAGGGCTTGAAAAGTGAAATAGAATTTATATTTTATTCTAGATACAATAGTAACTCGTTGGAGTTAATTGAATAGGGAAGTGCCATGGAAAAATTTATTTTTAAGGAAAATCATTTTGATAGCAGTGTATATAGAATGTATAGGAATGGAATAGGGAAGAAACTTGGGGTAAGAAGAAAAAATAGGAGACTGCCACACCCTGTCTAAGATGTTGGTACCTGGATGAATGAGTAGAAAGATCTAATACTGAGATATTGTAAAGGCAGAAATAGCAAGATTTGACAACTGGTTAGATATATGGGCTGAAGTAAATTGAGGAATCTAATATAACTAAAGAAAGTATCAAACATTTATGATTACAAGACCAAATTATGTAACAGTAAAAGGAAAATATTGCATGTTAAAAATTTTTTAAGATTTGAAAAGTTGTGAGATTTATTTTACAGATTAATGCATTTAATTACTTTACTTTGTCCCAGTTAATTTGTATAACACTTTGATAATACAACTATGCAATCTATAGATTAAGATCTCCTATCTGAGATTACATGGACCTGATTTAGCCTTTGGGACTTCTCAAGAAAATTTATTTTGTAAGTCCCAAAACATCCCCCAAATGCCTTATATATCTCTATGTCCCACGTTTGAACTCCCTGAAAACATAAGGCTTCCAATACAGTTGAGGTTTAATAACGATGTTTAATAAAATAAAAGAAAACAAAATCAATAAAAATAATCTTCTTTTCTAAAGAGTTCCTTTATCCTTTCCTCTACCCACAATACCTAGAATTACAGAATAATTCTTTCTAATTATAAATAAACTCCCACACCTTCTCAGTCCCACTTATCCCTATAATTGGCCCCATTTTATAGATAAAGAAAACGAAACTACATCAGTCTAAATGATCATAGCATTGGATAGGATGCTTGAGGTCTTTGAGTCCAATCCCTTCATTTTACAGGTGAAGAAACCCCAGAGAGGTAGAGTGACTTGATCAAAGTCACACAGCAAGTATCTAAGACAGAATATAAACATGTCTTCCTGACTCCAAGCCCAAGCCCTCTCCACCCTCTTGTTCAAGGCCTTATGACTGGTAGGTGAAGAACCTAGGTTTCCACATTTCCAAGGCATGCTTCTTTTCACCTATTGCAAGTTTTAGGTAAACTTCCCTCTCTTGCACATTGTTCAGGAAAGTCCCAGTGATGGACAGCAACTAGGTTAGCAACTAGTAATTTCACTTTTGCGGACAACAGTCACATTTCCTGAACAGTGCTCTCTCAGAGATGTTGTTAAATCTAGCAGGCTGTCCATCTGGTTCCAAACAGATATTTTACTTTCTGTGCAAAATGTGGTTGCCTTTACAAGGGGCACATGGAACCATAATGGGATGTGAATTTGAACTCGAGGGTATTTAGTTTTCAGCAATAATACATTTTTGTTTTTATCTAGAAGACTTTTTCTATACTCTATTGTTAATCTCCTTTCTGGACTATTGAGTTTTAATTAATTTTGGGGGCTTAAAAGCTCCCTTGGGAAACATTTTAGTGCACTTAGTATTGAGAGCACATTGGATTTCCCTACCTAGATTAAGACCTTTCTGTGATGCAAGAATAACTGAAATTACAAACTTTTGTTAATCATTTGACTCTAAGAGCCCTGACATAAGTGTAGGCAATCAGATGCCTCCATGTCTTGCAATGATAATTCTTCATCAAGCTTTCAAATTTGACACCTTTGGCACTGACCAGTTTATGACACAGTTTGGCTGTAATTTGACTATAATTTGCAATAATATAACTGATTATTGATCTCTGAGAACCAATGGTCAGAAGGCAAGAAGGAAAGAGATTGACCCAAAATAAAAGAAAAACAGGGACTAAACTTGGGCATGCCCCATTCCAAATAATGACAATTTCTGTATCAGCCACATGCTTGTTACTAAGAAAAATCATAGAAATTCTATGAATTTAGTTAGCTGGTGAAATGATCTAAAGGCAGGCAGGGAATCAGGCTAAAAGGTAAGGAAGACATTGCCATGGAAATGGAAGAGCTGATTCTAGATAAAACATCAGTTCAAGTTACGACCAGGGGAGCCCCAAGGCAGCTTGCACATACATTCCCTTGGGAGCATTGCTAGCAACAGCCAGTAGGTATGATTTTTTAAAAAAAGAAATGCAATTCTCAGTGGCCATATCAAGAATAACCAGATGAAGCACTGTGTTCAGGAGCAGCGTATTTTATCTGGCTGGTATATACATAGCCTGGGCCAAATTATCTAGAGAGCTGACAATCTGCAGCAAACTAAAATGAAAATATGGTGCTTGGGGGAGCCAATGCTGGCTGAGTGATTTTAAATTTGGAGCCCAGGTTAATTTTCTTCCTATTTACAAGCTACCAGAGAATAAAAAAATAAGTTAAAAATCATGCAACCAGTTAAAAGGATAAAAAATAAAGTGGCACAAAAGGGCATGCTGAGAGGGCAGCTGGCACACTGCCTAAACAATTACAGATCAGCAGTTTTTCTTCCCAAATCGTCTTCGGAATCATGGTAGATTCAAAGATAAAGTCAGAACACAAAAATTGTATGTAAATGAGAATCTCCTTACACTTGACTCCAATGTGTACTTTTAATTCATCAAACATTAACTATTGATAAGCTTTCATTCCATGTGTGGAAAAGCTTCCTTACTCTGATATTACAAATATCCCTATTTCAGTATTCTGAAGATTCCTTTCACAGATATAGATCATAAGTTGACGTGCTCCCCAAACACACATATAAACAAATATTTATCACTCTAATAGGCAATCCAGGAGAGAGGATGTCTTCCATGTTTGGCTGGGTAGGGTAGAACTTCGTCACCTCCATTTAAAAAGAAAGATCAGCCCAACAACTTATTTCTCTCCTGGCTGCACTATTTTGGATTTTCTCATATTTTTGCATCAGGACTCTACATTGGGTACCTTCCCCAGTTTCAAAAAACAAGGAGATCATTTTTTAAACTAGTATGAGACATCCTATCAGCATCAATCCCTCCTTTCTGTGCTCTACCTTTCCTAATTCTATATAACTGTTTTTGGACCTTTCTCTGTAATCTTTATCCCCAGAAACTCTTCATACCATCCCCAAATATATATAATAGGGATTTAGAAGTGAAAGAGACTCTAAAGATTATTTTCTAGATTGGTCATTATTTGTCAATGAAGAAGTTGAGTACCAACCAGAAAACTTAAATGGGTTTACAAAAGGCAAATAGGTAATTAATGGCAGAGCTGAGAATGGAATCCAAGTCCAGGATCCTTCCTCATCCTCAGTGGTATGATTCAAGAAGAAGTGATATGTAGGATGTCAATCCAGTTTCACAGGAACACGTCCCAGGAAATGTCTTCCTTTTACCATAGCTAAGTGTATCAGAGAAGCTCAAAGACTGATTGGACCCTATGAGGGAACATATCCTTCTCCATAAAATACATAGGTTAAAAAAAAATAGAGCGCTTCAGACTCCATAGCTGTCAATCTAATTCAATACTTCTCTTAAAGGAAGAAATAGATTCACTTCCTTTAATTGAGCAAAAAAATCTATCATGTAACTTTGTCTCTATAATATAATGTAATATAAAAATGTGAATCCATCCCCACTTCAAGGAGGTGTTGTCTAACTAAATCATCACTCAGCAACCTACACTGTTACTATAGAAATCCCTTATTAAGTAGGATTTGGATTTTCTTTTTGGAGCAGCTTTAGGCTACAGGAAATATTGAAAAATTGAGGTTACATGTGAAGCCACACTCTTTTGGTCCTTTTGCTTAAGGAACATTAAACTAAGATCACTCAAATGTTAATCCTTTTTAAATGATTTACTCAAAGGAAGGACATCATATATTTTGACCAAGGATAATGTAGGTATAACAAAATTTTAAGGAAGAAACATTGAGATGCTTTATGATAGTCTTATAAATTTTGAGAATGTATGGATATAAATAGAAATGTGGTAATATATTGTATTAGACATATTTATGTTGAACTTACAATAATATGCAAAAGTAAAAAATTAATTAAAACTGGAAAGATATCATAGATTGTATGAATGACAAATTGAAATGAACATCATCCTGACACATTCTCAGATCTTTATCATATTATTTCACTGTTTTGTACCTCAGTTTTTCCATAAGTTATCCCATGTTAATAAAATGGATGAAACACAATTTCTTGGTTTAAGATGATTGCAATCAACAGGAGAAAAGCAAGATTATCCCTCTCTACTCTCCTGTTTCATATTTTTAAAACTCATCTATAGCAAAAAGAAAAAGAGACATCTAGGAGAGTAAAAAGCTTGGGTCAATTTCAGATGAGAATGGCTGAAAACACTATAAATGTTTAGCCTATACATAAGCTGTAGGGTTGGGGAGCCATGATAGCTGTCCAAATATTTTAAGTATTTCCTTATTCCCAGAAAGCAGAACCAGAAGAAAGGGGAAGAAGTTGCAGAGGCAACTTTAAGTCTGTCAGGGGGAAAAAATTTCTTAACATTTAGAGCTGTCCAAAAGTGGATTTGGGCTGTCTTGGAGAGTTGAGGGTTCCTGCTCATTTATCTTTGCTTGACAAATGGATGACTAATATGTCATAGTGGAAATTCATCTTGGGTATAATACTAGATGATAACTAATTTTGTGTTTCTATTTTTAAAAAAAGAAAGAAAGAAAAGGATTTCAGACATAATTATCCTTTCCTGATGTTATGACAATTTACTTTGAAAATCCCAGAGTATTCATGAAGAAATCAATTAAGAACATAAACAGCTTAAGTAAAATAGCAATATTCAGAAAAATCCATAAAAATCATCAGCATTTCTAAGGGGAAAAGCACTAACAAAACCAGGAGGAAGTAACAAAAAGCAAAATTCTATTCATAGGAACTAAAATACATAAAGCAATAATAATATCTGGAAGTTTAAATCCCAAAGGAAAAAAAAATCAAGAGTTATAAAAATACATATTTTAAAGATTTTTACAAAAACAAAGCCTAGATAATACAGAACAATCAATGTTCATGGTTGGACCATGCCAAAATAAAAATAACATATAAAAATCAATATAACAAACTACCAAGGAGATGTGGAACCAGTGGAACTACATATATATGTGTGTGTGTGCATATGTGCATGTACTACATATGCATATATATAATAACTACATACATATATATATATATATATATATATATATATATATACGTATACATATACATGTATACAACCAGGGGAACCAGTAGTATGAATATACAATAAAATACATATTATATACATACATACATATATATATATATATATATCTACAATAATCTTAAAACCAACAAGAACCTGCTATTTAATTCTAATGACCAGAGTTAGTCCTGGAAAATAGATGACATATTCTATCCTCCTCATTGTTAATGAATGATTGAAAAAAAGCATTTAGCAAGCACTTATTATGTGCCAAAAGCTGTAAATAATGATTATTAATAATGACAATAAAAACTAGATTTTATGCAGTGTTATAATTATCTATAAGTTTTATGAAGAGATTAACAAATATCATCTCACTTTATCTCTACCATAACCAGGAGAATTGCTATGATATCCTCATTTTACTAAGCAGGGAGTCACAAATACCTAAACTGAGATAGCTCCTGCTCTAAAGTGTTTACATTCTAATAGAGGGAGGCAATAATGGTGTGGGATGGGTATTTGTATTTGGAAAGTAGTAATGAAATCTGTATGGAATAGATGAATATGCCCTTTCCAGGACAATGGCAATATTTATTTAATTATGGTTCTAGAACTGGAGATTGTTGACGTCCATCCTTCTAGAAGAGGACCAGTAATATCAGGAGGGTTGCTCAAGGACTGGATTTAAATGAGTCAGAGCTGTACAAAGTCATCAGCTTCACTCTGTCTGTTATCAAGTTAAATGGCAGACAAAAGTCAAGATGACTGAAAATAGGCCAAACTATAAAAGCTAGAGAGTGATAGGATACTTGAAAAAAAGGAGTATGATTATCAAGAAAATGACTGAGCTATAGAGCATGGCCATCTAAATAGAATGAGTCACATAAAGTACTCACCAATCAGAATAGCAGAGCTCCAGGTCTTCATTCCAGTGTTAAAATCACCAGGACTTATCATAGTCTTTGCCCTAAAGAAGCAGTAGTTGGGTAGGTACCAAGATGGCCAGACTCTGATAGCAAAGAGATAAAGAAAAAACAGGCACAGAATGGTACATTTGCTGTCAAACAATAACTGTATCAACTAGTTTTCCTTAACAGTTTTTTGTTGTTAAAAACAGATGGTTCAATGTCGATTTAATGATGGTTCACTGATGAGGCAGAGAATGAAGGCATATCTAGAAAATGCTATGATATTTTAGAAGGCAGAAATAAAACTAATTTTAAAAATAAATATTTTATTATGAAATCTGCTTCCTCCAAATTACTTATAGAGATTAGTTAATACTACTTATATTACACCTAACATATGTTGTCTTGTGTTATTAAATATATAAATGTATGCTTGTTACCTGCTTGTCTATAACTTATTTGATATCACAGACCATATCTAATTCAACTTTATATTTCTATCAACATTTAGCACTGGATCTTATACAGAGTAGGAATGCAATAAATGGAGAGTTTGGGGACTTACTGAACAGAAGAGAAAAAGTAAACTTTAAATTATAACCAGAGATGCTAAAATTGTATATTAGGAAGAACTTAAACTCAAAGATTAGAAAAACCTTAGAATAATCTCATCCTAAAGAATGATTGGGTGAAACAGCAAATCATTGACACTATTAATGATTTCACCCAAGAGAATGACAATAATGAGACATCATACCAAAATGTGTGGGATGCAGCCAAAATGGTAACAAGAGAAAATTTTACATCTCTAGAGGCGTACTTGCATAAAAAAAGGAGAAAATCAATGAATTAGGCTTACAGCTAACAAAGCTAAAAAAAGAGCAAATTAAAAAACCCCAAACACTAACCTTGAAATTCTAAAAATAAAAGGAGAGATTAATAAAATTGAAAGCAAAAAACCTATTGAATTAATATATAAAACTAAGAGTTAGTTCTATGAAAAAAACAACAAAATAGATAAACACTTGGTAAATTTGATTAGAAAAAGGAAAGAGGAAAATCAAATTGTTAGTCTTAAAAATGAAAAGGGAGAATTTTCCACTAATGAAGAGGAAATTGGAGCAATAATTAGGAGTTACTTTGCCCAACTTTGTGCCAATAAATTCGATAACTTAAATGAAATGGATGAATACCTTCAAAAATATAGCTTGCCCAACTGGTTAAATAGTCCTGTCTTAGAAAAAGAAATAGAACAAGCTATTAATCAATTCCCTAAGAAAAAATGCCCAGGACCAGATGGATTTACATATTGAATTCTATCAAACATTTAAAGAACAATTAACTCCAATACTATATTAACTAGTTGAATAAATAGGGAATGAAGAAGTCCTACCAAATTCCTTTTATGACACAGACATCATACTGATACCTATATCAGGTAGGATGAAACAGAGAAAGAAAATTATAGACCAATCTCCCTAATGAATATTGATGCCAAAATGTTAAATAAAATATTAGCAAAAAGATTACAGAAAATCATCTCCAAGATAATACGCCATGACCAAGTAGGATTTATATCAGGAATTCAAGGCTGGTTCAACATTAGGAAAACTATTAGCATAATTGACTATATCAATAACCAAATTAACAAAAACCATATGATCATCTCAATAGATGCAGAAAAAGCATTTGATAAAATCCAACACCCATTCCTATTAAAACACTGGAGATTATAGGAATAAATGGACTTTTCCTTTAAATAGTCAAAAGCATCTATTTAAAACCATCAGTAAGAATCATATGTAATGGTGATAATTGGAACCATTCCCAATAAAATCAGGAGTGAAAGAAACATTGCCCACTATCACCATTATTATTCAATATTGTATTAGAAATGCTAGCTTCAGCTGTAAGCAATAAAAAAGAGAGATTAAAGGAATTAGAGTAGGTAATGAGAAAACCAAATTATCACTCTTTGCAGATGATATGATAATATACTTAAAGAACCCCAGAGATTCTACTAAAAATTATTAGAAATAATCCACAACTTTAGCAAAGTTTCAGTACACAAATTAAATCCACAAAAATCATCAGCATTTTTATACATCACTAACAAAATCCAACAGCAAGAGATACAAAGAGAAATTTCATTTAAAATAACTGTCAATAATATAAAATATTTGAGAATCTACCTGCCAAAGGAAAGTAAGGAACTATATGAGCAAAACTACAAAACACTTTCCACACAAATAAAGTCAGATCTAAACAATTGGAAAAATATTAAGTGTTCTTGGATAGGCCAAGTGAATATAATAAAGATGACAATGCTGCCTAAACTAATCTATTTATTTAATGCTATACCAATCAGACTCCCAAGAAACTATTATAATGACCTAGAAAAAATAACAACAAAATTCATCTGGAAGAACAAAAGGTCGAGAATTTCAAGGGAAATAATGAAAAAAAAAATCAAATGAAGGTGGCCTAGCTGTACCAGATCTAAAACTATATTATAAAGTAGCAGTCACCAAAACCATTTGGTATTGGCTAAGAAATAGATTAGTTGATCAGTGGAATAGGTTAGGTTCACAGGACAAAATAATCAACGACTATAGCACTCTAGTGCTTGACTAACCCAAAGACCCCAGCTTTGGGGATAAGAATGCACTATTTGAGAAAAACTGCTGGAAAAATTGGAAATTAATATGGCAGAAACTAGGCATATTCCCACACTTAACACCATAGACCAAGATAAGATCAAAATTGGTTCATGATTTAGGCCTTAAGAATGAGATTATAAATAAATTAGAAGAACGTAGGATAGTTTACCTCTCAGACTTGTGGAGAAGGAAGGAATTTGTAACTAGAGAAGAACTAGAGATCATTATTGATCACAAAATAGAAAAGTTTGCTTATATAAAGTAAAAAAAGTTTTTGTACAAACGAAACTAATGCCGACAAGATTAGAAGGGAAGCAATAAATTGGGAAAACATTTTTACAATTAAAGGTTCTGATAAAGGCTTCATTTCCAAAATATATAGAGAATTGACTCTAATTTATAAGAAATCAAGCCATTCTCCAATTAATAAATGATCAAAGGATATGAACAGACAATTTTCAGATGATGAAATTGAAATTATTTCTATTCATATGAAAAAGTGCTCCAAATCACAATTGATCAGAGAAATGCACATTAAGACAACTCTGAGATACCACTATACATCTTTCAGATTGGCTAAGATGATAGGAAAAGATAACGACAAATGTTGGAGGGGACACGGGAAAACTGGAACACTGATACATTGTTGGTGGGGCTGTGAATGGATGCAACCATTCTGGAGAGCGATTTGGAACTATGCTCAAAAAGTTATCAAACTGTGCATTCCCTTTGATCCAGCAGTGTTTCTACTGGGCCTATATCCCAAAGAGATCTTAAAGGAGGGAAAGGGGCCCACATGTGCAAAAATGTTTGTGGCAGGTCTCTTTGTAGGGCCAGAAACTGGAAACTGAGTGGATGCCCATCAATTGGAGAATGGCTGAATAAATTGTGATATATGAATGTTATGGAATATTATTGTTCTGTAAGAAATGACCAGCAGGACGAATATAGAGCGGCTTGGACAGACTTACATGAACTGATGTTGAGTGAAATGAACAGAATCAGGAGATCATTATACACTGAGAATGTATTTTGATAGAAGTGGATATCTTAGACAATGAGAAGATCCAATTCAGTTCCAAATGATCAGTGATGAACAGAACCAGCTACACTCAGAGAAGAAACACTGGGAAATGAGTATGGACTGCTTGCATTTTTGTTTTTCTTCCCAGGTTATTTTTATCTTTTTAAATCCAATTTTTCTTGTGCAATGAGGGAATTGTATAAACATGTACACATATATTGTATTTAAGATAGACTTTAACATGTTTAACATGTATGAGACTGCCTGCCATCTAGGGAAAGCAGTGGAGAGAAGAATGGGAAAAGTTGGAACAGAAGTGTTTGCAAGAGTCAATGTTGAAAAATTACCCATGCATATGTTCTGTCAATAAAAAGCTATAATAATAAAAAAAAGAACCTTAGAAATTCTAAAAGAAACTCTCCATTGTATGGATAAAAATCTCAGGGCCAGAGGCATGAAATGTCCTAAAACAGGTCTCTAAAATGTCAGAGCTGATTAGAGACAAGAAGTGGCATCAGAATCTTGTTATTCTGTGGGTTGTTGTTTTTGCCTCATAAATAAAATATCCCCAGGAAATTGACCATGTCAGTCTATAAAAGTCCCATAAAAAATTCAATTGTTCAGGCTTAAGGGAAATTTTAAAACTTTTGGTACCAAAGAAGTTAAGAAATTGATCTGAAAAGAAATTCTTTTCTCCAAATTTCCAGATATGTCACTTCTTAGTATTTATGCTATAAAAATTGCTTATAGTAAATTGTGAAAGATTGTTTTCCCCTATAAATTTAAAAGTAAAGTAGCCTCTCCCTTGGTATAGTATGGCTAAAGGAAGATGCAATAAATTTTCTGTCATGGACCTTGTGCTTTTGAGTTTATACTAGTTTCTGTGTGTGTATCTCTCTCTCTCTCTCTCTCTCTCTCTCTCTCTCTCTCTCTCTCTCTCTCTATATATATATATATATATATATATATATATATATGTATATGTGTATGCGTATGTGTGTGTGTGCGTCTTTGTCTCTCTTTTTCTGTTTCTCTGTTTTTCTCCGTCTCTCTCTGTCTCTCTCTCTCTCTCTGTCTCTCTCTCTCTCTCTCTCTCTCTCTCTCTCTCTCTCTCTCTATTTCTCTCTCTTTCTCCCCTTCTCCCCCTTTCTCTTCCTCTCTCTCAAAGAACTGAACTGATCCACTCAATCCCATTGCCTCTATCCTGACTTCAAATCTGTATAGCATCCACAAATTGTAAATGGGGGGGGGGGGCAATCTGTTATACTATATGGCATGTGACTGGTAGGAATAACATTGTTCCTACAGTTCTCAGACACATAGAAGAGCCAAGAAAAGTAAGAATGAAAATATAAACTCTACCTCCCTGTTGTAACTTTATAGTATCCTTCCCTAAAGATGAAAATGTAATTAGTCTGTAAAATTTTAGAAATGTTAATATCATGATTACACCTATGGGGCCTGCCTGTGATGGTTTAGGGCAGGGAACTCTACCTGGGAAACAGAAAGGTGAGTGAATCTAAGTTGAAAGAGTGACTTGCTATGGACAACATGAATGAACCATGTTAAGTAGCTAGAGGATGATCATTAGGGAAGACTTAAACTCTAAGAGCAGCCATTAAGAGAAATTTGTGTAGCATACAGGAAGGCTGTAGAGATGCAATGTACCTATAAAGGAAGCTAATTCGAATTCAGCCATTCCTATAGCTATATTGTAGTAAAGAATTCAGTGGTCTGGCAGCTGGGTGCAAATATGGCTCTGCTTCTACTTGAAAGTTTTCCAGCTGTGTGAACACACAGCAAATCACTTACCTCTCTGAATATTAACTTCCTTATATGTAAAATAAAGATAATAATTGTATCTATTTCACAAGGTTGATAAGAACCTCAAAGGAGATAATGTGTCTAAAGTATACAAATATCAACTTTCCCCAAAGAATCCCAAGCAAGAAAAAAAAATGAATGTTTCCCCAAGTTGGGAATAAAGTGATTTGATCCATCTAGAATAGAACCATGTTCGAGCTAGTAAGCTATCACCTTTGTCTTAAATTGAGAAAAGCTACATTCAATGAATCTCTAGATATACCTGAAGCACCTGAAGGTAGTCCCATGAATAGACCACTGGGCTTAGAGTTAGCAAAACCTGAGTTCAGCTACCATATCAGACACTAGCCATGTAAATCTGGACAAGTTTGCCTCTGTTTCTTCAACTATGAATTGGAGATAATGATGGCATTTGCTTCATTTTTATGAGGATCAAATGGGTTAATAATTGATTTTTTAAAGTGCTTAGCACAGTGCTTTGCATTCAGTAAGCACTATATAAATTCTTATTTCCTCCTTCCCTTTTACCTGTAAATGATCTACTTCTTAGCCCCTCAAAGTGATCTCACACTGTTATAATCTGTAAATTTTGCATGCTGAACAGCCAACTAAGCAGTAATCCAATAATTGGGAATTGGGGAAAAACAGAAGAGAAGGCTGGTAGAAATTACACTTTTGTCCTCTGTATAATCTCCAATCCAGAATGGTGAAGAGAACACTGAAGGACTAACTGCCTAAAAAGCAGAGTTGATGCAAGAGATTTGAAAAAGAAAGACTTTCTTCATTACTGTTTCACTCTTCCAGGACAAATCTGTGAAGAGAGAGAATAGACTTTGCAAGGCAGATATATAGAGGGAGCTAACTCCTTGACATGTCTCTGATTTTCAACTTGCCTGCCTTAGACTTTGGGTACTTCCTTCTGGATGAAACTAGAATCTCTTTATCTTGGCTGAAGCGAGATATCTTCTTCCCCCAGGAGAATTCATTAATTCTTTGTATTATCTGGTGAGCTCTAATATGTTTAACTTGTCTGATTTCCATTTACTATTTGCTTCCATAAATCAGTTTCCTTTGGAGAGAGGGAAGAAAGATTCCTAAAATATATACTCATACTTCCCCATGAGCTACATATAAACAATTCATATAGATATACACATAATTGACATGGACATGACACAGGTTAACCAGTGTTGAAAGCTGGGTAACCTAGTCTTAGGGGTCCCTCTTCTAGTTTTGTCACAGGAACCAACCATATATTTTGACTGAAACTTTTATGCTGTGTCGGTATAAGCTAAATGAAGAATAAGGATAAGAAAGCAAGGCAAAGTGAGGAAGATTTATCTTTTTATTAGCTGCTTTACTTCTTTTTAATTTTTTTTCATTTCATTTGAGTTCCAAGCTGTTTCCTTTTCTCCCTCCCAATCGTATACTAAAGAAAGCCAATATTTGACACAGATATGTGTGTGTGATATTATATAATATATAGTTCCATACATCAATTCTATCTCTAGAATGAATAGCATCTTCCTTCAAAGGTCCTTTGTAATTGATTTGAATATTCACATAACTCAGAATAGCTTAGTCATTCAAATTTATTCTTTGGACAATATTGATGTTACTGCATACAACATTCTCTTGGCTCTGCTCATTTCACTCTTCATTATTTCATGCAAGTTTCTTCATATTTTCCTAAAATCAAACTGCTAATCATGTCTTACAGCAGAGTAGTGTTCCATCTTGGCAACTAGTCCCATATCTTTCAGCAAATAGAGGAGAAAAGAAATAGAAACAGTATTAGGTTTTATATTCTTGGGCTCAAAGAGCACTGCAGATGGTGACTTGCAGCCATGAAATTAAAAACCACTTGCTCCTTAGAAAATCTGGACAGCATACTAAAAAGCAGAGACATTACCTTGTCAACAAACATCCATATTATAGTCAAAGTTATGGGTTTTTTCAGTAGCAACATGTCAGCTCTGCAGATTCAACATTTCTGAATTGTGATGGTGGAGAAGGCTTGGGAGAATCCTGTGAAAAGCAAGAAGATTAAATCTGGCACTGTTAAAAAAATTAACTCAGGCTCTTCACTAGAAGGTCAAATACTGAAGCTGAAGCTTAAATGCTTTGGTCACCTAATGAAAATATGAGATTCATTGGAAATGACCCTGAAATAAGGAAAGATTAAAGGCAAAAGGAGAAGCTGAGGATGGCAAAGGATGGGATGAATAGTACCATGGAAACAATGAACATGAATTTGAACAGACTCCAAGAGATAGTGGAGGGTAAAAGGACTTGGTCATCCTACCATCCAGGGGTCATAAAGAGTCAGATACAACTGAATAAGAACAAAAACAATTACTAACAGCAATAACAACAATTATTTCATCACAATCGTACACAACTTGGTCATTCCCAATTGAGAAGCATTCCCTCACTTTCCAGTTCTTTGCCATAAGAAGAGCTGCTGTAAATATTTTAAAACATATAGGTTATTTTCCTCTTTCCCTGATCACCTTGGGAAACAGACCAAATGTTATTAGTCAAAGGGCATGGACATTTTAATAACTCTTAAGGCTTAATTCCATATTGCTCTTCAAAAATAGTTGGATCAATTCACAGTTCCACCAATATTAGTGTCCCAATTTTTCCACATCTCCTCCCACATTTGTCATTTTCCTTTTCTGTTATATTAGTCAATCTGGTGGGTATGAAATAACATCTCAGAGTTCTTTTAGTTTCTATCCTCTAATCCGAAATGATTCCAAGCTTTTTTTTTTCAAATGACTATGTATAGATTTAATTTCTTCCTCTAAAAACTTCCTGTTTATAGCATTTGGCCATTTATCAGTTGGAGAATGACTCATTTGACAAAGTTCTCTATGTAAAGAATTTACCTTAGAAACTGTATTAAAAAAATTTCCCAACTTTCTGCTTTCCTTCCAATCTTGGCTATATTGGTTTTGTTTGTACAAATCTTTTAAGTTTAATATCATCAATGTTATCCATTTTATACCTCATAATGCTCTCCATCTCTTGTTTATTCAAAAATTCTTCCCCTATTCATAAATCTGATGGTTAATATGTTACATGGGTTTTTTTTTCCTAACTTGCTTTTGATATCTCCTTTTAAATCTAAATCCTGCATCCATTTTGACCTTATCTTGGTAAATGATATAAGATATCGATCTAAAACTAGTTTCTGTCAAACTGATTTCCAGTTTTCTCTACAATTTTTACCAAATAGAAAATTATTGTTACAAAAGCTTAAATCTTTATATTTATCAAACATACCAGTTATTTACTATAGTGTACTATAGTGTATTTTCTCACTAGTTCCTTTAGTAGTCTTGATCTTTTGTTTTTCCGAATGAATTTTGTTAATATTTTTTCTCAGTAATTTTTTGCTAATTTATTTGAGATGGCACTGCAAAAGTAGATTACTTTAGGTAGAATTATCATTTTCCTTTATTGGCTCAACACATCCATAAATAATATTTCTTCAATTATTTAGATCTGACTTCATTTGAATGAAAAGCATTTTATAATTATGTTCATGTAGTTCCTACATTTGTCATGTCAGGCAGACTCTCAGGTATTTTAGATTGTTTAGGGTTATTTTAAATTATTTGTCTCTTACTATCTCTTCTTTTGGGAATTCGATGGCAATTTGTAAAAATGTTGATGATTTTTGTGAGTTTATTTTATATCCCACTATTTTCTAAAATGATTAATTATTACAATTAGCTTTTTAGTTAAATCTTTAGGTTTTTCCAAGTATATTATTATGTCATCTTCCAAAAGAGGGAAAAATGTAAAGAAAGAAGGTCAAGAATATCACATCTTAAACTGTATTATAAGGTGGTAATTATCAAAATTGAATAAGAAATAAAATGGTGGGTGATCAGAAGAATAGAGGCTATACAGCATAGTACAATAATTATAGTAACCTTGTGTTTGATAAATGTAAAGATTTCAGTTTTTTGTGATAATTATTACCTACTACCTAATCTGATTCCTTCCATTACTTTTTCTACTCTATTGCTAGCATTTATAGTGTAATATTTAATTATATTGATGATAATGGGTATCCATGTTTCACTCTTGATCTTATTGGGTCGGCATGTAACTTATGCCAATTATAGATAATGCTTGTAAACAGTTTAAAGAAAATTCATTTATACTTGAATGTTATATTTTTGCAAAAGCCTTTTCTGTATCTACTGATAGAATGTTATGATTTTTATTCCTTTTTTATTGGTATAATCAATTAGCTCGATCTGGGACTTTTACCTCTTCATTCTTCCAATGTTTTATAATCCAAGGTCAGATGTAGTCACTGCTCCTCCAGCTCATACCTTGGTATATAAGTGATTCCAAGTACTCTTCTCTCTGCCCCTGAATCATGGTTCTAGTGCCCAGCATCCTGCCATCACAAAGACTTTTACTCCCTGTGGTCCCACCAGCAGCTCCAAGGATCAGGCTGTCTCTTTACCCTGGAACCAAAACCAGAGACTTTCCTGAGAGGATCCACAACCAGCAAGACCCCAGACCTTTGAGATCATACTCATCAGTCTGGGCTCACTCTTCCTCACCAAGCTGGGTCAGCCCCCTTGTGTCCCCATCTAGTAGTAGTGGAGAGCTCTCACAATCTTTTCTTGATCAGTCACCCAATCCCCTACTGTTGTTGGGAGGTCAAAAGCATCCAAAGCCAAGTCCAGCCCACACAGCTACCCCTAGGGATTGGTATTTGTTGCTTCTGCAGTACCTGCCCTGGGATACGTGGACTTCAATCAGCTGGACCACCACCTCCGAGACTTAAATCTTTCCTACATCTTCCTATGTTGTCTTAGTCTGGACAATTGCTTTATCCTGACTTCATTATTTCTGCCGTTCTAAAATTTATTTTGAGGTATTATTTTAAGTTATTTATGATGACATTTGGGAAAACCAGGTAGTTTTCTGTCTATTCCACTACCTTCCCACATTTCCCCAACTGCCTCACTTCTTAACTTTGGTCTGTGAATATATACCTTGAAGTATCATTGTCATTTATGGACAAATGCGAAAGTTATATTCCTGGAGAATTAAGGCTGAAAAGAATACAGGTATGATAATCATGATGTTTCTATTTACTCTTGAATAAAAACAAGAAAAAAGCCTTTTCCCTTTCTCTGTGTATTTTCTAAATTTCTGCTTATTTATGTTGTGGATAAGTCTTACATCTAGACCTCCAACTTTAGCCTCTTTTGAGTTCCAAATTCACAGTTCCAGTTATATATAGGCTACCTCCATTTAGCTATTCCACCAGTACCTCAAACTCAATAGGTACAAAATCCTTTCCTCCTAAATCTGATCTTCCATGCTAATTCATTCTTTTTATTAGTGATACCATCTTTTGCCCAGTCTCACATACTGAAATATTGGGAGCAATCTTTCTCACCTCTCCTATTCAATAAGATACTAAATCCTATTCAAGCACTATACTATTTCCCATATCTGCCATTTATTTATTCAATAATTTATTAAGTGATTATTATATTACCAAGACTTCAACAGTACTATAAAAATAAAAATTAACCACCCTTCACCCTCAAGTACTTTCATGAGGGGAAAGGAGAGAAAAGTTCACATAAAAGTAAATATAAAACATTTCTAAAATAGACACAAAGAAATTTCTGAAAGAGGGCACTATACTTGAGGGGATCAGGATAAGTTTACTAGGGAAGATGGAACCTGAGTTCAATTTTAAAGGAAGTAAAGGATATTATTAGATGAAGGAGAGGAAGTGTAATATTTCTAGAATGGAGAAAGTCTATGCAAAGAAACTGAGGTGATCTAATCATTTATTCAACTCCCTTCATACACTTTACACCGTGGTCAAATTGGATATTTCTCTTTCTCACTTTTCAAATATTCCTTGTGTTATATACAATGGGAGCCTTCCTTGATCCCTCTAGTTGGCAACAACTGTCACCCTTAAATATCATATGAACTTTAGTGTTCATTTTTTTATTACATTTACATTGTGCTTATCATGTAATAAGTGTACACTGGGTTTTATTTGATTCACTTCAAATAAAAAAGAGTTCTGTGAGCTCTAGGTAAAAGTTACAGCAAAGAACATTACTGCGCTATGCAGTGTCTAGGAGATAGCTTCCTTTTAAGTTTGTTGGTGTACACTATTCAATTGTTCTTCCTTCAACTCTGAGATTGTATTTGTAGCCCTTGCTCAAAATGAGCCCCCAGGCTATCCGACACCCCAGTCCAAGATTTCACAGATATGATACTTTTCTAGGGCATAATTTCTTTCCTTCCTTCCTTCCTTCCTTCCTTTCTTCATTCCTTCCTTCCTTCCTTCCTTCCTTCCTTCCTTCCTTCCTTCCTTTCTTCATTTCTTCCTTCCTTCCTTCCTTCCTTCCTTCCTTCCTTCCTTCCTTCCTCTCTCCCTCTTTCCTTCCCTCTCTCTCTCTCTTTCTTTCTTTTTCTTTCTTCTTTCTTTCCTGAGGCAATTGGGGTTAAGTGACATGCCCAGGGTCACACAGCTAGGAAGTATTAAGTGTCTGAGGCCAGATTTGAACTCAGGTCCTCCTGACTTCAGGACTGGTGCCCTATCCACTAAATAGGGGATAATTTCTAATGACAATTCTGACTTCTCTCAAGCTGTCACCACTCAGCTAACCCCGTGGTATCTGCCTAATTGTTGTGTGAGGGAGACAACCCTTAGCAAACTGCTACAGAACACAATTCAGTGATTTTTCTCCAAATGCAAATGTTAACTCTATTCGCAGATAAATGATATATGAAGGTCACTATTCTGTTCTCTCTACTTAAGTAATAAGACACCATTCTACAATGTGGTCAGTCATCACCAATTAGTGAAAATCTTCATTTACTCCGTCGGTGAGGAAGTAAGTTTTAATTGGAAGACTTTGGAAAGCTCCCCCCACCGCTACAGCCACCACTGCCATTCATAATGGAATCCAGAGTCTGAGATTCAGAGATAGATGAGATTTCTTACCTCATCTAATTAGCAAAGCAGGCCACACAGTGAAATTTGTAAAGCTACCCGAGCCGGGCACCGTGCCCAGGGACAAAGCTTTCCTGACTTGCTGTAACTAATGTTACCACTGTCACCTCATCCCTTCAATTATTTAGGTTTCCCCCATGTCTAGGCTGGATTCCTGCTGACAGTATTGTGGAGAGTGTTCATCAATCATCTTCTTGTCATCCTGCTCTGGGGGAGGGAGGACAGGGCAGAAGGAGTGCTAAAGAATAAAAACAGGATCTTTTCTCTCTGATAGACAAGTGAAAGCTCTAATGAAGGTTTTCTAGTGTCGTAGGTTATGTTATTTTCAATATTTCCAGAGCAAATGTAAACTTATATTCATAATATATCAGCATAGGCTACCTGTATAAGATGCTTATATTCCAAATAGTTCCTACCACTAACATTTATATTGTTTCTAATGCACAATGAAATCCAAATCATGCATTTGAGCTAGCTACACTAGGGCCTAAGCAAATTCAATTGGAGGAATCATCAATGACAGTGTTAGATTGGCTGGGAATAGGTAAGATCTAACATTCAAGGACACACACAGAGAAATTATATGTACATATTTATACACACACATACATACATATATATATATATATATACGTGTTACATAGAATAAGGTTTGATTAAAACATCCAGTTAAAAGACAGCTTCAAAAGAAAAGGTAAGATATCAGATTCTCCAAATAAATCAGGTTCTCCCAAATGTGCAAGACATCCTCTGGAAGTAAATTACAAAGGAAGATGCATAATTTTTGAGAGAGAAGCAGGATTTACATCTTGTCCCAAATCTTTAACCTCTCCCTATCCAGTAGTTTTTTTCACTATTGTCTGCAAATATATTCCTCTTCTCATCTTTAAAAGACAAACTTCCTCTAGTCCCTACTATCCCTCAGCTATTGATCTACACTTCTGTTTCTTTCCTCAGCCATATTGCTTTAAAAAGCTGTCTGCATTTGCTGCCTGCATTTTCTTTCCTCTTACTCCTTCCTGAACCCTTTGTGATCCAGCTTCCTATCTTATCATTCAACTCAAACTGTTCACTCCAAAGCTACCGATGCTTCTTAATTGTCAAATCTGAGGGTCATTTCTTTCTATTCATCCTAGACCTATCTGTTGGGTTCAACACTGTTTACCACCCTTTCTTTTCTGGATCAGGGATTCTTAACATTGTCATGGATTCCTTTGGCATCCTGGTAAAGCCTATAGGTACTTTCTCAGAATAATTTTTACCACAAAAATATCACCCCCAAAAATTATATTGAAATAGCAAACATGTAATTTTTCCTATTGAAGTTTATAGATCTTCTGAAATTTCTCCACAGAACCTTTAGGAGTCCATGAAGACCGGGTCAACAACTTCTCTTCTATACTACTTTTGCCTAGTTCTCCTGCAACTTTCTGACTAGTTCTCGTTTGTTTTTATTGGTTCATCATTCAGATGATGTGCTATAATTATACTTTCTTCCTTTATACTTTTTCTTAAGGAAATCAGTAAGTTTCGTTAGCATCTCTGTGACTACCAGATCCATTTATCCAGGTATTTCTCCCTTGAGCTTTAAATCCACATCAACAAACAATTGTTAGACATTTTAAAATGAACCTCACAGAGAAACTTGAATTCAACCTGTCCAAAAAAGACTCGTTATCTTCTCTTTTCTCTGTCAAATGTACCACTTTCTTCCTATCTGCCATGTTCATTCCTTGAGGATCATCCTTGACCTCTTTTTAAATTTTCTTAAATTACAGCTCTGACCATGTGAGCTAAAGACCATTGCCTTTAGGATAAAGATGATGGTGATGATGATCTTGATGATGATGGTGATAATGGTAATGATTTTAAAATTTATGTAGCACATATCTGTGCCAGGCATTGTGCTAAGAACTTCACAAATATCATCCCATTTGGATCTAATATAAACTCCTTTGTCTTGCTTTTAAAGACCTATCTATTTTGGCCCAACATTTCTTTCCAACTTCATTGGCCATTACTACTCTTCCACACTCTGTGATCTAGACAAACGGAGCTTATTTCTGATTCTCTCACATAGCAGTATTTCATCTCCCAGTCCCATAACCTTAGTTGCCTGGAAAGTATTCCTTCCTCACCTCTACTTCATAGAATCCCTCTCTTCCTCCAAGATATAGTCCAAACATTATCTTCTGCATGAAATCTTCCTTATAGTATCCTCCAAATGCTAGGATTCTTCCTCTCAAACTATCTTGCATTAGCTACTTTATGTATATTTGTATTTATATAATGTAATCATATTCATATAATGTATATTTGTATATTTACTTGTCTCCCCCATTAGAATGTAGTATTTTGTGGGTAGAAGTTGTTTCATTGTTTGTACATACTTGTATTCCCAGAGCCTAAAACTACTTTCCTGTTACATAGTATATTTTTATTAATACTAATTAATTTATCAGCCACCATTGCCCGTAAGGAAATCAGTCAATAAATATTAATGGATCACCTAATATGTGCTAGATCCTGTGCTAAATGGTAGGGAATAAAAAGAGGCAAAACACAGTCTCTGCTTTCCAAGCGCTTACAATCTAAAAGGGAGACGGCAATATACAAACAAATAGGTATAAAGCAAGCTCTACACAGGGTAAATAGGAAATAATCAACAGAAGGAAGGTATTAGAATTAAGAGATGAAAAAGGCTTCCTAGAGAAGGTGTGATTTTAGTGGGAACTTAAAGGAAACCAGAAAGTTCAGTAGTTAGTGAAGATTAAGGAGACTGTTCCAGGAATGGTGGGCAATCAATAAGAATGCCTGGATCTGAGAGTTCCATTATTTATGGAACAGCCAGGAGGTCAATTTCATTGGATCAATTTAAACCTTGGGGAAAACTGCCTCAATACGTATTTCTTGAAACTTTCTTGAATGAAAGGTTCATGGTATTTCCAATAAGTACAAGGCAATAATCATTTGTAAAAAAGTATATAAACAGCCTCACAGAATCAATACATCTTTCCCAAAAGATCCTTATTCACATTTATTCCACTGTAATAAATCATACTCTAAGAGAATATGGAACAATATACAACCAGCTCTCTTTTGCAGATCATCCATATGCTTTTGCATCAACCTTCCTTAAACCTTGATCTTCATGTTAACTTCCTCCAATTCTAAAATCCCTGCTGTCACAGCTTAATATGGTAATCAATATGAACCAATATTATTGAGTATAAAGACTTATGGTAATTGATTACAAATGTGGTGAACGCTCCTATAATTTCTCCAAACCCTTCTGAATCAATTTTATTAATAACAACAAAAGTAATAATACTTTATACGTTTCAAAGCTTAACATATATGATCTCATTTGGCACTGGCAATAAGGGAAATGGTAAAACAAACATTACTATATCTTTAAGGGAGGTGGTAATGGCAAGTATTATTATCTTCATTTTACTAATAACAAAATGAGATGAAAGTGCTGGATAGCTTGTCTAAACTCACAATTTTGTTGGAAGAGCACTTAAATTAACAGCAACAGAGTATAGTATAGTAGATATCAACTATCTTTGGAGTAAAGAAAACTTAAGTTCGAAACAAATTTCTGGCACTTTAAATAAGTGAGACCTTGTATAATTAACAATCTCTCTGAGCCTTAAACACATCTCCAAGGGTAGAAGCTATTTATGGTTTTCAAGACAAGATTACAGAGTGTTTGTAAAGTGGCAGAGCTGGAACTAGCATGGATTATCCTTCTTCTAATCTAAGTTCTTTCCCACTGCTTTAGCAGTCATAGGGCATAGTGATGTTTTAAATGATATCTATTGGTGAGTGTTAACTATCAGATCACATCCTCTAGACCTTAATTTTTAAAAAATTGATATTTCAGAAAAGAAGATTCTTTTTCCATTTCAAGTATCTCCTAGTTATCCATGTTTGTAAGATAAAAGTTTGAAAAGAGATTAGAAGGGCTTCAAAGGCAAAAGAGATAAGTCTGAGTGTACTTATTCAATTTTTCCATACCAATATGTTTTCAAACTGCCACTCACCTCCTTTTCTCTCTTGTTACTTGATCTCTCTCTCTCTCTCTCTCTCTCTCTCTCTCTCTCTGTTTCTCTCTCTCTCTCTCTGTTTCTGTTTCTCTCTCTCTCTCTCTTTCTTTCTCTCTCTCTCCTTCCTTCTCTTTCAGTCCTGGTCTATAAGGAAGCAGAATTTATTCTTCCCTAAATATGCCAATAGTAAGGTAGCATATCCTCTGAGAGAATACTGAGATAGCAAAGAGGGGCCCATAGCAGCATAATTATTAACATTTTATTTGAATTAACTGTGAGAAAAGTGGTCCAGACCTTGGTAGTAGAAGACCTCAAACTAGGTCAAACATATGGAAAACAGAAGAGAGAAGGCATTAAGGATGGCTCAGGACCAAGTGCAAATTATCCCATGAAATAATTTGAGCTTCTTTTGCTGTTTACTTTTATTCAAAATAGTTATATTCTCTGTGGAATTATCCATCATACTCTCAGACTCTTTGTTTCTGTCTCTTTCTTTTGTCATAGAATCCAAGACTGTGTCCACATCTTTGTAAGAAAAAAAATGTATGACCTCGGAATCACAACTTTATATCAAACTAAAGAGCACTTTCTACCCTAATAATGAACATTTATAAGTATATACTCTCTACAAATGCTTATAGATGAATGGAGTGGGGACATCTCAATTTGATTGAACATTATAATCAAACTGATCTAGAACAGCTCTGTTCATGAAGAGGTGGACACATTTGTAGTGTCCACCTCAATTAATACCTTGGTATACTTTTTTGAAAATAGCACTAGGGGGTGCCCTTAGGAGGTCATGAGAGTCCTATACTCATAGACATATTTATATTATAATTTTTGTGATAGCAAAGAACTAGAAACAAAGACACATTAATTAGGGAATGGCAAAATAAATTAATAAATTGTTGCACATAAATGTAATAGTGTGTTATAAGAAACAACCAATAGAAAATCAAGGAAAGATTGGAATGAACTGATAAAGACTAAAATAAGCAGAGCCAAGAAAACAACATACACAATGACTACACAGATGAAAACATAAAGAACGACAACCAAAAGTGAATATTACAGAATTACAAGGAATCCAGAACACCTGTTACAAGGAACACTTCTCTAACAAAGGTAGGAGATGTAGAAGAATGAATATATTTCTAGATTTTTTTTCAATAAATTTAGTGGGGTTTTTTACTTTTTTTTCTTTTCTTGAAAAAAAATTCTTTGTTTTATAAGGAAATTTTGTAAGAAGATTAGGAGACAGATGTGGGAGAGATTTATTAGATATAAAAGACAAATGTCAATAAGAATTATTTTTAAAAACATTTCTAAGCAGGTGCTAATGGATTCTATAAAAATCATCTTCAGGTTTGTAATTTTAGATCTTACCTTTCTCCTTCTTAGTAACTTTTCTTTTGCCATTACTGTTTTCCAATCATGAATAAGAGAAACAGAAAGATATGATTTAGAATATTGCTAAAACCAACAAAATAATAATTAGCATCCCAATGATTACTAATTTAGAATCCTATATGATAGGACTGATTCTGTTCCCACCTCCTCTTTCCCAGAATATAATATGCAACTTTTGCATCAATAACAATTGCAATAGGATGTCCTATTCAAAGAAATAGGGATTAATTTTGATACATGATCCCTTGAAGCAAGTTCTTAATAAGAATAATAATTTTTCGAAGAACAAAATTCATTTCACATTCTGTTATATGTCATTGTTGATCTGTCAGGCACAGAATGAATCCCTATTAGCTTTTCAAAGGAAAATCTATCTGCACCATTAGTGTTGTGATTGGGATGACAATGGGATGAGATGTTAACTGTGTTTGGAAACATCTGCACATCACATTATCTAAACTTCTCTTTTAAAACCATAGCACTGCAGGTTATACAATCTCATCTTTTCTCATCAACTACATTGGTAATCTTATCTTAGTGTTTCTTAACTGATTGACCTTATAACAGAAAGTTGAGATGTATTCTTCCAGTTGTCCTATTTGACTGAACTGAAAGCAATTCAGCTCCCTTGTTCTTTCCTTCTTTCCCCTACAAGGACAAGCTAGTTAGTCAAGACATTCTCGAGTGCTTACTGTGCAGAAAGATAGAAGATACGCATGGTACAGAAATTCTTTGATTTATCTTCAAGGAGCTTATAACCTTTTATCAAAAAGCACTTTGACACAGTAGCTATCATCAAATGCTAATCAAAGAAGGACATACTGAATACCTAAGGGCTAAAGAAATACCAAATATGCAAGTTGAAACATTATTAAAATAGAATCCGATGAGACATACGTTCATTGTCTACTCCACTTTTAGAATGTTTTTCACATGGATATGAATTCTTGCAAAACTTTACACATATGGCTTGAAATGTAGAAAGAGACATTTATTTTCAAGCACAGTCAATGTAGCATTTTGTTTTGTAAGCCCCACCAGGACTTAAATTCTATTGGTCAAGGTATTAGTGAGTTTCACACAGAGATATTAATAATCAAAAGTATATTTGAAGCAATCTAAATTACTGTGGGGCTAAAATTAGTTGGAGCAATTATAGAGTAAGTTGGTATTAGGGGCCCCACCTACTAGATCATATCAGACCAACTCTATGAAGATAGATAAGCTAGTTTAGTTTCTTCTCTGCCCCAATTCCACACAAACCTGTTTCAATATCTTGAGCTGAATTCCCCAACAGTCTTTAGATATCTTAAAAGTTGATGTGCTAAGCAACTAACTTACTACTACAAAAGTTAACAAGCACTCGGGGATGACTGCAGGATTTTTAATGTCATCACCAAAAATGCCAGTGATACCCTCTACATCTTAGTTGATGATCTTTAAAGATTACTGTGACTGAAGAATGTATTATACTAAAGTCAACTGGCTTCTGAGCCTCCCTAAACTTAGATATTCCCATGCTCAAATGGCATATATTTCTCCTGCATTCAAATACTTTCTAGCTTAGGAGGACTCTGCTAGAACTTATGTTCCACATTCACAGCTTCATTAGAATCCAGGTTTACCTCCATGTCTCTTGTAGGGAGGAAAGGGAAATAAAATCCGTTAAAAATTATCTTTCTGGAGATAGACTAACAGCACAGCTTCCCAGAGGGGTCAGAATGACAATTTAAAGATCCAGAGCTCCTATCTAGATGAATAATTCAGGGATGCCCAGAGCTGATCATCAGCTTAGCTCCTGGCACAAGTAGTAGTACTTAAATAGCCAGGATCACAAATTAAGTCTTTATTTCTCCCAGAGAAGCCACCATCTACAATAACCAAGAAGATAAATGGAGAAATTAGTAAATTAAAACAAGATGAAGAATGATTATGATGCCAGAGATACCCAAGACACTAACCCAAAAGAGAAGAATAACTCCAACCAAAAACTCAAAGAAAAACACAGCTTGTAAACAAGGTCAATTAGAATTGCTGAAGCATATTGTTTAAATGTTTTTTAAGTTTAAATTATATTATATATGAAAATAACAATAAGGAAAGAAATTCTATAGAGGAAACAATTGGAAAGAGAATTAACAGCTTAGCATAAGAGGTACCAGCCTTACCCAAGTGAACAAACTCCTTGAAAATTAGATTGATAGTGATATGACAAGAAGATATGTTTAAAAATAAAAGCAAAGGCTGAAAAATAGAAGAAAATATAAGGTGTTTCATATAAAAAAAGAATTGAACTGAAAAGAAGATAATTTAAGAATCATTAGCCTACCTAAATGCAATGACTAAAAAAAGACACCTACATGCCATATTTCAAGAAATAATAAAGAAAACTTCCCAGACATATTAGAACCAAAAGAGAAATGAAAATAGAAAAATATCCACCAGCTATCTCCCAAAAGACATCATAAAATGAAAACTCCCAGGAATATCATGGCCAAATTCAGAACTTCCAGCAAACAGCTTAAAAAGCTTTAAAAAAGAAGCCAAATACCCGGGAAACAGTTAAGATCGCACAAGATTTAGCAGCTATTATAATAAAGAACAAATAGTACAGTATACAATATTCCAAAAGGCAAAGGACATGCGCTTACCCAATGAAATTAGTTCTTATAGCAGAGAGAAATGGATCTTTAATGAAATAGAGGACCTTCAAACATCCCTGATGAAAGATCAGGTCTGATCTTAATGATAGGGGACCCATTAGCTTTCTTTGTGTAAGTCCAAATTTGCCTCTTTGCAACTCTTTCCCTTCCTCCTAGTGTTTTCCTTTGGAGCCAAGCAAAAGTATTGTAATTTATCTTCCCTGCGACAGTCTTTCAATTATTTTCTTTCTTAATCTTTAGGTTCCTCCTGGAGGTATTATTTGTCCCCACATGAACTATCAAAAGTGCATAGCAGTTGCCACATTTGAGAATTCTTAAGAAGACTTACTGGGATTGATGGATAGATTTGGGGGAGTCCATAAACTGACATGAGGGGGATTACATTTTTATTTTCACTAGCATCTAAATGAAAATTTGCAGTCTCTTCAATTATGAATATAAATAATAAACATTATTCTGAGAAGAGGTCCATAGATTTTTTTCCACATTATATAGGAATACATGTGACAAAAAGCTAAGAATCCATGCTTTAATTCCTTGATTAAATTATTTGGATAATTATGTCCTTTTCACATTCCCTACAAATATCACTTTAAAAAGTATTAATTGTGGGTCAGTTCTAAAATCTCCTCTTACATAATCATGGCTAATTTTCCCCCTAATTTTTGAGTAAATATAATTAATCATTTGGGCTGTCTTTTTTTTTTTGTCTTAACCTAAAATTTTTTTCTATGTAGGGAGATGTCTAAGAGGAAGTTTCCTCTACCTCTACACATCTTCAATTCACATTCTTAGAAAGTTTCCTTGAATTTTGAAAAAGTAAGAGACTTGACACAGATCAAACAAGCAGTATACATCAGAAGTCGAACTTCAATCCAAGTCTTTTTGTCCCAGAACTCGATGGCATATTAACTACACTATGCTTCTTAAGGCATTTCCCAACAAACCAGTCTAAAGAATTAGACATATCAACATCTCAATATGCATACTTGTTCCCAATTTTATTTCCCCTCCTCCTCTGAGAAACCCCCAGCATTGTATTTCCCTTATAAAAGATGTGCCCATGATGACCTTTACTAAGTCCTTTCCAGCGTTAAGCCTGCTCTCTCTTCCTCACAGTGTCTTCCATTTGATGGTGTCTTTCTCTTTATTATACCTAACGCTGATCTGATTTCTACACTCCTTTATGGATTTACTGCCAGCCAATAGCATATTTAAGCCTCCCAGCATATTCCTTTAATAGATTCTTCCAAACTTCTTTCTTTGGCTCTTTCTTTGATAATCCTATTGCTCTCCCAAATCTATATCATATGTACCACTTCTAGTGCCTAAAAATTCTGAATGGCATCTTCTCTGCAACTCAGGGTCTTAGAGAGTTACTAAGAGCCTCTAAAGAGTTTATACAGTTTATTGATGGTCACACAGCTCTATAAGAGATAGAACTAAAAATCTAGATCTTTCAAGCTCCAGGATATTACCTCTCCAACTATATACTATAAAACCTCTAAGCACATAATTTTTTTTACTGATTTTTAAATTATTTTTGTTTTTATAAGATTTTGATTTTCAATTTTTTCTCTCTTCCTACCATCCCTCCCCCGGCTCAAGACGTCATGCAATCTGATATAGCTTATACATGTACAATCATATTAAACACATTTCCACATTAGTCATGTTGTGAAAAAACAATCAGAACAAGAGGGGAAAACCATATGAAAGAAAAAAAGTGAAAATAGTCTGCTTTGAGCTGCATTCATATTCCAAAGTTTTTTCTCTGGATGTGGATAACATTTTCCATCAGGAGGCTTTTAGATCATTGCTAAGTCTATCGATGTTGCTCATCATACAAAGTTTTTGTTACTGTGTACAATATTCTCTTGGTTCTGTTCACTTCACTCAGCACCAGTTTATAGAAATCGTTCCAGGTTTTTCTGCCATCTGTCTTCCCATCATTACTTGTAGAACAATTGCATACCATTCCATTTATATACCACAATTTATTCAGGCATTCCCCAATCGATGGACATCCCTGAGGTATAGAGTATGTTCAGGAAAGACTAGTACTTCTGATTTGAAGGTTATTGAGCCTGTTTACAGGGCTGCTTTCCATCTTTGGTGTCCACTTGATTCTAACTCTAACCAATGGCTCCAAGAAGTTGTAGCATGCACATACTCCAGTAAACCATTGCAACAGACAGGCTGAACCAGTTTGAGGATAACCAAAGGGTCTCAAAACTTATGGTGAGTTAGAGTCATGTAAACCATTCCCCTGATGGAATAGATGAATGAGAACAATTTGTTCCAATGGCCATGAAGGCAGATGACACAAGAATATTTTCAAGGTATTTCCTAAGAACTTTAGAATTGATGGTATGACAGGGGAGACACTGGCACAGGACCACCCAGCATGCCGTGCCCTCATCAGAGAAGGAGTTGTGCTCCATGGGCAAAACACAAAAGAAATTCAAGATGTGCAAAGTTAGGGAAGCCGCCCCCAATGTTCATGCAGACTATTTGTTTCTGATCTGTGGCAGAGCATTCCAACTCATAGTGCTCTGATCAGCCATGATCAGATGTTGTAATTCAGCTCTAACATGGTGATGTCATTTTGGTTCTCTTTGACAATAAACAACAACCATTGTTGTCCATTGGTTGGACATCCCCACAATTTCCAGTTTTTTGCCACCAAAAAAAAGCTGCTATAGAGATTTTTTTGGACATATTGGTCCTTTCCTCTTTTTTGTGCTCTCTTTGGAATATAGACTTAGTAGTAGTATTACTAGATCAAAGAGTGTGTACAGTTTTACAGCCTTTTGGGAATAGTTCCAAATTGCTCTCCAAAATGGTTGGATCAATTCACAATTCCACCAATTAAGCATATCTTTTGAATGGTCCACAGAACATAAACTCCTGGCCTCCTCCCAGATGTTACTGCTCTTAACCTACTGAATTTTTTTTTTACTTTGTATTTATTTATGTACATGTCTCTGGAGAAGAAGGTAAGTACCTTGAGGACCAGAACCATTTTATGTTTCTTTAAATTCTTGGAGCTTAGCACAGGACCTTGAGCATGATAGGCATTTCAATAAATATTTGCTGAATTGCTGTAATTTCTAACCAAAAAAAAAATGTCCAGTTGATGCTTGTCAGTAAGATTAGATGCCTTATTTTAAATATGAAGTAGGTAGAGAGTCATCTTCATATCCTGTGGTTCAACTGTCAGTGACTCAATAAGTGGGAAGGAAATAAGGGAGAAATTTCATTTTAGGGCATTTTGGGTATTTTAGGATTTTCAGGTAGAGGAAAGCAACATTTCAGGTTTCATTTTTTTTCAATATTGGATTGATGTATCAGTGTTACTATTTTATTCACATTCTTCTGGATCCTCTCTAATAATAAAACTTGCTGTGTAGAAAAACTCTTGAATGTACTTGAATAGCATATGATTTATTGTTGGTGCTTAATACTTGTTGAATTAAATTGAATGTACCTATTAGTTGCAAAATGTCAATATAGCATTTCTTCTTAGATGCTTATAAACAAATAGGAAAGTGGTAAGTGTTTAAATGTACATAGGAAACATTTTTCCTGATGTATTATTCAATATTGTCTTTGCAACACCGGGCCATGAATTTGTTTTAATCTTTTCAGAATTAGGAGTAGTTGTGATTCCCTTAGGGAAATACTGAAAATACCTTGCTCTCTCATCATTTTACTGCAAGTACATCTATTCTAAGATTACTTGCCAAAACGATTTATGCAATGGCAATGAATGAAAAATGGAAATGATACACATGGTATAGATATTATTCTTTTCAATATACCAATTGCACTTTCTATGCTCTTTCCCCTAGAGATGGATGTTCTCTTCTTATTCTATGAGCATATTTTCTGCATATAGTAGATATTAAACTAGAATGCATAAATTTCCACTTATATTTTCACAGTTACTGTTCCTGTTATTTTCTTTGCTCCCACTCCTACTATAATCATAAGAATTGTTTTCCAAAACTGAAGTTTATCCTATCTCTTGTTTTATTTTTCTCATAGCTTTTGTTGACATATAAAGTGCTTTAATGTTTTTCTCCTTAATAATCTTTCATTGAAACATTTAGTGATCACTTCCCGACCCTCAAAGAAAAAGAAAAGGTGTCTTAGAAAAACTGAAGAATTTTTGTAAATTATAAGCATAAGTTTAAATAACAAAAATACTTGTTATTTTTAAGATTCTTACAAATAAGCAAGTGGAAAAAATGGTAAATGTATAAATAATTATATCAATATAGATACAGTCTAGAGAACAACAGCCCATAAATGAATTTCTTTGTAAACTTCTCACCATAAATTTAAAAATACTTCTCCTCCCAATGAGAATCTCATATAACTTAACATTTTGCATGGCATTTCTCTTTTGCAGTCAGAAGAGGAGTAATCTGACACCTGAATACAAGCAAAAAATTTTAAACTTATTAAAACTCTTTAAGTGACCAAATACAAGTATGGTATAATGAATATACAAAATTATTTTCATTGACAAGGTACAACAATTCATAAAAACTGAGTAATTTGTTCCACAAAATTCTTAAACATCCAGACACCTAAAAAGAAAATGCATGAATATATAATGGGAAAACACAATTAACACTAAAACTAATATTGGACTCCATCAACAATCCAACTTTTATGGGTAAAATTGCTGTACTAGGCATATTTGGCAATCATAAACTCACAATTACCAAGACAAGTTTGAAGACTGCATAAGGAAGAAGAAAAATACGAGTAGAACTAACCAGGTGGGATTGACAAGATGTCCCCTGAGGAGTTTACAACTTAAATCTATATGTCTTTATAAATTTATTTTACTAGTTCCATAAATACTAAAATGACTAGAGTACATTTGAGATTATCTTTCTTAATAAAAAGTGGTTAGGAAGAAGAGTCTTCCTTAAATTTGAAAATTTTAAAATAATTAAAATTAAAATAATTAAATAATTAAAAAATAACTCTATGGGTAAGGTTCAGTATTTCAAAGATCTGTGATTTTGTTGGCACAAAAATAAAAAAAAATTACAAAGATAATGATCTTGATTCAATTCCTGAGGAAATGTGTCTGTCACAGTCTAACCCAAGTCTTGATCTTAGTGGAGGAATGCAGGAGGCAGGAGAGCCACCTGGAGAATGGTCATAGATGGATTGCTTCATTTCTAGTCCTCTCAGCCCTTAAATACCCGATTACAACTACATCATTACAGCATACTGAGAATGTGTGAACTAGAGAACCATTACATCACCATACTAAGCACTAAATATATGTAAACTAGAGAACCATCATCTCATCAATTCCATTGAGTTAACACCTTGTTGTAAGTATCCTTGTTTCAAATATACTTCTCAGGAGTTCTGGCCCTCTACAGTGACTCTCTTGATATAGGGCATCCTCCATGTACTCATACAAACTGTAACTCCACTATACTCTATGGTCTTTTTGAGTTGATGTTATTTAAAAAAAATTATCACTTAATAGCCAATTCGATAATGGTTTCCTCTAAATTTAGCTTCGTTCATCTTTGGAAAAAAGTCAGCACTTTATGACTGGGTCCATATTCAAAATCTATTTCCAGTTTTTGTCCCCAAAGTTTGTACTTTGTGGATGTTGATTTTGAAAACACAGAGCCACTAAATTATCAAAACAGTCATCTAATAAGATTTCAATGTCAGAAATTTAATATGTTTAGATTACAAATTTTCTCTGGCATAATAGAAGATGTATCAAAGTGTGTATATTTTTACCAAATAGTTTAAAAAAACTAATCGTTTAAGTTTTATGATCTCAGTATGTAAGTAGAGACACAAAATTTAAAAATTCCCAATGTTGTCCTTTCCTTCACTTCACTGAAGTGTTTTGATCATATCTTCACACAAAAGATTCAGATTAACAATTTAAACAATTCATTAGGGTCATTATAAAATCTCTTAATAATCCTTATTCAATAATACAATGTTCATCAATTTGCTACATAGTATTCCTGTAGGTCAGATGACCCCATCCTGTGTTGAACTCCATTTCTCTGAATTTCTATGAAATTTGTCATCTTTAGTAGTGTCTTAGAATGAAAAGAATATGGAGAGTTATCTACACTAGCTGCTTTATTTGGCAGAATTGGGAATTGAAGTCTTAAGAAGAACCAAGTCACCTTTTTCACCAGTCATTTTGACATTTAACTTTCTAATAATTTTTACAATATACCTTTAACTCTTTTGTAACCATGAGTTGTCTCCTCGACTATATTATAAGCTCCCAGAAGATAGGGGCAATATTATTTGCATTTTATATAACATTCAGCACCTAGGACAGTTCATATAGAAAATGCTAAATATATATTTGTGATGTAGAAAACTTGCAGTTCCATCTTGTTCTATTTCTGGCAACAAATTTAAGGTTAAGCATAATAAAATCAATCAGAAAAAATTTAATAAGCACCTCCAGGCACTTAAATAACTAAGTCAAGCACTGTGCTAAGCACAAGGAATACAAAGAAAGGAAAGGTCCTCCTGCCTTCAAGGAGTTCACAATCTAATGGGAAAGACAGCATACAAAGAAATATGTACAAAATAAGCTATATATAGATAAACAGGAATTAATTAATGGGAGAAGTATTACTAAATAATCAGATAATTCAGGCTTGTAAAAAATAAAAGATCCCAAGGTTGTAAATCAGGAGAATTTGGCTTTTATTTTTAGCAGTTTTTGCTCTTATATATAATGATACCTAGTCATGTTTTCTTCACAAAATACTGCAAGAAATAAATAAACCACCAATCCCCAACAATAGTGCCCAAAGACTGAAGTTTGATTTAAATATAGAATAACTTGTATTCTCCACTAAAGCTTTTTTCTGCTAATGTTTCTATAACTCTTGTTGCTTTCACACTGAAATATAAATTCACTTTGTTGTACAGAATAGAAATGTCCTAGGCCAAACAAGTGCATAGGTAAATAGTGTCAATTGCTCTAACTAATGTTTACAGTCATCATTCAAGGACATTTTATCCATGTTTTGAATTATATGCAATGAACCTTTCCTTTACATTCTTATTAATTTATTCAAACAGAGTAGACAGAAAATTCCTATTTGGATATAATTTGCTCTCTTTTATTTACTTAATTTCCTTATAGATCCACAATAACAGCAAGAGTCCTTTGTACCAAAATATATTTTTTCTTGTCCAAAGAAGACACAAAGCCAAATAACTTTGAGAGGAAAGCAAGTTTAAATTGATAATAATACTTTGATTAATCTAAGTATCAATAGTATTATTCCTAGAAGATAGTAAGTAATAACTTTTTTATTAAAAGAGGGTAGGAGGAATAACCTGAGTAACTTCCTATTACCTAAATCAGACATTCACAGAGTTAGCCTCATTGTTTTTATCAAAATATATCAGATTATCAGATTAAGTATATTAATATTCAAATTTGTACTAATAAATACTAAATACAATGATTTCCATTATTAATATCACAGTACTTTCCTCTTGTGAAGAGTAGCTTCCTCTAATTATTTTAATCCCAATAATGTGAATGCTTCAGTCATAAATTATGTGATTTAAAGAAAAATTTCTTGAAAATCCATTGATCTTTATGAGAAATCAGGAAAGGTATCTCAGTATTAGAGAATGTCAAAAATTCTAATGTAAAAGGGAGGGGGAGAACAAATTGAATCTGCAAGCCCTAGATGAGTAAATTTGATATTGATTCCTGGAAAATATATAGAATGTATTGTTAAAAAGATAATGAAGATGTAGAAAAAGAAAAAACACCGAAGCAATATGGATTCATTAAAAATAGATATTGACAGCCAAATTCATTTCCTGTTTTGACAGTCATTAAAGTGGTAGATCTATTCTCAGTAGACTTTATCTAGATCTTGGCAAAATCTTTGACAAAGTCTTTCATATATCTGTTGGAAATAAAAAGAAGATGTTGCTTAGGTAATAATATAGTTAAGTGTATTTAAAACTAGTTGAATTACTTGGATCTGAAAAAGTTATCATTAGTGGTTTGAAGTCAACTTGAAAGGAAGCCTCTATCAGAGTTGTCAATATTTTTTTTTGGGGGGGGAGGCAAAGGGTTTGGCTTCCTAATATAATCCTGTCAGGGGTTTCTATCTGGACAAAGGGCCCAGTTGTACTTTAAGAGACATCTTAATCTCTGCTCTATTCAGCTAATATGGGAACTTTTGTTTCTGATATCATACCACACAGTACAAACACCAACATAGGTTGACAAGATTTATTTACAGGTCAGGAAAACAAATATAATCTATCTTGGAGTCCTTAGAGAATAACAACACTTAAAAGGGAAAAATTTTCCCCCATCATTTCAGAAAGATATTTTTAATTATCACTATATTCATTATTTTCCTTAGGGTAACATTAAAATGAGTTTATTTGTTGAGCCCACAACAAGCGATAGGGCCCTTTCAGAGACCCATACCCTTTTGCACCATGAATCACTGTGAATTTGTCTGAGTTTAAAAATGCTGGATCTTGGTTTTAATATATAGATTTTTCCCCAAAAATAAATTGCTATAATTATATTGAGCTGATCAGTCTTTTTTTCTTAAACTAAATTTCCTTTTAGTGCTGTGACCCAGAAAAATCATATCTGTAAGTCTCTCATATGAGTTTCAGTAACAATGATTTGCATTTATTAAATGTTATAAGACAATGTATTTTGCAATGATGTAGCTCATTTACTATAAAGTGCTGCTACTAATAGTATTGTTTTGTGGAAATTTTATTTAACTCAAAATAAAATATTGAATCATCATCAAAGAGAAAAAAGAAAGAGTAAAGATATAATGGCAAACATTACCAGGAAGATAATATTAAAAAAAAACTGTTAGGAGACTACCACATATTATTTGATTGGAACTGTTATCTCAATGATGTGGGTACTCCCTCTAGTGGTGTAGATAGCATCCATCCATGCCTTCTTATGCTGAGTGATTCTTGAACACATCCCCTTCTAAGTCATCCAAAGAAAGTACACTCAAGATGCTAGGGACCCTAACATACTGTGGAAACCAATGGAACACAAATTCTATTCATCAGTTATCTTTCCCACTCATACAACTCTCTGATAAAGGTCTTCTCCTGCATAAGTCTTCATTTGTAGGCTATTTATGCCCCTATGTACCTCTTCCCACCCTTTAGATGACCTGCCATATTTTCCCCAGAGTTTGGCAGCCCATGACTCATGGACATACAGCATCAGGAGAACAAAGGGCAGAATAACTGGAACAACATAAAATTAACTTTGGAACAAACTTTACAACTTTTTACATCTTTAAAAAAGCATTTAAAATAAAGGATGAAACTTTCACATTCTCCTTTTGCTATATTCATTTGTTTTATGCCACTTAGCAATAAAATCATTAAAATATTTAATTTTCTATTATGAATCCAGATATTTATCCATTGAATATTAACATATCTTTGAAAGCAGTCCATTTTTCTGAATCTAGCCCATAGATTGGCAATGGAGTATAAATCAAGCAAATTCCCAATCTATTGAAACATGTTGATATGTCTCTCTTAGATAAACCCCAATTTTCAATAATGTTGGTTATGGTATAAAGTCTGTGTTCCATGTCCATTTAAGAATTTCTCTAATTCTAGAACAATAATATTAATGCTAATGACAAGTATTTGTACAGCCTGTAAGTTGCACAAACTATTTCACAAATGAAATCTCATTTTATCCTCACTCCAACCCTTGAAGGTAAATACTGTTATTATGACCATTGATCTCTCAAAAGGGACAAGATTCTTGGGCCAACTGAAAATATAAAAATTCCCCAAATATTTTGGGGCCATGGTTGTTTAATAGTTTGATGAAAATAAACAAATTTTACAGGCTCATGTGGACTTCTGATAAGAGTTTTATATAATTATGAATGAAAAAGTCAGTAAAAATTACTTTTTTAATCTTCAGCACTGTAGGTTTTGTTATTATATTGCTCAAAGGAAGTGTTTTTCTTCAAAGCAGGTCACCAAAGGTTGAATTTTGTTTGATTGGTTTTTATTCTTCTCAAAGCTTTTACCACTTGAAGAAGCTTACACTGAATTGCAGAAGAATTAGCAACAACCGATCTTCCTTCTCCCAACTTTCAGGATTCTCTGAAGATTTTACTTCTTTTATGAGTGTTAGATTATTTCATAGCATTCATTTGTCAATTCTTCACATTAATTTTCCTTTTTGACTGCATTTGTGTTTGATATCAGTGGGATTGAAAGATTCTTGAAATAGTTTACTTCCAACACCATTAATTGTTACAATATCTCTAACAGTCATAGAAGTGTGCTCTTTAAGAAAGCTAACTTTTGTACTTTTATTTAGCGTAATATACATTCTTAAAACTACAAAATTTAAAATCCAGTATAAGAAGGCAATGAAATGTATGTGTATTACATGAAATCTAGCACACAATTGGCAGAGGATTAAATAAATATGAAGAAAGCACATCAATCCGATTTCATTTGTTCAAAATCAGCCTGGTATCCATAGAATCAAGCACATATAACCATAGACCTGAGGAAACATTTAAGGTTTGGGGGCTGTATATAGATAGAGAGAAAGGACAGCCCCCAAACCTTAAATGTTTCCTCAGGTCTAAGATTATATGTGCTTGATTTTCTTTTTTTTTCTTTACACCTCACTTAAGAGTGAGCCAATAGGGTTCAATTCTCATTTCTAACAGTTACTGGCTATGTGACCTTGAACCAATCACTTGACCTCTCAATACCCAAGCAAACCTCTAAGACAACAAACTGAAGAGAAGGTACCTATGTGCACTGAAAGGGGAATTTCCTCAGTGAAAGTTCTTTATACCAATAAAAACACAGTTCTAGGGAGGGAGATAGAAAAAGAGAGAGGAAAAACATATACATATTTTATATACATATCTATCTATACATACACCACTTTTAAGCTAAAGCATTTTTCTATATCTTTACATATGTAATATAGATTACATGTTATAATGTATATTACATATACATACATACATATATATATTCATATATAATATGAATGATGGTTTAACCTTAACAATATTATTTAAAACAATGTGTTTATATTCCTCTTTTTCTTAGTTTTAATTAGATTGTTCATGTAACATAGGTGGAAGAAGAAAATTTTTTCCTATCTACCTAATTTAGAGAAAAGAATTCAGTATAAAACATCTACTTTGAGATACATTTTTTTTGTTTTTATGGTTTTTTTGTTTTTTATTTTAATTTATATATAACATATATATAATTTAGCATATATATTATATAATTTATTTTATATTTTTAATTTATATATATAAAACAAACATTTTCATAAAATAACATAATAAAAAAGATGATTACATATGAATATTTAAATCTACTATGTACAACTTGTTATTCCTTTCAAATATACAATAATATTATCATATAATTTTTTTTATTTTTTTCTTCCCTCCCCATGCCCTGGAGATGGCTACCATTAGACACAAGTACATATATAGTTCTATACATATTTCTACTCTTTAGTTTCTTTTTTCCTGGATACAGAGAATGTCTTTCTTTTATGTCCTTTATAGTTACCTAGGCTTTTTATAATACTCAAAATAACTTACTCAAAGTCATTCTTAAAACAATATTGCTGTTACCGTATAGTGTTCTCTTACTTCTGCTCATTTCACTCATTATTTCAAGCAAGTCTTTTCATGTTTTTCTGAAATCATTGAACTCATCATTTCTTACAGCACCGTTGAATTCCATCACAATGATATACAACTCGTTCAGCCATTCCTCGACTGATGGATATCTCTGCAACTTGCATTTCTTTACTACTACAAATAGAATTGCTATGAACATTTTAGAATTTATAGGGGTTTTTTTTCTTTTTTCTTAATTGTTTTTGGAAATAGATCAAGTAGTAGACTTGCTGGATCAAAAGGTACAGGTAGTTTAATAACTCTTTGGCCATAATTCCAGATTGAACTCCAAAATGGTTGGATCAATCCACAATTCCAACAACAATGAATTAGTGTCCCGATTTTCCATACCTTCTTCAGTCACCTTCCCTTTCTATTTAACCAATTCACTAGGTATTAAATGATATCTCAATTTTTAAAAATTTGCCTTTCTCTAATTAAAATATTATTTTATATGACTGCAAATTGTTTTGATTTCTTCATTGGAAAACTGCCTGTTTATATCTTTGACAATTTATCAATTGGGGAATATCAATTAGTGGCATTATATATAAATATAAGAAGTACATATTATATATTTTTAAAACAAAGTTGCCCATTTAGAATAGCAAAAATAAAATCTAAAGCAAACGTGTTTCTTTTTTAAAGCGAATCTGCATATTTTGTTTATACTGCTCTAAAAATAGCATGAAGAGATATACAGACTGACAAAAAAATACACTAAACATATTTGATGGGGGGTGGATACAAAATTAGAGCTTTTGAGTCATGAAAACATCAGACAACCATTACCCAAAGGTGTAGCTTTTTATTTAAAACCGAGCTGCTATGAATGCTATCATGCTACAGACACCTCTAAATCAACAATCCATGTTGGCAAAATCTTATGCTGACAAATTCTCACATTGACTGAATTTTTTCACTTTATAAACAAGTAAGTGGGAAGCCTTATCAGCTAGGTTGCATCACGAGACTGGAAGCTGGAAGAGCTGAGTCCTCTGGCAGACAAACGTGACCTTGCATAAGGAACTCTGCCTTCCTGTTCCCTCATCTTTCCTGTCTAAATACCAGACATTGGAAAAATAACAGGGATATCATTATAATAAATCTAAATTGTATCCTCTTCCTTCAGCTTGGGAAACCACAAGCAACACCATGCTGCCCATTTTTCTGTATCACTCATTTGCCAAAATAGTCACACTAATGGGGGACAAGAAGACATGAAGGTGGAGAGAATGAATTCACAGGTTCACTTCATCTTTGAGTCAAGGGACAAAAGCTTTATTATGATGCCAAAAAACAGGCTAAGCCCCCTAGCAGAACTCATCATTTACAAGAGAAAAGATGGGACCTTTTATAGGAAAGGAATCAAAGCAAGAAATGCTAGTTGATTGCCAGAAAGTCAATTTAACCATTAAGGGATATTTATACAAAATAACCTTAGAGGGATGACATCTATAACTTGGTCCACTGATTATATACAAGATAATCCTGACAATACAAGAAATTTAACAAGATAACCCTGTCAGTATCCCTCCCTGGAGCCCAGCTAGACTCTGATTTTCTACCAGAATATGGTCTTTTGCTGGGCTCTATTCATCCCATCAACATAACTGAAGATATAGCTAATTATGAGAGTTAATTGTGCTCCTATAGTAATGTGAAAAATTGAGGAGACTGCTATGCTGGATTTAACATAACAATATCTTTCTGGTCCTACTCTTACCAACTTCCAAATACTCCTAATAACCTAGGAATGGGTGGGTATGAGCACTCCATGTGTTTATATATAAATGTAGGGATACAAATGTGCATGTATACATTACAGAATCATAGATTCGGGATTTCCAAGAAATCTCAGAGAATATTCAGTTCAATATCAATAGGAATCCCATTTGCAGCATCCCTTGGAAGTCATTATCTTGGATCTACTTAAACATCTCCAACAAGGTAAAACTTGCTAAATCCTGAAGAAGTTCATTGCACTACTGACTAGCTCTAATCACATAAATCTTTTTCCATATATCAATTGAACTGCCACCTACAGTTTCCCATTTCTTTCCTCTAGGTCTAAGCAACCAAAGAGAATCCAAACTCTCTCTTGTATGGCAGATCTTCGAGGACTTGAAGACAGTGTTCACATTTTGCTAAATTTTCTCCAAGCTTAAACATCCCCAACTCCTCTTATAATCTAAGTTCCTTCTTATTAGTCAAGTCAGACTCTTCTGGATATTTTCCAGTTTTCCTAAAGTGGGGCACCTATATATCAATTGAAAATTGGTTCTTCCTCACCTCCTTTCGGTCAGTTTTAGGACCATACTGGATGCCATAAAGGGACATTTTGTGGATGATTAAGCATAAAAGTGGACACATTTTTGAAATGGTGTTCAAAAGTTAAACAAGAACAGCATGGTAGAGGACCAGAAATCAGAAAAATGAGTTGTTAGCTCCCATCCTGTAACCCTGTCTTAGATTCCTATCTGGCTTTGAAACTCTTTTACTTGGTCTAGGAATTTCATGGTATCCTCCATCTCTTTTTATGGATTTTTTTTGCAAGGAGCAATTGGACAAGGAGTAACTTACTTCAGCAATGCCAGGGTCTCTTGAAGAAGGCTTGTCCATTCACCCTTGCCAAAAGTTTCCTAATTCTGGATGTTTCTGGATCTCTGCACTGCTGAAGAAAGGAAAGACAGGAGAATAAAAGGAAGAATCTTACATTTACAGCTAAAAGAGACTTACTTATCACCTAAAATAACCTCTTCATTTTATATATAAGAAAAACCGAGTTTCAGAGAGATTGTTTTGCCCAGCATCACACAACTAGTGAGCAGTAGAATCAGAATTTGAACCCAGCTCCTCCGATTTCAAATCAAGCATACTTTTCATTGCATCCCATTGTTACTGTGCCGTGTCCCAAGTCAGTGCTATTTAGAAGCACTAGATTAACCAAAGGTCTCCCAAAAGCGGAGATCTCTCATTCTTTCATTTGCTGACTTCATTAACTACCACGAGTTTATTGTGTCTAGCAATGATTGTCATATCTATATAGACAGTTCCAATCCCACATTACCACCTGTCTATTGAACAGTTCACATCATGGTCCAGATATATCTCAAACATAATGTGTCCAAAACATCATTCATTTAATTTCCCCTCAAAACTTCCATACTTCTATAGAGTGTATCAATAGCCTTTGAGTTTCTTGAGCTCTCAAGGTTGGCATTTTCCATGCATAGAATCAGTAGCTAAATTTTATCATTTTTACCCACACACTATCTCTCAACAACATTGTCTCCTCTGATATAAAGTAAGATCGTAAAGAATAGGGATTGTTTCATTTGTGTCTGTCTTCAGATGCAGACAAACAGTGCCTGTCACATAGGAGGCATTTAATAAATGTTTGTTGATCCACTCTCACATTCATGCCAGAAAAGGGCAGATTTACTTCTAGACTTATCAATGTGAAATGTGTCTCTCAGAACACTTAGCCTACTTACTCTCAGATAAGCACACCATTTGTCAATGCATTTTCAGTACAAGGATCCAAAGAAAAAGAACCGTCAAGACAAACCATTCTCCTTCTTGTGAAGCAGTCTTAGTATCCTCAAATTGTCAAAGTAAAGAAAGTTTAGAGAGTCACAGGATGTGGAGATTAGAGAGACTCCATTAAGCACTGGTTCATATTTAGGAGCTTCTTTTTAAAACTGTTTTTGAAAGCATAAAAGAGAAATCTATCAGAATCTTTGTTAAGAAGAAATTCAGTAACCCTAAGCAAGTCACTTAATTCTGCCTCAAAAGGAAAAAAATATATAGTAGCAACTGATATTTGATCACTTAACAATATCATTTTGGCAAGTGATAGAACATTCAATGTGAGCTAAAAAAAATTTAAATTCCAACGTGGTTGTCATTTGAGTAATTCTGGAATTCTATGGAATTGGAGTATACGTTCCAAATCACATGAAAACTTAATTGATTGTGTATATTTAATAGTCTTAAATAGCTTAAATAGCTATTATACATAGCTAGCATTTATATATAGCTATATTATATATAGCTAACATTAATCTATATATAGCTATATAAGGTATAGCTAGCTTAATATATGCAGCCAATATTTATCTTTATGTATTATACACTACAAAATGTAATTAATCTTATTAAAATGGCCAGGCTATGTTCATTTCAAGAGGCAGAGATACTCTAAATTACTTTCCAATCCTAAGATCCCAAAATTGTACATTGTCCAAATTAGTACCCAGACTGTCTGGAAAGGAGAGCCTTTCAAGTAACCTAGGGGTTCTTAGGCATGCAATTATACTAACTCATCCCTGTGCTTGTTCCTCTGGATTTTTCTCACACAATGTTCCCTTCTTCAGACGCTTTAAATTGCTCAGGTTTGTGTAGGGCAATAATTGAGCTAACCTTGCCCTCCTGGAAGTGCCTGTTTAGAGACTGGGCAACAGAATGCAAAATCCTTTAGGACAAGAACTTTTTTCTCTTTGTTTTTGTATCCTTAGCATGAAGTACAATGGATGGCCAAGGTATGTGCTTAATAATGCTCGTTAATACTGATTAAAAATGCTCTCAGAATTCTTGATAGTCAGTACCAGGGAAATATTGTTATGCTCCCTTTTAAATTTCCTGGACTAGCACTCGTCACCTCCCATTTTTGCATTCTTCCATCTTCAGCTTTCCAAGGCCCCCAAGCTACTAGTTTCTTCTAAAATGTAAGATCTACAAAATTAACTCATGCACTAACCTTCCTAGAAATAATTGCATTCGAAGGATGGTATTTCCAATACCTGGCAGCACTCTTTGGGGAAGGGGGTTAGAACTTTTCCAAGGATTCCTGAAATCACACGATGGAGTCAGGTACTAGTTAGGCTGTAATTGCAGTTAGTCTTTCTATACTTAGCCTTCCTGACTATGTGTATGGAATTCATTCCTTTTGCCCTCTATCTGCAGTGACATTGGCTGATGCTAAACTGTGGCCTGTCTGGGACAGTTAATTAGGTTATGGAAGCTGCCAAAATCCCAAAGTCATAATAAGAAAATGCAGCACATGAAGACTTAGGATGTCGAAAACAAAAAAAAAGAGAGGGGGAGGGCCTGAGAGAATGTGGAAATTTAATTCTTAATGCCTCCAAGTCCTTTGATGAATGTACTAGAAATGAGAGTTTGTGTCTGAATCTCCTAAGAACAATATTGTGAGTCAAATTAAGTTCAACTACTCTTTTTTGAGCCCCACTATGTAAAATTTTGAGGGGACGGTGGACTTTGCCTATAGGTTATTATTAACCTTCTGAGTTTCTCCCAGGTAAGGACAGTTATGAATCCCAGTTCATTCAGAGATATCATCTAGAGGAGCAATGGATTAGGACAGAGAATGGGAGACTGTATAATTAATAAAGGTAACATTTTTGCTTGTTCAAAATTACTTGGTTTGAGTTTGATGAGAAATGCATCAAAGGAGAGAGAGCTGTCTGCCCCCTGGCTCTTAGAGATGGAAGTGCTGCTTGAAAAATCCAAGTGTTCTCTAAGGAGAAATCTCCTCAGAGACAGCAAAGAGTCCAGAGAAAGCAGCACAGCAGCATCTGCTGCTTCTGAACCAACATCCAGACAAGGTAACTAAGTACAGGGGCAGGAAACTGTCTCTCTTGGTGACCCTCAAAGTAGACAAAAGATAATTCAAGTTTTACCTAACCGACCTTCCAAGTGATGACATACTGGATGTTCTTCCAAGCACTTTGATTAATTATAAAGGGTACTCCCTAACTCTCCAGCATTAACATCCTTCTTCTCTTGGTCCCAATCAGCCCCCTCCATTCTCAACTTCAGACTTCTGAAGGAAAAAACTCCTCCTGGCAAAGCTGAATCTCCGTGGTGTGGGGTTGGTGGGCGCTTGTACCCTGAGTGCCCCACCCCCCAAGCTTCTGTGAAGCTGTGCCAAAAGTCAAGGAGCCCCAGTTCCGCTGTAGCCTCTGCTATAGGTAGCCTCTGTGGCCTTGAAAAAGAGACTGTAACCTCTATGAATAAAATAAGGATCCTCAATGAACTCTCAGATCCCTTCCTGATCTATATCCTCAGATCCTAGGATCCACTCAGAGTGATCGCATTTCCTTGCTTCTGACTTGGTTAGGAATTGGCATTTTGGAAATTGCCCTATGGGGCAGAGGCCAGTGGCAAACAGCACCTGGACAGAGACTGAGGCTTTTTCTAACATACAGGTTCTTGGTGATTCCTGGTTCTGAAGTTAGTTTTGTGATGATGAGATTCACTTTGGGTCTTTTTTAAAATTTTTTATTCGCTTTCACTAATATTTGCCCTCTATATTTCAAAGGATTGTTGGCAACCCTGAGGACATGAAAATGAGCTGGAGTTGTACGATGGAGTGGCTAAAGGGCTGCCTTCTCCAGTGCCCAGAAGTGTGTGAGATGCTGGGAAAGATCGTTAAGTCTGTAGCCAAATTACAAAAAAAAAAAAAAAAAAAAACGAAATCCTGGCCGATCACTTAAACCCTGAGCCTCAGTGGTCTCATCTGTAAAATCGGGTTAACACTCTTTTACAACACTTCCATCACAGAGCTGTGAGGAGAGCATCTGGAAAAGTCTGAGCAAAAGCGAGATCCCTCCCCAATCCTAACCCCTTTTGCCTTTCGATCCACTTCATCACACCTCCAGTAGGAGCCGGGACCTGGCTACGCCCACCCCGGACCCGCCAGCGTCCACGCGGGCCGAGCGCGAGGCGCGCGCCCTTTGGGAGGCGCACCGGGAGCATCCCAGGGCTTTGGAGAGCGTCTCCTGCTTAGACGGCCCCACCCTTTCTCTGGGAACTAGAAAGCAGCCGGAGCAACAAGCAGCTGGAGCCTCCCAGTCGTTCTCCCGTCTCCTGCTCCTTCCCCACCCCACCTTGGCCAACACCTTTTTTGGAAAAGAAGCATTTCCTGGGAGCCGCTCTCCAAGACGCCCCGCCACCGACAGCTGCCAAAAGGAGCTGCTCTCTGAAGCCCCGCGCCGGGTCCCTGCGTCCCGGCTTGCAACTCTTCTGATCCCCAGCCTCCCTATGAATTAATAAATAACCCGCCTCTGGGGAAGGAGGGCAAGCTGCGGAGCCCTCGCTCTGTGCAGGGCTAGGTGGGCTTCCGGGCGAGCTCCCCTCAAAGAAAGGGCTCAGACCTGCGGGAGTCTCGGTTCGCCAGTGACCGCAGAGAAGGGAAGTCTCCTTTAAAAAAAAAAAAAAAAAAAAAAAAAGCCCTCAGCTCCGCCCAGCCCAGCACGGCGAGGGTAGAAAAAGCCGGGGGCTGCCCAACGGGGCCGCTCTGCCCGGGCAGCTCCAGCGCCCACAATCCTGCCCTGCCCTCCAGCCGCGCCCCTTCAGGTCCAGGGGATGCCCTTGTGCTCGGCGGCGTACCTAGACGCTTGGCCGAGCCCGTGACCCGCGGGCCGCGAAGCCAGCCCCGAGAGGGGTCGGGCGGCCGGGCGCCCGGAACTTTGGCATCTGACGCCTAACTTCGAGGCAGACTGTACTTAATTAAACACTCGGAGTCCAAACTCGCCAGTAGGGGAGAGAAGGGAGCTGGGTGCTGGGGAGACTGTCCAGTGCTTTTTAACTCGGAAAAGCACTCTCCCTCCCCCGCCCCCCCCCCCGGGGGGAAGCTTCTTTTCAAGCTTTTTTTCCTTCGGCAGGACGGAAGTGGGACAACCTGTCAGGACGTCTAATCCTAAGGCGTCTGGAGGTTCCCCAGCCATCTCCGCCCCGTTTCAACACCTCCCCGTAACGACAACCTTTTGGTTTTGGGGGGGGCGTAAGCTCAGTGGGTTGGCGTGCTGGGTGCCGAAAGGCTGAAAATAAACTCGGGAGCTCTTTGGCGTAGAAAGTTTAGTTTTCTCTGCTCACCCCCCTCACACTCCTTCCCCACTGCCGCCACCTCCACCCTCCTGCTGCCGCTGCCGCGCCGGGAAGAAAAAGGGGGAGGGGGCTGGCGGCGGGGGGAGGGGGCGCCGGCGGAGGCGGAGGAGAGCAAGGGATGCCAGGAGCTTCCCGGTCCGCCTCGGGCGCTCGCTCCGAGCTCAGACCTGGGCTGCCTGAGTAGCCGGCGCCACAGCTGACCTCGCGCTCCTCCGGCCCGCCGCTGCGCTGAAGACACTGGAGGAGGAAGAGGAGGAAGAGGAGGAGGAGGAGGCAGAAGAGGAGAGGCGGGGGGCGCAGCAGCCGAAGGAGCCGGGAGTTCGCATGGCCGCTCCCAGTTGGCGGTGTCCGTGGTGCTGATCGAGCTGCTGGGGAGAGCCCGCTTCGGGCGGCTGGGAGCGGTCGCGGTCCCGGGAGGGATCGCCCTCCCCAGCGCTACCGAGCCAGAACCGGGGCCGGGAGGAGGAGCGGGAGGCGGCGGCGGCTGCCACCGTGGGCGATGTGGCCGGCTGGGGCGGGCAGCAAGCTGCCCTGTGCCCGAGACTCGGCTCTCCGGCGGGCGGCTTTCTCCGGGAACCTCACGGCTCTGCCTTCCCACCTAGTGCCGGCTGGCAGGAGCGTCCGGGTTTTCATCAGCGCCAATCCTGAAGGTAACTGGCTCAAGGTCTTCACCTCTCCCCTCTTCGTGACTCTGTCTGTCTGTCTGTCTGTCTGCCTTGCGGGTCTGTCTGATCTAGGGGAGCCGGAGCGTGGCTCCTCTGGACTGCCAAGCTTCTTTCTTCATCCACCCTCCTCTTTCCCTACAAAGCGGCTGCTACCTTGGGCATGTTGGGTTTTGTGTTTTTAAACCAAACTACTTTTTCCTTTCTCTCCCCACATCCCCCCCACCGTTTGCCTGCTTCCCCCAGGACCCACACATATGCCACCTGGCGATGCTCCGAATTGTGGCTGCCAGCCCTACAGCAGCTCGGAAGTGATCCTGGAGCCAAGTGCAGGGCTCCCCATCCCCACCCCCACCGCGTCCCCTTCTCTTTTTCTTTAAAGGTGAAGCCGTTTCTTGCCTCGGCAATCACAACCTCAAGTTGTAGCTGCTGTCACTCCCCAGCTCTGCAGCAGGATCCATCTGGGTACCGGCTCCTTCCTTCCTTTCCCACTTGCCCTGCTCCAGTAAGAACAGATTCATCTTACTTAATAATAGGGTCATCGCAGGGTGGCCCAGCTGCCTCCCGTGCTGACTGGAGGCTTCCCTGTCAAAGGCTGAATTCGCCCCTTGAGAGGATTTCAACCTTATGTAGGGAATGCGACCTTTTAACGAAACCGAAGCTGAAGAGACCCGGCTGAAGTGAACCGGTTTGAGGGGGATGGGGAGAGGATGGCAAGGGGGGGCCCATTCGGAATCTTGGAGGAAGGAAAAGATCGCAGGGTGGGGGTTGCTGGCGCCTGACTTCAAAGAGACAGGTCGAGTCACTAGAATTTGTTTAAATGCTTGCTTGTTCTAAAATCCCGTTCTGGATCTGCTCTACATAGTGCTGGCCCTGATATCGATAATGTTCTTGACTCTGTGGTGTCCTTTCTTGAGCTTAAGGCAGCTCCCTATCTACTTAATGAGAGCTCACTCAATACTTGTTGGCTCACCGCAAGTTTCTCAAGTGCATTAGGAATCATAGTCTATAGCTAGGAAATTTTTGTCCTAGTTGTTGGGTATTAGTTTTTGTAGTCGCCTCCAATATCTTCCTATTCCTATTGCTGAATGTTAACTCATTTACAGTCTTCGAGTAAGTTGAAAAAGATCTTGGATCTATATCTTCTTAAGTAATTTGTGTTTTCCAAAGTGATAGTTGAGCAATGAACACAAAGTATAGAAGACTGAAATAACCTTTCCCGGTCTGCCTAGTATTTAGTCAGTGCTCTCTTTCTCCTCAAATTAGCTTGTCTTGATTTATGTGTTTCTCTCTCATATGTTCCTATAGAATATAAGCTCTGTTTTTAACTGTATTTAGCTTTTGTGTGTTTTATTTTGTTTGTTTTTTAGCTCTGGCTCTTAGTATACTACTTAGTGTATAGTAGGACTGTATTAAATGTCTGAACTGGGAATTCATTTTTACAGATGAGTGATAGCCTAAAAGAATTACTAAAAAATCTGCTAAAATAAAATAATAATAAATTTAGCTTTAACAATTGTTGAATACCACACTTATTTAATAATAGCCTACATTTGTATAAAATTCCCAGCTTTCTAAAGGACTTTCTCCCTAACAGCCCTGAGAAAAAGTGCAATATTATATCTCCATTTTTGAGATGAGAAACTGAGATTTTTGGAACTGAAATTAGTTACTTCTCATTACACAGGTAGGATCTTAGCAGAATTGGATTCTACTCCACTCTTCTAAGCTTTCAATCACAGTCACTACTGTTCTACTTGTGAGCAGGAAAGACAAAGAATGGATAGCTTTTAAAAGTTCCATTTCACTTATAAAATAATGAGTGTGCAGCAAAAGTTTCTAGTATAACTTTAAAATTATGATAGGGAAGTTATGGGAATAATGAAATAGGTCATGTACATTAATTAGTAATGAAAGGTAATAGAAAAAATTTACTTAAGAGGAGAGGACGCACTTAAAGTTCCGTTAATATTTTAGTCAGACTTTTCTAAATGAGTTGTATGTGATACAGATGTTTAAAAGCATTTTTAAAATGGGCTTAGAATATTCTTAAGATATGTACATTAACTCAGGAAAAGAAATATTTGAACTACACAGTTGGTTTTCTATAAAGAGAAAAGTTGAAACTAAGTTTTTGTAAATGTACATTAAAAAATAGTAAAAAGTGTTGGTAAATTTTATTTTTACCTTTTGAGTGGAAATAATTTGGAATGATGAGGATGTTAGTAAAATGTATCGGTCACAAAATTTCCTCATTTAAAAATATATTAATTGGTCTAGTGATGAAATATTATTTATGAACAACTGCTATTTTTCTTTAGAAATAACATTGCCTTTTTAAAATATGATGAAGTCAAATATCTGTTATTACCATAGCATGCAGATTGATACAATCATAGTCTATTAGAATTAAAAGGGATTGTAGAGCTTAAAAAGTCCAATCTTCTTATTTTACAGAAGAGAAAACAGAGGTCCGAAAAAGATTGTGACTTTAGCTTGTTTTAGAATACAAATAAGTTCATTCCCCCCTAGTTTTTAACTTATTGGTAGTGGTAAATTTTTAATGAGTTAATATTGAATTAAGTAATACAGGAACAAATTTTATTTTATCATTTTTATATGATTCCTCAAAGTAGCGATATTACATGGTAAATATTGGTTTTGGTGCATATATGAGATCATTAAGTTCCTGATTCTAGGCAAGGTTCCCATTAATAGCACAGAAGACTTTGTTGTGTACTAATTTAAGTGAAAGTTTGATCAATGTAAGAAATTCCTTGTATATATTTTTTTCTGGGCTTGATGGTGCCAACATAGCTTCTATTAACAATTATTTGGCATTTGCTGCCAAATTCATGAAGATAAAATTCAATATTCCTATTAACCTCAGGGAATGAGAGGGTGGAATACTAACTAATGATCTTATTGTACATCCTTGACCCCGACAAATTCCATGTGGCTCTTAATTATCTTAAATGGGAAGCTCACCTGGCAAAGTCCTACAGCCTTGAATTTAAGTAGTATCAAAAAGGAGAATGGTATATTGGAAGAAACAGAGTGAAATAGGTTTCTTCTTATAATCTGAGTGTGACACCTTGCAATCTTAGTAACAGCTCTTTCTGAAGAGCACTTTATTGCAAGCTTTTCCTGGATACCATTTAAACACACAAACAGTAGTGTGTTGGTAAGATCAATGACAAAATTCTCAGCCAATTCTAAAGATATTTTCAACTGTTAAATTAAGTCAAGGAACATTATCTGTTGTTTCCTTGTAAAAACAGCGTAGTTCTAATTTATTCTCTAAACAAAAGCTTCTGTGTGTTGAATTAGGTTTGCTGCTCTAATAATCATGCCAAAGGCTCTCCCAGCATTATTGATTTAATATGTAGTTGTTTTAAAAGGTTGGTCTGGCTGGATTCTCTCCTCTAAGTCAAGAAAGGGACAAGCAACAAACATACACTTTTCCTCTTCCTCTTACATTCTCAGAGCCATTCAAACTTATGCCTCATCTTGATAGTAACATATTATAAGGTACAAGATATATTTGTCACCAAGCAGAGTAGCTCTTGCTACTCTAAACTAGTGAACTAGAATTGGACCATTTCTTCCTACAAATACCTTTATGTGTAAATATTTGCCAAAAGATCCCAAGAAGCCAAATGTCAACTTAATATCTCTGACTCATTTCTTTCCTATCCTGCCTTCCATCTCTAGGCCAGTTTTTCTGTGCTCTGGCCCAAGGGGCCTAATTGAGTATTTCAGTATTGTGCCTGAGTTCTGTTTTCGGGGTGTGGGTGTTAGGGAACTAGCTCCCCAGTGAACAACAAAACATATCAAATTCAAGCCCATTCCCCATCATATAGAGGAAGAATCGCATTTACATTGTGATGGTATTATTATAGAACCATAGAAATTAGACCTGAAAACTCATCTGGTATAATCTCCTCGTCAATGCAGAAAATCCTATCATATGTTCCTAAGATGTGTTATATGAAAATATAAATAACATATCCCAACATATTAATCACAGGGCTTGAAGAGATTTAGATTGTTTCACTTCAAGATGTTCTCAAGTTTATTCCGTTTATATCTACATAAAGAGAGAATGAAGGTTATTCTTTCCTGGAAAATAGGGAGACACACAAAATTTAGATAAGACTTGAGTTGTGCTCTTGTGGGACTTATAGCCTAGCATGTAGAATATAACCTATATAATATGTGTAATATATGCACACACACAAGAGTATAAGACAAGTGTGAACTAAGTGTTATGTGAGGTCCAATGGAAATAAAATTTCATGGATGAGATGGCATTGGAATTGAACTTTAAAAAAAAATAAGGTTTCACTATTAAGGATGGGGAAAACATATTATGAATTCTCAAAGGATTGATTCATTTGTGTCTTTGCACTCTCAATGTTTATCATAGTGTCTGGCATGTTGTTATTCATTTATTTTTCAGTTGTGCCCAATTTTTGTGACCCCATTTGGGATTTCTTGGCAGAGATACTAGTTTATCTCTAGGATTTTTTGGAATTTGCCATTCCTTCTCCAGCTCATTTTACAGATAAAGAACTGAGACAAATAGAGTCAAGTGACTTGCCTAGGATTATAAGTGTTCTAAAACTATATCTGAATTCAAGAAGATGTCTTCCTGTTTCTAAACCCAGTACTCTATTCACTGTGCCACCTAGCTGTCAACTTGGCACATAGTAAGCATTAATTAATACTTGTTGATTGATTAATTAGTGGATGGTAAGTAATCCAATTTGGCTGAGTATAAAGTATGTAAAGCAGAGTGGGGTGAGATAAAGCTGAAAAGATAGATGGCCAAAGAAAGAGGCTGAATTTTATTCAGAAGGTAATGAGGTACCTTTAAATGGTTTAAGGTAGTAAAACATTATAAGCATATTTATGGGTAAGGAAGATAAGTGTAGCATAGAGGGAAGAAAGGATAGTTAGGAAGAACGCTGTCCATGGTTTCCAAACAAGAGCTAGAATTAAATTTTCCCAATACAATGATTACAAAGCACAGATAAAATACTATACTACAATTACCTTGCATATTATTTGATTCTTGATTCTGTCAATTACCTAGCTTAATATTCTGCAAAAGAAAAGAGGAGTTAACTATCACTGAGAACTATTTTTCTTCTCTCTCTCTATCCCTATGGTGTCTAATAAAAGTGTCCACCACAAAACATATATGTGTGTGTATGTAGATAGATGGATAGATAGATATTTTTTTGGCCCATGCAAAGACAGACTACATGGACAGAAAGCAGGTATGATCATGCTTAATAGAAATGTAGAAAAACATATTTAATTGCCTTACTTCAACCCTGTCTTTTGGCTTCTGAGCAATACATTTTTTTGTCTAAGCATTATTCAGATAGCTTGAGTACAGTATAAAAGGAGAGGTATTTTACCAATTGATATTATTTGTATATAATCACTTTCTTTGTCTCTATCTCTCTGTTTCTCTCTTTCTCCCTCTCCTTTTTTCTCATTCCCATACCTTTTCACTACTTTTCTTTCCTTTCTTTTTCTCTCTCCTTCCTAACCTTTTTGTTTCTCTGGATTTTGTTCTATCTTTTATGTGTGTGAATTTGCACAAACACACACATACTAACAATATGCATGTACATATGAAAATAAGATGCTGGTAGGGTCTGCTGACCATTATTTGTGCCAGCAGATTAATATCAGGCTTGTAAAGTTCAGGATGAATTTAGCACCTCTTCACCAAAATGTGTCTTCCCAACCATCTTCAGTTCCATTTCCTATTATTATACATCATTGTGACAATTGAAGAGAGAAATAAAATCAGCTTAATACAGTTCAGATACAACTTAGTAGTGAATAATATGAGAAATAATGGTCCAAGAAGAGAAGGCAAATTTAATTTGCAAGAAAAACATATTGAGCTATTATTTTTATTTTACACTCAACGCATTAAAGGTGTTCCTTAACCCTTGTAGATAATTAGTACTATTTGTCTTTATTCTATAGTTGAAGAAAATTGAGATAGCATGAAGTTAAATGACTTATCCAAAATCATAATCAAGTGTGAGATATAGTAATGAGAGTTTGAAAGAAATGGTGTTATTAAACACAGAAAACTCATTCTCTTGAATTAGTGCAGAGCTAATGGTCTAGGATGATGTTATCATATACCATGACATAATAAATACACTTAGCATTTAGGGAGACTCCAAAGAAAGTGTGACCTAGACTATAAACATGTTTTGCTATACTAATAAATCAAACCTAACAGCTTATTGATAATTCAATTTCTGCTACACTGCAGGAATTGCATCGTTCATTGATAAAAGTTGAATCAGCAAAAATGAAATGCAAATAGAACTTAGCAAAGACTTCCTATAAAACATTTATGACCCCTTGTGGTGGCAATTCTTTGGGGGGTATTGGTTGGACAACATTCAACCTAGATTTAATTCTTTCTTTTTCACCTGTGTGACCTTGAGCAAGTAAATTTATTTCTAAAGGCCTCAGTTTCCTTATCTGTAATATGAATATATTATGTCAAAAGAGAAGATCCCTGGAAGCTCCAAATGGTACAGCTAAAAGGTACAGTGAGCAGGGGCTTGAATAAGGAACAACTGAGTTCAAATCTGGCACCAGATGCTCATTAGTTTTGTGATCCTGAACGAGTCATTTAAACTTCTGTTTGCTTCAATTTCTTCATCTGTAAAATAGAGATAGTCATGGTATTTACTTCTCATGGCTATTGTATCAATTCAGATATTATTTTTATCTGATTTTTAAAGTGCCTAGCATATAGATGCTACAAAATGTTCACTATTATCATTATTCTTTAATTTGTGTTGCTATTTATTGCCACTAATAATATTATTATTGAAACACAAGTGCTATGAATTTTCCAAATTGTAATATTGCTGCCAAAGTCAGATTTTGAAAAACATTTACGTGAACCCACGATGTACAACATACACTGACAGAATTCCTTCCTTTCTAGAATCAAATTTATATAAGTTTTATTTAAGTATTCTGGGAAAATAGAGATATCTTGCAATTGTTTTTGTTGTTTTAATATTTAAGTCCAAATTTGGAAGGGGGAGGGGAAGTTCTCTGAAAATAGATCATACGTGACCATGGAAAGACTAATCAGTTGCTCAATCAGCAAACATGTATAAGTGTTTGCTGTATGTCTGGCACTAGGCTCGGTTCTGGATAGAACAAACACAAAAATGAAACAATCCTTGTCCGACCTCACAAATAAATAGAGTCATTATTTTTTAAACTGCTTAGTGATGGGACGGTACTAGCAACTGACGGAACCATTTTACAGGAGAAAGCCCTTGAGCCTGCCCTTAAAGGAGACTAGACATTTCAAACTTTGGAATTCAAGAAGGAAAACCATTCCAGACATAGAGGAAAGTCTGTACGGTAACATTTGGAAACAAGAAGTGGACTATCTATAAGGAATAGCAAAGAGGCCGGTTTGATGGAATACAGAGATATCTCATGAGGGAGATAATGTGGAATCGGCCTATAAATATGGACTGAAACCATGAAAAGATTTAAATGCCAAATTAATTTGGGTGTTTGTGGTAGTTGTGGTACAAAAACTGGATTAGAGAGGTAATAGTTTGGATCAAGAAAAACAAATAATATTTATTTTCATGTGAAACAAGTGACAAAGTTGACCTTCGGTGCCATTATACAAAGCAGTATTATATTAATTTCCCTTTCTTCTGCCTCTCCCATTCTCAGAAAAGCTTCCACTGACACCACTGGCCTGGTTAAATAGACCCAAATGAGGGAGGAGTTCAAAGTAGGACAGAGAAAATGCATATAACACCAGTAAGCAAACTCTGTACTTGTTCTCTAGGGTAAACTTACTAGGAATGTTAACCTCCTAAGGGATTTATTGAAGATATTAAGGTATCACTCAACCATCATATATTGAGATCATAGCATAAATTCATACAAAGTCTATTCAGACAAAATAATAACCGACATTTATACTCTACTTTGAAGCTTTTAAAACTTTATATATTAGCTCAACATCTATGAATATTGTTCTCTCTATTTTTCATATGAATAAACAGAGACATAAAGAAGCTTGAGTTGTCATAGAGTTAGCAAATATCTGAAAGGAATTGAATCCACATTCAGTAATTTATCCATTACATTACTTTGCTTCTCCCCAGTACGTTCAAGAAAGTTCATGACTACCACTATCCCACTGTCAGAAGGAAGACTAAAATCCAATAAGTTCCAAGTCTAGCCAATTAATTTAGCAGTAGGAGTAAATGTTCCTAAAGCATAACACAGTGATGTGAATTCTGCTCTTGAGGCAGAATTACAAAAATCAGTCATTCAATTCAGAAAACATTTAAGTGCATATAATGTATAAGGCATTCTACTGCCTGCTGGGAATATAAAGATGAAACAAAACGTGATATCCTCTGCCTCTGGAGTTTAAATTCGATTAATTAGTGTTTGAGAAAACCCTCCTTCATTGACTATTGATATCTGAAGCACTAGACTACAATAGCCAACTCCAGTTATTTGAGAAATCACATATTTGGAAGGAATTTTAGTCACTAAAAGTTGTTCTTACACAATTTTGTTGTTATTTTGTACAACTTTAACTTGGTTCTGCTCATTTCACTCTCTCTTCATTATTTCACTTAGGTCTTTCCATGTTTTTCTGTTCTAACCTCTAACTAAATCATTGATTTTCTCTATGACTCATCTAGCTCCTTCTTGAGATCTTTAACTCACAACTAATTGACAAATAATCTATACTATCTCTTAGGTAGGCCCAAGGAATAACTAGAATTTCTCCCCAGACACCAGAATAAAAATAGATTTCTGGATGATAGGGTTTCATACACTGCTAAAGGGTTCCATCTGCAATAACAAAGAAGACACCATAGAAATACTAGTTGTCTCGTTTCTTTCAAAGTTAATACTCACCCATGGGGTATAGAGTGATATAGTTTTCTGTAAGAAAGTTATGTGGAAATTAATACTAGTGAAGATAAGAAAATATGGCGTGTTGCTACTTGAAATGAGTTGCCACTAATAATAGAATACGGATCTAAATTGTTGCAAAGTCCATTAATAAAAAGTGAAATTTTAGGTGAGGTAAAACCAAAATTACAAATATAAATAATTTAAAATATAGTTAGCAAAATGAGAAGAAAGAGTTTATCTAGAGATTATAAAAACCCTAAAATAGGAACCTAAAGAGATCATTATCTTATTTATCTAAAAGTGGTTATAAAAGAAAAGCTCCAAGTATGACTTGTCTCTCAGTTTTTTTATTGGTTAATAAGGATGTTGGACTTGCTGATCTTTGAAGTTCCTTTCTGATCTAAATTCTATGAACCAATAGAGGATGGCCCCAAAGTTTTCAAAAACATTTTAATACCATATTTAATTCTTTCTGTAGGATGGCGTAAATTTAAATAACAAAAGACACCTGTTCTTTGGAGGTATATCTTTTCTGGGGAGCATTCTGGAATTATGCCTAAAGAGGTTTTAAAAAAACCTGTATTTCCCTTGACCCAACAATACCACCATTAAGATTGTTTCCCAAGGTGATTAGGGGAAATAGGTAATAACTCAGATGTTCTAAAACATTTATAGGAAACTCTCTTTGTAGTGACAAAGAAGTGGAAATTGAGGGGATGCCTATCAATTGAAGAATGGCTAGCCAAGTTGTGGTATATAAAATAACAATATAATTGATTTTAGAAAAACATGGAAGGATAAAATAATGAAGAGGAAAATGAGTAGAACCAAGAGGATGATGTACCTAATGGCAGCAATATTGTTCTTCTTGTTGTTTGTCCTTTGTTCTCAAAGAGGACCATGGCATCAGGGAGGTGATGTCATGACATTCAAGTATAAAGGTATGATTTCCTATGTAACAGAGGGGGAAAGGAAAGGAGAGAAAGAAGAAAGAAAAGAAGGAAGGAATGAAGAAAGGAAAGAAGGAGGTAAGGAGGGAGGGAGGAAAGAAAGGAAGGAAAGTGGAGAGAAAAAAGGAGGAAGGAAGAATGAAAGGAGGGAGTTTTCCAATTGACCAATTCCAGTTTGTGAATGCTAAATAATTTTGAGTATTATAAATATTCAAATCAATTATAAAGGCCTTATGAAAGAAAATGCTATCCATATCCAGAGAAAAACTGATAAGTATGGTTTTATATATATGTGTGTGTGTTTGTGTATATGTATATATACATATGTGTATATAGCAGCAAATACATATATATATTCTATTCCCTTTCCTTCCTTTCCCTCCCCTGCCAACTGATCACTGTATAGCTTTGTAATAGTTCTCATGATTTGCTTATTTCTTTATCAATTCATGTCTTACCAGATTTCTTTGAAACCATCTTCATCATTTTTTATATCACAGTAGCATCCTATCACATTTCTGGATGATAATTTGTTTAGCCATTCCCCAAACTGATGGGAACCCTCTAAGTTTCCATTTTTTCGCTATTGCAAACAATACTGCTCTAAATATTTTTGAAAATATCATACCTCTTTTCTCACTATCATTGGTATGTAGGTCAAATAGTGGTAGAGCAATGGTATCATTTGATCAAAGAGTATGTATACATGGCTTAATAGTTTTGGGGGATCATACTTTCAAATTTCTTTGTTGAATGGCTAGATCAGTTCTTAGCTCCACCAGTACTGCGTCAATGTACCTATTTTCCCACAATTCCATCTAGCATTTGTCATTTTCCGTTTTTTTGTCACTTTTGCCAACATGATAGGTGCAAGGTAAATGTCGTGATTATTTTAACTTGCATTTCATTATTATTAGTGATTTGGAGAATGTTTTGGCATTATTGACAGCATGGGTTTCTTTCTCTGAAATTTACCTCTTTATAAACTTTGACTATCATTTTAGGAAATCATTATGATTCTTATATAAAGAATGAGATCTTTATCAGAGAAGTATGATGTGAAGATTTTCCCCTATTTACCTGCTCCTCTTCAAATTTTATCTACATTGGGCTTTATTGTGTAAAAGCTTTTTAATTTTTGGTAATTGTCCATTTTACCTTCTGTGACCCTCTTCAGCTCTTGCTTGGTCATGAACTATTTCTCTATACATAGAACTGATAAGTCAGATAGACTGACAGGTAATTTTTTTTCCTTTGCTCCTTTAATTTGTTTCTGATATCAGCGTTTGTCTATATCACATACCTATTTTGGAGGTTACCTTTATAGTATGTGATATTGGTCAATACCTCGTTTCTGTCAGATTGCTTTTCAGTTTTCCCAAAAGTTTTTTGTCTAATAATGATTTCCTTCCCCAGTAGGTGGGATTTTCTGAGCTGAGCTGAATTTATTTATCCCTGTGCTCTTGATTATTTTATCAGTTTATTGGATAAAGTCATAGCTTATCATAGTGACAGAAGAAACAGAAGTAGCAACATGGAATTAGTGGAAGATGCATCTGTCTGTCTGAGGGAGCTTAAGACCTAGATCCAAGTCCTGCCTCGATGCTGACTGCCACAAGCAGATTTAGAATTTAGAAAAGTGACTCAATAGTAATATTTATTGGGATTTAGAAAAGTTATTCAATTTCCCTGATTCTTAGTTTCCTCATCCATAAGATGGGAAGGTGGAAGTTGAAGTCCTTTACATATCCTTCTAGACCTCAGTCTATTATTTTCAGTGTTTCTTCACTGGAGACAGGGGGGATGACTTACATGTCAAATGATAGGATCCATAAAGAAAATCTTAAGAAATGGGGAGAAAGAAGCTAAAGCTAATAGAGATAAATGTAAAGTCTTAAAATATGGATTCAAAAAAATCTATTTCTCAACTATAAGATATAGGAAATATGCTAGGTAGACAATATTTCATTTGAAAAATATTTGAGTTTCACTGAACTTAGACTGCAGGCTCTATGGCTGCCAAAATACTGTGCATTAAAAGAGTCATCGTGTCCAGAACTAGAGAGGTGATTTAGTACTGCTGTTCTCTGCTAGGACTGGGTGACATTTGGAGTTTTATATTCATTTATATGTGCCACGATGTCTGGCGTATATTAAACACCAAATAAAGGCTGATTGATTGATTTTCTTTCTTCAAGTCCAGCATTATCATATTTACATACCTTACTGTCTCTAGTCTAGACTGATACAGTCTCAATAAAAAGAACTTTTTTCTGCATATTTCACTTAACACTTGTTTAAAAATATTGGTGAAAAAAGTATTGTGGCAAAGAGATGAGTGAACCACTGTAGTTCTTGACATGATTCAAGAAAATATTAGAAACATTCTTTTTATTGTCAATGTCTTTGAATCTGAAGTGTTCCAAAGGGTTCATTAATGCCATGGTTAAAATAAAGGACAAACAGTAAAACATGGATGGCAGGTGTCATTCCATGAATGATGACAGAATGTGACCTGATTTCTGTGAACTGATCTTCACTGAAATTCCCATATCTTCTACTATGTGAAATATTATGAAATGGGTGAAACTGACTTTTTTTCATGGATCATATTTCCATCAGAGAGAATAGAGTGCTTCTGACACAGATTTATAGAGGAATTAAATTTAAAGTATTTCTTCAATGGAAAGAAAGATTTGGTTCATTTTTGGTGAATTGGGTGTTTTGGAGGTAGACTGGAGCACTCCATTAAGGGGACAGTGAGTAGGTTGTTGCTACTTGTGAGTTTTCTTTTGTTTTGTTTTTGCCTGGGGTAGAAAGCACAATCTAGTAGAAAATGTATTTTTTTTTAAATGGTGAGAAACTTGCTTGCTGACATTTGCAGAACTAATAGCATCTCACAGTCTGTTGAAGGAATGAAGGAATTGGAAACCATTAAATTAGTTCAAAATGACATAGTATTGGGGAAACCCTGAATGCATGCTCAATCAAATATGTTTCAATTGTGGGCGCCACAGGAACTCGCACTTAATTGAAGATGTTTAACAAAATTCTAGCAATCATTTATTGACTACTATATGCAAGGTACTTTGTTGGAATATTCTGAGATCAGAATAAAATTAAGAAACTTTTGTCCTGTGATGGTCGTTAAAGGAATGATGTGAAATTGCTGTTAAAAAAATAAATAAATATTTACAAGTACAAGGAGAAGGGGATTAGTAGCCAATTTCCTTTCCAAATTCTGATTGTCTCAGATATTCAAAAGACCAGGGCATATACAAAAATCCTTGTATAAATAGAAGGCAGAGATGGTTAATGAAAAAAAAAGAGAAAAGAAAAAGGATTCAGCTATACCCCTCAAATAATCACTGTCTATTCTTTAAGCTCCTGCTACCTTTAGGAGCAATGATCTGAGAGCAGACAAGCTCTTATCTTGAATATATGAAGAGAATTAAGAGGACTTCTTTTTAACCATAAAAGAAAATGAAATAAAGTCTTTGATTCAAATCACTTTGAAAACACTTCAAAAGTATCTAAATGGCAAGATTTTTTTTAAAATAAATTGTTGTGTGTTCTTCCCTCTCCTAAAGTTGAGCTGCCTATGCAATATTCTGTATTTTTATAAAGAGACCAAGGCTACAAAATATATTCAACTTCATATTTCTAAACATTGCTTCAAAAATATAAAATATTAATTCAGATTCAAATTAAATAATGTTACTATGGATTTTGACTGCAAATGATAGGCAGAAACTCTTTAAGAATCTGAATTCATAGACAGTTTGTCAAAAAAAATAACTCGACCATTTTAACCACCTTATAAGTGATTTTCTCATTGTATATGATGTTCAGAAAAATCTTTATATCCTAGTTCTTATATTTTTATGTAAAACAAAATGTTCTGATTCATTCTAATAAAGATTATTCTATAATTTTCTTGTTTTGCATCTATAAAATATATTTGTAAAAGAGTAGATAGATGCTTTAGCTCATCTCCTACCATTTTTAGCAGGTCAAATTCCCAGCCCTCACTGGAAACCCAACCAGATAGAAGTGTAATCGGGAACTATTTAACAAAATAAATAAAAATACAATATAAAAGAGATAATATTAATTTGTTATTTTCTAAGTTATTATGTGGTTTGCAGGAATCTATTTGATATCATTGTTCTAGATCACTGCTTTTTCGTTGTCATTCAATGAACTTTTACTCTGCTCCATCAGCCAGAACAACACCATCCATATGCGGAACCATTACAGCAAGTAGAGAAGTTCCAAATGCTGTGGATAAGTTCACTTACCTTAGTAGTATATTTTCCAGGAATGTGCAGTTTGACAATGAGGTTGACAGATGCATTGCCCAAACTAGCTCAAGGTCTGGGGGGCTGCAAAGGAAAGTGTGGGAGAAAGCAAATAGTAGACTGATTATCAAACCGAAGTTTCTACAGAGCAATTGTGCTGACCTCATTGGTGTAACCTGTGAAACTTGGACAGTCTGCCAGCACCATGGCAGGAAACTGAATCTCTTCCATTTGAATTGTCTTAGGAAGATTCTAAAGATCATCTGGCAGAATAAGATACCGGATACTGAGGTACTTTCTCAAACTAAACTCTGAAGTATTCAAAATCTACCGCAGGGACTGCAACTCTGATGGGTTGGCCAGGGTGTTCAAATGTCAAACGTACACTTGCTAAAAAGACTATTTTATGGAAAACTCACATAGGATAAGCGTTTACCTAGGGGGCAGAAAAAGCAGCACAAGGATTCTCTCCTTAAGACAGATTCTCTGTCTTAAGAGCATTAGAATTGATTTTATGACATGGGAGACACTGGCATGTTATGAACTCATCATATGGCTCTATGAGCCAAGAAGAAAAAAACCATAAGATGCAAAATTTAGAGTATCTATCCAAAGTATTCACGTGGACTATTTGTGCCCCCCCCTAGTAAAGCATTCCTAGCTGTATTAGTCTAATCACCCACAATCAGACACACTTGACTCAAATATGGTGATGTTATTTTTGGTCTTTTTGAGAACAAATGACCACAACCCACTGTTTAAAAGTCTATAATTATATTATACCACTTTCTCACCATTCCTATCCGTGCTTCCAGAATTCTCCCACCTTCATCAAGGACTATAGCATCTGTTATAGACTTCTTTACTCTCTCCTTTCATCATCCTTGAAATATGTTTCTAATCTCTTAGCACTTCAACCTTGCAGGTCATTATTTTTCTCAAGTTCAAGTTCCTTTATATGTCAGCCACCCACCAGAGTGATCCCAACTTAAACCTAACCTTCAATTGGAATTGCCCACTTTCTGAAACCTGACCTTTGAAATTCCCCTCAACTACCAAAAAATTCTACCATTCTATTTCTTCTGTTTACTCTTTCTATTGCCTGATCTGTTCTTCATGATCATCAATCTCTTGAAGCCATAGAACAAGATCCCCACAATTTCCCCTTCTATATTTCAAAATATATTTCAAAAATGTACTTTCCCCCCCTTATTTACCCTTTCTCTTGATTTTATCCATTCCCAACTTTTCAGATTTATGTCAGTGATTCCTTCTATCTCTTGCTGGGCTAACCCTCCTCCATGATAAGATTTAGTGCTGAAATGCAGAATTCCAGTTTGGAAGAGCTGTTCTCCTAAAACATCCAAACTGGTTTCTCCCACTGCCCCCCCCTCCACCCCATACTCACACACATGAATAAAAATTTGATGCAAAATTCTCTTTCTCCTGCTTCTAGGTGATTACTACCAGACCATTGCCATTCTTATGGTAAAACGAATCTCTTTTTCCTCTCTTTGTGATTTTACTCTGAATGTTTTATCCTTGCTCTCTCACTAAAACAAAGTCTTCTGTCATCCACTCTTAAAAATTGACAGGTCTTTTCCTGGACCCCCAACCCACCATCTTCTTTCACTAGTAAAATTCTTCTTTATCATCCCACTACTAATAGCATTGATTTATAAATGAGAACATTCTGAAAACATTATTTGCATTACCCTCCCACTTTCCTATTTTCCCCTTTATTACTTTTATTCTTTAGATTCTTTAGTCCAGTGATGCTCTTTGCTTTCTCAGTGGCAGTGTCCAGTTTTTTAAGTAATTAAAAAGGCAAACAGAAAGATTTATTGATCTGTCCATCTTTATAAAAACAATATATTCTTTCTTAATCCTTCTTTGCTTTCTGAAACTCAACTCATTTCTCTATTACTCAACTTACCATTCTCTCTCTTTCCCCTTCCCTTCCTCCAGCCCAAAGTCACCGGATTCTAGGCATATTTATCAAGAGAGATTGGATGAGTCGCTATCTGAAAGCTTTTAATTTTCTTTTGTTTTGTCACTTTGCAAGTTGAATGCCCTGAAGACTAGCTTATCACCTCATTTTCTTTTTAAGAATTATTTTGTGTATTCTTGCACTTTTATTCTTCATACCTTTATGTTTACTCCATTTTATAATGTTTTTCTTTTAATTCAATGTGACCCTATACTTTTTATGCATTCCAATCCAATCCCAAAGAAAATTGAACTGAATGACCTGGTTCTAGGATTTTAGAATTTTTCAAATTGTTTTAATGCTTCAACCAAGAATAATTAAGGACTTCCTAGGGCAACATTATGGCTCTGATTAACATGCAAATAGCTCTTGTTATTTACTTGAATCTTTAAGCAGAAATTAAGTAGAGTGACTTAGGTTCCATGGCACCCCAGGGTAACAAAGCAAACCTCTACAAGCACCTTTAGATATTTTCAATTTTGAGGAAAGCATGATACTCAACATCGGCTGATATATGGTGAACCGCTTTCCTCAAAGTTTTGAGATATGTCAAACTTATACTTTTGGCTTCAACTGTGACTTCTCTGTTTCTGAGATTTTTATATTAAATACTTGTCACTTCTCTGGGTCCACTAGCCATCAACATTTTTTCCGAACAACTACTATTAGCAATCCATAAATACTAATTAAGTTATCTGGCTCTAACAACATAAATACAAGGAACTGTTAACTATTTTCTTTAGACTAGGGACCCCAGGAAAAAACTTATTTACACACTAAAAACATCATGAATTGAGAAAGTTTGAGAGCCTTTATCTATGATATCTTCTGATAAGAAGAGAGTACATCTCATCTGTATTAGACAAACTGCTGATAAGGCAGTAAAAGCCAATTGTAAAGAAGTTTTCAAAGAAAAAGAAGTTAGACACTGGGAAACGAATGCGAACTATCTGCATTTTTGTTTTTCTTCCCCGGCTATTTTTACCTTCGGAATCCAATTCTCCCTGTGCAACAAGAGAACTGTTCGGTTCTGCAAACATATATTGTATCTAGGATATACTGCAACATAGCTAACATATATAAAACTGCTTGCCATCTAGGGGAGGGGTGGAGGGAGGGAGGGGAAAAATCGGAACAGAAACGAGTGCAAGGGATAATGTTGTAAAAAAATTACCCTGGCATGGATTCTGTCAATATAAAGTTATTATTAAATAAAAGAAAAGAAAATATCTAAAAAGAAAAAGAAAAAAGAAGAAGAAAAAAGAAAAAGAAGTTAGATATAGCACAATTGATCTCCCATTCCATATAATCTAGCTTCAATTAAACTTTTCAGCCCCAGTCAATTTTTAAAAGTCTCCAGATCAGAAACCATGCTCTAGAGAACTTACCCCCCTTCAGTTCTAGCACATGATCTGTAGGTCCTCAATATCCTATCAACAGATACTTCATATGATCCTTTATTTCGAACATGTCCCCTGTCACATACCCTCCACTTCTCAGTTCTGCAACCACAATCAAATCAATACTGCTATTGCTACTAGAAAGAGTGTATTAATCTATTTCCCCATGGCTCCACTTACTATCATTCTTGTAATTTTCCAAACAAATATATCCCTCCCTGGCCAATAGATGGTCTGTATATTGTATATCTTGTCTCTCCCATTAGATTATACATTTCTTGATAGGAGAGCTGCCTTTGTTTTTGTATTTAGATCTCCAGTGTGTAGCCTGGTGATTGGTACACAACAGTTGTTTACTAAATGTTTTTTCATTCTTTCATTCAGTTGAATCAACTGATACTTTACTCATAATTTACTATTATATGCTAATAGATAATTTCTACTTCAAAATTCCCTCTCTTAAACTATTTTTTTTTAAGAAAAACTATCATAATGAAATAGAAATTAGAGAAGAACTGTGAACTTTCTTTCTAGTGTGGAAACTTTCCTATTTTTTTATTCTTCAATGGCAACACATAAAAGTCCCCCAACATCTCCATTTTGTAAAATCATCCCTGACATAGTCTTAGATCTGGTGTAGATTTTAGGTTTGAGAGTGAGTAATGACCAATAGCATTAGAGTACCAAAGCACATAAGGAATAATCATTTGTTATGGAATATCTGTTGTTCTTATGTTCAGTGATAAAAAGGAGAAAGAATTATTGAAATGTGTAATAATGAGAGAGATTAGAGAAAACAGAAATAGAACAAAATAGAACAGAAGAAAGTCCAGAGAGGGTCTGCAAGAGAAATGAAAGGAGTAAAAATCTATATGATACCTATCATATGCAGGCATTGTGCCTTTTTTTTTTTTTTTTTTTTTTTGGCTGGGGCAATTGTAGTTAGGTGTTTGTTTTCATCACTCTAAAATTTACTGAACTTAACAAGTAATACTTTATGAGAAGCCCTTGAATGAGATAGCAATCACATTTTAAACTCAGGTTTTTACTGAGGAATATTAAGACAGAGATTCCAAGATGGGGATGGGGAAGAGGGAGTTTAACTGAATGTCTAACAACATACAGTTCAGTTCAGGTCAAACCAACGAACTCATTTAGCCCTAAAAAATTTGGTCTTAATTCATACCAGTCAGCCAGCCCTAAATCTAACAGAATATTGCTAGTATTTCACTTGATTTAGCACAGGGTGAGCCTGACCTAATTTAGATGTGATAATTGATTTTTTTAAAGCAGTCCCTTCAAATAGACTAGGAATTTAAACATAGAAAAGTTAAACAATCCCACGGGAGTTAGGTATTTTTAAGTAATTCCATATGAACCTGGAGTTTTGAAGCATTTGCTCAGAGATCTGTGAGTTTACGTTTTTTATTATACTTCCTTTTCCCTCAAGTAGAATTGTGACTTCCTGATCCCATGATTTCTGGGTTTGTCTTTGTATAACCAGCTGACCTTTTTCCTAAATAGGTCACCTCATCGTGCAGCCAGAAAACTTGGTGTACTGGGGATTTTTGCCCAAGGAGATTGAATATATTTTTATCTGGATGTGTCCATATGTCAAACAGATATTTCAATTTGAATTCAAAAACTATTCAAGCTATAGTATTATATAATTTCAAGTTCAGGGAAATTAAAAATATTGGTTGTAGACATGATTTTTTTTAAGAGGAAAGCTTAAGTTATAAAAATGATAAAGGTGAAAATAAAGTTTCAAAATATGTTCAAAATTGGAGATGAAATAATATGAGCTATTTTTCCTACTATAATCAATGACAAATTTGAAAATTTCTGCATATGTAATAACTTTTCTTGCTGCAATTCTAAAGACAATAATATGGTTAAATAATAATAGCTAGTATTTATGTAGTGCTTATTGATTGTGTACCAAGTCTTATGCTAAAAGCTTCAAATATTATCTGCTTGATCCTCAAACAACTCATAGAGAGGTAGGTGCTATTATTCTCCCCATTTTACTCCTGAGGAAACTGAGGCAAACAAAGCTAAGTGACTTAAATAAACTAGTAATTGTTTGAGGATGGTTTTGAACTCAGGTCATCCTAACTCCAAGGCTATATTTATGTGTTCTCTCTGGGTGTTCATATATGTTTTGCTGACAATACTACATGATAAAGGAAAGTGACACATTATGGAGGCAAAAGTACACTGCAAGTACTTTGTTTTCAGCATCACTTTATTTCCATAGCAATAATTATATATTCAGCTGTACTTAGATGACCTCAATTAAGAGTCAATTACTAGAGAATAATTAGCCAAAAAGCAAACGGATGCTTTCTATGAAATGCCTTAATTATCAAAAAATGGAGAGAAAATCGAAGTTGGATCAACACATAACTTATGTTGGCCATACTTATCACCTAAGCTTGGGTGAACTTGGTGACCCCAATGGAAACCCTGGTGCAAAACAATCATGTCAGAGAATGGAGAAAGTGGAACATTTCTCAGAGGACCGAAACCCAATAAAACAATAAAAACAACAATACAAGAGATGTCAAAGGCAGTACATGATTAATTGTCAAGTGAGTGGCGTAAAAATGAGTGCTCTAAGTTCAGTGCAGGGAGATGTCTGGGGAGGTTTCAAGGAGGAAGAGTGACTTAAGGTAGACATTGTAGAGTTAGTAAGATTTGTTTTTTAAAGCAAATCTGGAAGAGAGACCATTTTATTTGTACATGAGACAGAAATCACAGACGTACATAATCCTCACCAGTGTCTTTCACTTATTTCTTTATTAAAATCTACCATAAATATTATAGATGTTAGAAAATGAACTTTTGACATAAATCATTTTCTCATTTAACAAGTATTTATTTCTATTATATGCAAAGTTCAAAATAACTTGAGGTTTTAGAAAAGGAAAGAAACTCAAGTATCAAGTAATCCAGTAGACTTCTCTTTAAGATAAAGAACATGAGGCACAGAAAAAAATAGTTTTTCTGAGGTTCCATAGTGAGTTAGTGGAAGAGTCAATTTCAAGGTGACCTTTAATCTCCTTTGCAGCTCAAAATCGATGGTCCTGTGGACCTTAATGCTCAAACTCTAAATCCAGCGCCTTTCCATTACACAACATGCCTCCCTGTGATATCGTCCTCTCTAGTTCCAGAGATATGGAAAATTCTAACTCCAAAAATGGAGACAGTGAGAAAAATGTCATCTTCGGCTAAGCTGACACCACAGTAGTCCCAGGACTCTAGTACCCCCTGATAAGGGTCCAACTACTCATTTTACCTTCCTCATTTTAATACTTTAGGGGAATTTTCAACCTAGCTGTGTTTGTGAACTACAGCTTTATTTAATTTCCTTGGATATACACTATGGTCAACCATTTTCAAATGCAATTTTAATATATGCTTGACTTGTGAATACATCCAGATAAAAATATATATTTAATGGCTGTTAAAGGGTGCTACTTGATTTAAAAAAAAAAAAAAACAAGGATAAGGTTATATTAGCTATCAAAAGGCTAAGTAAAGGGGAAATTGGGTCTGAGGCTAGATTATAAAGAACACTGAATGTCCTGCAGATGAATTTAGATTTTTATAGGAAGCAAATGTAACATCTTAAAAAGAATGGCACAATTAGAGATGTTTAGAATCTTAAATGTCTAAGTGTTATCTTCCCTTCTATTTTAACATCTTCCCTCTTGATTTTTCTGTTTCCATGCTGGGTTTTTAACTATTTCCCTCATGATATTTTTGATAATTTCATTTTCCCCTTATATTCTGGTATCTCTTACTTTCTGACACCTGCCAGTTTGATGATGGATCCCCTGAAGAATGGACTTCAGAGTTTTGTCTACTTCCTCCCACATTGGGGAGTAATTTTTCTCCATCCTCAGTCCTTCCCCCTGTGCCTTCTGAGAGTATAGAACTGGCTTCAGGTAGATTCTGGATCCCTTTTCTTTAGGCCTGGACATTCAACTCCCCCCCCACACACACACACATGCCTTCTCTGCTTCTATAGTACTTTGCCATCTAAAGGAGGGCCCATCCTTTTCCTACACTTCTCTCTGCTGTACAAAAGCTTGGCCAGAGCTGTGACCTGCTGTTTAGTAGAACAGCATGATAGTGTGAGGATGTGAGGATAGTAAACATATCAGCAGCAAAGAAATCCTTATGTGGATCTCAGTGCTCAAGACGGTGGATGAAATTGGGTTGATCTACCATAGTCTTTGAGATGGAGGAATACTGACAAAAAGACTTTATGCTTTAGGGAGAGGACCCTTTATGGATTAAGGATTAATCCTCTCTTTATTAAACAAAAAAAAAAGAGGAAAGGGGCCTAAATGCACAAAAATTATTTATAGCAGTTCTTTTTGCAATGACAAAGAGCTGAAACTAAGGACATAGTCATCAATTATCCGATGATCAAGCTATGACACATGAAAGTAATGGTATACTATTGTGCTAAAGGAAATTTGAAAGACATGACTTCAGAGAAATCTGGAAATATTCATATAAAAATACAGAACAAAGTAACCAAAACAAGAACAAGTGGTTCTGACTTTGACAAAATGACAAAAAAACCTTGATATACTTAAGGATACTGATGAATGCAATGATCATTAATGGTTCCAAAATACTGATGATGAAGCATTACCATCTCCGTAACTACAAGATACAAAAAGAGATATGTGTGGCCAGCGTGGATTTGTTTTACTTGACTTTAAATATTTGGGTTTTTCTGTAGTAAAAAATTAGAGGGAGAGGAGATAAATATGCATGTTAATTAAAAAGAAAAATGTGGGGAAATATTTAATAATTTAGATATTATATTTAAACCTTCAGAAATTTTATAAGAAACTGAAAAAAAACAGTTGATCGTCAGCAGGCATAAAAAAAGATCCTCTGTTGAAATAACCATTTATTAAGCATCTACTGTGGGCTAAGCATTATTCCAACTGCTAAGGAGTTAGAAAGTAGAGTTGTAGGTCTCTAAGGCTTTATAAACCTCAAGAGTTTATGATTCTTCATTGTACCACAGGCATGAGAACACTTTGAAGAAACCTAGTTTATCCTCCGGCCTTCACCTTAAATGCCCTTAATTTATCCTCAAAAAATAGTTACCTTTTGCTTAAATATTATCTTCCTGAGCAATCACTGGTAAAAGTGAATTATGATTATTAGTTCATTGTTTTTATGTCAGCTGTCCATTTTTAAAATTAGTTTATGTAAAGAAACACTTACCGAGGGGTTAGTAGGACACAAACATTGACAATAGCATTTTCCTACATCAAATTAAACATGCTTTTTTGCCAATAAAAATGGATTTTTATTAAGACATAATTATTAATATTTAACATATTAAAATTGCCATAGAATTCATGTTTCTGTTTGGAATCTTTCCGTACAGATGTTTCCCTCATTTGTCTTTCTCTAATGAGTTGGATCCATTTCTAATTAAGGAGATCTTGAGATAAGTAAGCTTGATGCTTGGATTATTAATGTCCTAAGCAACAGGTTTTACTGGCATCTTAACACTGGAAGCAGTTTTTTGAGAACTGTTTCTAATTATTCTAGGCATATAATTTTCATTTCAATCAAGTAACACTGTGTCATGATAATTTATGAGTATGTGATTCTGCTATAGTTATATAACAGTTATAGAATTATTTCATATTTGTTGTAACATAAAATGTCCTAATCCGTTTTTTTTTTTAATTTAAGTGGAAACTTTGGCTGCTTATCCCTATGGACATTTCTATTCACTCGATAATAATATTTTCTTATAAACTTCTCCAGAATGAACCTATGAATTCTACACTGTCCTCTGCTCCCTTATCCTATCACTGATCTTGCTCTGCCAAGTGCAAATTTTGGATTACTGCCATGACCCTCCTCTACCTTTGTGCCTGTTCTTGCACTGCTGAACAGAAGTGAAGAAAATAATGGAAACCTGCTAAGTGGGTCCACTATGAATTGATGTTTCCAGTCTTCATTGGGTAACCTTTCCCTGCCTCTCAAATCCATTCACTATCTCACTCACCAGTATAGTTTTCCAAACCTTTCCAAACTTCCTCAAAGTTTCCATGGCTCTCCATCTTCCCACCCTCCAGCTGAAAACCTTGCTTCACATTGCACTGAAAATAATGAGGCTCTTCACCTTTCTCCCCCACTTGCTCCCATTTGACATCTCCCAGATACTATGATCACTGCCTCCTCCTTCATGAAGAAATGGTCCTTTGTGCAAAGGCAAAAGCATCCACACACAACCCTTTTTCTATTATCTTTTCAAGTAGACAATCCCTTCTAGGATCAAAAATAAACTCATCTGTTTCGTTTTCACACCTTCATAACTTGGCCAATTCCTATTTTTCCTATCTTCTTATATATTGCTCCTCTCTACATCCTTTACAATATGGCAACAAGGAGATAACACTGATCTCCTTACTGCTCCAAACATGAGACCTCCATCTCCATTTGTTTTCATTGGCTGGCATGTTTGCAGTGCTTCAAGTCTCAATGAAAATCCCACCTGCTAGAATATTTCCTGCTGCCCCTTTTCTCACACACATACAGCTTGTGCCTTCCCTCACATATATGTGTGCATATATACACATGCATGTAAATATATATACGTAATATACAAATATATACCTATATGTGTGTGTGCATATATAATATTAATATAGCATATATCAACATATTATAATATCAACATATGGTTTATGGTATTAATATTAATTATTGATGTTATTAATTAATATTAATAAGAGCGTAATAAGAATGCTTGAAAATTGGTTAGATGTTACCTTCCCCTTTAGAACATGAGGGAGCTCCTTGGGCTCAGAGTCTGCTTTGTCTTTTGTTCATATACTCTGTGTTTAACGCAGTCCTAAGCACGTAATAAATGCCTAATAAAGGTTTCTTGACTCATGAGAAAACTTCAGATTTCCTGAGCCCTGTCATGCAGATATATTATACATGGCATAACTCCTGCCTACTAGGCTGGATACCCTGCAGAATCCCATCACTAATCAGCCCAGCCCTACCCCCATCCCATCCCTTCACTTTGTCTTTAAGCCATTTTTCTTACTTCTTGGCCCTTTGGGCTGCTACTGGAGAGAAATACATTCTCATTCTGACTGGGCTCATGACAAATTTATATTACCTTAATACTACGTGTCAATCCTATCCTTATATTACTGGTTCAAACAACTTTCTTCTCCATCCCCCAAATATACCTTCTCTTACCTCATTCTCCAAAGAGAGTCTTTTTTTTTCTTCTTTACTAAGATCATTGTGAATTTCTTAATTCTACTCATTTCTTCAAGCCTTTCATTGTCTTTCTCTTTTCTCTTTTCTTTCTCTCTGACCTCAAAAAAATAAATGTCCTTCTCCACGTCAAGGCTATAATTCCATCTGTAATCATTTTCACCATAATCTTGTTCCATCAAAGAGACTCTTTTTCATGTCTCTTTCTTCTTTCATTTTCTACCAAGCCCTTTATCCCACATATCCAATAATTTACAAAATCTCATCAATTTGACTTTCCCAGTATATCTAGCTTCTGTCACCTGTTCTCTGCTCCCCCGTGCAGCTGCCCTAGCTCTGGCCCTGGTCACTTTTTTACATAGACTATTGTGATAGCCTCCCAATTGGTTTTTCTGCCATCAATTTATACCCTTTCTAATTTATCCTTCTCACTGATGCCAGAGTAACCTTTAAATGCACCTGCTGGCTATATAACTAATATAAGGAAGATAAGGAATCAGAAGCATGCTGTAGTTAAGTGATTTTCTCAGGGTCACACAGTAGTAAATGTCCAAGGCTGCATTTGAACTCAGGTTTTCCTGACTCCAGGAAAGTTGCTCTATCTACCAGGCTACCTAGCTTCTCTTTAAATACTAAACTACCTGGCCAGATCCCTTAAACTCACCTGATCTGTTTCTGATCTATAAAATGAGGAATCTGTATGTCACTCCCCTCTTCAAGAAGTTTCACTGGATCTTTACTTCATCTAGAATTTTTAAAATGTAGACTCCTCTTTATCACTTACATCCCTTCACAGTCTGGCTCCAGTCTGTCCAGGCTGACTACATATTCCTCCTGTTTATCCATTCTTTGCTTAGTTACCTATTCCCTGTTCACATTTCATCCTGTGCCCCTGGGCCTTTCAGCGGTGGGCTCCAATGTCTGGAAAGCTCTCTCTCCTCATCTCCACCCCCTGGAAATGCCAACTTTCTTCAAAGTTTAATGCAGATGCAATCTCCTTCAAAGAAGTTGTAAGTCCTCCATCACATCCACATCACTTATCTGGGAGAACAATTGTGTTTTCACCATCAGCACCATTAAGTAAAATGTCAATGCTCTTAGTTTGGATTTGTTTTTGTGTAGAGGTTGTTGTTATTGTTGTAAATTTCTGGATCCTTTTTTATTTTATTTGTTCATTTTTAGCATTAATTTTTGAAGCCAAAATAAATAAGAACGGAATAACATTTTAATGGGAAATTTTTCTCAAAAAGTTTGCTTAAAGCAACATAAAATGGTCTCATAACAATAAGACTACACCCACAGTAGAATAGCATTTATATAGCAATTTACTTTTCATTTGGAATGTCTCCAGAATAAGGAATCTTTGCAAGAAAATCTAGACATTCAAATTCAGGTTCATTATAAATTAATGTAGTTTGCTTAGTTTCACATTTATTGGGCTATTATATAACAGCCAGTTATAGAAAAGTACAATGGAAAGGAATAATAGACCTCAGAAATATATTGTCTACATTATGGCTTAGTTTGTGTTTTCTATCTACCAACAATAAGTATTGGTTATTCACTAAAAACTGTTTTTTATTCTTTTATTCACAAGTATTCAATCATTCAGAATAAAATTTATTTTTCAAAAAGTCTCTATTAAATATTAGGCTAAGGGGTTTTATGCTGGAGGGGTTTAGGGAGATCGCATTGAAATGATAATATTGGTTAATCTAGGTAGTGTAGATCCTTGATCTAGGAGGACTGGAGTTCAAATTCAATTTCAGACACATATCATTTACTAACTGTGTGATCCTAAACATATCACTTAACCCCAATTGGCTTACAGAACAAAACAAAATAAATAAAAAGAAATGGCATTATCATATGTAACTAAATTTAACTAGAGCAATTGGGACACAGTAAATGTGTGGAAGTACCTATTAATGACAATATGGTGTAACAAAATGGGAAATAGCAAAGTTTTCACTGTATTGTAAGTTAACATGTGAAAATCTTAGTGTATTTTTTGTCTCTACCAAACCTTAGTATATCTATTGTTTAAAACTAATTATTAATTCCTGACATTGAAAATCAGATCAACTTTTTCAAAGGACAAATCTTGATGATCTTTGTAGTTTGGACAGTTTCTAGAATTGATTTCTGGCCAACGCTTAGTTTTGGATCATTTGAGCTTAATTTGGCTGCCATGATAGCATCTTCCTCCCTTTCCTTACCACCATCATCTTATTATCAATAATAACAAAGATCTATTAATTTCGTACTATATGCTAAGCCCTGTGTTGAGGGCTGCAGATATAAAGAAAAACAAAGCTGAGAAGGAACAATTGTGCAGAAGGAGAACCAGAAGAGACCAGTGTTACAAAAACCTAGCGAAGAGAATACCCAGAAGAAAGAATGATCAAGATGTGATGGATGCTGAGAGATTAAGAAGCATAAGAATTCAATAAAAGCAAATATGTCATTGACATAAATTTGGAGCAGATGATCGCAGTTGAATGATGAGGTTAGAAGTCAGATTGTAGAAGGTTTCGAAGTGAAGGGAAGGAAAAGTGGAAGTTTCAACTGAAGACAATTTTCCCAAGTAGATTAGCCATGAAATAGAGAAGAGCTATAGGAGGAAACTAGTGGGAATAGTCAGATCAAATTAGGAGTTTTTTAAGGATGGAGAAGGGATGGATTTATTACTAGGAAGCAGCTAGGAGATAGAGAATGATGATTGTGTGAAAGAGTAGGGATGATGGGAAGGACAATCTGCTAGAGAAGATAGGATAGAATGACAGTGCAAGGTATTAGTATGAAATCTCCAGAGGGCAGAAAGATGGTTTGCTTTTTTTGTGCCCCCAATACTTTGAACAATGACCAAAGTAAGTGTCAATAGAAAAAATATTGTTATGAACTGATTGCTGAAGATATATGGGTCCATTGTACCCATTACTGTCATTAGAAAAGAACGTGGAGATAGACTCTAAGGAACCTACCACTAAAAACATAATCAAAGGTGATTTGAAGAAATGAAGATGAGATCCACACTATCATCATTCTCCCAGCTAATCTTCTGCTTCTGTGTACTCTATTCCTTTGGCTATGACTTTATTTCTAGGCAACAATTCACCATGATGGGCTTCTTTTATATTACAATTTCAAGAGATATTCTTCTGTTTTCAATCATATTCACTACAACTACCCTAAAAAATTTGATAGCTCTAATTTCAAATTATTATTATATTCATATTATTTATTAATTATTATTATTATATTTATTAGAAAAAACATTCTAAGCCATGTTATACTATCATCCAATGACAATTAAATGGGACCAAGATTATAAGGACTTAAAGTGGCAAAACATAACTGTTGATAACTGTCACTTTACTCCACAGAAAATGCAAAAATAACACAAAGAACTCGTAATAGCCCTTCACAAAAATACAACTCTCCTCCTTCTTCAATTGATCTTGCTTTCCCCATACTTCCAGATTCATGGTGCCAGTCTAGTTCAAAGTCATCTCAGAAGATAAATAAACTTGGAATTTCTTCATAGGCAAAAGCCCAACCTCTCTTTCATCCCATAGATATAGACTATCACTTAACCTTATGTTAAAAGCCTTATAGTCTCTCAGATAGAATATCAATATTTGATTCCTAGAGATATCTTCCCCTTCTCAGAAAATCTTCAGTATCTGATTGTTACAGTAATAGCAAAAGGAAAAGTAAACATTTGCCTCCTTTGTAGTCTCTTCCTTTTCCTTCAAGTATGAGAGGGCCATATTTTTATTTTTTTTCCCTTCAAGAGGCTGTCACTAATTAGGAATTCCCTTTCTCTAAAAGACTGGCTTCTCTGGAGAGAGAGCCCCAGCACTTGCACTGCCTAGGAAATAAAGACTGGGGCTCAAGAATTCTCACCTTGGCTATAGTTTTCTTCATCTTTTGAGCTAACAGGTTATACTGCTGTCCTTTCAATACTGAGGCCTGGGATTTAGGATCCATGAACTTGAATGAACCACACGAATGAGGACAAATGCAATTGTCTTGTGTCTCTATTCCAAGGGATCCATTACTGACTGCTCAGAAGGCAAGAACTCTCTTTCCCTGGGGTTCAAATCCATTCTAAGATCTGCTGCTTTCTCAGGAGCTCACAAAGAAAGCAAAAACTACAGTTCATTGTATTTTGCTTTTCATATCTATTTGGGATGATTACCTTCCCGAAAATCCAAGATAAATTTTTCATCTCAAGCTATTGAGACCCATGCCCCATGAGGTACCAAGCCACATAAATACATCTTCCGTAAGAAAAAACAATCAAAGTCCCAAAGTCTCCCAGGTTGATCGGCAATTCCTCTAATGAGCTCGCTATAAATTATGATGACTGCCTTACTGTTCAGGCTGAAATCTAACCTCTATTCTTTCAAGTGCTTGAGTATTCTAAATGCTTCATTTTGAATTGAAAGAATCAGCGCACTTCAATAATAGCTTTAATTTACTACCAGGGCTACCATGACTTATGTATCAGGGACAATCTAGTTTTCTAGGAATAATATAATCAACCAAGCTCAGACCTTTACTGTGCAGTGGGGTAATTTAATGATGTAAAATTCAAGAGTAACCTGAAATTTTCTGTCACACACATAGTATTATTCAGTATCATTTGGATTCCAGTGTCAATATTTCCTGTCGGTTAAGTTATAGTTCTCTCAGCCTAACAATTATATATAGAAAAAAAGGCCAGTATAAGACACCCTGTAAGAACCAGAATGACTAGAAAGCCAGCTTAGAAGACCTGATTTCAAATCCCACCAATGAGATAAATTCACCGTGTGTCCCTGGGCCAACTAAGACCCAAAGTTGGAATAAGTATAGTAACTTGCACTGGTAAATAGAGTTTCCTTATTCAGGGAGTTTCCTAAGCCAAGGAGATCACAAGTTTACCTATATTCCTATATAGCCAACCTTATGAAAATGCATTGTTATAATTGTTTCAAAAATTAAAAATTTGTTATTCAAAAATTGTAAATATTCTGAACCATAGACCAGATTTTTTTGTCAGATCTGTACTAGTTTCCTGAACCCTGTGAATGTGCTTCACTGACTATTTTAATCATGAAAATAAATAAATAAATAAATGTAACCTATCTTTTTTTTTTTTTTCTAAATTAAAAGGGAAGCTTTTTGGTTTGATTTTTCTTGCACAACATGACAAACATTCAAAGAATTGCACATATTTAGCCAACATCAGATTGCTTGCTGGGGGAAGAAGAAGCTAAGGTGGAAAAAGGGAGAAAAATTGGGTATGCAAAGTCTTACAAAAATGTATGTTGGAAACTATCTTTATACATATTTGGAAATATAAAATACTATTAAATAACTAATTAATTAAAAGGGAAGTTATTAGGGGCATAGACATGAACCAGTTAGTCATATCATTTTTAGTTGGAAGAGATCTTTAAAATGATCTAAACTAACCTGACTTTAGAGATGAGAAAAACAAAGACAAGTTGCCATAAGTGGCAATAGAGAAGAGATTTGAACTCAGATCCTCTATATCCATGTCCATATTCTTTGTATTCTTCTACACTGACACCTTGGGAGGAAAAAGTATTAAAAACAAATCTGTAAAAACAGAATTCACATCCAGCCTTCTACTTTATCTGTCTTTAGCGTGCTATCTACCCTTGTAAGGCTGATGTTCATCTCAGTATGACCTTGCCATAGGGTTGTAAATGTTTCTAATAGAACACAGCCTCTAGCAGCTGGAGGGAGGAGCAGCATCTGCTTTTCTCAGGCTGCTTTCCCTTTCAGGGGACACAGAAACTATATTTCGGGTGTGTTTGGTCCAGGGGATTTTGAGCTTGAACTATTGGTGGGTTTCCTTGTCACTCATGGGGGTCAATAAAAAGTCCAGCTTAGAAGAGTTGCAGCAGTTACTTAGAGCAATTTCTCATGGAAGGACGTCTTTCTCACTCAGTGCGGCTGCCCTAAGCCAGCATTGATCTAAATTAGTAAATTGGATCCTTTTGATGTAAATAGATTCATCTTTATTGAATGTTACAGTACACTGAGGTCCAATTCCAAGCCTGAATCACTACCCGGACCCGCCCTGTGGTCCCGCCTGGGTCGTCCAACTTATAGCTCTGAGGACTGATCTTGATTAAGTTTGAAGAAACATTGGCCGCCAGGTTTTGTGGTGGTGCTGAGTGAACAGAGACCATCTCCCAAGGTCTGGAAGGAACTTTATTAGTGGAGGGAGAACTTGCACTAATTAAATCTAGACCTTTGAAGCATTGACATGATCTGTGAAAATGGATTTTATTTCCCTAGTAATTTTCAACTCATTTAAGGGGAGCAGAGATTAAGCATCGATACATTATCTACTATGTCTGGTAGGGTGCTGAATGTTTTACAAATGTCATATTTGATGCTCACCACAACTCTGTGACAAAATGCTGTTATTATCCCATTTCACAGTTGGGGAAACAGACAAACAGGGGTTAATTGACTTGCCGATCACACAATTAGTAATGTCTGAAGTTGGATTTGTTGTTCCCAACTCCAGGTTCAGTAGTCTATCTTTTGCAAAACCTAACTTCCTTTATCCTTAACCATGTAAAACTCAGAAATAACTGGATTAATTCCCATTATTTATGCACTCATCTATAGTGACATTTTCATATCAAAAGCATAGGTTTTTATTCTTAAAAGTCATATAAAACCTCCATAGAACATTTATGATATTTTGAAAGTAGAATCTACTATTTCTATAGAATGACTTATTGAATTATTGAAGTGTCTCTTTTCTGTGCATGCAATTTGGCTTCACAGACAATTATTTCTCCTGCAGCCAAGCACAGAACTTTAATGTGCCATGGTATAATTTAACAGTCTCTCAATTTAAACTATATTTACCATAGAAATACAAAGAACTCCCCTGGAAACTACTAGTCTTTTTGATGGAAAGCTATTCAAGAGTGCCCCCCAAATAGAATTCAGAAATATTGCATTGTGTTCAGGCAGCAAGAAAACCAATTATCATAATAAGATTTCATGTTTTGTTTAACCTATATCAGATTGCTTGCTTCTTGAGGAGAGGAAAGGGAAGGAGAGAGGGAGAAAAATTTGGAATACAAGGTTTTGCAAAGGTGAATGTTGAAAACTATCTTTGCATGTATTTGGAGAAATAAAAAGAAAAAGAAACTAAAAAATAAAAAAAAGATTTCATGCTTGTGGTTTAAGGGGAAAAAAATAATGTATTATATTGGATCCATACTTTATTCCCTAGTACTGAAGTAAGTAAGATGTTTAGGGAGCTATATTACCTTTCGTGCTACTGAGATTATAGTTTATTGTACTTTGATTTCTTTTGTAAAGAAAAGCCCTGTCACATAAAATTCAACTAATTCATACTCACTGGGTTCAATTTTTCTAATATGTATCTGTATTGATTTAATATTAAAGAATTTTTAAATGCAGTTTTATTATATTTCAATACTTAAATGTTACTTAATAGAGGTCTTCAGTAAATAGATGAGAGTGACTTGTAATACACACCAGACTGAACTGTACTAAATCCTGCTTACATTGTAGTCTCTATAAATTGGGTGTTTAAAAGATGCTAATCTAAACTACCCAAAAAAAGTTTATTCCCTTAAGCAGACTACATTTTCTCTATAATCTTCCCTTCTCAATTGTCTTGAAAACACTCATTTTCACAAGTAATATAAAGGTAAAATGGCATAGAAACAAAAAGGGGAGGAAGAAAATATTTTCCTAAATATTTGCTTTAAAAGTTCCATTTTATAAAAATTTAGCTTTAAATTCAGAAGTTCAGTTTTTTACTAACTAAATTGTTGCTTTTAGTGCTTCTATTAGATGCTTTTATGCATTCTACAATAACTCGTGGAACAATTATGAATATGTTTCATATGAGAATTATGCCATAACATTCTAAAATCCTTTTGTAAAAAAAAAAAAGTAGTTTTGAATTTCCAACATGGAAATGTGCTACCACAAAATGACTTGAAATGATTAATGAAATTGATGTGAACTGATTCTGTTTCCCTATCAGGAAGAAGCCCACATACCTATTATCAGATATAATCAATTCCCAGACTATCCTATTAGTATTGAATGATTGTGAGTGATTTTGGTCTATCCTTCCACTTCTGTGGGAGATCTTTAACCAACCTTTGAGATATTGATTAGCATATCATTAGACAGATCTAGGACTTGGTCCTGTCAGGTGCATTCCATCTGGCTCCTTGATTTCCCCAAACTTGGAGCTCCCTGACACTTCCTCTCCTCCTTGATCCCCTCCCTGCCTCTTAAGTTTGAGTCTTTATGCCTGGGAAATCTCCAAGCCTATATTTCCCCTATAAAGGACCTGCTTTCAATGAAGATCTTTGCCAAGTTCTTTTCAGGATTAAGCCAATTTAAATTACTCTCCTTTTCTCCCTCATAGTTCCTTCCCTTAAATAGCACCTTTCTCCTTATACTATTTAACTCTGGTCAGTATAACCTGCCAGACCATGGCTTGTTCTACCTCACCAAGTATTTCCTTTCTCCTTTAATTGTAAATTCCCCTGGAGAACTTGTCTTTTTTCTCGCTAATTATATGCTCTCCCAATTTTATTTCATGTTTGCCACTCCTGGTTTCTATTTTACTCTGTAACCCATTCTCCTACATAAACCTGCCTTTTGCCAAAGAGAATGGCCATTGTGAATTTTTACATATTTATTTCAAACTAGGAATTGCTACCCCGATCTCATTAAAGTGGCTTGTAAAAAAAAAATCATCATCATCATCATCATCATCATCATCATCATCATCATCACTGTAATCTTGCTCTCATTTATTTTGGTCCAAGGACAAGTTCATTATCTTGCCAGTGTTGTTTTGTATTTATGGTATTATTTCACAGCTATTTCACAGGTAGCTAAAATGGCCAGTTTTCCTAATTAACTAAGAATATTAGAATGTTAACTCATCTTCTATAAAATTAAGTTGAAAACATCTTGGGATGACTTTAATAGCAAACATGATGATCTAAATGTCATGTGCTTCATCCTGTTATCTTAATTTCTTGCTCTAGGATTCTATGTTTTAGATACTTTTCACTCCATGTAATTGGGAGATTATGAGTATTTGGTATTATGAAATTTATTAAAAATGTCATACTTAAAATTTATATGGATCACTATCATTATGTCTGTGTGAGCAACGAGCAGCAGTTTTATCTGTAAAGAAACTCCACGTCCGGTACAAATAGTTGAATTATGGGGGATATCATGTTAGTTTGCAGGAAGATCAAGTGTATAATTCTGGCCAATTGTTATGTAGTGCCTCTGTCTCCTATTTTCTCAGCTCTACTCCACCTACACCTCTTGACCAGGAGGGATCCTTGGAAATTTTAGAGGAACAGAGAATTTTGACTTTCTTTTGCATCTCCAGGACAGCAGATCTGCAGGCCTTCTTAAACACTGTCCATTCACTATCTTTTTTTTCAGAGAAATTTTGATGGGAATCCATAAGTATATAGGTGCATAAAATAGGTATGTAAATTAAATATTTACTGATAATAAATCATGATTTTGCAACTCCCACGTTCAGTTATGTTCTTCCACTAGATTAAGAGAGTGATTTGGAAATGAGCTTGGGGTACTAATTAGTGAAAGCAGCTGGGCTGGGTCAGTTGTAGGAGTCAGTACCTGCAGCTGCTGCAGTACTAATACAGTTGTGCCAGCTCCTTCTGCTGTTTTAGTCATCTTCAGTCTGATGTAGAAGAAAGGGGCTTAAAATTAAATTTCCTAGAACTTGGTTTGAGTCCTGGCGATGGGAATTATTAACTATGTGATCTCAAAAAAATGATTTTTGAGATGCAATTTTCTTATCTTTAAAAATGAAGCTATTAAGCTCAAAAGAGAAAGCTTAGAGTAGTAAATAGAAATCAAGGTTGGAGTAAGAAAGGTCTGTATCATATCCTGCCTTTCACAGATATGAGCTACATAACAAGAACAAGTTATTTCATTACGTAGTGTATCAAGGAACTCTCTTAAGACTCGAAGTCATAGATAACTGAGAACTACATTAGTATCTTTCTAAATAGTAGTTTTCCCCAATGATGAAAGTATTTCTTATCTGCAAAATGAGAATAAGAATAGCCCTTATTTCTTAGGGTCGATGTGAGGATCAAATGAGATAATAAATGTAAAACAGCATAGTGGTCTCTCACGTGGTCAGAACTATATAAATGTTAGTTATTATATAGGTCCCAAAATAATAATTAATAATAATTATAACACTTACACTATTAAGATCACAGATTGTGTAAGTATAACACAGTTTTGTTTTGTTTTTTTGCCAAACCAATTGTAATAATCTTGGATAATGGTGTGAGTATCATTTCAGATACATGCAATTATATCTTAAGTGCTTTTGGAGATAAACAAACCAAATGCCTAGCCCTCAACTGCAACTTATTCATTGTCTTATTGATTATTTTTTCATTGTGTTCAAAGGAAATCTAGATATACATATATATACATATATTATATATAATCTCACAAATTAATAAAAATGCAAAACATATCTCATTAATTAATTAACTCTAAGACCATTAGTAAAACTAGAGACATCATTTTTCCCATAAACTTTCTCTCAATCCCAGACTCATAGGATTAGATTTAATAGGTTTGGGGAAATATCCATATTCTTCTTCCAACTACATAATATGCTTTATTAATCATAATAAATAATACCAAGAAAGACAATCAAATATTTCTGCAATCTATCCACTGTGAGAGGCAGCACAGAATAAAGAATAGCAAGCTAGTCTTGAAGCCAAGGAGACCTGGCTTCATTCTGCTCCTGTGACCCTGGGTAAACTATGTAATCTCTCAGTGCTAAAGGAAACTCTCTATAAAATGCTGACCTCGTTTGTGAAAGGAGTTTCCTGGTCTGGGGGATGCCCATGTCAACGAAGTTCCAGGTCCATTATCACTTGTCACAACCAGAGTCACTTCCATTATCTTCCATCATAAATGGAAGTTGTTGATTCCGTGTATCTCACCAATGGTTGAAGCCATTTATTTTTCCAAAACGTTGGAACTCCAACAATTCAATTCTCTCAGGATGACAATTAAAATGTCTCATAAGGTTCCTAAATGTGTCTTCTCCATTAAATAACTTCCATAAGGAATTTTTAAACCCAATCCTTTCTAAATGTTTCTCCAAACTTGCTCAAAGATGACTTAACCATCGAAATCCTTCAGACTTATTCTCTCTTCACACTTAATTGTCTATCATCTTTTATAGGCTCTTACTCCATCCTCGTTAACCATCTAGGATTTTTCAGGAAATTTCCCTTTGTGCATTCTCAGCACTTCACATAAACTCCTCCAAAGACAATAGTTGTGGCAGTATTTAATATTTCAAAAATCGTGGTCTTTATGAGAAGGACTCTTCCAACTGAGCTTACAAAAGGAAAATGCTTTATGAATGAATGTTTTGTGATTTTTTTTTACTCATCCTTTCCCATTCATTCTTTTAGTGTGCTATTAGTTTGGAGACATATTTTAGACTTATTGTTATCTTAGTGATTATCATTCATTTCTTCTTCTTACTTCCAACTACAATGCCTCATTGTAGTAGGGAGAAAGAGCCGGATTTCCATTTAGGACACAACCTCTTCCAAAAAAGAAAGAATTCAAGTAAGAGACTGATGATCTACTCTTGCTGTCATCTGAGGACCAAAAAAACTAAGTACAGAGACAGTAGTTGACCTTAAAGAGATGAATGTTTTTTAAGATGCGGAAGATTGTCTACTAAATATCAGAACATTGATGTGCAAATTTACTGGGACAAAGTACAGTAAAGAAATCAATTGATGCATACTACCGATCTTACAACTTTTCACTTCTCTAAAAAACACGTTTTCTTTTGGCTTGTTACTTGCTCAATATTATTTTTGATTTATTCTTTAATTCTTAATTGTGAAACCATGCTTTTATCACATTAGACATTAAGCATAGCTTTTATGAGCAATCTGTTTTCCTGTATCTAACCTTGCCCCATAGGTTTCAATGAAATTTAAATGAGAAAAGTTCTCCTGCCATCAATACATGTGATCTCCATTTCATTGATAAATGTCTTAACCTTTAATACTATGTATCATGGAGAAAAGTCATGTGGCAGTATGCCTTCTTCGTTGCCATTTTTTTTTCAATTTCCTAAAAAGTCCAGCATTTCTTTAAAACAGAATTACATAAGTATATCAATATACTTGTCAAAGACTATTATTCCCTCAATGGTATCAGGACATTCTAATCTATTGGAAGTAAAAATCCCTAAAACATTTTGGGAGAAAGAATGTTATTTTTTATTATCTGATGAGGATACTCAAATCTTATAGGCTCATTTAGACCTCTGACCAAAGTTTTTGTATAGCTTTGAATGAAACAAATGGGCTTCTACAATAAAAATTATCTTTGCCAATCTTTAATATTGTACTCTAACTTTGTCTTAGCCATAATCAGAATTTTTTATAGCAATGAAATATTTTCCATTATTAAAAACAAAAGAGACAAACAAAATGTGCACATAGCAAGACATCTAGCACTTATCAGACAGAGAAATAATTAAAGATGGAAAAACCAGATCTGCTTAGTGTCAGGTATCATGAGTTAATCTGGTATTTATGGAAACACAGATGCAAAATCATTAATGTCACTGAAACCATATCAAAATTGTTGTTTGTTCCAAATAATTTGCACATCACTGTCTTAGGGAAAACCTCTAAAAGTGAAGGCACAGATGCTTGTGAAGATGAAGTACTCAAATAGCACTAAATTAGTGTCCCAGTTGTTCAGAACGTTTAGTTGTGCCTTTTTTCCTTAATGTGGTACAATTTTTTAACTGCATGAATAGTCAGAAATCTCTTTGTAATTTTGGAAAATCAAATCAAATAATCCTCTAATAAATTATATATTTTCTAAATACAAGTTCTGTTTCCAGGAATGCAAAGTACTGTAGATTAATCTGTTCTAAATATAAACTCCTTTACTTAATTCAGAAATATAGCTAATACCTTATATTCAGATCTTCCAGTTAGCAACAATGTTATGAATAAATATGATTCTAATTCTCAGTTTTTATATAATTATTCAGGAAACTAATTGTGAAAAGTATTGGGGGTTGGGACAGCTAGGTGGCATAGTGGATAGAGCACCAGCCCTGAAGTCAGGAGGACCTGAGTTCAAATCTGATCTCAGACATTTAACACTGCCTAGCTATGTGACCCTGGGCAAGTCGCTTAACCTCAACTGCCTCAGCAAAATAAATAAATAAATAAATAGATAGATAAATGAATAAAATTGGGGGTTATCTTGTAAATTAATTTTAATTGTATTAACTAGATCCTGTCCATATGAATTTTGCTATTTCCTAATTTTAAAATAATTACATAGCAATTTATTTGATATAATATTCTGACCCAATTTGAGATGATTAATATTATTTCTTGATATATTTTATTTCTGCAACAAATGAGCCTAAGAATTTGTACAACAAAAAACCCAGAAGGATTAGTCTAATCAATCATAGGTTATATTATGAATTACTATGTATGCCATGAGACGATGCATTAATATAGTGACTGTTTTTCAATGTTAGATTGATTTGATTTCTTAATAAAAACTGGTTTTGCAGCATCTTCTCTTAAGTGACTTTGTCAACTTGCTTGATGAACTCTGAAATTAACTCCCTCCTCAAAATCCCACGAACCATAGTATATCATATGTATGTTATGTTACATTTCAAAAAATTGAAATGTAATATAATTCATGTGAAATCATTTGCAGTAGATTTTATCCCTTTATAGGAGGGGGTGATTTAGAATACTCTTCATATTTCTGTAGTACTTCAGTATCATAATTATGAACAGGAATTATCACTGTAATGTAGAACATATAATGTAAGATTAATTTAAACTTTACAATCAGAAGCAAACTTAGGTCTTGGGCAATAAGCTAATAGGATAGGTTGAAATAAAGGTCATTGTTCCTATTTAATAGAATTCCAGATAAGCCAAATTTTACTCTCTCTAGTTTACTGAGCAAATTTAACTTCATAATGCTACTAGGAAAGAACAATTATTATTTTAAATAAATTATTATAATCACCTATGAAATCATCTTCTAATGAAAATTTTACTTTGTAAGTTAATTATTTGCATATTCTGCAGATTTTATACATAACCCGATGGCTTTAGTGATTTTTTTTACTTAGTCTTTTTATTAATGATAATAATGATGATGATAAAATTCTAAACATGTCCTGTTGAAATATTATAATTCTGATTACTGAGCTTAATTCTCCCCATTGCCTATGTTAGACACTTTCTGGGGTCCTGAATATATTTGGCATTTAGTGTTTAATTTAATTTAATATTCAGATATATCATTTCCACTAAATGTTCTTCAAGACCTCTGTGAGTCACAGCAGGAATCTTGTTCAACAAACTCCAGACTTGCATAAATACTCTATCCTACAATTTAAAAACATTTTGCTGTATGGGATGCAATCACATTTGAGAGATTCCCACACAGTAAAAGAGAGGTGTGTATATGATTAGGTGAAATACATAGTTAAGGCTTTTTTTTTTTTTTTTTTTGCTAAACAATATTCCTGAAAAGATTCTATCGTGAATAAGATAAATTTACCAAATCCTTGAAAATGTAACCTGTACACCAAGGAATTAACTCACAAGTAAAACTGATTTAAAAAATAGGAAAAATACTACCATATCTTCTCATCAATTAAATCACTAAATTAAATCCAAAGGAGGGATTGCAAAGTAAAGAACAGAGATAATACTCCAACAAGAAGTACAAATAAGAAACAAACCTGAGATGGAGTGATTAGATTGTGCTTTTTCATCATCTTGTCACCAAAGATCAGCATGCAGTTACATAGCTTTAAAGATTAGCCCCCTTAACCTCCTGGGAACAAACCCAGCATACATCCAGGGACCAAAAGCAGTTACATCTCACCCTTACTAAATTACAATTAGTCCCAAAACACTTACAAAGCTCTTACTATATGAAAGGCACTGTGCCAGATGCAGAGAATGCAAAGACAAAATAAGACATAATTCTTGTCCTGAGGAACTTAGAAACAACTGGAAGGGGGAATATGTAAACATATAAGCATATACGTGTTTGCTGGAGGATGGAGAGAACACTAATCATGTGAAGGATCAGATAGGGTCTAATATAGGAAATGCCATGTAAATCTTGAAAGAAGCCAGGGAATTTAAGAGATGCAGGTGAGGAAGCTATGTGGTACAGATGTGAATGGGCAATAGAATGGCGAGTTTGGGGAGCGGCAGTTATAACTTGAGCAGCCCAGTTGTAGAATGTACATCTCCATTCAAATCTGATAAAAAGGAAATTAAGGAGAATATAATTTAGATGCTAAGGGGAGTCAGTAGTCAATAAACATCTGTTAAACATGTACTTTGTGCCAGTCATTGTGCTAAGCACTGGGGATACAAAAAGATGAGAAAGATTCTTTCTTTCAAGGAACTCACAACGATAAAGGTATCAAAGATAAGAGATATTAATCATGTTGATGACAGAGCCTTTGCTCATCAATCAACTTCTATTACTCTTGCAAAGAAAAGCAAAACAAAGGTCCTAAGGAGTCTACAAAATGACTGCCTCATTAACCATTAACATATTTAAAGTGTATAAGGGTCAAATACTTAGGTTTGTAAAAGGTGTAATTTCTGTAAAGTAGAAATTAATGTTGATAGCATAATTTTTTCATCTTCATCCTATGAAGCCACATAGAGGTGACTCCATCTCTTTTTCTCCCTGTCTCTCCCTCTTCCTTCCTCTCTCTCTCTCTATATATATACATATATGTACATGCATATATGTCTATGTACATATATATGCATCTGCTATTCATAAACTCACACACAGAGATATGTAATACAATCTGTGTATTTATATCTATATAGATATATTTCAAATTCTCAATATATTGGAGATCATATATTAATAGTGAAAAACATCATGATGGTTAATTCAGAAGCAAAAGAATTGAAATAAAAGAAAATTAATTTAATACTTCAAAATCCTCTATATTACTTTTTCCAACATCATTTAAGTCTGAGATGAAACAGAGTATGTCAAATAGAAAAAGGGCTGGGTTTGGTTTTTTGTTTTGTTTTGTTTTGTTTTGTTTTGCAAATAGCCAGGTTTTAAAATGAAACATGTATCTGTAAGGTGCTCACTACTGTTTTCCTATTTGTTAACTAGATTGATATATTAATGTTTTAAAATTGTATGTACATATATTTAATTTTAAAATCATGATAACTGAAGGAAGGAAGCATCATTTAGTACACAGATGGTAGTTTTGAAGTTAAAGAGAGAAGATACACTTTCTCACTGTAGTTGGATCTATACATTGTAACAGAAGTGGATGAAAAGTGAAAATTTCAATTTCTCGATCTTTACACAGTGCCAAAGTAACAATTAATTTTACTGAAATGATCAAAATATTTAGTTGTTCTAGTATCAAATAGACACATCCTGAATTATTTCAAACACTTGTCAGTACTTTAAATGAATTATGAGCTTTAGAGAAGAAGTTTTATAAAATATAGAAATATGAAAGATTAATTTTATTATTATTGATGTCTTAAAATTTCTTCACGTTGTCAGATTTAATGTGACATGCTGTACTCATGGCTTTTAATAGTTTCTACTGTTTTGCTGACAGTTATGTAACTAGAATGCTAATTACTACTTTTAAATGGTTAAATTATATGACCAACAACTGTAATCTAATTTTGCTATTCAAATTTTACATATAACATTATAAGAAAATTATGATTATGAAAAATAATAATCTCTGTAAAACTGACAAAATTTTTTTGAATGTTTTTCTTGCTTCCCTGCTGGTTATAGTTGAAACTATCTCTTTATATCTTGACTTCATTTTTTTCTCAGAAAAGGAATTTTTTGATCATTTGATAAGTTCTTTTCAGATAAACAATTCAACATTGCTACATATATAATATTCTCAATCTTTGTGTAAATTAAATTTTCTAGATGATGGGAGACAATTATTCCAAAGCTACATTATATTTATTACATGAAGGAATATTCTTATAACCTTATATAAGATCATTTTTTCTATTATTGTTCCCCGATATAATAATTTTCTTTCAAAAAACTCAGTGTCATCTTTGATTTGCCAGCCTCTTTGACTTCATTGTCACTATCACTAGAATGGCATATATGATTTTGAAACATTATTGTGTAGTTCTAAAAGGTTATATGACTCATGCCCAGAAAGAATATAAAATGAGATCACACCATTGAGAATTTTGGTTCTCCTGTATTTTGAGAGGCACTTAATTCTTACTTTACTGAATTTTTGTGAGTTCAAAGTCTTATAACCAAAATGACAACAGTAACAACAAAAAGAAAATTACAATTGTTGGAGGTGCTGCACGAAAGTAGTCATGTTAAATTTACTCTTTGTAGAGCTATGAATTGGTACAGCCATTCTGAAAAGCAATTTTGAGTTATGCCCCCAAAACTATTAAATTACATGTACTTTTAGGTCTAACATTCCCCCTAAAAGGTTAGCAATGACACCAAAAAGATTTTTAAAAATTTTTGCCCACATATACAAAAATATTTATAGCAGCTTTTTTGTTCTAGCAAAGAATTGGAACTTATGAAGGTGCCCATTACTTTGGGAAATGGCTAAATAAATTTTGTATAGAAATATAATACAAATACTACTCCAAAATGAGCCATGGGATATCACAAAAGAGAAGGATTTAGAAAAAACCTGGGAAGATTTATATGAAAAAAAGAGAAAACAGTGTCATTGGAGCATTTTTTAAAATCCATAGCAAAGAACTAAAGTTCAGATGGATACAGAAACAAGCAGGACTCTAAAAACAAATGTATTAAATTTAATTCTATACTTAAATAAATAAACTATATATAAAGGTTCACAATTTTTATGTAGTCCCTTTTTCTGCTCTTTATATGTGGAAATGCCCACGTTAATTTTTATTTATCAAGTTCAGAATAACAAAAAAATGGATCTTTTAAAAAGAGTCTTGTAATCAAACACAAATCTATAGTCTAGTATATAGCATCTATATACCTTGTGAGCCCAAGTCTGACTTAGTACAATTTATGACATGGGATATGAAAGGTAGGATTTTAGTGTAGTGAAGGACCTAGAAAATATTATCTAATTCATGTATCCCCCAATTTTAGGTAGAACCCCCAATTAAAGCATGGGAATTTATCAAAGAAGAATTTATTCCATTTTTCAGCGTCTTCAGACAAAAGGTTCCACAGAATCCCTCATGATCCCATTCATATATAGGAATATGACTTGAAAATGTAATTTCATTGATATGGAGAACTTCTTTATTAAGAAACATCCTCAACTAATGTAGATCAGCACTTCTCTGTAATTTGAAGTCTTAGAAAGTTTCATAAGACACAGAGAAGTTAAAAGACTTACTTAGAATCAATCATACAGGTAGCATTATATGTGAGGAAGGACTTGAACCCAAATCTTGGTTTTAAGGAGAGAAAGAGACAGAGACAGAAACATACATACCTATACGCACATTAAACTTTATTGAGATTGAGGTAATCTATCTAGAATTCATTTCAACTCCACTCTTCAACATTTCAAAATATCTGTCTTTGGCTATTTTCCTCCTTTCATCATCTTATTCCAGCAGAGAAATAGTTGCTTTTCTTCCTTTTTAAGGCTAATTCCTCTTCTTAAGCCCTGGATCCTATCAATCCTCAATTAGTGTGCTGTAGGGGAAAGAACACTAAATTTAGATTTATAATATCTGGCTTTGAGTGTTGAGCCTCCTGCTTGTCAAGTTGTGTTATCTTCAGAAATTCACTTTCTTCATATGTGAAATAAGAGGGATGTAATAGATTATTTCTAACATACTTCACCATTCTATGATCCTTGCTGTATACATCATAACTTATCTTCTATATTTTCATTCTCTTCCATTTTCTCTCCTCTTATCTCCCTTTCCCCTTTCCTTAGTTCTCCATTATTTATTTCTTCTATCAACTTCTTTTATTAAACCTCTAGAGGATTTGTCCAATATGCTGTAGACCTTAATATATTTTAAGTATTTAATGGATACCACTGCAACATTCAGTCTGTCCTTTTTGCACTTATTCTTGCTAAATTATTAACCCACTTCCTTTTCTTGTCACTCATGTGTTTGATGGAGTTTTTGATTTTATATTTCTAGTGTAAATCATTGTTGCTCTTAGCTGTTACCTTTAGCCTTTTCCTTGTTTGTCCAACTGCATAATTTAACTGGGAAACGTGTTTTAATATCCTTTTTTTTCTATTTTGGATGGCTAGGAGGCTGTATACTATCCTAAGGTATCCTTATGTAGAAGAAATCTGGGTTTATATCAGTACTTTATTAAGCTTAGTCATTCACTAAAAGTTATGGAAAATGTGCCAATATAACAGTATGAATCCATCTTCCCTCTAGTTGCAAGTTCTTGTATTTAATAAGCCATAGTTAACCGTACTCTCATTCCCATGACATTCACAAACAACTTTCTTCCCTCATCATTCTTTCCACTTATGTCACTCAAATGTCAGTTCAGGATATTATATGCTCATTACCCTAAAGCACCAGGGACCTCAGAAGCTATCAAGCTCAACCCCCTCCTTTTATAGATAAGGAAAGTAAGGTCGGGGAGATTAAATGACTTACTCAAAGTGACGTGGGAATAGGTATCAAGAGTAGGATTTGAAACCATGTCTTATTATGTTCAGAGATAGTGTTCTTTCCACTGCATCTCCTACTACTATCTATTGCAATTTGCATAGCCTTGCCTAGGCGGTGTCCAAACTCTAGCTCTGTTGTCCTGGTAACCATCCTACTCTGCCTGGAAATAATTGCCTTCATTCATTTGTAGTTTATCCTTAGTTCATTCTCTGGCTATCTAATTCAGGGTTGCGCTATTTCTGCTTTGTTGTAGTCATTCTTGTGGCTTTCTAGCTCTTCCTATGCTGCTCAATTAATCAAGAAGTATTTATTAAATGTCAACTATATGCCAAGTACTACTCCAAACACTAGGGATCTAAAAGAAAGGGGGAAAAAACAGTTCTTGCTCTCAAGGAGCTTTCAGAATAATAGGGAGAAAACATGAAATCAAGATATATACAGGATAAATTGGATTTAATTCCAAAAAGAAGCCACTAGGACTAAGGAGAACTTGAAAGGCTGCTTGCAGAAGAAGGGACTTTAGCTTGGACTTGAAGGTAATAGGTACAACTTTCATCACCTTCAATGATAAAATGCCCCAAACATTGTCTGCTTTCCATTTTTCTCTGAATCTTTGAGATCGACTGTTTGCAATAGCAGATAAGTATTATGAGCAGGGGAAAGTTACTTAGCTTTCTCTTACTTCTGGCTCTAGCCACTGTTAATCTCCTTAACTTCTATTACTTGGATTGCTAACTTGCTTCAGCATACTTGAATCCACCATATGTCTTTCCATTACCCATATCTTCAACCTTCGACATCCACTGTTCTAGACGGTGTTTCATGACTTGCAAGGATGTAACAGCACTGGGACAGGATGGAGTGGGGTGAGGAGGAATGATAGAATTCAGAAGACCAGTTTTTGTGTCACTGAGAAACTTGGGATCATTGACAATCACTAGCACATTTCCCCAAATGTGATCCAATTTAATTTCCTCCCTGTCAGATCTGTGTCCAATTCATTGTCCATTTACGATGCATATTTGGGATCTATGGATTAGTGGGCTAAATTACTTCTTTGTACAACTGCATGATTTCATTGGGAAACATATTTTGATAGCCAATTTTTTTTCTATTTCGGATGGCTGGGAGATTGTATACTACCATAAGCTACAAAGAAATCCATACAATAACATCCTAAAACAGGAACATCTATAGAAACTCTGTATCGATAGGCAATCTCTATTCTATTTGGACTTTATGCAAGACATCCTCCATAACTTTGGCAAAAACTTTTTATGAGTATGTATATCTCCCTGTGTTATTTCTTGCTTGAATTTGATATTTACTGTATTGGAGAACAAGTGATTTCTATTATCTTTTCTGTCACGGATATATGTAAATCTGGGACAGACAATAAAGATGGATAATTAGCTGGGCCCACCACCTAAAAGAAAGAGAAGAGCAGGCTGGATTTCTTTCAGGAGACTGCAAAGCACTTTTCATGACCAAGTTTTCCATGATACTAAAGGTCCAATTTTTCAATATCTTTTTACCATTTTGTTATGTGGCAGTGAGAATACCACTATCTAAAAAGCTAAAAATGAGCATCACAAATGGCAATGAAAAGGTGCAGCAAAGTCTGACCAGGTTGCAGTATGTAATCAATGATGATCACAAAAGAAGAACAGGAATAAAGGAAGCTATCAAAATAGAATATGACAAAAAGAAAAAAATGAAATACTCAGGTGGTAATCATCAGAGATGACAAAGAACTTCACTGATTCTCTCACAATTTGGGAGAAAATTGAGGAAGGCATCCTGCCTGTTCACCTTTTGGTGAACTTTGGGGAGGTTATAGATTAGAGTCATACAGTATTGTTAGTCATGGATGGTTGCAATCTGCACTTTCGTTTCAATGAGATCACAGAGAGTAATCTGACATTTAACTTTATATACATGATGCCTTCTTTGGGGAAAACCATTTACTCTAGCAAGTCATATGTTTTTTGGTAATCAATAAACAATTAACAGTCAGGCCTTGGAGTCTTAACAACTATTTATGAACATGTGGTCTTTTATGGAAATTAGCTAGGTCCTATCTCATATTTTGTCAAGGATATCCTCAAAGCATCCATATGTCATTTGCATAAAGATTTTTTTAAACATGAGATAATAAACTTGTGGATTCATTGGATATATCCTGAAAAAAAGATCTTAGACACCCTCAAGTCCAACTTTCCACCATTTTACAGATAAGAGAATTACAGGTGAGACTCAGAGATACTGAATGAGTTGCCCAGATTCACACAGATAAGGAAATCTAAAATAAAATTTAAGTCTATGTTTCCTAATCTGGCTCCAGAGCTCTATCCACTGTAACTGGTTGCCTTTTCATTGCCACTTTTGGTACCATCTGTGACCCTTTATATTTTTTAGTCATCCTCAAGGATTGATAATCAATCTCTGTACAGTTATGCTTATGTCAGCTGCAGTATAGATTTCTATGTCAATTTAATCAAATCCCAACTGATTTTTCCAACTTGATCTTTGTAAATGCTTATTCATTTATATCTAAAGGTGGTGAAATTCAAATGCCCATATATCAGTTTCCTTCATTGATAAGAAAAGTTTACCTCCAGATGCTATTTCATACTTGTTATCCTGCTTCCAGTTTCATCAACAAATGATATTCATGATTATCTAAATGAGTGGATTCTCATCCTAAATTTTAAAAGGGTTCTTTCCAACCAGTATTTTTCACTAGCTTGTGAGCCTGATGTTCCTTATAATGCTTTTCATAAAATTTAAGAGTTTAAGGGGGAAATAGTATGGTAAAAACTAGGCACTGACCAAAATCTCACACCCTATCCCTAGATAAGATTGAAATGGGTTTGTGATTTAGATATAAAGGGTGATAATATAAGCAAATTAGTAGAACAAGGGATAGTCTGCCTCTCAGATGTGTGGAGAAGCGAGGAATTTGGATAATGTTGATTACATTAAATTAATAAGTTTTTGCATAAACCAAACCAATGAAGTCATGTTTAGAGGGGAAGCAGAAAGTTGGGGGGAGGGTAATTTCAGCTGGTGTTTCTAATAAAGACCTCATTACTAAAATACAGAGAGAACTGAATCAAATTCATAAGAATACAAGTTATTCCCCAACTGATAAATCACCAGGGATATTAAGAAACAATTTTCAGATGAAGAAATTAAAGACATTTATATTCATGTGAAAAAAATGTTCTAAGTCACCATTGATTATAGAAATGCAAATTAAGACAACTTTGAGTTAACATTTCATATGTCTCATATTGGCTAAGATGATGGGAAAAGATAATGATAAATGTTGGATAGGATGTGGGAAAATTGGAACCCTAATGCATTTTTGGTGGAGTTGTGAAGTGATCCAGCCATTCTGGAGAGCAATCTGAAACTATGCCCAAAGAGCTGTGGCTCACCCTTTGATCCAGTAGCATCACTATTGGGTCTGTCTCTCAAAGACATTGTAAAAAAGGGAAAAGAACCTATGGCAGCAAATGTTTATAGTTTCTCTTTTTGTAGTTGGTAAGTGGCTGAAAAAGTTACGATATATAAATCTAATGGAATACTATTGTTCTATAAGAAATGATGAGCAGGCTGATTCTAGAAAAGCCTGGAAATATTTATATGAACTGATGCTGAGTGAAGTGAGCAGAACCAAGAGAACCTTGTCACAAAAAGATTATGTGATGATCAGCTGTGATGGACTTGGCTCTTCTCAGCAATGCAGTAATCCAGGATTTGGGATGGAAAACACCATCCATATCCAGAGGGAGATGTATAAAAATTAAATGTAGATCAAAGCATAGTATTTTCACCTTATAGGTGCTTTTTTGTTCCTCATGTTTTTTTTTCCCTTTTGGTCTGATTTTTCTTGCACAACAGGACAAATATAGAAATATCTTTAGAATGATTGTACATATTTAACATATATCAGATTGCTTGCTTCTTGAGGAGGGAGAAAATTTTTGAAACACAAAATCTTAAAGAAATGATTGTTGAAAACTATGTTTACATGTATTTAAGAAATTAAAACACCATTTTAAAAAATTACATTTTAAAATAAGCTTATGAATTTAAAAAACACTCATCTTCACCAATCCATTTATTGGTCATCCTGTCATCTTAGAAGAAGGGAACTGCAGATGTCACAGACATAGGTACTATGGACACACCTCTGCCAAGGGATGACTGCCAACCCTGTTTTCTCTCTTTAAAGTTCCTTAAAATGCCTTCTATACATTCTATAGCAATAATTCCTGCCCTTTCAACTGAAGGCTGATCTTGGGTTAGTTTCCTCTCCTCCTAAACTTGGAAGAACTACCAGAGTCATTGCAGCCAGCCAACACCTTACTAAAGATTGCTGCTTATAAATGAAACCCCATTTCTTTCTAATGTTGAACTATTAGATTTGCCAAGTGGGAACTCTCTCACTTGGTAAAACTTTCTTTTCTGAGTCTTCAATAATTGAGGCATTAAAGAAATGGGGACAGCATCACCAGCAGAGCTGGTTGCCTGGTCATAGGTCCATAAAGGTAGCTCTGTCATATGATGCTTTCAGGAGATTGTCTGGAAGCAGGGTTACAGTTCTACAGGATATTGCTATTGCTATTTCCAAGGCTCTTGGCTACGGTCTTGGTCCTTCTCTAGTAGACTATCAAGGAGATGGTGGTTAAATAGTGTCAATGAATGGCCTGCCTTGAACAAGCTTCCCTTTATATCTGCTTTGGTATTACTTGCTGCTTATATTATCACAAAAGCCTTTCCTATAGCCGAACTTTCTTTTATATGGTGTCGCTCCCATTTGGAGTATGAACTCTTCAAGGTCAAGGACTATCTTGTTTTTTCTATCTGGGTCCTCAACCTTAGAGAAGTGCTTAGCACATAGTAAGAAATAAATGTTTTTGTATTAATTTTGTCATAAATTTTAATTATCTTCATTGGGATTGATTTATTTCTTAACATAAGCCCTGCAAGAAAAAATTGAAATGTTTTGCAAAAGGGAAATTTGTTGCCTTGAATACAAGATGAAACTTATCTCCTTATTCACCTGTCTAAGAAGTTCCTGTGGGCTATATTTCCAATTAGGTGCTACTTTTTTATATGTTCTTATTTCATTTATAATTAAAACATAAATGTAGTCTAATGCTTTCAGAAAGATGTGCAGTAATTAGTCACTGGATGATAGTTGTATGCTTAGAGTGCTAGTAGTTGAATTAATGTTTATACATGGTGTAAGTACTTTTTAATTCTTTGTATCTTCTATCCCCATTTCCAGCATTCTGCCACCATTACTCTATTTTTAAAAAGTGGCTGCATGAGCCTGAAAGCCTTTTAGTATTTTAATCTGTTTCATTTATTGCCCTGGCCAAAAAAAAATCATCACCTAATGGCCATGAAATTTTATGAAACATAGCTATGGCGGCTCTCATACAACAGTCTCAAGAGGCATATATATATAAAAAAAACTTTGAAAGAACTTTATAGAACATGAAATTTGATAGATAGTTTTGCTCAACATAGCCTTTGATAATGGGACCACCTCCACACAACAATGAGTCATCAAAGTATGACTTTTAATGATAAAATTGTATAGAGAGTCATCTGCCATTCAACAGGAATTAGTCAGTTGCTTTATTGAATTGTGTGACATGACTAATATAATTTCCATTAACTTTTTGGTAAATTTCATTTTAATCACATCATTTTAGTGCATTCCATGCAGATATTTACTCTTAGCATAATGGATTTTTTAAGAGAAAATGTTCCATGAAAGCATTGAGCTTTGAATATTTTATTTGAAAGCAAATGCTAAAAGTACTGTTATAACATTCAATATTGATCATTTTTGGTGGGGAAGAGGGAAGTCCATCATTTAATGCACCAAGAGAAAATCTCAAAATTATGGTCTGCAAAGTATTCGTTCATGCTACTATTAATAATATATTATTCATAAGTACATTAAATTCTGTATACATCTTTATGTAAATATTTTTATGTTTTTCTATTTCCTTTTAAGATGTATAAATATTCTCAAGATAATTTTATTCGGTTTTAAGATGACCTGATGTATTAGAACCAAATAATAGGTACATATCTATGTAGAAAAGTATCCCTATAACATCAATCAATTGGCCCATATTAAGTCTTTAAAGTTATGTTGCTACCAAGGCTCTGTAGAGGTAACAGGGATTTATAATGAAAATGATAATGAAGGAGAAAAGATCTGCTTTAGTCAGCATGTATCATAAAAAGAAAGCCAAGTCTTTGGATATTTCTTGTATATTCATCACAATGTATTTCTGTGTCCTGGATCTCTGTATTGATCATTTTCAGAACTTTAAACACATATATTCAATGATATCCCAACATCCCACTCTCCTATGATGTACACAGACATAGACATCATCTATCCATCCCCACCCCATGCCTGATAGAATGAAATGAATTCCTTCATCTACCATCCCTCTCTGGGAAGCCAAAAAGAGCAGCGACAGAAGGCTGACTATTAGAGTACTTTGTTCAGTTCTGACCTCAACTTTTAGGAAAACAGGATGGAACACATCCAGAGGAGAGTGAAGGGGATACAAAGGAACTGGGAGTCAGGCAGGACATGAAACAATTAGGAGAAATAAGAGAGGACATTTGGCCTAGAGAATTAAAAAACATGGAGATGTGTAAAGCCAGTCAAAGTATTTGAAGGGTTGTTCCAACAAAAAGCAACTATACTTGTTCGATTTTGTCCTCATTGAGAAGAACTAAATCATTGGTTGAAAGTCAAAATAATGTAGATGTAAAAATGCAAGAAATGATTTCCCAATAATGAGGAGTAGAAGAGGCTACAGGGAGGGACTAGATGGCTATTTCTCAGGAATGCTGTTGGTAGATTCCTATTCAGTTTTATTATTTATGTCCATGATTTTGAGATTCTAGGGTACAAAAACAATGGTCACAAAGACATTGATTTTGTGTCATTGTCCCATGGAAGTGTGTTCCTCTGTTCCTCTTATGTTCTCTGCACTTAGAGAAGCACTCCACTACTATCTATTAATAGTTTGTTTATTTTCCAATAATCACCAGGCCAGTTCCTAGACTTTTTACTATTCTGTTATATGAGATTACCCACAGATGTGTCTACTGGTTCCAGTCCTTCCATCTACCACAATATTGCTTTCTGTATTGTCCTTAGTATTAAGTATACCCCTCTGTCTAGGCTGTTAATAATCTAGGCACATGATCAAATAACAATTATTTGAAGACTATCAAATAAACTATTGAATTCATGTTGTCAATGGCTTCTGCCCCTGATTCCATACAGGATTCCTGAGAAAATGCAAACATATAATACCACATATGCGTGTGTAAGATGAATGGGAATGTGACCAAAAAAAAGCTAATCTTATCCATGTACAAAGAGTTAAGATACCAAGTCATACCCACATAACTGGAAAACTGGGCTTAATAAAAAAAATTTCTTAAATATATATATATATATATATATATATATATATATATATATATATATATATATATATATATAGCATATATGTAAAAAAAAATTCTCAAGTATTAATTAACTAGACAACATGCAATTAATTATCTTTGACTTTGTAGCCATGCTTGACTTAGTGATTTTTTTTTTGCTAAGGTAATTGGGGTTAAGTGACTTGCCCAGGGTCACATAACTAGGACGTGTTAAGTGTCTGAGGCCATCTTAGTGATATTTTTAAAACTAAATCATTTATTTGTACAACTGAGTTGTTTTATTAAGGATTCTTCTCACAGCGAAATATTATTTGTTAAACTTGGCAAAATAACAAAGGATACTTTTTAAATTTTCACTTGATCTTTAAGAACTATCTCTATGGGGGCCCTCTAAAACTTCTTTTTTGAACTTTTTAGAGTGCTAGTGAATATAATTAAATGAAAAGTTTTGGTAGGAACAGCCCCTAGAATAATCTGTTCATTTGCTAATTGATTAATCAGCCATGATCTTGAGGTCATATCCTGCTATTGTAGCTAAATAAGTAGAAGTATGCATAATGTCTTAAAAGAAGTAATTTTGGATTATAGCTCGTTTAAAGGAATTATGTTGATGTTGTGACCAGGTGGATGATTCTATCACTCTTCATGTGACTCTATCTAGAATATGGGATGAAGGAAATATGCATGGAAATGAATATTGGATCTTTCAGTTGTGTGAAGAACTTTTTGCATATTTGAGTGTGCCTTTATGAATAAAAATTGAGAATGCATTTTGTTTATCCTTTACTTTTTTCATCACCTATTGGAAGTCATCTATGACAGGAAACCAAGTACCAGGCACTTAGGTGGCACAAAGACTTGAGCTCAGTGTGAGCCTGCAGAGCAGACCCTCATACCTCAAACAGAAAAGACCCTGGAAATTCAGAAAAACATCCCAAGCTCTCAGAGGAAAGCTAACACTCGATTTCCTCCTCCACTGTAAATTAATCCAAAGCAAAATTAAATAACTGGTAGAAAGGCAGAATCATAGCTGGGTCTAAAGTGATAGAGATATTCTGGGCAAAGAGCGGCACATAGTAACAATTGGAAATCCAGATGTTTGCATCCCTCCCACCAGTCTTGCCTAAGGAAATCTGACTGTGCTGCCAGGGAATAAGAAGCAGTACATAGCAAAACTGGCCTGGTGAAAGTGTACATGCTTGCTTTGGGAAATATCCTCATTTATTATTAGCTATCTTTTTTTTTTCAGTGTCTCAGATTCACCCTTTCCTCTCCAATGTCACTTCCATCGGGCTAGCCCAAGCTCTCATCATTCAAAAACTAAATTAGAATATCAGTCTTCTCTCTGATCCAGTCTCTCGATTCTATTTAACCTTTATTAAGCACCAATGGTATGCAAAACATTGTGTAGGAACTTGGGGAGAAATGAAAGTTAGATAAAACAGAAGACTTTCTTTTGGGGGCATCCCCAATCCAAAAGAGGGATTTAACATAAATACAACTTTCTTCTTTCCTTTAAGTATCTAATTTCACCTGTGCATAATATAAGGAGCTATTTCATTGCCCAAATATTTCCAGTAAACTGTTTGGTGTCAACCACAAAGAAGCCAAGATTAACTAGAGATATAAATGTAAGTTTAGTCAGAGAACTCTATTTTATATTTATTAATATTTACAATATTAATCAATATAATATTTATTAAGCTATTTATTAGCTGAGTGAGCCAGAATTACTTATTCTCTTTGTCTGTCTCAGATTGCTTGACTCTAAAATAGATGTAATAACAATACTTCCCGGAGTTGTAAAAATCAAATGAGATATATTACATTCCCACTATGAGCCAAGATTGGAACATAGTAGGCACTTAATAAATGCTTATTCTTTTCCTTCCCTCAGAGCAATTGTGACTGAACTCAAAACTTTTCATCTGAAACAAATTTCCCAGGTATAAACAGAGATCCTTGGCCAGTGCAAATAGGACTACAATAGAGCATGATATATCCATGCCCATCTATACATACCAATAACTGTTCCTGTTGATTGGAATACCTGTCTATACATTTTTGTCATGTTTAATTTTCAGATTTCCAATAATGCCTTGTACAATACTTTGCACACAGAGAAAGTTTAATGAATTCTGTTAACTGGGACAAGATAAACATAATATTTAGTATGGGTGAGAGTCATATGTAAGTAATGTCACACTAGTTGAATGTGAAATGATAAATTATAAAATTATATTTTATTTGGATGAACAGTACAGAGTTGTCTCATACAAGTCTCAGTGAGAGATCCTTAAATGGAAATAAACATGAAAGTAAAAAGAGAAGGAAGAATAAATTTTGCTATTCCCATAGCAATAACAACAGATCTAATTTGAAGAGTTATTTCTTTTTTCCATCAAAATAAAAACTGGAACTTGAAGAATAAATGTGATGGCTGTATCTTCATCCAGGAAGATTAATTTCATAATGCAAATGATCTACTTCTGAAAAGAAAGGCAATTTCATCTTGCTCTAGTAAAGTGTGGAAAGAAGTGTTTTGTCATTTACTTTATAACAAAGCAGAAGAGTACTATTCTAATCTCTTATGACTTAATATTTCTCCCCTTTTGGGGGGAACTACATTTTAATGAAATTCTACTGAAACACTCAAACTACATTTAGTTTAATGATAAGGGAAAAGATTAAGAAATTTCTGTCTTGATGAAATATTTTCTCTATGGTTTCAAAAATGGATGGTTATTTTCAGCATTGAGTTGATTGCATTGTTCTGTGATTTGCAAACATCCAACATTGCCAAAAGAGTGTTGGTGTTAAAATAATGGCTCCTCATATCAAGAACCAGCTTGGGATCATTAAAAATGTTGCCCAATCCCCAAAATGAGTTCAGGCTTTCTTTCTCCCACTTACTCTATTGTCAAATCTTCCTGGTTTTACTTTTATATTTCTGGTGTACTTCCCTTTCCCTATCCACACAACCATCACTCTGATATTATCAAATCTTTTCATTTTTTACTCTCATTGTATAGCTTCCCCTATTTTCTTTTGCACAGCTATCACTCTAGTGGTAGCCTTCATCACTTTTCACCTGGACTATTATCATAGTTTTGCAATTAATCTACCCACTTTTAGTCTCTCCCCATTGCAATCCATTCTCCTCTCAGCTGATTATCTCTCCACTATAGAAATACCAATTTCTTCCAGTCACATTCAAGATAAAATATAATATCTTGGGTTTGGTGCCATTCTCAAATTGGCCCCTTCTTGCCTTTCTAGGCTTTGTACAATTTACTGTAAGTCCCTCCTTCCCAAGACATATGCTCCAGCTACACTGCTCTCCTGGCTGCTCCTCAAACACAATATTCCACCTGTCAACTCCATACATTACCATTGATAGTTCTCTATACCTAGAAAGCTCTTCCTCCTCACCTCTGACTTGTACTTTCCTGGCTTTCTTTAAGACTGGAATCCCTATTTTAATTTCAATGTTTTTATTTTGATTAAGTTTTGTTATAAATGCCATTTTTAAACTCACTTTTAACTTTAAAGTATTTTTACATAGTTTAACTCGATAAATAATGAATTAAAGTGACAGGAGAGTAGGTCTAAAAAACTTGATAAGATTTTCTAAATCAAATCAAGGTGTTCCATGATACTCAGTATCTCTGATACAAAAGCAGATATTTGGTAGGATGGAGAAAAATATTTTGAAAATATGGTTCAGGCGTAAGAAACAAATGAGATCAAATGATTACGAACTTCACATAAACTCTACAGCTACATAGGTTCTTCTGATCATAGATTAAGAGCTAGAAGAGACCTTGAAAAAATCAAGTTCATCCACTTCATTTTATGAAAAAGAAAATTGAATTTCAGAGAGGTTAACTGCCTTGTCTATGGTCAAACACCTAGTAAATATCTCTTTATATACTGTACCATCTAGCTGTCATACATTAAGAACAGTGTTTGGTTTTGTACGTGGCAGGTACTAAATCGTCATCACAAAAAAATGAAATTGATAATATTTTAGCAGACAGAAAATGATTCCTTTCTGATGTGGGAATTAATCCTGAATCAACTATGTATAATCATACCACCAATTCATTTGAGCAAAGATCAAAATTGATGCAAAGTCTAGAAAAAGAATAAAAATAAAAGAGATATATGGCATAGAGGCAAAACATATCCAACCTGACCTATTTAAACAAGTTGTTGGTGCAAGAAAAAACGGGACATGGTTGGAGGAACAGATATTTACACCAGTAATAAGTATTTCACAAAGAATGAATCAACATGAATCAAAAGTCATAAGGAAAACAAAAGAAATTAAAACTTCATCCACCAAATAATCTCCTTGTCAAAATGAGAGATGTGGCAGCTGAGGGAAGCAGGTTTATAGAATTTGTTGAGTCTTGTGATACAAAAAAAAATTGGTGGAAAATTATGGGCAGCATCAGCTCAAAAAGCAGTGAGAAATACTGAAGAGAAAAATATTTTTTAAAAAGCTTAACAACTTTCTAACTAGGCAACGTCTCACTAATGAAGTCATATCAAGACTGGTTAAGGATGGAAATGAAAGGCCAACAAACAGGGAAAAATAAATATAACCTATAAAGATTTTTATTTAATAATCTTCTTTTTATGGCTATAGACAAAGGAGCCACCATATTTGAACTTTTAACATTGCAGTTTTGGATGAGTTGATCAGGAAGTAGAAATGGTATTTGCAAAAATATGGATGTGGAAAGTACCTGGACTACATCAAATAACTGGAAGTTATTTTGAAAGTGACACAGTTTTGGGGGGATTGAAGGATTGTTTTTCTTTGTCTGAAAGAAAGATGAATCTCAAAGGCAGGAGGAAAATGACAGACATTATTAAGATGGCTGGGAAACTATTAATAATTTCCTATCCACACGCTTACTTTTCTTTCTCTATGTTTTTATGGTTATAATCAAACTACACTTTAAGGACCTCCTTAAGAGAACAGACAGGTTTTTGCAAGTCATATCACTCAGTAGATCCCATCTTCAAAATCACGCAGTTGACTGAAAGATATAAACAATTAAAGATCCCAGTGTGCTTATTGATTGCTGAATATAAAAAAGCATTTGATTCAGTAGAGTAAAATATAGCTTTAAAGAATTTCCTCCAACAAAATACTCCCATGTTTGACTCAAAATCATTGATGATTCCTTGAAGAATGTAAAAGGTAATTTCTTGAAAAATGTAAGAGATAATTTTGTGCAACAACTCTCTGATTACTTAATTCCAGGCAAGGAAAAAATGAGATATATTCACACTAAGGTGTTTGCTATTGTCAGAGAAGAAACTTCAGCACAGATTCAAAACTGAATGTTTTCACTAAATGTTAAGGATGTTCAAATCTGGCTTATTTTGTGCTGACTAGACATCATAGTGTAAACAATATTCAAAATCAATCAAAAGAGTTGGGCCTGATAATGCACAGAGGAAAAATAAAGGAGATAAATAATCCCTATTGTTCAGGTTATGATATGCCGTTAGAAGAGCAATCTAGGGAAATTATTTGCCCGTACATGTATTTGGGTCAGATTTTGTGAAAATACAATGAACTGAGTCTAAAACTTAACAAGACATTGAGAATGGGTTGTGTTGCCTTGGGGAAATTATTTAGCTCTTTTGATGATCCAAAACTACTTCCCTGAAATGAGTTCCATTTTTAAACTAGTATTTTACTGGTGATGTTATATGAATATGAATCAAACAATATAAATCTGTAAAGAATAAAATAGAGAGCCATTCAAAGAGCAATAAAGAGGTTGTATCCAAGCAGGTCACAATACATTATAAGTAAGAAATCATAGAGAAAGAGAAGCATATGACCAAAAAAAAAAAAAAAGTGGGCCAATTATGTAAAGATTGAGTGATAATATGTGTACTCCACTGGTCTCCATACAATGTAAAGAGAACTGCAGGTGGGCTCTGACCATGTTAGAAGAAGCACAAAATATTTAGGCATGAATAGTTTGTGATTTGTATCCAGATCCTTGGAGAAAGCATCCACATTCATGGGGCCACAGAGTCTCATTCAGGCTTTGGAATATTGCTTAGACTCTAAAACATACATTTATCTCTATATCTGGATAAGTCCCAGCTTCCAATTCATAGACAAGCTGACCATTTACAACTGGTTCAGTTTCTACATATAAGCTAATTTATATAGACAGAAAAATTATTTTATTCCATCTTAAGGCACACCTTGATAGTTATGCAAATATTACTTATTCATAACATACAAATAAGATCAAAATAGTTCTTAATCATATTAGATTAGCTAAATCACTGATCTAACAAAATGGGCCATTTCTATGCAACTCGGGAAATAATTAAATGATACCCCAGTATTTGGAAAGTTATAGATCTATTATCTATAAATTTAATTGCCTATTTTGTATGTATTTATATTAATTTTGTATTTATGCTTGATATTCATGTATGTATACATACATGTATGTTTTACCTGTATAGATAGGCAATTTTCTCCCCCAATAGCATGAAAAGCCTTATGAGTAAAGATTGTTTTATTCTTTGTACTTAGCAATGCCTGGCACAAAAAAGCATAATAAATATTGGATTGAATTTAACTTTTCTTAAGCTATAATTGAATTATTTCACTGTTGAATATATTAATATATATCATATTACTCCTCTGCCTCAAATCAGGTAATGGCTTATCTTCTTCCATCTGAATGAATTCTAGCTTCTTTAATTTCATATCTAAGGCCCTTCACAATCTGCCAACACCCTACCTTTTCATCTTTATCTTACATTCTTCCCATCCATACAGTCTTTACTCCAGCCAACTTGGACTACTTTCTAGCCTCCATATATGATTTATTGTATTTGTTCATGAACCAGAAATGCCCTTTCCCAACTTCTGCCTCAGCTTATTGTAATTCTACCCATCCTTCAAAGATTATCTCAAATGTCACCTCATTCACAAAGTTTTATTCAATTCTTTCTTTCACTGGACTTTACCTAATATTTTAATCTCTTATGCATCTCTCATTCTTTTTTGTATTATAGTTATTTCTTAGGCATATCATATTCCCTTTTGTGTTATAAGTACCTTTAGAGCAGCTACTATATCTTTTAATTATTCTTTTTATCTTCTCCAGTGACTGTCTTAGTGTCCTATACCTAGTAGAGACTTAATATACATTTATTAAATTGAATCAAATAATGATTGCTATTAGCTTTCTGTACCATCAGTTTAAGCTACTCTAGGAAAGTAAGTTAAGATCTATTCAAAAGGGGACTATTTAGAAAGTTCCTTCTTCAGTAAACTAAACATTAGAGTAGTATCTTCAAAAAAATTAACTTCAAAATGCCTAATTCTGTTATCTATCTGTATATTTAGACAGATGAAGTGTTTGTGCATAAGCACAAAATAAGTAAAGTTATTTCATAGCTTTCATCTATTGCCTATTTTTCCCTTTCTGTCTCTCAAGCAGGAAAAAAATATCCTTTCTGCTGTCTTTTTTGCTGTCTGGTATTCAGCAAGTGAAAATTTTTCTATCCAAGGTATACCAATTAAAAAAAAAAATCACCAGCCATCCAAATCTTCTGTCAATATAGATCAGGTTTTTTGTTTAATTAAACCGGCATATCTGCCATCCATTCTAATTAATCCATTCTATCTTAATTGCTTTTTCATTTTCGATGATATGAAAAATTAGTCATTGTGTTTTAATACGAATAGAGGAAATCTGAATCATTTTGTGGCATGTTATAGCACAGCATGTCAGACAGAAGTATAAGCTTTCTATTATATTTTTAATGCAGTAAAATATCCCGACTATATATATACATATGTATGTATATATGTAGTCATTTTTATGTATCTCTAATCCTCTCTCCCTCATATTTGTTTATATATTTATCTCACAGTAAAATGAAAACTCTTTAGAGATAGGCACTGTTTTTCATTTTCATTTTAGCAATCTCTTTTACCTTTTTTAATTAAATTGTTTCCAATCAATAAAACCCTGTCCTCTCTCTACTTGCCCATCCCCAATGAAGAAAGAAAGAAAGAAAAACAAAAGCCTCTTCACATTGATCATATCCAAAAAAAATACATTTCATTCTGCATTCCATCACCTTTTTATCAGGAGACAGGTACCGTGTTTCATCATGAGAATTCTGCAATCATGGTAGGTCAAGACACGAATCAGAGTGTTTAAGTCTTTCAAAGTTTTGTCTTTACAAAGTTTGGGGTTTGAAAACTATAGTCCACGGTTTGTTGGTTTTTATCCTGTTTTATTTTAAAATGTGAAAATATATTCTTCGCTCATTGCCATATTGAAACAGGCAGTGAGTAAGATTTAACCTGCAGGCCATAGTTTGCCACACTTAGTGTAAATTGTTCTTCTGGTTCTGCTCATTTCACTCCTTGGTTCCCACATGTCTTCCCAGGTTACTCTGAAACTATCTTCTTCATGATTTCTTATAAAACAAAACCATTCTTGTATATACCAAAACTTGTTCAGCCATACTTTAATTGATGAGTGAGTACCTTATCAGGTTTCAATTCTTTGTCATCACCGTAAAAGCTCTGATAATTATTTTTGTACATAGAGTTGATTTCTTCTCTCCTCTGACCAGTTCAAATAAGAGTGAGATTTGTCATCTACTCATCCACATTTTCTCCCATCTTTCTATAGACTTCTTTTTGAGCATCTCAGTTATTTAAGATAGTTTTCCTTAACCTTTCTCTCCTTTGCCTCACCTAATGTATTGCTATTCCCCTTCTTTTACATTAAAAAATTATCAGGATCATACCAGAACCACTTCCAAAAATTCTGTCTAATGATGCTGATTCTAGAACCTCCAAAGATGATACAGTTCAGAGGATACAAATGTATCCTCCCATATTATAATGTAAACATTTTATCTCCTTTTAGCCCTTTATCAATGTTTTCTCAAATTTATCTTTTTACAATTTATTTCACTCCTATTTTTCACTTCAAAACTTCACAGCTCTGGTCTTTTCATCAAGAATACTCTATTTCATTAAAAAAAAACACAAAAAGGATCAGATTAATTAGTTGACCAATTTTTATTATAAATTTATTTTGAAATGAAAAATTTCACTTATCTCTATTTTATTTGCTTCACAGGTAAAAAAAAACACACATATATTGCATCAGTTCACACAATTTAATCCTTTGAAGTTTTCTTAAATTCCTGTCAATTATCTATTTGATTTATTTCAAGTCAGATTTTTTGTTTTGTTTTTGTTTTTTGCTATGAGATACCTTACATTTTACCCTAACTTTTTTCAATCTTTTGACTTTGTCTTAATTTCCCTTGTTATAAATGGAGTTATTAACTCTTTATGGTTTTTTTTCCTAATTGTCAAGGAGTTTGTTGCTTGGGTAATATTTTGTACCTCTTGTGCTAAGCTGTTAATTCCCTTTCCAATTCTTTCTTCTATAGTCATTCCTTAACAGTTTTTCTTCTGTTACTCTAATTTAATTCATTAAAAAATACTTTTAAGCTGTTGTTTTAGGTCTTCTGAGAATTCTAGTTGGATTTGTGCCTAATCTATATTTTCCTCTGAGGTTATACTTATAAATGTTTTAGAGTTATTCTTTTCTGGTTTTATATTTTAAGGACTCATGTCACCATAATAATAGGAATTCTTTATTTTTACATTACATCTTTATTTATACATTATCAATAATGAGATTCTTTATCTATTTATACATTCCAGCTTATTTCCCAGTTTCAGATTTTAGTTAGGGCCAGGTTTTCTATATTTTCCAAATAAATGACTGGGTTTGTTTTGGAGTTTGGGGTATTATATTATCCCAGGACTTAAGGGATAATTCAAGCTGGATCACTATAAGTTTTCAGTACTCCCATATTGGTCTGACTCAGGGAAAATTCTGATATCTTCCTCTTTGTTTTGAGCTCTAAGTTCTTGACCTAGATTTGGAATGAGCAACATGCCTGTGAGTTTGTTCCACTTGGAATTCCAGTAGAGTGCTTTTAGACTCAGCCATTGTCGACCAGCTAGAAGGCTTTGCTGGTTCAGTGACAGAACTATAGGCTTGCCCTAGGTCTGGAATTTCTGACCTAATAATTCTTCTACAAAGTGACACGGCATATATAATACCATAATTCTTATACTCAAGCTGCCTTTTTCTGCTATTTTTTTCTTCTTTAATTTTCTTATCCTGCTTTTATCTGATACGCCTTTTCTCTACTGTCTATAGTCCTGTAGTTAATACTTTCCCAGAATTTAACATTGAATTCATACCCTATTTGGTTTCTCTGTGTGTATATATAAATTTTATGCATATCATGAATATAACTTATTTTTCAAAGTATTTGCCTTTTAATAAAAACTAAAATATATTGAGAAAGGGTCAGTAGCCCATTTCAGTTAAAATTTCATGTATCTTTGATATAAAGCATTAAAAGAGCTATTTTAAATTAGTTCCTTTATACTATTTTGGTCAAAACCAAATAGAAAAAGACCACTACTCAGCACATAAGGATCTCAGTGGGTTGCATTTTGAATTAATTTTAAAATGCAATATTATCTATATTCCTTTTCATTTATTTATTTATATATTTTGCAATTACATTTTAATCTGATTCTATATATCATGGGAATATTACCACGCATGCAACCTTCAGGCCATGTGTTTGACATCTCTGCCTTAATGAATATACAGTATGCAAATACCCCTCTAGCTATTGTGAAACTGGGGAGATTTTCATTTAATAATGACATTTCTTCATTTTGCTGTTATTATGTCTTCCATAACAATGTTGAATCTCATTGACAAGAAATGTCTATGCTTTTTCCAATATTGATGATTAGAGGGTTGATATAAGACCATCTCTGATTTTATATATTTCAAGGAGGCTTCCAAAATATTTATTATGTATAGTAGTTAATTTGTTGGAAAAATCATCAAGATGGTATTTTATCCAACTGAATCAAAAATATATAACCACCAGACAAGTTCAGTGGGATATCATATTTTCTACATTATTTCAATGTAGAAACACAAATAATTATGTGATGGTAAAAATGTTATATAGGATGAGACCTAGTATGGAGTCCTAAGCTGAAGGAGTTTCTAAGAGTTCTTGTTTTCAGATAGCACTGTACTGATTACACCAAGTTCTAGAACAAAACTCCTCCTACACATTAAAACAGAAAAGATAAAGAATGCTTTTTTATTTACATTGTCATTTTTTTCTAATGGTATATAGAGGCATAGAACTTTATAGAACTTAGTTACTATAAGTAAAATATGAGTTGGATCAAGAATTAAAATGGAGGATTAAAAAAAGACTAGATTGCCTTAAAAATTCCTTTAATGAATTAAAACTTTTTTGAAACAAATCTAGAATTTTTGTTAGTAGTATTTTTTTATTGTAAGTGGTAATGGCCTATAAATCAGGGGATGCTATTCTTTTCTGGAGAATCAAAATGAGTATCTTTTTATATCTTTTGATTTATCTATTAAGGAATACCTCTTCTTGTTAGTATTTTGAATCTGTTGTTGTGTTGAAACAATGATTGTGAAAGACATTTTATTCTGTTTCTCTAATTTATTTATGACATGAACTTTTATATTGTTAACTAAAAGTCACAACTCTGTCAGACATGGTAGTAATTTGATTTAATACAAGAGAGAAACACGTGCATAGAGCAACTCTTTTTTTATATCAAAGAGCCCACAATAACCTTGGTTACTTATGGGATATAGCAAAAAGAAAATTCTTTGGGGAGGAATAGAGAAATAGAGGAATTTGGGAGTAGTGGGGGGGGGGAAGGAGGGAAGCAGCAGAGGAGGGGGAGTGAAAGAAAAACTTGAAAATGTCATATCATGAAGGGAGAACGGTCTATTTATCTGAGAAGATTCCAGATGTACAAACACTTGATCAGTATGGGCAATCTGGCCAGAGTTGGCTTATAGCTACCTCAGCTTCAAGGGCACTGAAATACTTCAGTTTCAAAAAGAAAAAAAAAAAAAAACATTGTTATGTTAGTGTAGGAGGACTTCATCTCTGAAAATAGGGCAATTCAAGAAAACAAGTTTAGGAGGTCCTTCCACAACATCAAAGTAAAGTGTACATTTGAGCTGTTTTGGTATGTGATGGGAAATGTTGTTCTATATGAATTTCTGCCAGACACTTTCTAGTTTTCCAAGCAATCTTTGTCAAATAATTTTTTTTCTTTTTAAAAATAGCTATTTTATTTTTTAAGGAATAAGTATTTTTTTATTCATCTGACCCTTGTATTTCTGTACTCTTCACTTCCTATAGTACAGCAAAGCAAATTCCCACCTTAGCCTCATCTAAAAATGAACATATCTTTTTGGATTTTAAGTTCAGTCCTTCTGTGTTATATGTGATTGAGTGACATATTTCATCTCGTTCTTTTGAATTTGTTGTTAATCATTGTATGCAAAGTTGTTTTTTTCTATAACACTTTGTGACTATATAAATTGTTGCTCTAGTTCTCACTTCACTCTACATCAGTTCATAAAGTTCTTTTAAATTTCCCCTGACATTATTCATTTAATTATTTCTTGTGACATCATAATATTCCACCAAGAAAACAATTCCCTTCTAATTGTTAAATGATAAAAATTGTCCATTTTACTTTGGGTGATCTTTCAGTTGTTTAGTTATGAATTCTTTCCCCTTTCAACGGATCTGCAAGATGATTTATTTCTTTGTTTTTCCAATTTATTCATATGGTTTTTTATATTAAAGTATCCATTATCTTGGTATATCATATGAATTGCTGATCTATATCCAATTTCTGCTAAGCTACTATCCAGTTTTCCTAGTAAGATTTTGGAGGGGGTTTTTGGTCTTTGGAGGGGGGTTTTAGTCTTGTTTTATAGCATTTGGGTATTTCATTTGTTTTGTTAAATAGCAATTCCTTACTAACTGAGTCCAGTTCAAAGAAAGAAAGAAAAATATGTGGGAAAAGAATACGAGAAACAAATCAGCTAACAGAATACACCAAATCATTAACAAATAAATAAATGCAAAATACATCAGTTCTCAGATTCCTTATCACACCTACTGAATTAACAAGCATGACCAAAAAAAATGAAAATGATAATTGTTGGAAGTACTGTGGCAGGACAGGAACATTAATAAACTGATGGTAGAACTGTGTTCTGGCCCATCCATTCTGGAAAACAATTTGAAACTATTCCAAAAAGTCGCTGACCATTTTATCCAATGGTGCCACGAATAATACTAAAACCTGGAAAGTTACAGAATAATACTTATAGCATCTTTTTTATTATATCAAATAACTAGAAACTAAGGTGGTACGCACCAATTGGAGAATGGTTGAACAAAATGTGGTATATGAATGTCATAAAATATTATTTTTCCACAAGTTTCAGAAGAGGCACAGGAAGATTTGTTTAAATAGATGTGAATAAAATGGAACAAAATGAAGTAAGCAGGGAAAAAGTAAACAATTTAAACAATAACATTATTTTTAAAATAAAAATCTTTTAAAAACTTCAGAACTCTAAGCAATGATTAAACATGATACTGAAAATATTATGATGAAGCATACTACCCATTCCGTTTAAACAAAAGAGGTGTTGAACTCAAAATGCAGGATCAGGCACACATTTGGGACACAACAATTACAGATTTCTTCCCTAACTATGTATATTAATTACAGGAACAATTTTTTTCAGTTTTATGGGAGTCAGGTTAGAGGAGAGAACTGTGTATAGGATAGCAAGAAAAAGGGAAAAAGGAATGATGCACAGTTTTAGTTAGGTAAATGTAAGTTTTGGATTTTAAAAAATGAATACAATGGAAAGGCCTTTGGTGTATATAAACAGTGAAATAAAAGCATCAGAAATCGAAGGCAAACATAGCAAAAGCTGATATCAAAGAAGTATATGACTGAAAAAGATGGAGTGTTACATGACAAAATTCCTTACTGGTATCCTTTAGATATGAACAGAAAGATACAAGAGCCCCCAATGATATTGAATAGACCCCTTATGCTTACCTTCTGAGAGGACCTAGACAAGAATTGCACAATATAGCTAGGCAGGAATAAATTGTCAAGTAGATTTACATTAATGAGATCCTAGACCTGTTCAATTAATTTGTTTCATGCTATAGCGTATCAACATAGGGATTTTATTTTTCTTTTAAATTTTCTACAAGTGAGCTTAATAACAAATGGTTTTTCTTCATTATTATTTCAATGTCATGACAATAACAAAACTATTTGCTGGAAACTTTAAAAGGGCCCCCCTCTATCTCTCTATATATAATCTATGATCCTGCACTAAAAACTCCTGAGAAATATAATTGTATGCACATACACATGAACAAATACATACACATGCAAATATATACATCAACATGTTTGTAGGTGTGCATACAAACATAATCTGCATTGCAATATACATATAGGTTTATATATGTGAACATTATATATATATATAATATATATATATATATATATGTATATGTATGTATATGTATATGTATTAGACAAACAGGATGGGTAGATAGATAGATAGATAGATAGATATAGATAGATAATGGATGGATGGTATCTTGTTTGTTCTATAAAAACAAATAGTAGAGAAATCCATAAACAAGTTTATCTTCAAATATTTATTCTCCACAGAGTTGATACATCATTAAGTATATAACTCTTGTTACCCATCCATCTACCAAAAGTAACTTTTGGCAATGCCAAATTGAAAGTCATGTTCACTGAAAAACACTTTGTGTTCTCAAGTAGACACAAATAAAAATTTGATCTATCACCAGTGCCTAAATATAACTAGTGAAAGAGTACTCAAATAATTTCTCCCTCACTTTTTGACCTGAGAGTACAATATACATTTATTCTAGACTCATGAAGCATGACATTCATCTTCTGCTTGAATATCTCCAGTGATGGCAAAATCCCCACCAGCCCATTCCAGTTAGGAATAACTCTACTTGAATTATTTATATTGAGCCAAGATTTATGTCCCAGTAACTTTTGCTCATTGGTTCTCTTTCTTCCATCTAGAGTCTTGCACATTAAGTTTAATCCCTTTTAAAATATTAGAGTCTCTCAAATTTTTGAAGACAGTAAGATCATGTTCACCCTAAATCTTTTCTGATCCAAGCAGACATCTTTTGAAAGCTAAGAATTGTTTAAGTACACTTTAGTACACTTGTAAATTAGTGCAACGAAGTCATATTTCTTTTCTTGTCTTCTTATTAATTTTCCTTCTTCCTCCCAGAAATCAAGATGTATGTTAGAGAAATAAAGTTAATTAAAATATAATTAATTATTATTAAAAGTTTGTTGTTTTTTCCTACTACAGATACTGGAGCAGAACGACAAGCTCTAAGAGAAAATGTGTATCCTAAACTGAGGGAATTCTGCAGAGAAAACTATGGATTAGAATTTCAGGTAAAGTTGCTATTATCCCTATCTTCAATCATTCTTTTATAAACTCTGGGTTTATTTTACACACACACACACACACATACATATATATAGAGAGAGAGATACAACATATGCATAATGTTTATATTCTGATAACAGAGTGATAAGGCAGCACAAAACATTTCTTTCCTTAAAGTAACAGAAGTTAAAAACAAATAACATCACTGTTGGTGGAATTGTGAACTGATCCAACCATTTTAGAGAGCAACTTGGATATAAAAATCCATATATCCTTTAACCTAGCAATATCATCTGTATCCCAAAGTGATCAAAACACGAAGAGAAAAGGACTTTCTTATACAAAAATAGTTATAGCAGCTTTTTAATGATTTAAAAAAAAGAATTGGAAATTGAGAGAATGTCCATCAATTTGGGAAATGACTGAACAAGCTGTGGTATATGAGTATAATGGGATATTACTATGCTATAAGAAATAATGAGCAGGATGATTTCAGAAAAGACTTATATGAACTGATGCTAAGTGAAGTGAAGAGAACCAGGAGAACATTGTACATAGTAACAGCAGCATTGTGCAGTGATTGACTTTTCTTAGTAATTAGCTCTTCTCAGCAATACAATAATCCAATACAATTCCAAAGGACTCATGATGAAAGATGCTATCCACCTTTAGAGAAATAATAGATGAAGTCCAAAATAAATATTGAAGCAAGTATTTTTCACTCCCTTCATTTTTCCCTTTGGGTCTGTGTCTTCTTTCTCAACATGACAAATGTGGTAATATGTTTTGCATGGATGAATTGCTTACTGTCTCAGGGAAGAAAGAGGTGAAGGAGGAAGAGAGAAAATTTGGAACTCAAATTTTTTAAAATAAAAGTTTAAAGATTATCTTTATATGTAACTGAATCAATTTACATGTAAATGAAGCAAATGAAGCAAAAATCACATGATTATCTTAATAGATGCAGGAAAAATTTTCGACAAAATGCAATATTGATTCCTATGAAAAACACTAGAAAGCAAAGAAATAAATTAAACTTTTATTAAAATGATTAGTAGTATCTATCTAAAATCAAAAGCAATTATTATTTATAATGGGGATAAACTAAAAGCCATCCAAGTAAGGTCAGGGGTGAAACAAGCTGTTTATTATCACTGCTATTATTCAGTATTTACTAAAAGTACTAACTATACCAATAAGAGAAGAAAAAGAAATTGAAGGAATTAGAATAGGTAATAAAGAAACAAAACTATCACTTTTGTGATAATGTATTTGTAGAAATCTAGGAAATCAACTAAAAAACTAATTGAAACAATTAACATTTTGATCCAAGTTGCAGGATATAAAATAAACCTATGTGAATTATTGACATTTTATATTTTACAAACAAAACCCAGCAGGAAGTGATAGGATGAGAAACATCATTTAAAAAACTACAGACAATAAAAAATACTCAGTCATTTACCTGCCAAGATAAATCCAAGAACTATATACACACAGTTACAAAATGCTTTTCACCCAAATAAAAACAAATGTAAACAACTGGGAAAATATTAATTGTTTATGGGTAGGCTGAGCTAATATAATAAAAAATAATAATTCTACCTAAGTTAATTGAGTTATTCAATGCCATACCTATCAAACTATTGAGTAATTATTTTGTATTCATCTGGAAGAATAAAACATCAAAAATATCAAAGGAATTGATAAAAAAAGAGAGAGAGAGAGAGAATGAAGGAAACTTACCAGTACTAGATTTTAAATTATATTACACAGCAATAAATATGAAAACATTCTGAAAGAGTGGTGGATCAGTAGAATAGATTAGATAAATAATACACAGGATATGACCATAGTAATCCAGTTTTTGATAATTCTAAGCTTTGGGAAGAAGAATTCACTATTTAGCATTTCCCATATTCACCATATTCCACTCCTACTTTCATTCTTTTTAAGGAATATTCTTTTTTTTTTCATTCAGATTCCTAATATATGAATTTATCCAGAACCACAAGGTTCTGGGATAGACTGTATTGAAGGGATTTCTTTAGACAGATATGAGATCTAGTGTGTCCTACTTCATATCTCAAAAGGAGATTGTAATTCCATTGCTATGGTTAGGAACCCCCTCTTAGAGGCGGTTTCCAAGGTGGATATCAGCAAGAGAAATCTATCCACTACACATCACATATAAGCAAAGCAGGAATAAGAGTTCAGAATAAAAGCCATTTTCCTTGGTCACTACAATGGAGAATGTAAGCATTAACTAACTCTTGGCAAGTTTAGCTTCCTCTAAACACTTGGTATACACAAAGCAATCATGGAAAATGAGCAAAATTACTTATATAAGCAATCTATGAAATAGAAGATATACAGGTTAGAATAAATAATAAAATAAACAAGAGTAAATAGGCTCTTAGACTTGAGAGTAAAATAAAAGCTCAATTCAACCAAGTAGAGAACAATCTTATTGTTCACAGTCTCTGGGGCTAGAAGCACTGGGGAAAAAAGGATATGAAAGGGACTTGGGGAAGCCTACTAGCCATTCGGAAGCCCACTTCTTTTCTCTTTCCCATCTCTTTCCAAAACTAGTTATCTCTTGGAAGTCCTTCTATACTAGAATTGCAAAAGTGGACTTTGGGTCGATCAGGATTCATATCTCCCTCCTTGTACCTAGCTCATTGTCCCACGGCAATCTTTTAGTGAACCTTCCCAAATCCCATCTCAGCCCCTCATCGACAGAGGGTGTGCTCTAAAATATCTAAGAAGTTTTAGTTGTATAAGAAAAGACTAAAATCAGGATCTGCCAAAAATGATTTGTGAATACCAGTGATAAAACTCATGTATATATTAGCATGTGTATATTCCATTCATTTTAAAGGCCCTTCGATAGAAAAATATTTGCTTGTAAACATTAGGTTGTTTGAAAGCTCACAAAGTATTATCTTCAATGTAAAAAATAAATAACTCTTGCAAGAGACAGAATTGTAAGGTCAGAATTTTTCTACCTGATTTATAGAGTAAATCTCAGTTTTTCAGTGCTTCCTCAGATTCATACTTATTTTGTCAAAAATTGTGTGTGTATATATAGATATAGATATAAATATAGATACATATTATGGGGGAAGAACAAGTTCTTCTGTTTGCAGAAGAAAATTTCATCCTTTTTTGTTGACACTCAAGTAAAACACTTACCTTAGAGATCCCTCATGACAATTTATAATGTGACAGATAAAATAATAGTACAAAATAGCAAAATTAGTATGTAAAATGTCACGCAATACTAGATCATCAAGACAACTGTTGAATGATTAGTTGTGAATCACTACAAATCATAAACCTGAATTAAATTCATTATATGTTCAATATTATGAACTTCAAGGAAAAATATGGCTTTACAGATAACAAGGCCTCAATTGTGGAAAACATCAGACCTGCAGATTTTTCAAAGCATTGTATTCTCCCATGGGACTCAATTACCATATGTGGAAAAATGCATCTGAGTATATTAATCACATCTCTGATTTAGTGTTCTCTTGCAATATGTTAGTTGGATTTGTCCTTGAACCACAGGAAAGCTTCTACACACTTTATTGGGAATATTGATTAGTATTAGCAAGAAGCAAAATTAGAATGTCTAAGCTTAAATTATGACACTAGATATTTTAATTTGATTCTTAGACATGTTATATATCTGTTTTGTGTACTATATAGTAAAATTTCTGTCAGATATGCCCTTAAGCCAAAAAACTAGTGTAAATGTAGATGTTTCTTAAAATGATTACACAAATTAAAATTAATACTAGAGTCTTTAGCACATAAATTGCACAGAGAATGAACTATCTAGAAGGAAACTTAAATGCTTAAAGAACATATACGAAGCTTTCAGAAAAAGAAATTCATTTCAATGTTTTTTTTTTCATTTCTCATGCATTTGAGCCCCTACTTAAGCTGGGCCTTTTAAAAGAATATACAAAAGTATAAGATTTTTACTACCCTCAAATAGTTTACAGTCTGTTTATGGAACAAGACTCAAATATAAGAGGGCAGGAATTGTCTTATTATGTTTGTATTTCCCCTAGGAACTTAACAGTGTTTTTGCCTTCGTTAAGCTAAATAAATTTTTGATTGAAAGAGTGAATTGAATGAATTGATTAATGTAAACTATTAGAAACCAATACATAACAAGATATTATCAAGTATATAATCTTACACTACAATCCTGTTCAAATGTTTCATCATGGTTCAGAGGCGACTTTGAGTTCTTAAAGGTTATGGCAGCAAAAAACAAACTCTAGTAGGAACTAACACACAAGGAAGGCTTTATTTATAGGATTAGTAAAGGTTTTTATGGGTATTATATAAGGATAAATCCTAAGTTTAAATCAAAATCAGGTTGGCCACATGCTGACAAATTTTATGGCCACCCCAGCTCTTAAAGACCATCTGTTAAATATGTCAGCAAGAGTTTGGATTTGTATTGGCTGTGACAGACAAAAATCACAGAGCCCTGAAGTATTAGTGCATAATCAGATGCCAAAATATTGAATTAAAAAGTATTGGGGAAAGTAAGAGATAAGAAAGATGGGGCAGCTAGGTGGTGTAGTGGATAGAGCACCAGCCCTGAAGACAGGAGGACCCAAGTTCAAATCCGGCCTCAGACACTTAAGCTTCCTAGCTGTGTGACCCTGAACAAGTCACTTAACCCCAATTGCCTCAGCAAAAAAAGAGACAAGAAAAATGAGTCTAGGTAAGGTGAAAGTCATTTGTGAATATATGTGCTATAGTAAAGTCTATTGCATAGAACCATGTGGTCTATTGAAGACATGGAATAGCATGTCCATAGAGGTTCTTAAAACAAGTGGTGACTGTAATTTAGTTTAAAATAAAAGGATTCAATGGATAAAGAACACTGGGTTATGAATGAATGATTTTTTAAATTATATACATGGGCTAAGTACGATTTTTTAAAAAACTGTCTAGCAAGAATAACCTGTATTATCAGAGCATCAATAGTCATTGCCAAATACAGTTATAACTGTTATCACAAGGGAATGAATTTTAACAAATGTTTCATGAGGTATTAAAGGATCTATGAATATCTTCACCCCTTCAATTACCCTGTACTGCTGGAGGCAACTAATATAATGATTGGGATTTGGACTTTTAATTATCTACCAAAGTACTTTAACTCCAAATCTACAGAAATAATTAGTTCTTTTTTTCTCTTGATAATTTTTGTATATTTTGAGAATAATTGTGATTGTTATTTTTTTGGGCCTAGACTTGTTATTTCATTAGTCAAGAAAGCTCACTGTATATATACTAACTCCATCAAAACAAAATGGCAATTTATATATAACTCAGTCATAGAGAATTACCTAGGGCATTTAGCAGTTAAATAACTTAGCATGTTCATAGAGCCAGTATTTATCAGAAGCTGGACTTGGCAGCTAGTCTCCCTGACTTCAAGATTGGCCCTCTACATATTATCCTCTCGATGATGATGATGATGATGACAACCCTATATTTGTAGAGAAAAATAGTTATCATGATAGTAAAATACTATAAACACTACCCAGTTGGTTTTGACCTGCAAGAAGATTAATGGAAATGACTTGATCATTGATAGCAGTCAAAATGTCAGTGGTGTTCATATTAAAGTCAATTCTCTCTATGGTCTCTGTCCCACCTGCTTTTCCATTAATTCTACTTATCCTATAAAATATAACTATCATTGGTGGAATTTAACAATGGAAGAAAGGGAAGGAGGAGGAAGGAAGGTAAGAAAGTAGGAGCAAGAAGGAGAGAAGGACAAGTAAGGGAAGAACAAAGAAGTCAAAGGGAAAATAAGCATAGTAAGACTTCAGTTGCATTTAGAAAGGAAAAGAGAGCGAATTTATTTATTGTTTTTCACTTGTTGGGAAAGAGGGAATAGGTTTGAATTTACTTTGTTAAATAATGAGAATTTTACATAAAATCTTATTTTTATTGTATATTTTATTTAAATATTTTTAATGTTTTTTAAGTTTAGTATTTTAAAAAATAGGGCATTTGCCCTCCCCCCAGAAAAGATATACATGATGAGAGGGTTCTGTCTCTTTATGAAGTTCCTTGTTTTGGCAAGCCGTGTCTCATGTTATTTTTTCTCTTTTGAAACTTTTCCATGTTCCTATTTCTCTATAATAGCATAATTCATCTTCCACAAATAATGATATAGTATAACATCTTTGTAACAAATATGGGATTTATTCATTCATTCTATTGGGTAAGTGTTAAATTCTGAGGTGAGGACATCTAGCTATTTTCCTCTCAAGTGTTATTTAAGTGGAAGGTGTCAAGGATACTTACATGCTACTAGAACACCACTAATGTACTGGAAAAGTATGTGTCAGATGTGTCGATTCATTCTTCTCAGATCTAGTTCAGCCTCTACATCATTCAAATATGGCCAAGAGAATTTGCCTTGCATAAGGTCAAGTAGTTTTTATTTGTTGGTCTCTTTGTCATTCAATTCAACAAACATTTACTAACCACTAGACAAATGCTATTAGGTATTGGACAAATAAAACAAAAGGATCTCAGTTCCAGCCCTCAAGGAGTTATATTCTTTTTGGGAGAGGGACAAATAAATTGTATAAAGCTAATTCAAAACAATATACCATGAGGTAGGAGAGAGTATTTTCAACAAGTGTTATCAAGAAATGTTTCACATAGAAAGTTTTACCTAAATTGAAGCTTTAAAAATGATCTTTGAGATGCTCTGAGGTAGAGATGAGGAGAGAACCCATTCCAAACATAAAGGTCAAACCATGAAAAATCACAGAAGCAAAGGATGGAAAGTCAATGTGAAGAAGCTATAATATGTGAATTTTGCTAGAACATGGGGACAGGAAAGTAACATGAAATAATTCTAAAAAGATAAAAGAGAACCAGGTTGTTATGGACTTTAAATGCTGTTATGCCATCAAAGTCAATCTAATTCAACAAACATTGATTAACCACTTTCCAAGTACAGATTTTATTGGCAGTTCATGCTTCTTCATACCTTCCAACTTTAATGAGATTCTTGCCTTATTTCGTCTGTTCTTCTACCTTTACATTTATTCATTCAGAAAACTCACATTTCTTGGGCTGCCTGTATGTGACTGGTTTCCAAATTCAAATTAGGATTTCAAGTTTTTTCTGTCCCCTTCATATGAAACTTTCTTTTGTTATCCCATTCCTGTGGTTTCATTAGTGTATGCAACTTCCTCCGCCAGGGGAGATGGGAAACTCTTCTGCAACTTGAAGTTTTAGAGAAGTTTCTAGGGATATCAAGAGAGACTCAGTGACTTGGATCATATGATCAGTTTGTGTCTGAGGTGAGACTTGAACCCAAGTCTTCCAAGATTCTGAAACTGGCTCTCTGCTTGATTATATTGTCTCTCTAGAAATTTGAAACATATCCAAAATGGAACCTAACATTTTCTCTCACATGCAATGTGAGTGAAAAGTCAAAGACAACACCAATGTTCTAAATCTGAGTTCCCTGGGGGAACGATGGTATCATTGATGGTAATAGGAAAATTAAGAAGGGACAATTTAGGGCAAAGATAAATTCTGTTTTGGATATTTTTAGTTTGAGATGCTGTTGAGATATCCTATTCGATATATCCAAAAGTCAGTTGGTGAGCCAGGACTCCAGATCAGGAGAAAGACTAATTGAACCTGTCGACTCTGATTAAAAACTGAGAAGAGGATCCAGAATAACCCTTTGGGGAATACTGACAGATAATGAGCAAAACCTGAAGAGATAGATCTCCGAGGGAGAGAAATTTTTAAAAAAAAGAATTAGAACAAATAAAAATCAAACAGGCTTAAGGAAACCACATTTCAGTAGTTGCTAAGTGAGTAGATAAAATGTGGAAAGAGCAGAGATTACATAATACTCTATTGAAAGTGAAGAGGAGAAAAAAAGGACATGTTAATGTTGAAGAGTTAGCAAGGTCAGATGAAGATGATTTATTATGTTTTATTGTTATTGTCTTGTTTTTATGGGAGGGAAGAACTGAAGATGTTTGTGAGATGATGGAAGAAAGCTAATAGCAAGAGAGGCATAGATTGCAGATTTAGTTAACCTTGATAATAATGAGAATTACATTGAATTTGAAGGGAAATAACAAAATATAATGGATATGAGCAGCTTAGAGGAGCAGGAAAAGGAACTTGAAGGACTTTATATTAGATGACCTCCATTTTCTCAGAAAAGAACAAGTTAAGGGGGGGCATCTGTTGAGAATAAAAGGTTAGAGATTGAGTTGGAAGCTTGAGACTAAAAAAGAAGTCTTGTATCAACTATGGTAAGAAACGTACTAGAAAATCAATAAAGTGAAGAAGGGTTTTTGTGTATCTCTTAGAGTCAATTGGAAGGTTAAGTGGCATAAATATTTCATGTACCAAATCAGCATGGTTTTGTGAAATTCATCCTTTGAGATTGGACTCGAATTTTGAAGATAGAAATACCATTCAGAGTAAAGTTTTGTGATTAAGATGGGATGAGCAAACTGAAGAACATAAATGTGAACTTTGATAACATAAAGTTCTGCACTCTTTCCCTCGGGTAGCACAAAAACTACAATAGCAAGGAAGAGCTGTCTGTGGTTCTGAATATGTCGAAGCAGGAGTATCCCTGGAGTTTGGCATGGAACACTAAATGTTTCTAGGATTCTGTCAATGATTCCCCTAAAAGTCAAGGCCTCCCCTACTTTCTTTTTTTTTTAATAAAACCAAGAAAGGCAGCAACTATACTAATCCAGGAACTGGCCTTGGTAGGTGCATTTAGGGAGCCCAGATATCTAAGTATCTTGGTCTGGTTGTTCCATAGGATAGGTATAACATTTCCCCAAGGCTAGTGGCTCTTAGCATTTTGCATGTAATTGAGAACTGCCTTCTCATTGAACCTAGAATTTCAAATATCTAATAGCTAAGTTTTTTTCCTACCAGCATAATGAAAAGGAAGTGACCAGTTTGGGGGTCCTGAACTCTCTTTTAAAGGAGACATTTCTTCCTGTATTATGTTTTCCAGAGAATGGGATTTTCTTATGCTACTGCTAATGTTTATATATATAATATAATATTTTCAATATTATATTATTAATATGTATATTTAATCAATTATTCTATTGAATAAAATTATGATGAATTAATATTGCTGTAATAATAACTGTATACTAATCCTTAAAAAGTCAAACCACCAAAGAAATTGTTTCAGAGTAGTTTGCTTCCAGATTGATGCTTAATTTCTGTGGTTCTGAAGCCCCTGTAACCAGAAAAACAGCAATTTCCACAGGCTGGTTCTGAAAAGTATTCAGATGGTGGCTTTCCAAAAATATTTGAGCAATGAGAGCATTTTTGGAATAAGGGTACAGATTCCCATTATAACTATTTTGTAAGACAAAAACAAATTAAATATATATTCAATGTAAAAAATCAATTATTAAAAAAAGAAAAAAAATCAGTTATTTTAGAAAGTATTTTAAGAAACACAACAATTGATGAGGATAAAAGAAGGAAGGAGAGAGAAAATTAATTGGGAAAATACAAGTTTTAATTAATGGAAATTCCTTTTAAAGAAAATGATTGTATAGGATAATTATGCACTTTAACAGAATTAATTACTTTTGTACAGATTGAATGTTTGCATCCCTGTTTTCAAATCCTAGTACATAAATTAATGTAATGGTTTAAGCTTTTTTAGACTAGTTCAGCAACATAATGACTAAAATATATCTGTTGCCCAGAAACCATAGTTCTTTTTCATACAAGTCAAGTGGTTTTAAGTAAAAAGGATACAAATCAAATTACTTTTTATGGGCTTTTATACTTAATGATGGAATAAGTATGGGCACATAAAACACAGTGTCAACAACTTAGGATTTGAATAAATGGCAAATTAGATTCTAGCTATTCCACTGGACGGCCATTAAGCTAAAAGCTAAACTTAATTTTTTAAAGTACTTAATAAATCTTGTCTTGGTAAGCAATTTAGCCTGAAAACACATTTTGTCAATTATTGATCATGCAGACATTTTACCATATATCAACTTGCATCAAATAGTTTGTACTTCATATACTTAGCCTCTATTTGAAAAGCTCAGTTCCATTTTTATACCTTATTTTTTTTTTACTTTGTATAGAGAGATCAGTGGAAAGTGAGATAAGTGTTAAGGAAAAGGGGAATACTTTAAAAGTCTGATTCAGTAGGAAAAATATGAATGCATAAACTGAGAGTTACAAAACCTTCAGAGAGGGTCAGGTTCAAGAAATGGTCCAAAAGAAAGACATATAATATCAGATATTGTGTAGGCTTGAGATTAAAACTTTTCAAATTTATTATCTTGTTACATATGCTCGAGTCATTCTACAATTTTTTGGTAAGAATACAATGATAAATATTTTTAAAGATCCTCAAGGAGATCATTATAAATAGTGGGTAATAAGATATATACAAATAACTATAATAGAAAGGCAATGTTAATGAATGCTGTTAGAGAAGTACACAGAGAAGTGGGATTTCAAAGGAGGGGACAAGCATATCTAATTAAAGAAACTACAGTGTTAGGGATAAAACACTGAAATTGAAGTATAGAGATCTGGGTTCTAAAACTTGTTCTATCAATGACTTGATGTGTGAATTAGGCCAGTTACTTCTCTTTGACTTCAGTTTTCTCATCTTCAAAATGAGGGAATTGAATTAGATGAATTTTAATTCCTTACCAGGAGTTTGGCATAATTTATAGCTGCAGTCCAATGAGGTTGCATGCGCACTGAGAGTATGGTCCATGTTTTATATTACTTTTATAGTCGTATAGGGCTCAACATAATATTTGGCACTACGCTACTAATTAACAAATATATTTATTGATATAATAAATATTGACAAATCATTGAAGAAAGAGAGAAACATCAGAGGGAAAATGAGATAATGCTAAGAAATATTTTCAAGAGGAAATTGATTTAATTTCTTCCTTCTTTTAGCAACTTAATCACTTTTCCTTTTAAAGCCCTTTTCTTCAGTACTATGCCATAAAATACTAAATGTCATCAGAGTCTAGAACTACACTATAAATTTGATATTTTTAAAGACACTAGAATCTTTTTTTTTAATCTTACTCAAAATACTCACAAGAAAGCCCACAAAAGTAACTAATCTTAAACTTCCTTTCTAAAATATGAAAGGTCCAATTCAACAAAATATTTATTGCATACCTACTGTGTATATAGAAAGTAGTCAGCTTGATAGAATAGATAGAAAACTGACTTTGGAATGAGAGAAACCTAGATCCAAGCCCTGCCTCTGATACATAATCATTATCTAGCCTTTCTATTGAGCTTTAGTGTTTTCTTATTTATTTGCTTCTTTGGTTAGTTGGTTTGTTTTTTTTTTCTATTTAGTACTTTATTTTTCCTCAGTTACATATAAAAACTAATTTTTAAAACTTAGAGCTCCATATTCTCTCTCTTCCTTCCTTTCCACCCTTCCACCTCATTTCGCAAACAATTCCTTTTGCATGTATAAACATGCAAAACATTTCCATAATAGTCCCATTGGGAAAGAAAACATAAAACAAAAGAAAAAACTCAAGATAAATAAAATAAAAAGTAGCCTGCTTCAATTTTTATTCAGACATCATCAGTTCTTCCTCTGGGTATAGAAAGCATTTTTTATCAAAAGTCCTTCAGAATTTTCTTAGATCACTGTATTGTTGAAAATAGCTGTCATTCACAGTTGATCATCTTATGATAGTGATGTTATTTTGTACATATTACATTTCATTTTGTATCAGCTCATAGAAATCTTTCCAGATTTTTCTGTTAGCATTCTGCTCTTCATTTCTTATAGCACACTCATATTCCATCACAATTACATACCACAATTTATTCAGCCATTCCCTGATTCATGGGCATCCCCTCGATTTCCAATTCTTTGTCTCCAGAAAAGAACTGCTATGAATATTTTTTGTTCATAGGTAATTTTCTTTTTTGTTTTTTATCTATTTTGAGATGCAGACCTGGTAGTGGTATTGCTAGGTCAAAGAATATATACATGGTTTTGTAGCCCTTTATGCATAATTCCAAATTGCTCTATAGAATGGTTGAGTCAATTCACAGCTTCACCAACAGTGTACTGATGTCTCATTTTCCCCACATCTCCTCCACAATTTTCATTTTCTTTTTCTGCCTTATTAGCCAATCTAATGGGTATGAGGTAGTACCTCAGAATTGTTTTAATTTGTACTTCTCCAATCCACAGTAAGTTAAAGCATTTTTTCATATGAAAAAAGTGAGCTCACTTTGATTACTTCATCCAAAAATTGTTTACATTTTCTGATCCCTTACAATTGGGGAAATGGCTCTCATTCTTATAAATTTGACTCAGTTCTCTACACATTTAAGAAATGGTGGGACCCCTTATTCTAGCAAGGATTCTATCAGAGAAACTTGCTTCAAATATTTTTCATAGTTAATATTGCTACCTGTATTTCTTTCCATCCTATTTCCCCCTTGTTTATTTCACTCTCTCTCTTTTCACCCTGTCCATCCTCAAAAGTGTTTTGCTTCTGACTACCCTTCTTGCAATCTCTCTTCCCTTCTACCCCTACCCCTCCATGTCCTATTCTCCTCCTACTTCCCTGTAGGGTAAGATAGATTTCTATACCCATTTGAATATGTTTGTTTTTCCTTTTTGTGAGAATAAGATTTACTAACTCCCTTTTAATTCCTCCCTCTCCTCTACTTTTGTAAAAGCTTTTTGTTGTCTCTATTATTATGTAAGATAATCTATCCTATTTTATGTCTCCCTTAATGTTTCTCCCAGTGCATTCCTCTCACCCTTAATTTTATTTTTTTAGACATCCTGTCATATTCAACTCATACCTATGCCCTCTGTCTAGATAGATACATAGACAGATAGCAGACAAACCTAATTATGTCTAATTATGAGAGAGTTCTTATAAGCTACAAATATCATATTTTCATTTAATCTTAACTAAGTATCTTATGGTTTTCCCTTTCCTATTTATCTTTTTGTGCTTCTCTTGAGTCTTGAACTTGAAAGTTAAATTTTCAATTCAGTTCAGGAATGTTTGAAAGTCCTCTGTTTCATAGGATTTCTATGTCTCCCCTAAAGGGTTACACTCAGTTTTGCTGAGAAGGTGATTCTTGTCTATAATACTAGCTGCTTTGCCCTCTGGAATATCATATTCTAAGCCCTCCAGTCCTTTAATATAGAAGCCGCAAAATCTTGTGTTATCCTTACTTGATTTAATGATACTTCAATTATTTCTTTCTGACTGTTTGCAATATTTTTTCCTTGAACTAGGAACTCTGGAATTTGGTTGTAATATTCCTGGGAGTTTTCATTTTAGGATCTCTTTTAGGACATGATCAATGGATTCTTTCCATCTCCATTTTACTTTTTGGTTCTAGAATATCAGAGCAGTTTTCCTTGATAATTTCTTGAAAGATGATATCTAGGCTTTTTTAACCATGGTTTTCAAATAAACCAATTATTTTAAAATTATCTTTCCTAGATCTATTTTCCAGGTCAGTTATTTTTCAATCAGACATGTCACATCATCTATTTTTTTTCTTTTTCTTTGTTTTTGGTTTTGTTTTATTGCTTCTTGATTTCTTATAAACTCATTAGCTTCCCTTTGTTCAATTCTAATTTTTAAGGAATTATTTGCTTCAGTGAACTTTTGTACCTCCTTTTCCATTTGTTCAATTCTAGTTTTTAAGAAGTTTTTCCTTCAGTAAATTTTTATGTCTCTCTTTTCATTTAGCCAATTCTGCTTGTTAAGGCTTTTTTCTCATTGGCTTTTTGTACCTACTTTATCGTTTGACCTACTCTCATTTTAGGATATTATTCTCTTCAAGACTTTTTTGTCTCCTTTATCAAGCTGTTGACTTTTTTTAAATTTATTGCATCATTCTCCTTTTTTCCCCAGTTTTTCCTCTGCTTCTATTATTTGATTTTCAAAATCCTTTTTAAACTCTTCCACAGCCTAAGATCAATTCATATTTTTCTTGGAAGATTTGAATGTAGGAGCTTTGACTTTGTTATCTCTTCTGAGTATGTATTTTGATCTTATTTGTAACCATAGCAACTTTTCATGATCAGAATTTTTTCTGTTGTTTTTGCTTCTTTTCTCAGAATATTACTTGACTTTTAACTCTTTGTTAAAATAGGATTCTGCTCCCAGGGTGGAGGATGCATTGTCCCAAACTTCCAGGATTTTGTACAGCTGTTTTCAGAGATACTTCTAGAGACTTTTAGGCTTTCAGTTCTTCCAAAGTGGTATTATCTAAAGAGAGGTGTATTTACTGCTCTCCTGGCCTGTACTCTGTTCTGTAAGGGAATACAAGCACTTTTATGCCCTGGCACTGAAAGAAAGGTCCCTGCTCTACTGTGACTGAAGCTCTGATGTGCTAGTGCTCCTCTTCACCCTAGGACTGCTACCCAAGACTGTGACCCAGATTGGAGAATGACCAAAGCAGCAGAATCCTTCCTTGGTGCTAGAAAAGAGACCCTTGAAATCTGCTTCTGACCAACTATTCAAACTCCTTACCATATGTGGGCTGAGAGCTCTGGAAGCAACCACTGATGATGATTCAATGGCTCCCAAGGTCTGCTCCTTGCTCTCTACTTTAATGTTCAGAGTGACTTACAAATATTATCTTATTTGATCCTCTCAACAATCCTGGAAGTTAGACACTATAATTATCCCTATTTTACAGATGGGGAATTCGAAGCAGATGGAGTTTAATTGTCTTAGCCCATGTCATACAGCTAGTAAGCATCTAAAGCCACATTTCTTGACTCCAGGTCCAACATTCTATCCACTGTGCTACCTAGCTGCCAACTAACTGAGGATACAGTATGTTGTGTGATATGTGATAACATTCTTGCTCTGGAAAAGGCATTTAATCTCCCAGTGTTCCAGGATACTCTCTAATTCAAGGTACCGGGTAGTCGTCGATCTGTGTTAGGAGAACAAATTTCCATCCAATGAGTCCCTTTCACAGATAAAACCACTGGACTGCAGGGCACATGTTCTCCCTCTTCCCACTGTTAATTATCTCCAATTTATCTTGTATGTATCTTACTTGTACATCATCGGCATGTTGTCTTCCCCTTTAGACTGTGAACAGGGACTATCTTTTGCCTTTGTATCCCAAATAGTTAGGACAGTGTCTGGCACAAATCAGCTGATTCACTGACAGTATGCAAGACCTTGGAGGGTAAAAAGAACAAAAAAAATGACATCCACTCCACCCTCAAAGATCTTAAAGTCTGCTAGGGTATAAAATGTAGGTGACCATATTACAATCTAGGCAATGTAGTTCAGGATGGCTTGATTCAAGGAGGAATGAATCTATTATATTGATATCAAAGGCAATATCCGGTGGATGGATAACATATAAACCTGATCACCAAATATATAAAATATTTGTTCCTCATTTCATCCCATGCCATATACATAACCAGACAGAAAAGAAAAAAAATTATTCCCTGGCATGAGAAAATGTAATTGAAAATTTTACCTTATGTAAGTCTGGAGAGGATTAAGACCATACTATTTCATGTAGTACTTATCAACTCTTAAGACTCACTAACCTTCCCCAATTCTCTTTGAAGTAGGTAGATGGCAAGACCCATTATTCTCAATTTACAAATGGAAATGATAATATGTACCTTTCATTGTTTTCCATTTGAAACATATTGATGAAAGCTGAGCTGCATACAGGCATGGGAGAAATCAGCAAATCATCCCATTGATATAAAAAGTATGATGATTATTTTTTTATAAAAGAAAAGGTAAAAAAAATATATAAAATATATAAAAAAATATAAAAAAATTTTCTTTTCTATAATGCCCATAATTATGAAAATTCTTCCCTCTAAATTATACAATGACACTATATTCACTCACTTAATTATTTTAAATGAAGTGACAAACATTCTAAATGCTTTAAAATATTTTCCAGAAATCTTATTACCATTTTAAAATAATGAAAACGTTAACTATAAGTCCTCCTGTATTCAGTATTGTTTTCTTCTGTGGCCATTTCAAGAATATAATCAAGAGTGAATGAACAAAAAATTACATCTGATGCTTTCTCACATAAAAATGTTTATCTCAGATAAATCTTTTTAAAAGCTTTTTTTTTCTTCAAAGGACAAAACTAGGAGGAAAAAAAAACCACTGTAATGAGAGAACAAAAACAAAGTACGAATTAACACAATTTGATATGTTTGTTTTCAGGTCATAGATTTATACTGGGGCCTAGATGAAGATGAATGGGACAGTCCTGAACTCCAAAAGACTCGTATGAAGCTTTTAGAAGATTGCTTGAAAACATCTGCAGGTCCATGTTTTGTTGTGGGTATAAAAATAATGCTTTATATTTTTAAAATACATTAATATGGTCGTTTCTGATATTTGCAATACTTGAAGGTATTTCTGAGGAAAAGCAGCTACTTTTGTTTCTGAAATGTCTTATTTCCCTCAGTATGTGAAGCAAAAGATATCTTTCAGGTTTCCAAATGAAATGCTGAAAATTAAGCTTTTATGTCGCTAGAGATTTTTAGTCCTCATTAACAGAAGTTTCCCTCCATCAGTACAGATCATCATCCATCCATACATTCTTATTCCATGCAGTTCTTATCCATGTCTTCCCATAAATCCTCCACACATACATATATATAACACACTAGAAGCCTTCCCTATAGGTCTTTTAACATTCAGCAATATCAAATTTTTGAAAGACTACTAAATGGACAACTAAAAATTGTTAGAGGATTCCACAAACTTTCTGATCACTAAGAATTTTAGTCTCAGATCCAAAATGATTACTTTACAATTTTACCATCAGAGAGAGCCATTCTTCCTTTAGAACATTTTCAGTTATAATCATCACACTGTTTGCCATTGAGCCATGTGTTTTCTTGTTCTCAGTAGCTGGAACAACTCCCAAGTAACTTACTAAATTACTCTTTCTGCCAATGGAGACTGATTATTTTCTGGAAAAATTAAGTTGTTTCTATGTGACTTTCAATTGGATGTTCTTTATATAATAGAAATGGGCATTTTGGAGTAGACTATTTTTAGTTCACCCTGATTTTACCTATGATATGTATTTTATTTTATATAAATTGTACTGGCATGAAGAGGGCCCTTTTTAGGAGACCAATGTATTAAAATCACCATAATAATAATAACTATATTACTCTTAAAAGGCATGTCTATTTAGATTCCAAAGAGAAAATAATATTTTGGTTACTTTATAGATAAGTTTTCCTTATAATGTAAGTTGTTCATAGGCTAAGACATGTAATTCAGTTGCTTAACAGAAAATATAAAGGAAGCAAAATGTCATACTACTACATGACTAAAATAATACTCACATAAGTACATCAAAAAATATAAAAAAGTTTGAAGTATGCATGGTCTATATTTCTGTGTAAATACATCCATGCTTCTTTATAGATGTATTCTTTATGGAATGATAGTCCAATGGTTTCATCTTTAATGGTCCTAGTAACCTAAAACATAGTATCCGACTACTTTCGGTAAGTATGGTTTTGTCTTTGTCTTTGTATCCCAGCCACCTAGCACAATGCCTAGTAAATAATCCATGCTTAATAAATACTTGCTAATTGATTGAGGACAGAGGGTGAAAGGGGAAGAAGCAATATTGCATAATCTTATCAGTTGAGGATGAATTCCTCACAAAATAGGGCAAAATGCTCAAAAGATACTTTGATGAAGAATTTGTTCAGTTCAAGGAATATGGTTTTTAATAAAGATTAGTTGAAAGGTAGAATCACAACAGTGGAGTGGAGGCAGTTTTTTTTTTTTTTTTGCTTTAGATACTCAACAACCTCATCCCATGAGAGATAAAATTCTGATTGAAAAAAAAAAAAAAGAAAAAGTCATTTGACTTATTTTCCAGCCCAAGGAAACTTAGGACCTAGGACCTGGACTAGCCAGGTATGGCAGTGCCCTGGCAAGGGAGTATTCTAGCATCCAAGAACAATGAGGGAACTGAATATAGGGAAACATCTGGGTAGAAAGAGATCCCAGAGGCTCCTGGTGCTATTACTGGGAGCAAGAAGAGGTGCCATCTGGCTATTCTAGCTGTTGCCCTTTACCCAGTACTGGATCACAATTCCAGTGCACAGAAGAATGGTCACAAAGAAGCAGAGTCCTTATTTGGGTAAGAAACAAAGGGCTCTGATCCCAAAAGCAGAGTAGGAATTTAATTTTAACCGTTAGCCCTGAATATTAGTCTGCAATAGAATAATAAACCAAGGTAGGAGACTGAAACCAAGAGGAAGCTCTGAAGAACCCTCCTAGGGTCTAACAGTGACTAGATCCAGCAGCAGTCTATGAAAATGCAACCACACAAAAGCCAATAAACACAAACTTGGTTTAGAAACTTAGAAAATGCAATGAACAGATACCTCAACAAATCAAACGCTTTTGAAAGCACCAAAAACTTGGACTTTCAGACTAAGCTATAAAAGCAGCAGGACATAAAAATGGAAAATAAAACCAGGATCTGCCAAAAAGTAAGCGGACGGCAATGTTAACACAAAGTCTAAGGTCAAGCAATAGACTGGAAAAGCGAGTACACAAAAAAAGAACCTGACCATAAAAAGTTCCTATGGTTACAAGAAAACTCAGGATGCAAACATACAAGAGGACAATGACTTGAAAACATCTACAGGCAAAACCTCAAAAAAAAATGACAAAGGCTAGTTTAAGTGTACTTGATAATTCAGCACCATATGAGAATCAACTGCCTCTGTTGTCAAATACACAGTTGGTGAGAGCAAAGATCAAAGTAAATACCAAAGCAAGATTAAAAAAATAAAAATACATATGCTTTGTGCATATGCATCAACCTGAACTGTTTAAACAAACAATTTCCTAAAAATTATACAAAATTTACAAAAGTAAATTCTATTTCCATTTCATGTAGTTAACTAATTCAAAGCTGTCATTAAAATAGGAATATAAAAAAGCCAAGAAACTTGGCTCAGCCACTTCAACATTTATCTCTTGTCAGCTGAAGAGACATAACACAAAGGTAGCACTTGTTAACATTACAAGAAAAATATTATGGAAAATGACAGGTCAAGAATAGTATCAGCTTGTAAAATAGTTAAAGGGAAAATTACATTTTTGATAGCATTGCATGATATTCAGCTATGTATAGATCATCCCACTGGTTTTTAGGTGAAATTGGATAGAAAACAAGGAGATACAAAATGAAATCTAGTTTGACATGTTTTTGTTTAATGATATAATATGATATATTGACATACAATCTCAACAGCAATTGATGATAGTGAAACAAATATATTTATAAAATATCACATGAAAAAAATCAACAAATTTGGTGTCAGAAAGCCAATGGCGAACTTGCCATTTACTATGACAGTCCTTCAATAACAACCATCTTCCCCTGAATCTCCTCTTCTCCAGACTAAATATCATGAAATCACGTGATAGATTCTCAAGATCATCCCAGTTATTTGCCACTAGATACCATCCTATCAGTGACCTTCCTAAAATGTGATGTCCAGAACTTAACATTTTACTCTACATATGATCAAAAAGAGCAGACTGAAATGGGGCAATCATCACCCTAGTCCTGAGCATTATAGTTTCTTATGATACCTAAGATCTTATTTTTAGGGTTTATTCCCTGCCTTATTATCATGTTGACTTATGTCGAGTTTACTGTCCATCAAAACTTCATATGTTTATCTGATAGAAGAGATTGCCTCCATCCCAATATTGTACTTGTGAAGTTGATCTTTTAAAATATTTTAAACCTAATTTTATATTTGTTTCTGCTAAATATCATCCTCATGGATTTAGCCCAATACTCTAGCCGGTCAAGGTCATATATCATATACCTTGTAGCTTTATGTAATCTGCCAATTTCATAAGCATAATGTCTATTCTTTTAACAAAGACATTGCAAACTGCACAAGATGAAACATAGATCCCTAGTACTCCATACTTGAGATATAAGTTAATATCAGAACAGTAGTGACTAATCTTTGGATTTGGCTATTCAACTAGTTCCAACTGTATTATTATCTATAATATATCTGTCCATCTTGTCTAGAAGATTAGATTGTCCACATTCACAAGAATAGCATGGAAAACGCTGTAAAATCCCAAAATCTAAGTAATCTATATCTACACTATTCTGTTGATCTAATAGTCTTGGAACATGTCCCTCTCAAAATTTGTCCTATTTGATGTCTACCAACTCTTCTTTTTATAACATATTTAAGAGGAGTCTGAGTCAAGCTCACTAGAACACAGTTTGCTGTCTTCATTCCTTTCTCTGCTTTTGCAAATCAAGAGATTTGCCTTTTAGTCACAGAACAACCATACTGCCCTAGCCATTCTTCATACAGAGCACTCCTTTGTCACATCCCTTATACTGACGTCTTCCTTGACTGAAATGATCTCTTTCCTAACCTCCTATCTCTCATAATTCCTGCTTTCCTGCAAAACTCAGCTCAAGTTCGACTATATACATGATGCTTTTTCTGATCCCTCTAAAGACAAATTCTCTCCCTCCCAAAACTACCTGTTTTCATTTTACATGTATGGCAATACTTTTTGGATCTCTTTGCTGATTTATATTCAAACTAGTAAATCAGATATTCAGAGTGAAAATAGCTGCTTCACCTTTTAAAGTTCTAGAGTTAACCTTGAAATGCTAAGACTTTTTCTAATACAATAACTTACAAAAACTCCATCCAGTGTGTTTCCCCAACGTCAGTCTCCAGATAACACCCCCAATATCAATTGATTGGTTGATCTTTCCTGAATATCAGTTAATCAATAAACATCCATTAGCATTTACAAAAGGATATTTACTGAGAAGCTGTAGCAAGTAAAGCATTTTTTAAAAAGCCTACCAAACTGAAAGCACACTCCCTTCCACCAGCCCAGGATGTGGAGAATGGACTCGAACTAAACATATTTGGTGCTAAATGTTCCCTCCACCAAGTTCCCTTCTTGGTGGGGGTAAGAGATTACATAGCAGATGTACAAATTACTCCTTTGCTTTCAACATACAGTATCTCAGCTGTTTAGAATGATTCACAGAGTACCAAGACATAGATGGGGGAGAAGAGGGAAAAGGGTATAACCAATGCAGGGATTTCTTTTGCTTGATTACATGTTTGTAAGGGGTTTAGTTTTCCTTGCTTTCCTATTGGAAGTATATAGGGGAAAGAAGGAGATCATGTAGTCCTGAAAATAATGAAATTGAATATTTTAATAGAGTCAATACAAATTTATGAATAACACCCACAAATATTTATATTTTATAAGGGCATTCTTGAAAAAATAAAAACTTAGACCTAAAATAAGAATTATTAGTAGCAGAAGGTTTGATATCAAGGATAAGTTGATAGTGAAATATTTTACAGTAAGTAGATTTTTTTCTTGGCATCCATCAAATTATATCACTGATAAAATTATAAGCAAGAACCTGCAGGGACTGTCTTTTACCTTTATCTGTATCCCCACTTCTTAGTTCACTGTCTGGCACAAAATATGTGCTTAATAACTATTTATTAACTGGCTGGCTCTTCAGCATATAACCCTAGGCCCAGGTATCTTTCACTTCAACCAGTATACATATATGTACTTTAATGGTCACATTACACATCAAGGTACTTATCTCAGGATGTCTTCAACAAATCACATTTTTAGTCCAGTGTTTTTCCACTAACCAAGCAGAATTGAAGTTGTTTGCCCCAGAATGATTATTGTATTATGATGTCGTTTTATAGTTCCTTTTTGTTGCATCCTACTCAAGTACAGTTGCTTTAGAAGACTCACCTAAAAGCACAATCAATAAGAAGTCATGAGCCAACTCTCCTTCGGAGTTTAGTCTTGGCTTGTAGCTTTTTCAAATTAAATAATTTACCATCCATGCATTGGCTGACATTGATGCCATCCTCAGCTTTGTTGAAAGTGTCTGATAACATTACTGAAAACATCATGCTAAAAAGCACAGAAACAAGCACAAAGTCTTGCTACCTCAGTGGTAACTGAAAAAGCACACAAGTATATCATCCACTATCCAAAACTCATGCAAGCATGTTGTCATGAAACTATGTGCATTTAATGCAACATCTGAGCTGACAGACAGCAAAGTATGGGTCGATTCTCTACCACTTGTGCTAATCAAGAAAACAGAGATTCTTCACCAGTCAACCACACCATCCATACTTGGAACAATTGGTTAAAGCAAATGGAGAAATTTTGAGTGTTATGGCTAATTTCACTTGCCTTAAGGGTATATTTTCCAGGGGTAGACACATAGATAATGAGGTTGATGCATACATCACTCAAGGTTGGGAGTCTCTAAAGGAAAGAAGAGATATTAGGCTATCTGCCAAACTGAAGGTCTGCAGTGTTGTATTCCTGTGGAACCTGAAAAATATACCAGCACCACACCAGGAAATTGAATCACTTCTTTGAATTATCTTAGGAAGATCTTGAAGATCACCTGACAAGATAAGGTATGGGACACTGAGAAGATCTTTAAGCTACATACACTGTCAAGCATTCCAACTCTACTGCAGAGAATACAAGTCTGATGAGCTGGCCGTGTTGTTCAAATGCCAAACATTTGCTGAAAGGCTCTTTCATAGAGAATTCACACAAACCAAGCATTCACACGGAGGTCAGAAGAGGTGATACAAGGACACTCTCAAGGTCTCTCTAAAAAACTTTGGAATCAATGGTGCGATGTGGAAGACAATGGCAAAGGACAGCATGGTGTGCTTGCATCAAAGAAAGTGCTGTGCTCTTTAAGCAAAGCAGAATTGCAGAAGCTCAAAAGAACCACGAGAGGTACCAATTTAGAGACATCTCTACTCCAAATGTTCAAGTAGACTATTTGTGGTAATACTAATCTGTGGTAAGGCCTTGTGAACTCATACGAGTCTGATCAGTCACAATCAAACACACCATACCTTGATTCCAACATGGTAGTATCATTTTAATCCTCTTACACAACAAAGAATGAAAGCCAGTCTCTTTTAGCATAGTAGAATTTAGCCCAGGCTCTTCAGGAAAGTAAGAAAGAATAATACAAACGAGACAAAAATAGCAGCTCTATGTGTTCACAAGTACATAACAACAGGGAGAAGAGGAACTTATCTAATTGGTACCAATGACAGCATTTCTTCTTACTCTTCAATTGAAAGCTCCCAGGGAAGAGAGATTTCATAGTTCATGCCCTTTGTATTCACAGTCACTTCCAGTTTAGTAGCAAATAAAAATATGTTTACTTATAGTATATAACATATATATATATATGTATATATATATGTGTATATATATGTGTGTGTGTATATATATATATATATATATATATATATATATATATATATATATATATAAACATGTGGAGACCACACCATACTATCCAAGAACAGTTAAAGGAAGGTGGTCTATTTAATCATTTTAATCAGTGTTGGGATGCTGTTTGAGGATGATTGTTAAGCTATGATTTTGACTACATCCTTTAAAGCAATAGTTTTAATCTTTTTTCTTTCCCAGCAGTCTGGAGACTGAAACATATGGAACTGATTTCAGAATATTTTTAAATGCATAAAATAAATAAATTAAAATGTGTCAAATAAATAAAATAATAGGATTACAAAGGAAACAAATTATTTTCCCATGATATTACATAAATTATAAAACATTTTTTCCTATCCAAGGCCATGGACCATGCTGGAATTTCTGTACAATTCTTTGAGGATATGTGTATTTCAGGTTAGGAACTCTTGTTTCAAGACCACTAGATCATCATTATCAATGTTATTCTAAGATTCACTTGTTATTTTGCCTCAAGCTTTGTATTCTAAAGGGTTTCCCTGATGCAAGCCAGTATATAATCTCAAATCTGAATCTTATCATCATGAACCAACTCTGCAGTGTATATTTTCATATATTAGCATATATTTTCATATTAGCAACAAATTTTTCAAATTATAGTAGCTTCTGAAATACTCTGAAGAACATTTGAGAAAATTTATACCACTTTGCATCAGGGTTTTATGACCCAAAGGGACCTTAGACATCAGTATTCTAATCATCTTTCTCCCTCCCTTCCTGACAATATTTTTTAGCAAATAAAAAAAATTAGGGCCTCATCATTATTTGATGTGTCAAAAGTAATAGAGCTAATTAAAGATAGGGATCAGAACTAGACTCCACATTTTTAGTCCAGTGTTTTTCCACTAACCAAGCAGAATTGAAGTTGTTTGCCCCAGAATGATTATTGTATTATAGTGTCGTTTTATAGTTCCTTTTTGTTGCATCCTATTCAACAATAGTTGCTTTAGAAGACTCAATTTCATAGTAGAAACCATTCTCCACCCCAATGCCCTGTGTTATATCTGCCAAGTCTTATAAATAGATTGGACAGTCTTCTCAGACCTTTGCATCAGTTTTTATTCAGCATTTGGTATATTAATCTATGGCACATCTTCAACAGTATCCTCATCATTTTAAAAAGAAAATCAAAATACAAGCCTAGAAATATCAAGTACATAGAATAAAGTTTAACTTATTTCTCATCTATTTTGCTTCATAAGAGAGTAGCAAATTATCCAGGTCATCACCAACACTTTCATAACTATTCATGCAATTTTATAATAAATAAAATATCAATGGCCTTCTCTGAGCACTCTCTATTGCTTTTAGGATAGTAGAATTTAATTCAGACTCTTCATTTTTTACATGAGGAAACTAAGAACTAGAAGGCTTAAGTGGTTTTCCTAGGATTATACAAATAGTAAAAACTTAGCTGACTCTTAAAATGCAGGTCTTTGGATTCCAAGTACACTACACTCTGTTACTACCTCTCTGAGTGGATACCTAGTAATATATTCGTGAAATCAGTGAATACATGTAGCAATCCTTATTATTGTTCCTTGCAACTCTATATATCTACTGCCACAAATCTATTGTACCACACCATGGTTTAAAGTCTCCCAGTGCCTCTGGGAATGCATCATTGATGGTATGCTCTGACACATACAGGAAGCTTTTATCTAGAGTTTTGACATAAAGAATAGCAAAATGTCTTTCTTTTTCTATTTCTAGACTTGTTTTTTTTTTTACTTTCTTTTTAAAATGATAAGGAAACTGTTGATGATTACCATAGCTTCATACTCCATATATTGAATAAAAACTGATGCAAAGGTCCGAGAAGACTGTCCAAACTGTTTATAATTATCAGCAGGTATACCACAAGGCATTGGGGTGGGGAGTGGTTTCTACCGTAGTTCTTCTATAGCAAACTGGAGCAATGAAGAACTACATGTTCATGGCTTCCCTGGGTCTCCTTGACCCATATCTGGGATATTAAAGACTATTCTAATCAGTTTCTAAAGGAATCATTTCTCCCCAAGATTTTCTTTTCTTCATTTTCATAATGAAGATGGAGCCATCTTCACTCCTTAGCACCTGTGTAGATATGACCTGATTTATTTGCATCAAGTGCCTTAATTTTTCATAATTAAAAAAGGATAATGCACATTACTTACTTGTGGGAAAAGGTATTATTTTAAAATTGGTCTTTTGAAAGAAAAAAATTCCTTTTAATTAAAATTAACATTTTGCTATATGTGTATATATCATTTATTCCTTTTTATTTTTACTAAACAATATTTTCTAAGGCTTTTATTTATTATTAGTTGTTTCTTCTCTAACAACTTATATAATATCCTAAATATGACATTTCAAATAACTTAAGTACTTTGTCATATAATGCAAATATATCTGCATTTCCTAAAATTTATCCAATTATTTTCTTGTTCTGAAAATGAAAATTTTTACTTATCTCTGAGAAAGCGGGCTGAGGAACTATTAGGAAAATCCTTTGAATTGCAATTACTATGAAAATGGCCATTAATTAACCAAAAACTCCAATCCAGATGTAAAATCAGGAGAGGTCCTCATTAATAAACAGCAGGGAAGAAATGGTACCTTAATTGGCTTCAGGAACATCACAATTAAAGTCCTAGGGCCTGAACATTTTGTTAAATGTAGCAAATGAGGTAAATTTAAATGAACCTAATTAGGAACACAGAATTTGGGACTAAAAATGTCTTTGAATTCACTGGGCTTTAAGGTCTCTTTTGAATGACTCCATGATTGTGTGGACCTTAGAGATTACTTGTTCCATTCCCTTCACTTTAGAGAAGAAAAAACTGAAATCTGATAAAGTAAAGAGACTTTTCCCTCTTTACACAGGCAGTAAGTAGCAGAACCAAGGCTTATCCCCAAATCCTCAAACTTAGTCTTCTCATCTAAGCTGAGAGAAAGCAAACATATTCAAACAATTACAGCTGAGATGCTGTTCAAAGTGACTCTGAAATATCTTTGAGTAGCTTTCATTGTAAGTCTTACTAAATGTATAACTACTTACCTTTCTTAAAATTGTTGTCTGAGAAAAAATAAGGATGAATGTTGGAAGGGATGTGGGAAAATTGAGACACTAATATATTGTTGGTAGAAGTGTGAACTGATCCAACCATTCTGGAGAGCAATCCGAAACTATTCCTAAAGGGTTATCAAACTGTCCATACCCTTTGATCCAGCAGTGTTTCTACCAGGCTTATATCCCAAAGAGATCATAAAAAAGGGGAAAGGACCCACATGTGCAAAAATGTTTGTGGTAATCCTTTTTGTGGTGGCAAGAAACTGGAAACTGAGTGGATGCCTATCAGTCAGGGAATGGCTGAATAAGTTATCATATATGAATGTTATGGAATATTATTGTTCTATAAGAAAAGATCGGCAGGATGATTTCAGAGAGGCCTGGAGAGACTTACATGAACTGATGCTGAATGAAATGAGCAGAACCAGATGATTGTACACGGCAACAAGATTACTGATGATCAACTGTGATCAATGTGGCTCTTTTCAACAATGAGATGATTCAGGCCAATTCCAATAGACTTCACCCAAAGAGAAAACTATGGAGACTGAGTGTGGATCACAACATACTATTTTTACTTTTTTGTCGTTTGTTTGGTTGGGTTTTTTTCTCATTTTTCTTTCTCATCAAGGGGAAGAAGGGAGAAAAATTTTGAACGTAAGGTTTTTGCATGTATTTTGAAAAATAAAAAGGAATCATCACAAAAAATTGTTGTCTGGAAAACTCAACTTTACAAAGAAAGCATGTAGCACTTGTTTTTCAGCCTATTAGACTTTAATTTAGAGCCATGACTAAGACTTATTATTATAAAGGCATGATGAGCACCATCCCACTCCATCCAGAGACAAACAGACACAGAGAGACAGAGAAATAGACAGACAGAAATAAAGATAGAGAGACAGATAAACAGACAGACAGATAGACAGAGATACTTGGAACCCAAAACGGGTTTTTTTGTGCTCCAAAATAAATTCTACTGCTTAATGTTGATTTGAAAACATTTGTAAAACTCAAAAAAGGTTTATGTTGTTCTTTTTTTCATCATTAATCATATATCTTTCTAGTTCTCTTAAGAGATCAAACTAACTTCTTTTCTAAAACTGTTTCTAAGAAAAAGTTTTAAAATTTTCTCTGGAACAGGACAATGATTTCTGATCTTTATTCCAATTAAATGTGCCAATGTATCTCAGAAATTGTAAAGTGCTTAACCTTTTCCTTTTGCTTATTTTTTTGTGTATCATTAATAATCGTAGCTGATTTAGTTTAAGTTTACCTGAATGCAACAAATATGTCATAGACCTAATATTCATCTTTTTGAAACCACAAACTGAGCAATTGAATTTAGTGGCTTTTATGCAGTTATAATATGTCCTCAGAAATATCTAAGAATCTTTATTCTTAGAGCCAACTGAGTTAAAGTCTGATACGCTATAAAATAGCCACCACAAACTTTATTTGTATGGTTGATTTATTCCAGACTACAATTATAACAAAAGCTAGTGAAGATTTACATTTAGTAAGACTTACAGTGCGAGCTACTCAAAGACATTTCAGACTCAGTTTGAACAATATGTCAGTTTTAGCTATATTTCAATATAAATTAAATGTTTGTTAGTTAAAATTAAATCTTAGTGAAATTAAATGTTAGTTCTTTGCATTTAAAATTTTTACTTCCATACTGAACCACAGCCATAATCAGAGTAATCAAACCTGAGCTTAAGAGTCATTTTCTATACAAATCCTTTCCTGATGTCCTCACAACCTTTCCACCTCCCGCACCAAAAAAGTTTCCTTTTTCATATATTTTATATACAATTTCCATGTGCATGCTATCTTTTCCAATAGAATGTAAGCTTCTTGAGGTCAGCAAATTTATTTTTGTGTTTGTGCTCCAGCACTAAGCACAGAGTACATTTTAATACTATTATGCTCATTTACTGGTTGATTGAAACATGAAATGTGAGAAAAGAAAGAAACATGTTAAAGATTTTAAAACCATTTACATTTTGACTTCTTGAAATATAATCTATTTTAAATAGGGCAACACTGTTGAATATGTTAAAATATGTTAATGTGCAAGTATTTGCTAAGAATTATATTGATGAGATTAAAAGAGATATATTTTCATATTTTGCTTTCTAATAGTTTTTAATTTACATTTTATTTTAGTTATTACTTTTAATATCTCTAATGCATGAGTTTTATTAAAGCTAAAGATACTTAGTTCTTTATGAATGTTCTTCCCTAAAATCAGTTTTATCACGTTTTGTTTCTTTGTTTATTGATATTTCTCATCACCTAGTTTCTTTTATTTTGAATTTGATTTAATTTATATAAAACTATTTAAGAGCATGAGATGAAAGTCTTAAATTTGAGATCAGGAGACAGCTAGCAACATATTTTCCAGGTATTGAGAAAAGTAGAACTTTTGCTTTCATATTCTCTACAAAAATTAGAAACTTCTTAAACTATAGGTCCCAATAGGGGATCATGTACCTGAATGTGGGACTCATGAAATTATGATTTATTATAAATAAATGTTTTATTTTTATGCCTATTTTATATACCTATATACCCAGAGTCTTGTAAAAATTTTCTTGGGTGAAAAGGAATCAAGAGTGGAAAAAGTTTAAGAAGCCATGCTCTAGACAGCCTATATAGGCTCAAGCAGAAGAACATGCATACAGAGTAAATGTACCCATAAGGATAAGGGTATTCCTTTTACTCCACTTCATCCCTGTTCTGTGCACATCCAGAATCCTAAGTATCTTTGAGATAAATCTAAAGTTGAGAGTATCATTTAGCAAAATATTGTCCATCTGTAGAAAAAAAACTAACTTTTTTTGTTCTTCCTTGCCTTCTTTATCATCTTTTAAAAAATATGCATTCTTCAAAATATAAAGCCAGTGAAAATGTAATATAAAATTATTCTATTTGCCTGGGATTCCTTTTGATAATGAGTAACAGTATTTTGATAACATATGTCCAGTCTCTTTCTCCCTCACAATTACCTCTGTCATTCACAGGTAAAAGTAACTGCTAGATAACACAGTAAGTTGTAGGCTGGACCTGAAAGACGTGTTTGAGGACTGCCTCAGATCTCAGCCATATGTCCCTGGCAAGACACTTAACTGTGTCCCCTTTCTATACACACACACCCCCGCTGTCACCACATCCCCTAAGCAGGCTACACTTAAGAACAGATTATATGTATGTTTACATGCATGTATTTATATACATATGTATATTAATATATACATAGATAGACAGACAGAGATAGATGGACGCACATACATACATTTACACCTTATCTCTTGTTTCCCATCCCTTCTAACTTTTCTACTTTGCTTCTACAGACTAACTTGCCTTTCTATTATGCCCCCTCCCCAGAATCCCTCCATATCCTCTCCCTTCACCTTTTCCATCCTTCGGTATCCCTTTCCCATAAGTCTATACACCTTATCCCACTGCTATTAATCTACACACCCTTCTACACATTGCCTTATCGTGTTCCTTCCCTCCCATATTTCTTTATAGATTTTGGAAGATGCTGTACCCTTCTTGGTATATGTGTGTGTGTGTATTTTAATATATATATATATATATGTGTGTGTGTGTGTGTGTGTGTGTATTTATATGTATGTATGTATGTATGTATGTATGTATGTATGTATGTATTATTTCCTCTTTAACTTATTCCCAGTGTGAGTAGGGTTTTATAACTATCAGCCTTCCTCCCCCATCTAATTTCTCTGCATCAGTTCTTGATTTCCTACCTCATTCATATAGGATAATTACTGTTTTTATCTATTCCTACTCAGTGTTACTTTTTATAATCACATCATACTCAACTCTAACCCAATTTTTCTTTTGGACTACCCAATTACTAATGACAATCTTAGACATATGGTTTACATTTCTAAGTACAAAACAGACAATGTGTATCTTCAAATTAGTCTTTGATGTTGGCTCTTACACATTAAATTTTCTCTTGAATTCAGGTTGGAATGTACAACAAAATCTTGAAAATCTGACAATTCATTGAATGCCCTTTTTTTCCCCCTAATGTTATACTTAATTTTGCTGGATATAGTATTTTGGGCCACAACCCTAATTCTTTTGATTGTCAACATATAATATTCCAAAAGCTGTGATCTTTTATTGTAGCCACTGATCAGTTTTTCATGACTCTAATCGTAGCTCCAGCATTTTTGCATTGGATTTCTTTTTGTTTTGTTTGCTTGTAAAATTTTCTCTTTGATCTGATCTGATTTGATTTGATTTGAAATTTAGCAATGATGCTCCTATATGTTTTCCTTGTAGGATCTCTTTCACAAGATAATTGAAGGATTTTTTTCTATATCTACTTCCCCATCTTGTTTTATCACTTTGGCACAATTTTATTTGGTTGTTTCTTGTATTATTATATCAAGATTCTTTTTATGGCCCTAGATTTCAGGTATTCCAGTAATTCTTATGTTTTCTCTTCTTAATCTGTTCCCCAGATCTGTCATTTTTCTTATGAGATGTCTTACATTCTCTTTTATTTTTCATTCCTTATATTTTATTTATTTATATCATATACATGAATGTTATATGCCTATATATTCTTTATATTTATATATCTATTTATTGGTCTCATAACTTTACTGGCTTCCCCTTTGCCTAATTCACATTTTCAGAGAGTCATTTTCTTCCTTAACATACTGGATCTCCTTTTCTGGTTGGTTGACTTTTTTTCATAATCTTGTTTTTATTGGATTGTTCTTTTTCCCCCTGTTGTTCCTCAGTCTCTCTCATTTAATTTTTAAAGTTTTTTTTGAGTCCTTCTAAATTCTTTTGGGGCAGGGAGCCATTTCATATTACTCTTTGGGGAAGAAGGCTTTTTTTTTTTAACTTCAGTGTCCTCCTTTGAAGATGGTCTTTCCTATTCCCATAGTAAGTTTCTATGGAGAGGTTCTTGCTTTGCTAATTCATTTTTAATGAGAAATATTCATGTAAGCACCTCTAATTATGAGATAAAGAATGGTGACTCTGCCTTCACTTCAGCTCCACCTTCTCACATGGAACTGCAAACCAAAAGCTCCCCACTTCTGCAAGTGCCAGCAGCCAGAAGCATCCCTGTCCCCCTACTTTTACACTTTTGGTGTGCTGGATCCTTCTCCCCCAGGGGAGCTATTGCACAGATGAGCCTGGTCACTGAGGTTCCCTCAGACTGCACAAATTCAGACCCTGATAGGTAAGGGAGAGAGGAAGGGAGGGAGAGCGGGAAAAAGAGGGAGGGAGAGGAAAAGAGAAAGAGGAGAGAAATAGAAAAATAAGAGCTGAGTGGTGCAGTGAATAGAGTATTGGGCTTGGAGTCAGAAAACCCCTGTGATTCAAGTTGAGACTGACCTCTGAGCCAGCTAGCCCCAGGGTTCCTACTGGCTATTTCTGCAGAGCTACCCTAGAGGTACACTGTTAATCCTGGCCTCGGGTCTTTCTTCCAGGCTTCTTGGGGTATCCTGGAAGGACTCCTCTTCTGCTCCAGTCTTGTTTGCTTTTCAACAGTTTACATTCACGCTGAGACACAATTTTGTTTTATTTGTGGAGCTTGAAACTTTCTGATCTACTCCACCATCTTCCCAAAATCCTCTCTCTATGATTTCTCAAATGGAAAAGCATTATGTTGTTTTGGGATTTTCTTAAACACATGGGTTTTTCTTTATAAAGACTGGATGGTGTCCCAGGATTTCACTAAACTCAATAAATCATCCTTTTTCAATATTAAAAAAAATCCTTTCAATTCAAGAAGGACAAGCTAGACACTTGTGCTTCTTTGCAGCAATATCTAAGGCTGAACCACATGCAAAAAAGCCCTTGTACTTTCTGATGGTTTCTCCAGTCCATTAAGCTTCTGCACTTTGTTCTATTCTCTAAACATATTTTTCTTTGAGTGACCTTTGAGTCTGAGCAACTTGTAATTTAGGGCCTCTCAGAATGTAATTTTTATAAACCCTTAAGAACTGTGTGTTTTTGCTGTGATCCTTGATTGGTCTTTATGCTTAGCAACTCAACTTCCTAGAAAATGAAGAGTCTAGGGAAAAATGAACATTTTGGTGAAACATTCATGAAGGTTTTTTGCTTGTTGAGAAAAAGACAGAAACAGAGATACAGAGACAAGGAGAGAGAGAGAGAGAGAGAGAGAGAGAGAGAGAGAGAGAGAGAGAGAGAGAGAGAGAACGCAAGAACACATGGTATCAAAAGTAGTATAAGTGAAGGGAGCAGGAAGACCATAAACTTGGAAGTAGTATGTGTGGTGGAAAGTCAGAAGACCCAGATTGAAATTCTTTCTAACTCTGCTGACAACCCTATGAACTTGGGCAAGTCACTTCACCAAGATGAACCATGTTTAAGATCAGCTCTATAATTATGTGCTAGTTACTTCGTCTCCTTGTAGCAGTTCCCATACCTATGAAATGAAGATATTGGACTACATCATCTTTAAGGTTTCTTTTAGGTCAGGAGTCCATAACCTACCAAATATTTGGAGAAAAGGAATAGGAAATGTGTGCGACACAGACCCCAACCATAGGCACACGCCTTCCATCTGTCTCCTGGGATGATCAACAAAGAAAGATCTCTTATACATCTTTCTCAGATCTAAAGCTACCTTAGATACAGGCACTCACCTGTTAGTCATGCTTTGTTTAAATCAAAGAGCTTTGGGAGCCATTGTAAGAAAAAGAAGTTCCCAATTTCCTATGATTCGATCAAGGATTTAAAATGTAAAAATATATTCCTTGGCATGATGAAATTTCCGCTATTTATTGGTAGCTGATATCCGTCATCTGTGCAAAACTGAGTTGCATAAACATTACTTCCATTGGGGATTAAAGGCATTTTATTGAATCTTCCAAAAAGCTTGATTATCTCAGAACACATTTTTATCACAAGGAATTGCCACAGACATATTTTCAATTGAGAGCATATGTCGTTTTATTTCATTACTTGATGGTAGACACCAGGGATTGTGTGAGATTTATCTATCCTACTTATTCATCACACAGAATTTTGTTATTTCAGTATAAAGAGAGCTTTCCAAGGATTTCTACAACTAAACTGTGCTAATGTTTTCTAGGGGTAATGTAATCCTAAATGTGTATTGAAATCAACTGTGGTTCACAGAAAAGATGAATTCCAAATAAAAATATAGTGACACTAAGACCATATTGAATTTATAGATGTTATCTCAGTTAGAAAATCAAGATACATAAATTCAATTTTTTCTTAGATCTCATCATGAAATATCTGGTCTCTAAACTCTGAAGCAGATCTCTTTTTTTGACTTATGTATATTGATAATGAAAACATTGAACTTCTGTATATAATTAAAGATAAATTTTAATATTTTAAATCTTAAAGTATTTCCATTTTGCATTTCTAATTAGAAATCCTTTTATCTTCAAAAGAAAATAATTTGTTGTCTGGTGGCGGAATTAATATGAACATAGATACATTTTCATATCTATTTTAATGGGTAAATTAAGAATGTTGAGAATTTAAATACCTTTTTTAAAATGTCAGAGTTCCATCTAGTGGTCAAATTGTGTGTAATCCTATTTTATATTAAGGGAAATTGATTTGTTTAAAAATAAAAAAAAAGATTCATAAAGTTTGTACATGACCACTCCTAGGAATAGATCTTAAGAAATTTTCAACATTCAACATAAAAATTAGGAAAAATTAAATCTAGAATAATTAAACGATTGACCCCAGTGCACAAGTTAGTATCAGAGCTAGTACTTACAATCTTAGCCTCAGTTTACTATTTTGACCTTTCCTCCTGCTGCGTCCAGCCAAGTTTTTCTATCCTTCATTTCCTCTTCATGCACATTTTTGTATTTAAGCCTGTCTTTGCTCACTCTATTCTCTCTGCATAGAATATTCACCTCATCTACTTAAACTCTACCCATCTTATTTCCAAGCATCCTTCAAAGCTATTATACTAGCTCTTGTATTTGATGTTTCTTCATGTCCATCACCTAAATTAATCTCTCCTGCCTCTTAACTCCCATCTCACTTTAGATTTCTCACCTTTCACATTTATATTCTGTCTTTATCCTATGACCCTCTCTATGTTATCTCCCCTAGTACATTATGAATTTCATGAGTTCAAGGCTACAGCAGATCATAAATCACAAAGTGGATACTGTTATTCTACCTTCTACCCATCTCTCCTATCAGGAGAAGAAGCAGGAGATTGGCTCCCGCAAACGGACTACTAAGTGCTCCCTCAGAGAGAAGATACCAATTTAGGGGAAATAAACTTTAGATTCAAGCTGCTTTCTTAATCACTGTGTCTTAATGGAGAAAAGAATACCCATATGAATAATCAATCTCCTCCAAAGAGGAAAGTCATATAAATAGATTAAGGTCCAGGGTATATACACAATACCAAAATAACTAGTTAAATGTAAAAAGTGACTAAATAAAATTGTTTTAGTGATTTAGACTCAACCTAAGACTTAATATTTTAACTTTCACAGGAATTGAATTGCATTTTGGACTGCAGGCATACTTCATAAGGTCCCTGAGAAGTTTTTGAAAGCAAAAAGCATCATATAAATATAAATTATTGGTGCTAATCAGAAACTGGGTCACAAAATGGTCTTCCGTGAATGCCACATTATATGGTAATCTTTTTAACCGTTTTCATAAAAGAATTGCCTTTCAGACAGATTTTAGAGTGATTAATGTTTTCATTATCTTTAAGGTCACAATCTACGGTCTAATTATACCTGCATTTTTTTCTGCAAGCATTCCTTTAAAAAAAATTAATGCCATCATCTGAATCCCATCAACACGACAGTATCCACTGTGGGACTTTGCTTGCTCTTAGACTTATAAGAGCTGGGGATCAGTGTTTGATCTTCCTTTCCTCTTTCAGAGTAGGGAGATTTGTGTAAATGTGTAAAATTAATGTTCCCCAATGGCAGTCTCTGTGTTGCTAGGTTCCCTTGAGGCTAGATTAGTGTGCAAATAAAGGTGTTATTATCACTAACTCATTAATCCCCTGCAGAATGAGATCCCTAAACATAATTTTGATATCCATTTTAAACTTTAAATCTATAATACTAGCATAAAAACCATGCAATTTGTCATTTTACATGTAACCAAATCTATTTTACTGAAATACAAATGGAACTTTCTCCTCCCAAAAAAACCTCTTTTTCCCTGAAATCTAAGATAAGCATGCTAACTTTCTGATAGTTAACATTCTATGTCATCTCATCTGACCTTCCATACTTTGGTCTGCTTACCGAACTAACTGACATTTCCACTTCACTCTTTTTTTTTTTAACATTTTATTGACAGAACCTATGCCAGGGTAATTTTTTTTACAGCATTATCCCTTGCACTCACTTCTGTTCCGATTTTTCCCCTCCCTCCCTCCACCCCCTCCCCCAGATGGCAAGCAGTCCTTTACATGTTGAATAGGTTACTGTATATCCTAGATACAATATATGTGTGCAGAACCGAACAGTTCTCTTGTTGCACAGGGAGAATTGGATTCAGAAGGTATAAATAATCCGGGAAGAAAAACAAAAATGCAAGCAGTTTATATTCATTTCCCATCCACTTCACTCTTATAAACGCTTTCATACCTCAATCCATTCCATTTCCCGTCTGTAGCTCTGCTTGGCTTTAACTTAACAAAATATGATACCCCTCTCATGATAAGCTAATCACTTGAAATCTCACCACCATGCTGCTAACTCAGATTTGAACTCTCAACTCCCTTCCCAACTCCTTCAAGCCTCCTCTTCCTTCTGAGTAAGGGGCTAGAAACAAATGTTTAACCTACGTTGGATTGCTTGCTGTCTTGGGGAGGGGAGAAATGGAGAGAGAGAAAAAAAAATTTGGAACAGAGTTTTTCAAAGGTGAATGTTGAAAACTATCTTTGTATGTATTTGGAAAAAGAAAATACTATTAGAAAAAAAAGAAAATGGAATGCTAAATTTCTCCTAAAGTTTTTTCTCTATAAGAGGCTGGAAATTGGACTTTTGAGCTAAGTCTCCACTTTTCATTAGTTTGATTTCAACTCTACATACTGAGTATCCACTGGGGGCACCCACTCCCACTTTCAAGCGTTCTTTTGTGTCTTGTCCTTGAGAATAAGAACTATCTTTTTCAGATTCATATGCTAAGCACAGCACCTGGCACATAGTACTGTTGCCCTAATCAATATTATTATTTTATTGTCTTGTAGTCCCATAATCTAAGAAGTTCTTTCCCCAAAACCCAAACAAACAGAAATGGGGGAGTGTGTTCTAGGCATGGAAGTCTATAGGTACATGGAGGTGATGAGTGTAGTCCAAGATTATGAATCATCTATTACTCTAGTATAGCTGGAATATAGATTGTCTAAAGGGGCATACTGTGAAATAAAACTGAAAAGGTGGTTTGGAGCCAGTCTGCAGAGATCTCTGGAATACCAAGTTTTGTCTCCCCACAGGGACTACTAATGGTTATTGAGCAAGAGCATTAGGAAATTTACTTTATGATCTATGTGAAGAACTATAATAGAGAGAGTCCAATGGTAGGAAGACAAGTTAAGAGACTCCAGTAAGAATCTAAATGAAAGTTGATGATGGTCTGAATTATTGTGATAGGATATAGGAAGAAGAGGGAATAAGTGCAAACAATATTATAAGGGTAGCATCCAGAAGACTTAGTTATTGATTGGATAAAGGTGAAGGAAAAGACTAAGTTATAAAAGAAATTTCAAGTAAAAAGATAGGGAAGTGCATAAAAATCGGATGGAGATGAGTTCCATTTTGCACACTCTAAGCTTGACGTGCTGGTAGGGTCAGGTCTCAAGACATAAATTTCAGCTGGATATATGGATTTGGGAGTCATTTACATATTCAGATGCTCATATTGATCTATGTTCTCATTGGTTCAGGAATTCAACTCAGAGAAAGCAATCTCAATCAGAAAGCAATCATTCCTACCAGTTCATCCTGTGGGACTCTCCTCGGTGATCGCCCATTTGCTTGCTACATGAAATCCAACCAATGCGTTAAAGGATTTGTTGATTTGTTATTGCATGGATACTAGTGTTCTGCAGAGTTCTTTATTAGTTATGAGCTGCAGTTCGTTCACATGTCTGTTATTCTCCAATGCCCTCTGTGTTATATTCATTATTAGTTCCATTTGTATTCCATGGCTTGCTTCCATATGGCAATGCTGATAAAATGTTGATTTTTTTTTTAAATGGACCTTTGCTTTCATGGAAACATTGAAGTCAGTAAAAGAGTTTTGCAATTTCCTTAAGGTGCTCATCTTCTACTCTTCCTCCTGTTCAGCCTTGGGTCCAACTTGTCCATGTTGTCAAAGAAAAAATATTAATATGGTACATTGTGTTTGGGGGTTCATTTGTCAGAAAGAATTTTATTAAATTTAACACTAATTAAAGCTTTTTTTTCACCTTGAAGAAAGAGACATTTCAGTTGGAATAGGTCCCCATGACTTTCAGGATAACTCTGTCCCAAGATGATATATGGTAACATTTATCAAAACCTTGAATAAGAAGGTGTATTAAAATATAGTTTGAAGTTAATATTTCTTAATAGTGGAATAAACAAATCTCCAAACTTCCTTCATAAACCACTCTCCTTAATACCTGCATTCTTAAATATCAATATACTTTCTTGATGGAGAAGAATGGGGCACAGGACCAGTCATTTTAGAGAGGTGGAGAGGCAAGATTAACAAGATAATAGTTATTTTGTGAACCACTCTTAGCATATTTCCCTAAGAAAAGTCTTTTGTTCTCAATTTATCACCCATCTTTTCAAGGGTCATTCCCTAGAACTTGGGAAAATGAAAACATGTCTTAATATTTTCAGTTTTATTAAAAAGGAGATTTTTTTAATATTCTTCTACAGTGTATCACCTGTATCAGATAGATATTGATGGACAAGCTTTAAAAGATAGACTAGCTTTAAAACATCCAATCCAGACAGTCGGTATTTTTCACCTACTTGGTCTCTTCTGCATGAAAATGCAGGCCAAACTTCTTTGAATGATGACAGGTCTCTTCCAAGAAACTCTGTAGTATAGAATGATCCACTCAATACTTTGTCATTCACACAACAGGAACATCTTGAGAACCTCACCAGGAAATTTCTCCTGCACCTAGAATCTCTTCTGGATCTTCTCCACATGACAAATATCTTCAGCAAGCATAATTCTCCCTGTTTTATGCCTTAATTGATGTTTATTAGCAGAAGGTCATTGCACAGGGTTATTTCTTTTGTTCTGTCTTCAAGGAATCTTGAATTAATTTGATGCAAAAATAGGAAAAGTTATCATAAAATATAGGTAGGAGAATTGAGAAATAGCAAGGTCACAGAACCGAGGAAGTAAAGAACAATGAACAGCATCTGATGCTAGCAGAAGGTCAAAGAAAGATAAAAAAACTATTGGATTATTGGTTTTGCAATTAAGAGGTCATAGTCTATTCCTATGAGTGAAAGTAAGAGTTCTAATAGAGTTGATATTAAACTGTGTTTAGAGCAGTAAGTGGTAGCCAAACTATATGGTTTTTAAAAAATAAGAAAACTCGATAAGAAGAAAAGTAACAGATCAATTTGATGAAGGGTCATTGAAGTCTGCAGTTAAAATTTTCAAAATAATAAATTTTAGAAAGAAAAGAGACTCTCTCCTAACTTCCTCATTTGTACAGATGAAGAAACATACTTTTGGTTAATGGCAAAGTTAGGTATTGAAACTTAGGTCTGCTGATTTCTAATCCAGTCCTTTTTCTACTATACCATTACTTGCCTCAAACTTGGCTGGATAAACAATCGGAAGGCATTATCTTCTGAAGATTTTTACTAGCTAAAAACAAATAAGCACATTTTCTGTAAGTAAAACAAGACTATTAATGAAAGCAAAAAACAAGCACTGACTTGTACCCAGTAGTTGCACATATAATGATAGATATAAATCTATATAGATATAGAGAAGTAATGATAAGCCTAAGAAATTTTTATAAAAATTAAGCATAATGCAACCAATGTAAATACTTAAAAAAAACACAGAAACCAGTCAAAATATTGAATCATTTATTTAATTCGTATAACAAACTAAGATTTGCTTGGTAGAAGATTAAAGGAAATGTTTCATAAAGCCTTGAGTATATGAATATATATTTACTGTCTCTTACGTATCAGTTTTATGCAATTTGTATTTAGCTTTTGCTAAGTGCCTGATACTGAGTTTTGCAAATGTTGGGTATTCAATAAATGACTGACTAAATGTGTGACTTGGCAGTTGGCAATTAATCAGCTCTAAACTTCCATCTTCTTCAGCTATAACTGCCTAATCCTGCTAGGGACTCCTTAAAATTTACTGAACTGGTTTTGTCATTTGGTGTTTCCTAATTACCCCCTAGAGGAAATGCCAACTATCAAAGAAGTGTCTTCTTCACAATGGGGTGTCTGTGAAAGTGGTAAAGCTGAAAAACTCCCTTGACCCCAATAACAATCTGACATAATATTATTTCCTGCCCTACTCAATGGAGCAGCCTGAAACCAAGCTGTTACTCTGTTCCTGTCTTTGAAAACATAAACTGCTAAAACAGCCAAGCTCAGGAAGTGGGACAAAGCAGGAGGCAAGGCCAGAGACCTAGAGACAAGGCTTTTTCCTAGAAAATCAAATTTCTACTATTAATTGGTAGTGAACATTTTGACTTATCTCCGGTTTTCATTTTAGCTGAGAGAGAGCTGCCTTTATCTATTCTGTATGTCATTGGTTCTCTTTCAGAATAAGGAACAGCAAATATAACTTATGTGATGTCTCTCTCATTCATATTAAATAAGCATTTTATTAAGCAATTTCTATGTGCTAGGTGCTGGAAGATTTCAAATGGGGATCATCTGCTCTTGAGTTAATGTTCTCCAGTAATTTTTGTGATTTTCCTCATTCCTACCCCTCCCGAACTCTTTCCCAGGTTCTAAGTGCTTTATCTCCATTCTACAGGTAGAATCTGGACTATCATATCAAGTGTCTGAAGGAAGAGAAAAAGATAAAACAATAATTAGCAAATTTAATTATAACTTGGAAAATTCCCAGGATCATACCACATTGCATAAATTATGGATGTACATAAAAGAAATGGGAATCAAAATAAAACATAGATGTGATTCTCCATACTATTGGATGGGTCGTCTGAAGGGTTCGTGGTATATAATCTCTAGGATTTTTTTTGCCTTGCCAGCTTCAGCTTGGATTCCTAACTTTTCTACTTTCCCTCCTATCTTCTTCTTCTTGTTATTCCTGCCTAATGCTGACATTTAAAGTTCTTGAACCCTCTATCAGGTTTTTCTCTTTCCCTTTTCCAGTGTGTTTATTAATTCTCATTATTTAAGTCTAATCACTGAGTCCTTAGTCATGCAAATTATCATAGTCCCCAAAGACTGAGCCCTGAAAAGAGATGGATCAGGTCTTTAAAATAATCCTATGCATGAATGAGATTTTTAATTAAAATTTTTTGATCTACACACAGTTATGTATCACTCCAAGTTAAAAAACAAAGAACAAAAAACACTTCCTCACAACATCCTGAGAGGCAGAGAGACACCCATCTACCCTCATTGGTGTAAGACTACCAGATTTGGAGGAGAAGTCCTGGATCTGAATCCTACCTCAATCAATAATTATTGTATTTATGACCTCAGACAAGTCTTTTCTCTTCGTTAGGACTCAGTTTCCTCATCTAACATAAGACATTTAGAATAGATATTCTCTTTAAAATGTTTTCCAACTCCAGTTCTTGTGATACTAGTAAGTATTGCTATTTTTTTGTCTTCATTTTACTGATGAGGAAATCAAATCTGACAGAGGCTAATTTTCCTAGTCAGTCATGTGGTTGGTAAGAGGCAAAGCTGAATTATTCACTCTTATGAGGCATACTGGTCATAAATCCCAATTTCCTTCACTCACCTAAAAAGAATTTTTTATCTAGATAAGTAGGAAAGTTCATATTTTTAAGACTTCATGTATACGTGTATAAGCGTGTACACAGTAAGAATAATTCTCATTCAGCATACCACATAAATCAGTGTCATAGGTTCAGACCCCACTGGAGCTAGTTAGCTTTTCTTTATTCTATTATCAGACACATATTTTGCAAATATGTGCTATTGTTCACAAGAGGACCTGGTAACATGGAAGGATTTGAATAATCTCAAAAAATAGTATTTCAAAGGAAAGATAATGAGTCAGTAGAACTCATTATCTTTGAAGCCCATTTATATATTTCATAATCATTCAGCAATTAATAAAGGTGATTACATAGGATAGGTTAATATTTCTGGTCTTATTTTCTGTTTTAGTCAAGCAAATCTATTTACTATCCGGGCATACAACTTTCTTATGCTAATTTGTGAAATATCACTCAAATCATTATCCATCTCTCAAAAGTTCCCTATGTTCTCTCTGCCAAATGATATCTTTCTGATACTTAAAAAAAAAAAAAAAACCTAAATATATGTCTGTTCCACAAGGTCTTCCCTTCTAGCAAGAAAGCTTCTAGTAAGCCAACTTGTAGGTGCAGTCATTCCAGCAACCCTCTAAGGATTGTGTGTGGCTTGTTAATACTTTATGTTTTAGAATACATATCTAACCAGTTTCAATGGTCTTGTGATGGAGAGAGCTATCTGCATCCAGAGACAGAACTGTGGGGACTGAGTGTGGATCACAAAATAGGATTTTCACCTTTTTTGTTGTTATTTGCTTGCATTTTATTTTCTTTCTCATTTTTTTTCCTTTTGGATCTGATTTTTCTTGTGCACAGTGATAATTGGAAATATGTAGAGAAGAATTGCACATGTTTGACACATATTAGATTGCTTGCCATATTGGGGAGAGGGAGGGAGAAAAAATTTGGAATGCAGGATTTTGTAGGGGTGGATATTGAGGATTATCTGGTCATATGTTTTAAAAATAAAAAGCTTTTATAATAATAGTAGTAATAATAATAATGCATTCCTAAAAGGTGGACCTAAAGCAAAAGTTTGTTTATTATATCATTTCCCTAATAACTTCTGCCAAATTTCATTTCCAGGGAAAGACCTTGGTTATGACATATGATAAAAATCACGTCAAAATTCTGATTCATTTCAATGTATGTTCTGCCTTTATCAATGAGCATTTTTTATGCAGAATTCTACCACATGATCCAGTTGAGAAGAATTAGTCCAATGAAGACTCATAAGGTCCTTGTATGTCATAAAAATGGATATATTAAACTATATTACCCCCTGACTTCTCATTGAAGTGTGAGTTTTCATTGACAATGCAAGGATTTAACTGTGAAAACAGTCCCAGGGCCTATTTCATTGCCTTCAAAATGGAGCAAGGGCCATTAATTGAAAGTGTGTCATGATGTTTGTTTGTTATTTTTTTAATAGAATTTTGTCTGTTCATATTCACTACAAATTAAATTCTGCCAGAGTAAACAAACTATTTTCTCATTTCAATTATTGTTCCCTAGAGAATGCTATCTACAACCCACTTCATAAATAAGCATTTATTAAGTACCTACTCTGTACTAATTGCTGAGGATATAAAAAGAGGGAAAAGACAATCTTTGCCCTCAAAGAGCTTAAAATCTAACCAGAGAGACAGCATACAAATATATGTGAAGTGAGCTCTATACAGTATACATAGGAAATAATTAACAGAGGGAAAGCACAAGAATTAAGTGGGTTTTGAAAAGACTTTCTGCAAAAAGATAGGGTTTTAGTCAGACTTAACAAAAGCCAGATACATAGTGCTGAAGAGGGAGAACATTCCAGCCATAGGGGACAGTAAGAGTACATTGCTGGAGCTGAAGGATAAAATTTCCCTCCCCTCTCACTATCTTCTAAAACCTTTGCACTATGGTTTCTGACCTTATTCTTAAACTGAACCTACTGACTCCACTACTCCCAATGATCTCTTAAAATACCAAATCAAAGGTCCTTTTCTTGATCCTCATCTTTCTTGATCTTCAAAGGCTATTAATAAGTAGGTTCTATTACTGCCGAATATTTCTTCCTCCTGAATATTCATTCCTTTCTAAGTTTTCATAGCACTTTTCTCTCCTACTTGTCCCATTATGACCACTCTTTCTTTCTTGGCTATCAAATACACTAACCATGGGTATCCCTCCAATGATCTCAGTTCCACTATCATCTGTCTTTGATCTCTCTGCTGAGTTCCAGACTTTTATAACCAATTGTCTGTCAGAAATCAGAAATGGAGTTTTTTAGGTATTCTAGACTCAAAATGTCCCAAATAGGACATTTAAACCTTTTCCCCAAAACCATCTTCTCTTCTATGAACAGGCAAAATAAATAAATAAAATTAAACCAGTCCCTACTCTCGAGGAACTCATAATCTAATGTGAAAAATGACAAATAAGCAGCTATGTACAAACAACTTATATATAGATTTAAAAGGAAATAAGAGAGGGAGAGTGTCAAAACAAAAAGAAGTAAGTTATGAAAGCTTCCTGTAGAAGATGGGACTTTATTTGGCACTCAAAAGAAGCCCAGAAAGCGCAAGCCAGAAGGGTATGAAAAGGAAGAAGAGCATTCAAGGCTTATGGGACAGCTAGAGAATAAGCTCACTCAGCTCCTTACTCGTCTCATACTGACTATACCCACACAATATTCTCGTATAAGCCCCCTGTCCACTCTAACACAGTCTTCTGGTGCAACTTCCCATTAGCTCATGCCTAAACTACTATAATAGCATTACGATTGGTCTTCCTGCTTCAAGTCTCTCCCTACCCAGTCCATCCTGTGTTCAACCATCAAAGAGATCTTGAAAGCATAGGCCTGAAAATGTCCCTTTCTATTCAATAAACACCAATGGCTCCCTATCACCTTCACATACATATGTGGAGAAAGGGAGAGAGGGAGGGAGAGAGAGAGAGAGAGAAAGAGAAAGAGGGAAGGAGAGAACGAGAGAGAAAAAGAATAAAAGAGAGAGAACAAGAGAGAGAAAACAAGAAAGAGACAGAGACAGAGAGAGAAAGCAAGAAAGAGTGAGAGAGAGAGAGAGAGAGAGAACAAGGGGGAGAGAGAGAGAAAGAGAGAGATAGCATCCTTTACCATCTGTCTCATCCTACCCTTCCAATCTTCCTACATTTTGCCCCTCTGCATCCACTCTTTTCCATTATTTTCTCTGTCTTATTTAGAATTCTTTGAAAACAATTTAACCAAATTTCTTTACAATATAGACTCTGAAATTTTGATACCAACTAGCCAAGAAATCAATACGATGATTACAAATTGTAGTAAGGCACTCATGTAAGTCAAATTACATGTTTATTCATTAAAAAAACAGGAATTGTACATTGTATAGAGCAGGCATTCAATAAATATTTGTTGAATATTATTCTTGAATCATATGTACAATTTACTAAATGTGAAAAAATGTATTTAGGAGTATGCAAACAAAGCTAATTACTTATTATGAAGCTTGTGTACATGCATGGAGTCCAGAGGTAAAGTGATGGGTTCAGAAAGTCCCTAGTAATCTAGTTTAACTAGAATATACAGTTTATGCAAGGGGAAATAATAAATTAGATGAAAAACAAATGAATGAGAATAAAAAGGTAGCCAGCCTCCAAGCCAAACTGTGGAGAGTCCAAAATGCCAAGAAGTTTTTACTTTATCATACAGGCAATAGGGAGTCTATATGATAGTTTTTAAGTAGGAACTATCATGATTAAACCTTTTCTTTAGAAGATAAATCCTCTGCATAAAGTTTGGGTTGAAGATGGAGAGATGAAGATAGGAATACTAATGAGGAAGCTGCAATTTATCTCTGAAAGTTGTCATTTACATCTAATCTTTATGTTTTTATGTATTTCTCTCTAATTATTAAATAGCACTATGAACAGAACTCAAGAGGTTAAAAAGGTAGTTGGGAAAATGATAAAATACATTCACTTAATAATATGAAAATAAAGCAGCACATCAATACAGATGAGTTTTCCTGGTACTCTATCCTAAATTTCTTTTTGCAGTAAGACCATCTGTCTACTTTTTTTTCTCCTGTAGACTGATTCATATCTAGTTCTAATTTTTTAATGACTCTTCAGATTACTAAAATCAGTCTTTCCTCTTCATCTAAAATACCTTAACATCTTTATTTTTGCCTCAAGGATCTAGTATCTAATCCTAGTTTTGCTATTGTTGTTTTAATGTTATAGGATCTCATTCAATTTCTCTATATCTCCAAAAGACCCTTTCATTTTTTTTCTAGATTCTAATAATCTTTTTTCTCTCTTTTTCCAATCCTGAGACATTTTTGTTTTCCATATGTTTTCAATAGTAATTGCATTATAAATAGCAAAGAATTAATTGGAGCCATATTTAAAAGCAACATTTGGAATATATTAAATATTTATATATGTACAGTACATATATATGCTATATATGTATACTATATAATAAATGTTTATATGCATATACATATATGTGTAAATATATAAGCACATATGTTTGTGTATAGACACACACACACATACACAAAAGTAAAAAAGAGAAACTTGGGAAAGGAACAATCACTTATTCATCCCCTACTATATGCCAGACGCTGTCCTAAGTGGTATGCAAATATTAGCTCACTAAACAATTTGCACACTACAGTAAATGGGGCTTGAGATTTAGAATTAGAGGATTTGGTTAAACTCAGACATTCACCTATAGGATTTCCAATAAGTCTCTTACTGGAATCTGTTTCCTTATCTATAAAATGAGAAAATTAGAATCTGTGATTTTGTAAGGTCTCTTCTAACTCTAAATCTAAGATGTTTTAAGTACTTTTGAAATCTTTTACCTTTTGTCCTTCCTGGGTGTAACTCCAGCCACATCTCTGTTTGTCCACAGATTATTAGGAATAAGAAGCCCAAAGTTGAGTGTGATATTTCCACTGGCATTGCTCCAGAGTGAAAATAAGCAGAAATTACTCTCCTGCTCCATGACTTAATATGGTTTGAACTCTGACAATTCTGTGTGTGTGTGTGTGTGTGTGTGTGTGTGTGTGTGTGTGTTTCATATCCTTTCCCTTTGCTTATTGTCTGAACAATAAAAGCCACAGATAGGGAAAACATCCCAGAGTTAATCAGAAAATTGGAGGTTATTATATATTCTAGCCCTGTGCATGAAGCACAATACATGACAATCACAGAATCAATCTACTTATAAGGAAACGTCATCTTTAAATTAAACATATCCCTGGTTCTTATAAAGGGTTTATTATTTATTTATATGTAATTTTTATATATTTATGCATAATATTTATTATTTGTTATCAATCTTTTAATTTCCATTTTGTGGCAGATTCCTCATTTAGTTGATTTCAAAAAGAAGCTGACAACTAGCCATCATATGAAAACTGTAAAAGATCTTCTTTTGCCTTTACTGTGACAACTAATGCACTGTGAACAAACTGAAAATTTGATATATTATATCAAGCAATTTGTATTTCTTGAAGCACTTCTTAAGAGATTTAAAAGAATTAAGTGGTATTTTTCCATAAAATATTAAATAACAAGTGTTTTCTTATGTCTTTTCCTGTTCGACTCAAAGGACTTGTATCTAAATAAAATTTTTCTCATGAAATAGAAAGAAAAACAGCATAAATGATATCCGGTCCTTATCATCTTTTGATGGAAATTGAGCCATCATTTCAATTTGGTTCAGCAGTGCAGTATACAGGGCTATCAGTGACTTGATGGTGAAGATAACCATAATACCCAATAATGCATAATATTTATATTAGAGAGTTCCAAAGTGCTTTGTGAATAGAGATGGGGGAAAAGTGAAGGAGTCCTCAGGGAGGAAGTGATATTTTCATTCGATGGAATGATATATAAAGCACTTTGCTATATGGAAGAGATCAGTGGAGTTGTAAAAGTATTTGAGAAAATGGATTGATATAGAAAACAAAAAAGCATAAATGGAAATTTTAATTTCTAAATTCCCTGGACTTTAAGAATCAGCAGACTCCCTTATATTCTTAAGATAAGGAAACTTGTCCATTGAACCTTTTGTAATAGCTCACAAACCTTAAGTACCTTGTTCTACTCCACATGAGCCATTATCAAATTAAGGAGAAGTCTAATGTATTGTGTCATATCTGATAGAAAATCTTGTTCCTGTAATTTCATTTTGGATGCAATGCTCCCCACCCACACCTGGAACATTTATTCTACTGCCCACACTCTTGTAGCAGGAGAACTTCACTGATCAGCGAAATTATTCTCTCTCTTCTTAAAAATCGTTCCCTTTATTTGAACAAGGCATAAATAGAGTGGGTCAAATGGTGTCAGATGCCCTTTGCTCACTAAAGAATCTTGTGATTCTTTGTATGATAGCCCAATCATTACTAACATCTTCATTCTGCATTTATTTATATAAAATCTAACAAATAGACATCAACGGATTCGTTGGCAATTCAATCACAATCCAATCAATTGTAGGATTGAGGAGACCCTGAAACTCAGCTAATTATCCTTCTTAATAATGTAACTGAGATTCTAGAATTACTGGCTAGTTGGGGAACCATAGCAAGGTTAGTTCTTCTCCTGTTAAGGTTCTAAAAGTAACCTCTGAAAAGTTGGGGTAATTTTTTAATTCTATATTTGTCCTAATGATCATTCATTTATGTCCATTAGTCAGTCTGAATTAACTTCCAAAAAGATACAGGAGAACAATTCATTTTTTAAAATCCCCCAAAGTCCGTGACATCCTCTCCTACTTGTATAGTGTCTAGATGAATATGACTTCAGGCTTAGAGAGGTCATGCAGCAAAGGGGTAGCTGGAAGCTCCTAATTGCTGACTGTTTTTTTCTCCCCTACATTAGAACACAATTCTCTCTGGCAGAGTGTCTGATGGACTCCTTAAGGACTCCTTCGGCCAAGTATGTCTAGTTTGTACTCAGCTCCTGAAGCAGACACTGTTGGCTACAGCCCCCTTGGGGACAATGCTGCAGAAGAGAAGCTCGAATTCTCTTTATAAGATCTTCTTTTGGTGGGAAGGAAAGAAGAGTAGCTCTTTTTCCTTCTTCCCCTACCTTATTCCTTCCATCCTAAGAGATTCTCTATCGAGATTTTGGCTAAAGTCTAGACCTCTGTGATCTGGATCCTAAAAAGTCTTTAATTGTCGAATTTAAATCCATATGAAGGCCTGTGTAAAGTCCACAAAGTTTCAGCCCTCCCTGAAACCAGCTGATTTCCTAACCCACTCGAAAGCTTAAATGTTTTTAGAGAATCAAAGAATCTTCTCTTGGAATGGTCTTTTAAGATCATTTAGTCAAACTTCCTATTCCAAGTAGGAATTCCTTCTTCCAATGATAGATGTCACTAATTTATAAGACAATCCATTTGATTTTTGAACTTGTATTTTTAGATCATTTCTATTTGCTTTCTTTTTTATTTTAATCAAAATATGCCTTCCTATAACTTCTATTCACCAATCCTAGTGGATTGGAATTACACAGAATAACTCCAAGCCCTTTTTCGTATACAACATACCTTCAGATACTTTAGTTCAGAGATCATATCTTCATTAAAGTTTCTCTTTCTGAGCCAAAACCGCCTTCCTTTATTCAGTCATTCTTTCTGTCTCTTCATCACCCTGGTCTCCATTGTCTGCATGCCTGATGTCACTGTTATTCTTTAAATAGGTCATTGTTATTCTTTAAAACTGAACAAACCCTAGACTTTCATTAATAGCCACATTATCTGGTTTTGTTAGAAAAATTATACTGTTGATTCTTCCAGGTAACCAAAAACCCTTAGATCTTTTCACATGAACTATCTGTAAGTTCCCTCTCCCTTATGTTTGTGTACTTCAGTTTTTCAAACCAAAGGCAGAAGATTGGATTTATCCTTATTGAATTAAATTTAGCCTCATTATATTCAATCTCTCTTTTCTGTCTTCTGGGACCTTTTGGGAATCCTGATTACATCATCCAACATATTAGTAATACTTAGGAGCTTTATGTCATCCACAAACTTGATAAGCAAGCCCTCGATGTTTTTTTTTTTATTGTTCAAAAATGTGTTGATCATGATATAGTAGAGAAAACAGGCAGTGTGATATAGAAAGCAATAGAATTCGGAGCCAAAGACCCCAAATTCAAAACCTGGTCCTGCTCTTACATGTGACTTTGGACAAATCATTTCACCACTTCGGACCTCAGCTTTCTCATCTATAAAATGAAGGAACTGGAATGGATGATCACTAAGATATCTGCTAAAAAAAATCTTCAGTAATTATTAATTTTAGATAAAATATAAACTTCCACTTGGCCTTCAGCATCCTCCACAATCTGAGTCAACTGACTTTTCCAGCCTTATTTCACTTAGTTCTCTTAAAGTCCCCTGTTCTAGATTTAGAGGTAGTAGTTAAGGAGTGAAAAATAGATGAAATTGTTAAGGGAGATTGCAGAGAGGGAAAATAAGAAGGCTAAATTCAGAACCTCACATGAAAGGGACAGGAGAAAAACAGTGAAGCAGCAAGGAGGTCCAAAAGGACTGGTAAGGAGAGGAAGCAGGAGAAAGCAGTGTCATGGAAACCGAGAGAGTGGGTATTTATACAACCTCCTAGAATCCTACCTTGGACTCCCAGGACTAATGCTATACAGTATAAAATTGCCAAGATAGAGAAACACAGATGGAGGCCCTCTCTATGGATTTTGAAAGAATTGCAGCCCACGAGGGCCATTCCAGATATTCTGTTCTTCTCTGGCAATCAGTGTAAGTCTCCAGAGGATGACTTAAACTCCAGATTCTTAAACTGTATTCCAAGATCTCTTATAGAGTCTCATAACTGATTATAGGGGGGGCCATAAAATTATGGTTTATTATCAGTAAATGTAATCAGTAAAACCTATTGTATATACCTATATGCCTGGGGTCACATAAAAATTTCTTGAGTAAAAAGAGGTCACAAGTGGAAAAAGTTTAAGAAGCGCTGATTTTAAACCACAGGGATCCATAACATTTGCAAGCATAGCCAAAAAAGAGTAAATCAGCTATGCTATGGCTTGATCAAGTGCTCATGTTGAGATCTATAGTAAGACAGGAGGGATCAAGTTTTATATATGTTGCACATATTTTCAAATGTGATTCCTTCTTCACCAATAATCTGTAAGTAGAGTAGGAGAGGGATTATTACTTGCATTTTGACAGAAGAGAAAACATGGTGTGACTGACTTAAAGTCACATAATTAATTAATCAATAGAGAACAAACTCCTGGAGGGTAGTGTTTGCTTCATATCACCAGACCTAGAACAATATTTGGAACATCCTATATACTCAATAAATTTTTTAACTTTATTGAACTTAATTGAGTCACAATTAACAAAAGCTACTTCTCTTCCCCCCTAATTCAGGACTCTCTACTGTTCTGTATTGTATTTGGAATAAAAATTGAAAACATTTACATGTAAAGGAGCCTATCTAGCCCCATTCTCTGAGAATACAAATTATTTACTTGTGACTACTCTGAGCTATCTGCTGAGTATAACAACTCCTTTAGTGCTAATGTGCACAAAAATCAAAACTCTAAAATAAAATAAAGTGAATAAAACTCTAAAGGAGTTTCTAATAATCGAGACTCTACTATAAATCTCCCCAAATGCTAATTTAACATGAGGCAGGAGCAGAGATCCCAATGTATCTATGGAAGAAAGGGAAATAGGAGGAAAGGGTAGCCCCAAAGGGAAGGAAATATAGGAGATAGAAAGCAGAAAGTCACTTCATAATTATGGAGACCCAAATGGGCAGTCAGGTTTTTCAAGCCTACAATACAAAGAGTTTCATATTGTAGAATATCTAATATAAATTCTTAACATGTTATTCAACTGTACTCCTAAAGACTCTGCCAAAAAATGAAATCGTTTTTTCACATCCTTTATCAAAGAGTTTTCATTGCTTGTTTCCAATATTATTTCTTACGAATTATTGGAGTATTTTTGTACAGTGCTATTATTTCATATGTCATTCAAATGACACTTTCAGATTTCATGGTGGCTCAGGACTTTGCATTCTACTTTAGATGTGAAAGCTAGAGGAGATCGAACTATGTCTCTCAGCTCTGAAACTTCTGCCTTATATTGCAGAATACCAGACCTCCATGCCCCGTGTCACATGTTCCTACCGTTATATATTACTCTGCCCCTTGCGAGGTCACCTTTATATGATGTCTTCCATACATCCCTTGAGGGCGTGAATTCTTGTTTTTATTTGTATTTACCATGGCGGGGCAAAAGTTTAATAACCCTTCTATGTATATAATTAAAATATACTAACTACAGATCTATCTATAGCTATATAGTTTATCTATAGAGATAATTGGTACATTATTATATGGATAGATAGACTAGCTACATATCTGCATTGTGTAAGAACATTTGCTGAAAGTTGCTTTGGAGTAAATCCTTGATTTCAATTTATTTACTTTTCTTTTTACTCTTTCTCATAAAAGAAGGTAAAGAAAATCAGTTACTTAAACTTTCTGGCCATTTGGAATTTGGATAACAGAATTTTCTGCTATAGCTTTGCTAGTTAAACAATAAAGATTCTTTTTTAGTTTTTAATTACATGGACCAAATATTAATAAATTAATTTATATTAATAAATATTATATTTGTGAATAAATTTCAGCTTAATTCTTCTCTCCGCAACAGAATTTCTTACCCTTTTATTGTTTCATGAATTCATTTGGCATTTAGTGAAATCTATGGGCCCTTAGAATAAAGGTAATAGAATAAGAATAATTAAATTAATAAAATAAAACGGGATTATAAGAAAAATCAAAGGTTGGTTTAAAAAATGTATTTTTTTTTCTATATAACTTCAGGGGCTCCCTGAAAACTACCCATAGATCCATGGATTCCAAGTTAATCTTAGCTCTTTACTAAGAATTCTCATTCACATCCTTCTATTAGGTCTCTGTGCAACACTGAAAGCAACTTAGAGATATATTAGAATATTTTCCAAGGAACATTGTTAGTTCATGAAAGAATACCTTGTTTACATAGCTAGAATTAGCACAAAGCAGGCTATACCCGCCGACTACATAACTCAAAAAAGTAGATGGGAGTAGAATGGTAGAATATAACAGCATCCTATTACTCTGCTGAGACAGTGGAGGATGAGGAAGCTGTGTGCCTTCTGTAAATAGACAGATGTCTGCCCTCCAGAGGGAATCATATTTTTTTTTGCCTCTGGCTCAGCCTAAGTTTAGCTCTCTGAAACCAAGTGAGAGGGGGTACCAAGGAGCCTCCCATCCTCTCTGCCCTTGGAGAATTTGCACTCTCTGATGTGTGTGGGAACATCAAGCTCACTGACTGTTACCAATAAGAACCCTGCTAGCATCATAACAGCAGATGGCCGTGAAGGAAACATGAACAAATGTCACTGAAGTGGACAAAAGAACATGATCTACTGGCTGTGATGGAAATAAAACTAGTACAAGTGTGACATATAGTAAGACCCCAACAAAGGCTTTAATGGCTGAATATCAGGCTTGACTCAGATCAAAATATACATATGAAAGAGCTTTCTGTGGAAACTTGACAGGCACCATGTTCCAACTTTTATGAAAAAAAAAGGATTATTTAATGACGCAATATTCTAAATTGAGTACCTAGTATATTAGAGGTACTTGATGGATGAATGATTGATTGTTTAATTAAAGCAGACGCTCAGTGGGTGACTCATTGGATTAATCCATAGAATTTTTTAATTTCAGTTCTCTAATTCCTCCTTTAGGTCCTAAAAATAGGGTCTTATTAAAATTTGTCTTCCATTCTGATCAGGATGTTGAAAGGTTGAGATTTTTTTCCAAAAGCAACCCTAAGTTCTAAGTCCTAAATATAAAGTGAAAATGTAAATGAGAAATGCTATTTGTTCAGCAAATAGAGGAATAGTTTTAGGGACCTGTGCAGTTGTATTTAGATGCAAAGAATATAATACAAGAGGGCAAAGACTTCAGGGATACAGTCCTAAGAAAGGGGCAAAACATTCTCATGTTAGAAAAGTAGAATTGGATTTTTTTTGTAGGGGATGAGGGATAATAAAGTAGGGAGCAATGTCTGAAATGTTCATTATGATAGTGAATCAGAGCTGAGAAAAGGCCCACAGACTTAAAATATTGTTACTTGAAGACATTATTTTAAGCCATTCCTATAGGAAAAAGACTGATTTGGTAGTATCTGTAAACAGGTTATCTGTAAGCAGGGCAGAGTGGCAGACCAATTACCTCATAGAACTCAGGTACCTAATTATTTCCAAGGAAAAGTCTTTTCCATTCCAATTTTTTTGTGTGAATTGTTGCAACTAAAAAAATCAAGTGGGAAGATGATGTTTGGTTTGGTTTTGAGCCTTGTTTAGTTGTGTTTCTCCAAACAGTGACTGCCGATTGGGCGAGTCCTGGGGTATTTATCAATCGGTCATCGAGGCACAGTACACACACTTGAACCACTCCTGCTTTCATGGCAGATATCAAGGAGTCACGTAGCGGTGCTTCAGACTTATGGATTTGCTGTCAGGTTTCAGGTCTAAGGAGCCAAACTCCATGGTTCTCAAATTTTCATCGCATTGGGAAGAAAATGATCGTTTGACACAGGGCAGTAGTCTGTGTGTGGATTGCACTTAGAAAAACACTCAGAATTAAAGGGTGGTTCTTATAAAGATCCTCCCTCTGACAGTTGAGCTTTTCCTTCAGACATGTAGACAAGTGGCTGAACCCCCAACTTAAATCTTATTTTGTCGTCTCTTACTTTAAAAACACACACAGTGGTTTCTCCATCCCGTGTTGTCCCTTGCTTCCTCTCTTATTAACCTTCACGGCTGGCCAGACCATGTAGTCTGCTGGCAAGAAAACCACATTTAGTGTGAAGGGATCTGAGTTCAAATTCAGGATCTATTACTCAATATACCTGTGATTCTGGACATCATAATCACTTCACCTTTCTCTGCCTCAATTTCCCCATCTAGGCAAATAAGGAAAATGGACTCGATAATTTCTAATCCCATAAATTGAATTGAAACAGGAAAAAATGCCCCACCCTGCAAACCTGTAAATACTAGAACTTTAGTAGATAAATGCAAATTTCTCTAAATCTTTAAGGAGTCTATCATTCATTAGGAGGTGAGTTTCTATAGAATAAAATACAAGTATGCTCATGTTCTAGAGCCAACATGGCACAGCAGATAGAGAGCTGATAGTGGAAGTAGGAAGGTCTGTATTCAAGTCCTGCCTATATATGCTCATTTAACTTCCAAGTAATCTGGCCACTTTCTTAACCTCAGTTTCCTCATCTGTAAAATGGGGGAAGTGATAACCAAAAGTTTCATGAGAATTAAATGAGATAACATATATAAAGTTCTGTGGAGACCCAGAAGTACTGTTGCAACTTATAGTACTAATGGCTACAATTTAAATAGTACTTGACCTGAATCGATAGGAGTTTTCTCATGCTGGAGTTCCTAAAAGCAGTGTAATCACAAGTCCAGTCCCTATCCCTATCACAGTTGGAGTTTCTAAAAGCAATGTAATCACAAGTCCAGTCCCTAGTCCTAGCCCAATTTTCATGTTCATTTTCCAAAATTAAAAATTAAAAAAATAAGAGAATTACAAAGCATCTAATTCTAATAATGAGACATGTTTAAGACCTTTGGGGCCATTATTATTCCTTTTGTGAGAATGCCTAGGATAAACCGATCTTCTTTCTCTGGGTAACATATGATACTATAGTCCATTATCTCTTTCATTCAGCATTCATTCAAAAAATATTTTTAAGCATCTCTTGTGTGTATATCACTGAGCAGGACATTAAGGGAGATACAAGATAAAAGATTCAGTCTGTCTTGCAAGAGCTTATAATTTAATAGGGAAGATAAGACACAGATGAAGTAACTATATATTAGAAGGGAATGCTATATATAAAGTCAGTTCTTTGAAAATTCATAGAAGGAAGAGATCACTTCCAATGAAGATAACCAGGAAATGCTTTATGAAAGGATATAACATTTGAAAGGGGCCTTAATGAATAATTAATCAAAAGGAAAGATTTGGGAGTTGAGGTGGCTCAATAAGCCATTCTACTCAAGCTTAGAATATGTAAAGCATCATCATGTAAAATAAGACAAAAAGGGAGAATGGAGCTAATTCTGAAAATCTTAAATATCAAGTCAGAACAGTGAGGAATTCCGTTAAAGTTTCTGAGAAGTGACCTAATGTTGGATTTACTAATTTGAATTCACACAAGTCAAACAATTCACACAACCAAGAAACTCCCAAAAGCCTTCTCAAGAATATTCCCTCTCCTTACAAAAGCTCCCTGAAAAGTTCCTTGCACAAGCACCAAATCAGTCATCTTATGGCATAGTTACTATTTTTTAAGGTTATCAGTTATATGCATATTCAAATCAAGCTTAATTTAATAATACTTAGCTCCCAAAAAGAAAGGGGACTGCGGAGATGACACAAGAGGGACCAAAAAGAGAGAAAATTCTAATTAGGAATTAAGCGTACACTTAATCAAGATAACAGCAGCGGGACACAAAATGTAGCATCACTTACTGAACTTGGCTCTTGGTAATGAATATCTTCCAAGTACTGATACATTTTTAAAATAATTACCACAAAATGAGCTAACTTTCCCCCTTTGAGTATTTTGGAATATGAGCAGAGGACCCTCCCAGATAAAGAAAAAGCTGTCTTTGCTGAGTTGCTTATTGTCCCTACCAAAGGAAAGGATTTCTTGTAACCTTCCCTCAACAGCTAAGACCTAATTTCAAATACTGTCTCTGCTACTTCTTACCTGCCTTAGATCACATTCCCCTTCCTAGGTTATTTCCTCATCTGAAAAAAAAGTGGTAGTTGATCCTTTCCCAACCCCAAATCTTTTTTTTTAATGATTTATTTAAAATCTAAATACAAAATAGGAAAAGAGCCACGTGTGCAGCAGAACATGAGAGCATTCAAAATTTAAAACAATAAATTTCCATTTCATTTATATAATAAATACTACACATTGTGTTCAGTCATCCATCTTTTATTTGCTTCCTTGTAGATTTTCTTTTGTTTTATACTGTGCTCTTTTACTTTATTTTTTCCCACTTTTCTCCCCTCCTCTTCCCCAAGAAGGCTACAATTAAGCACAGATACACACATATCTATACACACACTTGTATAAACACATATATATACATATATAAATACAGTCATACACATATATACAAATATACATCTGAAATACTGTAATACACTTGTCATTCTGTTTCTCCAAACATGGATAACATCTTCCTTCATAAGTTCAGATCTTTCCATATTTTTCTAAATTTACCAACTCAGCATTTCCTTTGTCACAGCAATAATCCACTTTATATTGACTTGCTATTTTAAATAATCTAATACAACATTGACATGGTTGACATATGCTATAGTTTTCCTATTTTTCTTTTTTTAATTCAAAATCTTAAGAATGTATTGGCAATAGTTTTTCGCTAACCACTTTAAGACAGGTGTCTAGTGTCAGGGTCAAGATTTATGGAACTGTGAATCCTTTAAAATCCCCATTTTTAAAAGCCCATAAATCCAACAACTCACCTGGAAAGTGACCCATGTGCACAGTCCCCAGCTAACCCCGTGATGATTCTGAGTATAGACATCCTCCTTTCTTGGTTTTATTTTTTCTCTAATTAACTATTTCTTTTTAGCATTTTCAGAGGCAGCAAGCCAATGCAGTGGAGAGGATGCTGGATCTAGTGTCAGGAAGACTTGAATTCACATTCAATTGTGTGACTCTTATTGAGTCAATTAAACTGTCTGCCTCAGTTTTCTCAATAATAAAAGTTAATAATAGCTCCCACTTCCCAGGGTTGTTGTGAGAATCAAATGAGATAATAATTGTAAAGTACTTAGAGCAATACTTTCCTTCACAATTTGGTGTGACTGGAAATTTAATACGTAAAGATTTCATGACTTTTTTTCTGCTATCTCCCTTGAATACATTCCAGTTTTCCTGACATCCTGTACCAATACCAAGTATCAAAACACATTAGTACCTCTCGAAGGTGGAAAGTGCCTCATGTTATAGATGAGGAAACCTAGGCTGACCAGCCATGTTCCTACAGTTAATAATTGGCAGAGCGGGGACTAGAATCTTGACCTTCTGATGTTTAGATTATGCTTTTTTCCATCACATCATATTGCCAACTTTAGCAGGTTTCTCATCATTTTTTCTTTCATCTTCAGGGGAGAATTGAATTGACTGAAACTTGCAATAGCCATAATGGCCAATGGGACTGAAGTGAAAAAGAAAAATTGATTCTCCTTTTTCAAAAAGAAACAAGTGGTAAATCAATTAAAATCCTTTTAGTTTTTGGCTGTAAGAGCAGCACGAGGTATTGGAATTGGAAAATTGTTTTATTCTAAGGGCCTCACATTGGGAAATCCATGTAGCATAAAAGAAAAAAATAACAATTTTTACATACCTTTTGTTATTCCTTTTTGTTTTATTAAGTTAAATTCCAGTTAGAGGATTTCTAGCATAATCAAAATTTAATTAGACTATTCAAGAGAAGACTAAACCGAATTCTTAATGATTTTTATTTTAAATGTCAGCTACAGAATAATGATGATGATATCACAAAATATGGCAGGTGACTCTTGTATTACTTTCCAATGCCAAACAAAAAGAAAGGTTATGTTTTTTATTTTCTTTATTCACAATGGATCTGAAACCACTAGGAACCACAATGATCTTAGAAGGAAAAGTAGGAAAAGCACTGAATCTGTAATCAAAGTATCTGAGTTTAGATCCTACCTAAGTCAATAACTATCTGGATGATTTTGAGCAAATCATTTGGCTTTCCTGGGCCTTCATTTCCTCATCTGTAAAATGAGTTAGACTAGAGCCAAGCTCAAATGTAATTCTTTACCATTAGGTGAGGCAAGAAGATTTGGCTTAGAACAAAGGTTAGATAAGAATATATGTTTATTTTCCATTTACACCTTGTGAATATTATTTCACAACCCTTCAATTCTTCATTACTATGTGATAAACTTGAAATAAAAAGTTATGATTAAAACTCTCAAATATATATAAATATACTTATATAGAAATACTTATTATAATCCATATGTAATTTACAATATATAACATTTATATATAAATCTATGTAACATAAAACAAATATAAATGTGCTTTTTAAAAAAATGTTGAGTTTGTTTTATTCATAATAGACCTAAAAAAAATTTCAGCAGTTGCTTCTTAGACATGGTTCTTTTCTAGTATTAGGATAAACTAGGCTGGGATGGAACCAGTTCCAACAGATTCACAAAAGCCAAATGTTAAATTTGATCTCAATTTATTGTTTTGCTAATTGTCTAGATTTTAGAAAGTGATGAAGAAAATATTAATAATGCACATTAAACTTAAAACTGGATCATGTGTAATTTTTTTTTCTTGGAGAGCTAGTGTGAATGTGACTGTACATAGAATCTCTAAACTTACTAGCCTTAGGAATTATAAAAGTTTGTGGCTCCCTATCTCCTCTGGCATAAAATATAAACATTATTTGAAGAATAGAGACTTTTTTCTTAATCTTCCCAATACTTAGCATAGTCTGCAGTATATAGGAGATATTTATAAAAGCTTGTTGAATAGAATTGAATTTGAATATTACTCCGCAGATTCAAAATCATCAATAGTTCCTCATTACCTTGAGGAGAAAAAACAAAACTCCTCACCCAAGCAAAGCCCTCTGTAATCTTACTCAAGTTTATCTTTCAGAACATTTTATTCTATTCCCTTTTGTCCATTCCAGTCCTATTAATTATTTCCTAAACCTGGATTCCATATTATTGTTCTGTAAGAAATGACCAGCAGGATGAATACAGAGAGGACTGGTGAGACTTACATGAATTGATGCCGAGTGAAATGAACAGAACCAGGAGATCATTATATACCTCAACAACGATACTGTATAAGGATGTATTCTGATGGAAGTGGATCTCTTTGATAAAGAGAGCTAATTCAATTTCAATTTCAATTAATCAAGGATGGACAGAAGCAGCTACACTCAAAGAAAGAACACTGGGAAATGAATATAAACTATTTGCATTTTTGTTTTTCTTCCCGGGTTATTTCTACCTTCTGAATCCAATTCTCCCTGTGCAACAAGAAAACTGTTCGGTTCTGCACACATACATTGTATCTAGGATATACTGTGACATATCTAACATATATAGGACTGCTTGCCATCTGGGGGAGGGGGTGGAGGGAGGGAGGGGAAAAATCGGAACAGAAGTGAGTGCAAGGGTTAATGTTGTAAAAAAAAAATTACCCTGGCATCGGTTCTGTCAATAAAAAGTTTTTAAAAATTAAAAAATTAAAATTAAAAAAAAAAAACAACCTGGATTCCATCTCCCCATCTCTTTTCATTCACATCATCTTCCCTTGTGTCTGAAATATACTCCTCTCACCTCTGCCTCTCAGAATCCTTAGCTGTTTTAGATATCATTCTCCTGTGTGAATTGTTCCCTGATTCCCATCTTTACTTTATGTTTCACCTAACATTTACTTCTCTACGTAACTACTTTCTTCAGGTAGAATGTAAGCTCTCCTCTGGGGACAAACTTAAGCATTACACTTTGTAGCATTCAGTTTAGATTTTGGTGCTTATATTTTTTCTACTTTTTTCACTTGAAGATTTCTCAAAGTGGGAAACCACTACCTTGCAGCACAGCTCATTCAACTTTTGGATAACTAATTTTCCTTAAGGATTAAGCTGCTTTTCTGCTCTCTAGGACCAAACAAAATAATCCTGATTCTTCAGCCACACAATAGACTTTCAAATACTTGAAGGAAAGCATCCCCCTCCACCACCACCTCAGTCCAAGGCTTTCCTGCTGAAAGCTACACATCCTCAGTTCTTTGAATGGATCCTCATATATCATGATCTTGAGGCTCTTTAACTCCTTTGGACACTTTCCAGTTTACTATTATCTTTCTAAAATGTGATATTCAGAACTGAATAGAATATTATTGATGGGATCTGACCCAAAACAAAATTCAGAAGAACTATCTTCACTGCTCCTGGACTCTACGCTGGGAGAGATTTCTAAGCTTATGGGAAGAGATATCAAGATTAGGATAGAATGACTGGAAGCACTGAGTGAGATCTCTGGATGAAGGAGAAGAGTAGGCAAAAATAATTCAAGAAATTGATAAACTGTGATGTCAACAGAATGGCTTTCAACCACCACTACAGATTGTAGGGAATCACCCCTTCTCTTTCAGTATGAGCCTTACCTGCACATGTCTACAGTTATCATAAAGGACCCTCCCAAGTGGAATCTTTCTTCTGATTGAGCAATTTGTGCATACTAGAGAAGCTTTAAGGTTGGTCTTATTTATCCTTTAACCTTTCTACACTCAACTCTTTTTGCAATAATAAATGGATTTGATGATTTTTTAATGCCTCTTTCTTACATTTAAGTCATCCTACATAAGCTGCTGTAGGTTGTTTCACCTGCCTTGCATCTTTTCATTGCTCAGTGAGTCACCCATGTTTTTCATTTGCCTGGGATCTTTGTTTTCCATGATTCATAATTTTAAAGCGTCACAATACAGAAAATATTGGTTTTCTGTAAATAAGAGTGAGCAGCTTGGGATCACTGAGAGTCCTGCAAAATTGCCTATATTTGGTACAACCTGACCTCATGCTGGTCCCCAGTTCTACATCCACCTATAACATCTATCCAGGATATAAATTCTAATGCAAAGGACTGACCATGTTAGTATCTTATTCAATAAAAGATAGTGGTTCCCTATTAACATCATGGATCAAATACAAACTTCTCTAGTTGGTATTTAAAGTTCTTCCCAATCTGGCTTCAACCTCCATTTTGTTGTAATCTTAATATATATGCTTTATTTCACAAACTAGCCCTTTTGCTGTGCTTAACAAAGAAACACCCCATTTCCTATTTCCATGCTTTTTCACAGGTTGTCTGCATGCCATGAATATACTCCTGCCTCATTTATTTCTGAGAAATCTCAACTTTATTTAAAGATCAACTCCTCCAATGACCAGTTTTCTTAGATGCTAGTGTCTCCCCTCAAAAAATTTTTACCTGTATTAAGTTTGCATGGGTTTTGTATACATACATGTTGCTTTCTTTCAATGAAAAATAAATATCCAGAGGGCAGAAAAATGTTTTATTTTTATCTTTATATCCCTAATGCTTAGTACAGTACCTGCATTAGGGATATAATGCTTAATACAGTACCTGGCACATAATAAACACATGAAATGCAGATTGATTGGAAGACTAACACATTGGGCCGCCCGTCCCAATGCATGTTATAATCTAGACAATATACATTTTTAATCCATTTTGTTTTTTTAGTGTGTTAACTAGACCCTCTCTTTTCAATGACTTTAGGTCTCATTTTGGATACAGCAAATAAAATATCGTACAGCACCTGATCAAGACTTTGAAAGAACAGAACAAAACTCCTGGGTCCTGATACTTAAAACTATGAGAAGTCTTGAGAAATGAAGTTATGTGGGCAAAAACATGGTAGAGAAAGATCTTGGTAGCAACTGTGAGGATCACTTGTAAGCAGAAAGTATTGAGGGAAGACATCTTGGCAGGAGAAATTTGCTAATGTACAGTAAAGAGATGACTAGGAGATAGACCAGTTTTGAATATAGTATTAGAGATGAGGATAAACAGAAGAAAATAAGATGGAGGAAATACACAGTAAATATAACCATGGATGTGATGACCATAAAACTATTGCAATAGCAAATGGATTAGAGACCAGAATCCAATAATATTCTATTTACAAGAAACATACTTCAATCAGAGAGACACAGAGTAAATGGTAAGGGGCTGAAGCAGAATTTATTATGCTTTAGCTGAAGTTTAAAAAAAACAGGAGTATCAGTTATGATCTAAACCCAAGCAAAAGTAAAAATAAACCTAATTAGAATAAAATTTTAGAAAAGTTAGATATAATAGATCTCTGGAGAAAATTGGATGGTTATTAAAAGAAGTATACTTTTTCTCAGCTACATATGGTACATTCACAAAAATCAATCATGTATTAGGGCATTAAAAACCGCCCAAATACAGAAAAGAAAAATATTAAATTCATTATTTGGACTAGAATGTAACCAAGAATACATTCAATAAAGGACTATGAAAGCATAGACTAGAATTTAATTTGGAACTAAATAGCCTAATCTTAAAGAATGAATGGGTCCAAGAGCAGTGAGACAACATACCACAATTTGTGGGGCACAGCCAAAGCAATATTTAGGGGGAAATTTGTATCTCTAGGTGAGTAAATTAATAAAAGAGAGAAGAAACAGATCAATGAATTTGGTATGCAACTAAAAAACTAGAGGAGAAAATGAACTGGGCTAGTGAGAAGTTATTATACTACAATGAGTAATCTATATATTTACTGATTATCAAAATGAGTAATTCGTCTCTCCCACTTCAGAACTCTATACTCCAGGAGAAAGTACTGTGTTCCTTCAAACACAGACACAAAAATAACATGCACATACTCTGTTTTTTGTTTTTTGCAAGAAGCGATTGGGGTTAAGTGAATCTCCTAGTGTCATATAGCTAAGAAATGTTAAGTGCCTGAAGCCAGATTTCAAATCAGGTCCTCCTAACTCCAGGGCCAGTGCTCTATTCACTCTACCTCTCCTGCACATATTCTTTTTTAAATAGCTTTTTATTTTTAACATATATGCAAAGACAGTTTTTAATATTCACCCTCGCAAAACCTTGTGTCCCAGGTTTTCGCCCTGATTCCCCCCCCTCCCTTAGACAACAAGTAATCCAATATATGTTAAACATGTACAATTCTTCTATCCATATTAACACATCCTATATTTATTTCAGAAACACATTAAGCAGGAACACTCCACAATTGACCAATCCTAAGTTAGTGTAAGATGTAGTCAACATGTTTTACCTTCTGATATACACATTTCTGATTTTCCCCAAAGAGACACCTTCTCTGAATCCATGGAGCCCGACATCAATGCAAAATATCAGATACTCATGGTGAAAGATGAAATATGTATTGACTTAGTCTTTGTTTCTTTATCCATCTCTGCTTCTCAAACTCCATCATATACTTTCCAGTTTTTTAATTGGTGAGATAGCAGTGTTAGTTTTCTTTGTTTCTAAATGTATCCCTGAGGGTCTTTGGGGGATTACATTCATTCAAGAGGGATAACAGTACTGGTTGGTTTGCTGTTAGACTTAAAAAATTATTAAGGGAAGAGGGTGAAGAAAACAAAGACATATGCTTATGTAACTTTTTGAAGATCTTGGGAATAGTCACATATGTATATGTATGTGTGTCTATATGTATGTGTGTATGTATATGGCTTCTTCAGAAATGCAGGAAGCAAATATATAATAATGAATGTATAGATTCAGTATCACATGCAATTCTGTCTTTATCTTCTATTTAGGAACATTCCCTTCCAGGTAGCTAAATCTATTGTGTATGTATATATATATATATATATGATCTGAACTCATATCAGACTGAAAAGTTACTCATGGAGCCTATCGTTTATCTCCCATTAAATTGTTTTATCTAAGCTTTTACTTGCCTAGGGAGAACCGTAAACTTGAGTCCATTGAATTTAACTCAATGAATATAATGTGCATAAACTATTCAGAGATTCTTCGTTTTGTGATTCAGCACTAATACAAAGTTTCAGCATGTTCCAGATTCTTGTTTTTGCTTTTAATAACAGTTTAATGAAATTCCAGTAATTAGGTCATCTTCTTTAGGACTAAGTCTTGATTATTACTATCTTTGGCAAAGTAACCTTTTTTAGAGCAGACAGTACTGACTCACCATCAGTAGGGCATATGCTTTGAATTCTTTTGATAATGGTGGGGGAAGATTTTTTTATTATCTCGTGTGATCTCTCCTTGGGATCAAAGGCACACATACATGTAGGCTGGATGACCTGCCGGGGATAGGGGTTGTGCCTGTTGGGATAGAACAAAGTTAACTGGCCCACACCATGATCAAATAATACAATTGTGCCAAAAGTCACTTCCTTTTCTTCTGGCAGGTTATATACCTTTATTCTAAAAGAATAAGGAATGTATTCAGGGCTTTTTCCCCTTAGAAATGAAACTTCCTTGGAGACAGGAACACTTTGTAGTAAGTAGAAAAACAAAAAGAGTTATTGCTATAAGCAGTTCGACTGTGTTTTTGATCATAGCAATAAAAGAACATGGGTGATCCATGAATTCCATTTAAAAATAAGGTACAAAGAAAGCAACAGAAAGATAAGAGGTGGGTGTGATTTGATAGCTCTCAAGGAAACCTAATCTACATTTCAACTTTGAGTTACTCTTTTACATATTAAGTAAAAATGGAAAGAAATTTATTCTCAGCCTGTATCCCATTTTCATGTATATTGAAATAGACACTAGAGCTTCCTTATATTTTAAAAGGGGAAAAATTTCTCCTAGTTTTGTATGCTGGCATTTCGTTTTTGGAGAATATTAATAAAAATCACTTCAGATTCTTCTGATGACTGACTATGGACACCATTTATTCCATTTTCTACTCAATTCTATTTAGGAGACAGAGCTTGTCTGTCTTCCTTTCATCTCTAAGAGGTTGACACCTCTCTGCCTTATGTATAACTGGCAGACCCACCTTCTCCACTCAACACATGCCACCTAAAACTCAAAATTTAAAAAGATCATCCTATGTGCCTTCCCTTTTTGATTTACAATGTGGCATGGTAAGTATTCCATTTTGTTCTTTCTTCCTCTCACTGAAGGTGCTCACCATATCCTATACCTGCTCATCTGAACACCTTTTGCCTTGTACCATTCTTTCCTGATTACCCTCTGTTTGAATTTCCATTGACCCATTCTCTCTTCTACTCATCCAGTTTCATCACCCTCTTATGTATCTCTGTACAGACACCTTGGAGTATCCACATATGTTTCTGAGGGCATATCAATGGATAATTATGCTGTTGTGAGAGACAGCAGCATGGCACAATGGAAATAGGATTTAGAGATCAAAGGACATCTCCATTTAGGATCTTTGTGATCTTGGGTGGGTCTCTTAACCAATCTGTGCCTCAGTTCCATAATCTGGATGGATAAAAGGATCTCATCATCTCTGTGGTATTGAAGAATCTTATATTTAGGTTCCAGAGATATTTGGATTTATACCCCACTTCTGCTATTTACTAATTAGATAACTATGCTTAAGCCACCTAATCTAGTCTAATACTCAGTTTCCTCATCTTCAGAATGGTGATATTAATAATCCCTGCTTCTGAAGAGAGTGGTAAAGATCTAATGATACCATGTATATAGTAAGCTGGGAATCCCCATCTATAGGTCACTGGACCTGGAATCAAGAAAACAAGTTCAAATCTGGATTCAAACACTTCCTAGTTTTGTGTGACCTTGGACAAATCACATAATCTCTGCCTATGTCACTTAGATATAATAACTTCTATTTACCAGGCTTAAAAGAGGTAATACTTGTAAAATATTTAGAATAGTAGACACTATAGAAATGCTAGTTATTATCATTGTTATTATTTGTGTGTGTAAAGTAGTACTTAAAACTCTATATAGAAGTCAGCTATTATTGTCTGTTTGTTAGGCAATCAGCAAGCATTTATTAAGCTCTTACTATTTGCTAAGCACTGATGATTCAAAGGTTAAAAGAAAAGCCTTACCCTCAGAAGGAGCTCATATTGGCAAAATAGAAATAATTGTACATATAAGATATTTGTAGCATAAATAGAAGGTAACTTCAAAAGACGAGCACTAAAAGCACAGAATGGAGCAGAGGGAAGGGTGCAGTAGGGGGAGAGAAAGTAAAAAGAGCAACAGGAAGAAAAAAGCCAGAAATAGTAGTAAGGAGCTAGGAGAACAGTAAAAAAGCAGATTTGAAAGATAGATTTTGAATTTGACCAGCATGACTAGATCATAGAATATGTGGACAAAAAATTGTGCATTTGCATGTTTGCATATATTTTATAGATCATTAACTCAGAAATGTGGATGATCATAATAATTAGCAATCACATAATCTTTAGGATTTACAAAGCTTCTTCCTCACAATAATTTCTCAATAGGGTAGTGGTACAAGTATTAATTTTGCTATTTTATAAATACAAAAATTGAGACACAAAGAGGTGAAATAACCTGCCCCAAATCATACATGAAAATCAAAACCCAAAGCTTTAGTCCATTGTTCTCTTCACTCTGCTGTGAAAGATGGCCGCTGTTTCTGTTCACAAATAGGAATATTTTCAACCAAGTGATGAAAATGTAGACTACTTTTCACTCAGCTGTAAACTTACACAAACTACCAGGTTCAATTTGGACTAATTTGGGAAGGAACTGTAGCTCAGTTGGCTTGAATCCCAATCCAAACTCAGCTGGGAAGTTCTAAAATCATCTGAACTAGCAGACAAGACAAAAAAGGAGGATGTTAGCTCTAAATTAAGCACTAATGCAAGTACGAAGAAAAAACCTCCCAATACCTATTACCCAAAGAGGATAAACTCTTCCTAAAACCTTTGGCAAAGGAAATTGGAGAATAGTATCTTTCAGACTCAGCCATTTCAAATGGAAAAAGATTGTGGAGTGTGTGTGTGTGTGTGTGTGTGTGTGTGTGTGTGTGTGTAAAAGAATTAAGTAATGAAATTATTTCTTGACCTTTCAAAAATCAAAGAAAATAACATGTTAAAAGTGTGAGGCTGTTATAATTGTATCTGCAGGGACATCAGAGTCATAAAATCCCACAAATGGGACTTTTCTCAGAGCCCATAAATTCTTGAGCCAGCCCTTAGCTTATATGGCAATGGGAACAAATCAGTCTCCCCCTTACAGATTTAGTCATTGATATAATATGGATATACTATGGATAATCTTGCCCATACATGACCTTCCTAACATCCAGAAGCAGAATCAGGGTAATTTTATGCAGCTAGAAACTCTGCTCACAAAGATCTTCAGGCATTCCCTGATTCCATGGGGCAGTTTACTTCAATGAAATTTAGTTGCTGCTCCTGGAACTAATCAATCAACCATGTTAATTCTCTAATGCAAGTACAAGAGAGAACTGGCAGCACCTGAAGCATGAAAGAGGGAGGAAAATTAGACTTTTATCTATGAAATCAATTAAAAATATTGTTCTTGGCCTTTAAAAGTAATTTCCCTCAGATCAATATATGTATATCTATCAATTTATAATGTGAGGGAAGAGAAAATGGAGAGTCCATTAAAATTCAGATTCATGCAGAGTCCAATTATCAAGAAAAAACCCAAAAGTTCATAGAAGTTGTCATGTGAATTTCTTAATGTTTTTGTTTCAGTGATCTCGTTCAATATTCTTAATTTCACTTTCCATCCTTAATTTTTAAAAAATACTTAAATCTATTCAAACATTTGTTTGAATACATCTAAAATTAAAGAAATTCCTAGTACAAGATGAATGCATCAAGTGCTGTTTGGTCTATAAAGAATAATTATCTTTAGCATTGAATTACAGGGTTTTTAAATTTTAAATCTATGGATAGAAGGGAATAAATCTAAATTTCCATAGAGTGGACCTTATAGTTACAATAGTAGCTACTTGTCTATGCAATACCCAAATAACTATCAAAAGTGAAAATTTTGTTTTCTGAAGAGCTTATCAGTCTCAAATCAAATAGTTTCCCAAAAAATATTTCTTTTCTGGTAAGTCATCTTCTTTCATTTTTGTCTTTATATCTCCAGCTATTGACACAGTCCCTTTCATATAATATTAGAACTTTTATAAAGATCCACTGAATTAAATAGTGAAATAGAACTGGTTTTACTCTCTCTGTGTTTCATTGGGACCCTCTAAGCCTAGGTCTCTAGAAAGATTTGGAATTCTTTTAGATTCCTTGTATTTCTACAGGTTGAAGGATAGGATTAGGATCACGTTCTGTCTTGGCTCTTGAAAAGTCATTCTGCATAAATCATGAGGATCCCATCCAAAGGAAAGCAAGACGAGGAAAAGATACCCCTTAAATTGCTTTAAATCTGGGGTATGCAGTCATTTTTGCCTTATTTGGCCCATAGCAGGAACTCAATAATTGTCTTAGATTGAGTTATATCAGCATATTTTTATCTTCCTTCCTTAAATGATAAACTGTAGTACAAGAAACATATCTTATTGTCAAATACATTATGTCGACCAAGTAATAAAAATGTCAAGGGCCAGTTGCCAAATTAAGATAAATATTTTTAAATTATTATTGATTCTCTGGTCCATGACTAAATGAAATATGGTAAAGAAATAGGTGGGTAAAGGTTGGTGGGGCAGTTGGGAATGAAGTAAGTGTGTGTTATATACTTCATTCTTTCATACTTCATCTGGCATCAGCTCTTTCTTTTGTATTGGGAGGATTATTGGTCAAAAAATGGCTTCATGATATAGGAAATATTATACTAGGTGCTTCCCGGCATGAGCCACCCAGAATAGACTGTCTCTAACCACGAACTGCAGATGTAGGATCATATGCTTAGAGCAGGAAGGAATCTGAGCTTGGAAAAGCATCACAAAGGAATAAGGAAATGAGTTTTACATGATTGTACATATATAACATATAAATTACCATTTTGAGAAAAAGGGAGGGGAAGGTGGGAGGGGGGAAATGTAGAACTCAAAATCTTGTAAAAAAGGAATATTAAAAATTGTCTTTACATATAATTGGGAAAAATTAAAATGCTATTTTTAAAAAGAGGGGGGAAATGGCTTCATGTATGTGGCTAAGCTTTTAAGAAACCTGGTGACTCTTCTTCAGTTCAGTTGTTGTCCTTCATTCTGACCAAAATGACATGACTAAGTTACAGTTGAGTTACAGTGCATCCGACTGGGGCTGATCAAACCAACATGAGCTCGGAGTGCTATTTCAATAGCTTCTCTAATTTTACACATCTTGCATTTCTTTGGGGCTAATTCAATTCAGCTTTGCTCATAGAACACAGCACCTTCTCTGAGGAGGGCACGGCATGCTGGGCAATCCTGTGCTAGTATCTCTCATGTCATACAATCGATTCTAAAATTCTTAAGAGAGACCTTGAGAATGTCCTTGTATCGCTTTTTCTGACCACCTTGTAAGCACTTGCCCTGTGTGAGTTCTCCATGATTTTTTTGGCAATTAAACAATGTGGCCAGCCCAGTGGAGTTGCCCCTCTGCAGCAGACGTAGTTAGAATGGTTGGAGGTTTATTTCAAGAAAGGACCTCAGTGTCTGATACCTTCTCCTGCCAGGTGATCTTCAGAATCTTCCTAAGACAATTCAGATGGAAACAATTCAAAAATGAGGTCATCACAATGGCTCTGTAGCCTTTCAGATGAGTAACCAGTCTAATATCTCTCCTCTCCCACACTTTCCTTCGGAGCCTCCCAAACACTGAGCTAGCTCCGGCAATGCATGTGATAATCTAAAAGATAAAAAGAGAAAAGGAAGTAAAATCCTGCCATGAGAGTTGTGTGATTCTGAGCCTACTTGTGGTTCTTCCCACACTGAAGAACGAGGAAGAAGCTAAGGCTTCTTGATCTTCCCATTCAGCAGAAATTGGGGTTCACTCAACATTCCATCCTTTGCTCCCCTCACTGTGAAATGAGATGGGAAAAGGACCAGGTAGGAAAGCGGGGAAACCAGATTCTAATCAAAGCCCTATTACTGCCAGGCTGTAATTTTAGAACAGCTATTTTACTTCCTATCATCAGTCTCTTCATGTGAAAAGTGAAAGCATTGATCTCATAGACTTCCGAAGGTCCCATTTAGAGCTTACAGTTGGTCAATGATTCTACTACTCCAAATTCAGTGACTTTTCCCAGCACACCATTGCTGTATAGATAAATCTAAAGATAAATATATACTGTATTTCTAAAATATCTGGAAACAGGGTTTTTTTCCCTTTTAACATTTTTCTTTTACTCAGTAAAAGCCTTTTCCCACTTATCATGTAATGGCAAATATCAACCCTTACCTTCTCTAAATTACCCAAAATCCCAAGTGGGTAACACAAAAATTAACAAAGCTGCACTGTGGGATCTATGGAGATATCAACAATTTCAAAAAAGAAAAAACTAGTTTTTCATAGCTAAGAAAACATAATAGCAATGAAGTTCAGACATGAACTTAACACATATTTAAGATAAAACAGATATAGCACTAAAATAGGAATACAAACATTTTCATTATAATTATGTCAAGATTTGTATTACACAGAATTCACATCCAAACATTATCATATGGTGAACCAGATAAATATTAGATGGATACTGTTCATCCATTCAGGGTGTAGGATTAATAAGTCATCCTAAGAGCTGTCATTCAGACCAACATCAATTGCCTCAGACTAAAATTTTATAATTTGTTCAATCATCATATATTTTCTCTATAAACTAAGCAGTATAATATAGAAGTCAGGAAAGGTTGTTGTTCGGTTTTGTCTGACTCTTCATGACCCCATTTGGGGTTTTCTTGGCAAAAATCCTGAACAGTCTCATTAATTAAAGCCCTGCTGGTATTGTATGAAATGTTCTACAGAATGCTAAACTTCATTTTCTTGTTCATACACAGGGACTGTTAGGTGAAAAGTATGGAAACATCCGACTCCCTGGGGAAGTTGAAGCATCCGAATTTGAGATGATTTTGGACGCTGCCATAGAAGCAAAGCTGGAAACCAAGGTGCTTGAGGAATGGTATTGTCGAGATGAGAACTCGGTCCCAGCAGCATATTACCTCAGACCCAAACATGAAATGCTGAAGAGCAATAAGAACTCAGTAAGTTGTGTCTCAGCAGAGTCCGCCATGTTCTTAAGCCTTCATTCAGGGAAAGTCTTTTTGAATTCACTGACAGAACACAGCAGGATGGCATTTCTCTATGCTACAGTATATAAATATAGCTTCTCCTGGACCTCAGAGAACCATCACATCTTAGGCTCATGGATCTAGAGCTAGAAAGGATGACATTTAATCAAACCTTCTCACCACATTTTACAGATGAGGAGACTGAGGTCTCAGAGCCTACAGGATTTGGCCAAAGTCACACAGGTAGTAAGTATCAGAAGTAAGAGTTGAACAGGGATCATCTGACTTCGAGTCTGTGTTGTTTCCATTGTATAACATATGTTTATTTACTATTTTGATATCTATCCCTGGTGCTTAGTACAATGACTGGCACATGGCAGATGTTTACCAAATGCTTATTGACTGACAATTTTCTACCAGAAACACATTGATTTAGTTTCTTGAAGTTCACAAAGCACAATATACACCATCTCATTTGATCATCATAAACAGCTCTTTGAAATAGATGCTATTATTAACTCCATTTTCCATTTTAGGGAACTGAGGTAGAAATATCAAGTGATTTCCCCATATTACAGAGCTAGATAAGTGTAGGGATTTGAATCCAGGTTCCTCCCAACTCTCAAAGTCTAAATCTCTATCTATTATATCATATGTCTTTATTTAATACCAGTATCTAGTGTACTCATGTATAATGAGCCTTCTCAAATGTTCTCTATAAAAATGATAATTCACATTTATAAGAGTATCAGGGCAGCTTAGATGGCACAGTGGATAGCGCACCAGCCTCAGAGTCAGGAGGACCTCAGTTCAAATCCAGCCTGAGAGACTGAACACTTACTAGCTGTGTGATTTGGAGCAAATCACAACCCAATTCCTTCTCAAAAAGTAAAAATAAAATAAAAACATTTATAAGTGTATTGTTATTTCCATCTTGAAGATAACTGAGGGTCAGTAAATTTATGGGATTTATCCAAGATCTCACAAGTCTTAAATGCAAGTCTCCTGCCTACAGGTTCAACACTCTATAATTTTCCAATTTGTTTTCATAATATAATTCAAAATCATAGTCAAAGGAAATGAGCAATCTTTTCTATGAGCTAGAACTCTCATTGGAAAAAATCATATTAGTAATAATAAAAGCATCAAAATGTATTGTGGAAGAATCACCAGTCATGCAAGCTTCTCAACTCTGCCTTCCATCAATTGTCAAACCCACATTGTCCACCTCCTCATTCTACCCAAAAGAAAGGGAAAGAGGATTGACATTACTCATACATGAAATTTCTCTGGGGGAACTAAAAAGCTTCTCATCTACCTTATAGAACTTGTGTGCCTGTGTGTATTATGTATATATGTATGTATGTTGTAAATATACTATATGTTTATGTTTATATTTTGCCGGTCACCTATTCATTTTATCCTTAACCATATCAGCTAGACAAGGAAAGGGGCAGTTTTTCCAGAAGTATTATCTGGGAGGTTTCACACAAAATTATTCTACTTGTGCATAGAATAGAATAATTCACCTTCTTCTTCTACCTTAACTATATAACCCGATAATGGCTGTCCAAAAGAGTTTAATATGTCTACTTCTTCACTTCAAGAAGTAAAACTAACCTCAATAGATTGCTTGAGAAAATTACCCTCTCATCTCTTAAATTCTTTCTACTTTGGTGATGTCATTCAATATTTTCACTGGAGATGTCACCATGGCTTGGCTATTAATATATGGTGACTCCTTTCCCTTTTATTTCCTTTCTCACTCCACTAGATTGTCAGAAAGATAGATTATTATCGCATTGGGTCTTATTTGAATCAGTTCTTAGGAAAAGGGAGATCATTTAGTAATCATGAAGTTAGAGTTGGAAGAATCCAAAACTCCACCCAATCCAACCTCCTTGTTTACGGATGAGGGAAGTTATCTTGAATTGGGCAAGATCAAAAAGGGAGTCAGCAATTGGTGTGGGCTCTTAAGATTATAAACATTGGGTTCTCTCCACTGTATGGTACTGTATCACACACCTCAACATCAGGGCTGTCCTTTTTAAGGATCTGAAATGTGTCTTTTTCTTTGAATGTTTTTGATAGATGCAGCCTTCTGCCAATGCTGAAAGTGAAAAAAAATGGCAAGAGATATCAGAGGAGATAAAGATGATTTTTAAGACAGCTGTGAAATTGCTACATGAAAAGGGGAAAATGAAACACAGCCAAGCCAAGAGATATCTCTTTTCAGGTAACTTTTATATAGCCAACAAAGACCAAAAAGGGGCCACACGCCAAATCTTTTATGAATGAATAAATGCAATTCGTATCAAAAGAAATTATTTTAAGTACCTCAATCTAGAAGAGGATATTATTTAACCCTTGCCTCCAGGTCAAATCCTATGTAACTTAGAAGATTTCTCGATAAAAAATGTAATTTCAAAAGAAAAATGAATACGATAAACCACATTCAGTCAATATTTCTCACAATTAGCAATGAAAAAGGAGACTTCATTATTAGAGGTAATACAGAGAGCTAGTAATCTCTATGGAAATGTCCTAGATTTCAGTGAGGGTAGGAGAAGGTACCCAGAAAGAAAAAAAAAATCAGGTGAAGAAATAGGACATGTAGAGATTTGGAATACTTAAAAAAATGGCAGATAGGGCATCTCTTGTCCAATTCTTATTCCCTCCTAATTGAAAATTGATATTCTGGAATATGGTTTTATGGCTAGGGCTCCTTCAAATTTTGTCAAGCAAAGTGGTAACAGAAATTTCAAAAGTATGAAGGTTAATTGTAAATCATCTTACTTCACGGACTTCCTTGTATCTATCAGAAATGACAATTCAATTTTACAGTTGTTGATGTCTCTTGAGATACCAGAGCTTATTAAAATAAAGATAAAGATCACAAGAGACTAAAATTGGTGATTTCATTCTCAGGTTATTCTCTTCAGATTTATCCTATTTTCAGGGGATCCTCCTGGCTCTTTCTATTACTGAATCAAAACCACACTGATTTTCTAGGATATTGCTTAAAAACCAGATTTGGAGGAAGACATTATTTCAATTGATTACTTAATGACATAATTAATTTTAATCATAAAACTTTTGAGAATCAGTTTTAAAATACTTCACTTGAGTTTCCTGTTCCTAAAGCTCTCCAAGGAGAAACCACATTATGGCCTGTCAGGGGATATTGTAAAGGAGATTCATATTTAAAATGGGGATTGACCCAAATTACCACTGAGATACTTTCTGTCATAGTCCATGATGCTGGGCCTACTGGATATGAAAATGCTGACCTTTTTAAAAATTTTATCTCATTTTAACCTATTCAAACTTTGTAATATTTTCATATGGAAAAATAGTATTTCTATGGATTCATCCCCACAGAATAATCCCACATAACTTTATATCTCTGTGAAAATTATTATTTCAAAGGAAATAGAGTCCTAGCTCTGACCTTTATCATCTCTGTGATCTTAAGCAAATGATATAACTTTTCTGACTCTCCATGTCCTAAGAGGAATAGCTCTGGCTTTATGTGCCATATTATCAATGACATTTGCATTCCTATCAAGTTTCAGACCTCACTTGTCTATCTTTTTTATACGCCCTTGACTACATCCTCAAAATCTCTGTGTGAGAAATTTTCAAGCATTCTAAAATCTTTGTTTCCTCCTTTCTCCATCCTCCCCCATCCCTTCACCTTCACCTTCCAATTCCTAACCAAATAGGCAATGTTTGTCTAGAGGAAAATCTAGTAGTTGAAACCACTGGACCAAGTCTCCAAGAAATTAGTCTTTTGGTCATGAATCTCATCTGAATCTGAATGTGGTGGGACTGATACTAACTATTGAGCACTACAGGCTCAAAGACTTTTGATCAAAAAATGGGAGGCAGAGATAATTTTCCCATTAATAATAATTCTTCAAAATCAGAGGGGAAAAGATCTAGAGATGAACCTCACAAGTCTGATTTTTTTTTAATTTAATCATTTTTCCTCCTGGACTCAGAATAAATTACATATCCTTAAAGGGCTTAATATTAAGTAAATAAGACTAAAACATTTTATCTCCATGGTCATCAATTCTATTTAAAGCATTTGTATTGCTAAATCTGTCCATGATGTTTCAGGTCACTAGACAATCCGATAGGAGGCATATTAGCCAAAACTAGAGCAAAAAGAACTGTTTGAACAGTTTGGTTTTCTAAGACAATCTGGAGGATTTTACACTTGACCTTTACATTTTGAAATCTCTGTTACCACTTTTTTCCTTGACAAAATTTGAAAAAGCCCAAAAAGTTTTTGTGTATATGGGTTATATGCAACAATACTACCCATATTACAAATTAGGACTGATAGAGTTTTCAAACATTTTAAATTCACTTTAAAATGACTATAATAAATCTGTTAAATGCTAACACAAATGACATGCTAATGAAAAACAACCCCCTTTTAAAAAATTAATGAGAAGAAAGGCATTGTTTTACATATTTTTGCAACTATCATGGCTTAATAGAAGACAGTTGGATTCTCAAAGCTGCTTCTGTATTCAATCTCTTGTGATATGTTATTTTGGTCAAAGCAGAAGGAGAAACTATGACCTCATACAGATATGTAATTGAAAACAGAAGCATTTTAATAGGTAAATATTGTATTAGTGTTATTATCAAAATGGTGACTTCAAAGACCTCCAAAGATTTTCAGGACCGCGCTTTGAGAACAGCTACTCTAACCCAACCCCTTTGTTTTATAAATGAGGATATTTGGACCAGAAATATAAAGTTATGACCAGTGAGAAATCCTGGCTAAAATATCCATCGATACTATAATCACAAGAAGAAATATGAATCTCAGTTTAAGTTGAAAGTGAGTGAATAGTCTACACATCTGGACCACTAAGTCATTGAACACCATTTTTATTTCTTATTTGTAATGTTTAGAGTGAAATCAATCCCACTCCACTGACTAGGTGATCAGATAGCAAATTTTCGGCAGTTTTGTAGATACTCCTGGTATCAGTTCTGGAGTGAAGCATCTTCCCACCGATCTCCGATGCCTTGATGATATCTTGTCACCCATGCAGAGAGCTATGCTGTTTAGAACCCCCCAACAGGAGTAAAGCAATAGAGTTAGAGATTTGAAGTTGTTTCTGCTATTGAATGGAGAAGTTAGCACTAGATTTCTTTTGTTTGTTTTTTTCAGCCATTGAAGATGAGTTTGACTTTGCTTTGGGAAAACAAACACCAGCATTCCTAAAGAAATGTGTTTGCTACATTAGAAAAATTGCAAACATTGAGCGTTTTGTGAAAATTCCAGCAATGGGTAAATACATGGACATAACTGGGACAGAACCAAGGATTATCCGAGACCCAGAAGCCCACGAGAAACTGATAAAACTCAGGGATGAATTTATTCCTACCATTGTTGCATCATCTAATCTGAGAGTCTACACTTCCATTACACATTGTGACATGAAACTAGGTTATTCCCAAGAAGTAGAGAACCATTATATAGAAGGACTTGGTAAACAGTTTTATGAGGACATGATTGACATCATTCAGGCAACCGTACAGCAGAATTTTGACACAGAAACTGATACACTGTATGACGAAATTCTTCAGCACTCATCACTATGTAAAACATATGCCTCCTTCTACGAGTACAAATGTGAATCTCTAAATATAGTGCATAAATACCTTCTTCCCAGCAAAGCAGGGCACATTAACCCTCTCATCACCTATGGAGGACCTTGCACTGGAAAAACTCTTCTGTTAGCTGAAGTAGCCAAGAAGGTAAATGTTGATTCATTTTAAATGTTTTTGTAAACGTTGCATTTTGTATATTTTAAAAGTAAATTTAATTTATTTCAGCTTTGTTTATCTGTTTATTGTTCTGGTATTTATTTTTTTGTTTGATATCATAACCAGGGCTTGCTCTTCAACAGAATGGGTGAGACAGAGGATGGCTAGGATCCAGAGATCAGACAGGACTTCAGAGACAGGGCAGTGAATCAAAGGATGTCCAAGCAGCATGAAATAAGACAAAGGTCAGGAAGGCTGATGGAACATAAAGTTATAGTAATCTGGAAACATGAAAAGATCAATGGTAAGGGAGAAGGGAAGAAGCATTTATTAAGTGCCAGACGCTATGCTATACACTTTATAGATATTGATCCAAACAGAGAGATAGGTGCTGTTAATATCCCCCTCAGTTAAGGAAACTGAGGCAGACAAAGGTGCCTAGGGTCACATAGTTAGTAGGTCACTAAGGCAGTCTTTGAACTCAGGTTTTCATGCCTTCAAGTTTAGGATTCTATGTTCTCTGCCACCTAGTTTCCTTCCTAAAAATAGCTGGGACCATGGCTCAGGAATTACAGTTCAAAGGAAGGACTTTAATCCTGAGAGGAGTAGGGACCTTGTAAGACAGGATCACAGTCCAGAAACATAAACTAGATTACTAGGTATTCAATTGAGGGAGAAAAAAACAAAGACCCTGCTAAAAGAAATGGAATACAAAGTTGTAGTTTGAAATACAAGATCATGAGAAAGTTGATAAAGCTAAGCCACAAAGAAACTGGTCATGGACTCTTTATATCTCTTTACATACGCCTACAGATGAAATGAAAATGGCCCAAAGTGTAGGTATTTGAAGCAGATGGGAGGTATAAAGTCAATAACAAGACATGATATGTCTCCAACAGTGGATGATAGACCATTTTCATTGCTACTGTGCTAGAGTTTGAGCTCCTTTTTTTATGGTGAACTTGAGAACATCGTCATTACCTTATATGTTGAACCTCTCATAATTTTAAATCTTTCATGAAATAATCCAGTTATCCTGAGTGTTAGGGGAAAAGATATACTTGGATATAGATAATATAGAATTCAAACAGTATATCAAGTAGAAAATCACATGAATGTAGACTAGATTACAGAGTATAATTTTGACCAGCTTGGCTAACAGTTCTTACTAAGATCATTTATATTCCTATCTAGCTACCTGGGTTTAATTTATTTATAATTTAGAGACCTACTTCCTCCAAGATATATAAAATATAGAGAGAGATATAGATAAATAGATAGATATTCTTTTAGTTCCAATTTTCTTCCAAATCAGTTTAGTTTGAGGCAGAGGTTTTATGAATGAGCTTGGAATATGGAAAATCTTGAGTTTTAACCTCATTTTAAAATTTAATTGCAGTTTGAATTTAGGACATCATTTCCCCATTCTCAGTCTTATTTTCCTGGCCATAATAATATTTGTACCTATTAACTTACAAGATAATTGTGAAGAAAGTACTTTGAGAACTGTCAAAAACTATAAGAATATATAGCTCATATAATATGAGTTATCTTACCTGGGAAGTGGCTCCATGGTTTTTAAGTTCTGTTCCTCTAAAATAATTGAATTACCAAATGAAGTCCTATTCCAACTCTTGTTCTTTTAGATTTATAGCCAAATGGTTTAGCTTGGAGATCCAGAAAGATTTCTCTCAAGGGACTATTATATAGGGATTAGCTGATTAGATATATATGCATATTCAAGGAGGAGTGCTTTTCTCATAATCCTAGAAAACAATTGCTATTTGATAGCTCAAATTGACATAAAACTATAAGGATAATTGTGCTGGATCAGAGTCAAAGTCCATCCCTCCCAATTCTGTCTCTTTCATGACAGTAAGAGAGTGTTTGAAGGAGCATATGGTTGTCTTTTAAATCTGCTTCAAAGGATAAGGGCTATCCCACCTTTCTGTGGGATGAGTTAACTCTACATGCAGAATAATGCTTTCATTGTTAGATATGATCAATATTTTTATTTTGTTAAGCTGCATTCTTACAAATATAATGGTATACTGGAGGGAAGGAGTCTTAGAGATGCAATAGGGATGTTGACTAGCTGTATGATTTTAATGTTATAAAGAGAGAGAGAGAAAGAAAGGGTGTGAAAAAGAAAAAGAGAATGAGGAAGAAAGAAAAAGAAAGAGAGGAAAAAAGAAAAAGAGAATGAGGAAGAAAGAAAAAGAAAGAGAGAAAGAGAGAAAGAAAGAAAAGAAAGAAGAAAGAAAGAAAGAAAGAAGAAAGAAAGAAAAGAAAGAAGAAAGAAAGAAAGAAAGAAGAAAAAAAGAAAGAAAGAAAGAAAGAAAAAGAAAGAAAGAAAGAAAGAAAGAAAGAAAAACAACTACAAGAAGAAGGAAAGAAGATAAAGAAAGGGAGGAAGGAGAAAGAAGGGAAAGAGGAACATCAATCAAGCATTTTAAAAGGCTAGGAGAAAGTTAGGAAACTATCCAAACCATGCTTATTTCCTCTCTAATGTTAAATTCCTCCATAACCCATTATGGATCTATTATACTTTTTTTTATTTATGAAAACTTTTTATTTTCAAAACATATGCATGGATAATTTTTCAATATTAATCCTTTCAAAACTTTATGTTCCAATTTTCTCCCCCTTCCCCTTACCTCTTCCCCTAGATGGCAAGTAATCCAACATATGTTAAATGTGGTAAAAATATGTGTTAAATCCAATATATGCATACATATTTATACAATTATCTTACTGCACAAGAAAAGTCAAATCAAAAAGGAGAAAATGAGAAAGAAAACAAAATGCAAGAAAACAACAACAAAAAGAGTGAAAATGCTATGTTGTGGTCCACACTCAGTTCTAACAGTCCTCTCTCTGGATGTAGATTATGGATCTATTTTCAATTTTATTTAAACTCTTCTTAAACCTATGTATGTGATCAGCCTATAGTATCTCTTGAAATTAGTTTCACAAGTTTACTATTTATTATGTATAGTAATATTTCATTTCATTATTCCAAATTTATCTCTTTCAATCTTTAAGGAGTATTTTTTTAGTCCTATTATAACAGGTTTTATTGAACTATTCTATCTGTACCCATACTGAATCCCTCCACAGTTTGGAGCATATCCTCTCTTAGCTTTTGTCTTTCCAGAGAGAAGAATGTAATTCTTTTAATCTGGTTTTATATTTCTGTTCTCCCATCTCCTTGATTACTTCAGTTACACTATTTAAACTATAATTACATAATTAGTTCTTTTAATGAATTTTAAATAGTCATTTAAATATATTGAGGTGCTTTTTTTAAAGTTCTAAATTATATTTATGAAATGAGATTACAGGGTGATTTTCTCCTAGTGTATCTACTAATATATTTGTAATTAGATATTATCTGGGTTTTTAATATTACTAAGGGATTCAACAAATTGAAAAGAACATTAGAATGGGAATCAAATCTGATTTTCCTCATGATCCATCCTTTGTCCCTAAGTTAAACAAATCACTTGCTTACCCTGTGCCTCACTTCTCATTTTTTCATCTATTAAATGAACTTGCCCAACTCTCCCTCAGAGAGACTTCTCTATTGAATGAATGAACATTTCTATAATAAACTTACATCAAATTATTTGCAATATTCCATACACATAGCCCTTTATCTCTTTACAGAAAAGAAGGAATTATGTTTCATCATTTGTTCTCCAGGACTGAAATTGATCAATAAAAGGATTCAGTTTATTTACCTTTGGTGTTGATTTTGCTTTATTTATATTTTTACAATGTAAATAAATTATAACATATTTTTCTCTTAATATGGCTTTTTTTTACTATTAATTCATAAGAGTTTTCCCATAGTTCTCTGAATTCTTTAGTCATTTTTTCTTAGGTTGCAATAATATAATATGCCATTGTATTTATAAGCCCTAATTTGTTCAACCATTCTTCAATTATTTGAACAAGAAACATTAACATGTGTAAAAATGTTCTTAGTCTTTTGAGATTTTAAATTCTGGTCTTAGTGAGAATGCTACTAGTAGTAGTAGCAGCAGCAGCAGCAGCAGCTAACATATATAATACTTTAAAGTTTGCAAACACATCAGTAATATTGCTTCATTTTGTCCACAAGCAATCCTGAAGGGTAATTGCTATTATTATTCCCATTTTACAGAAGAAAAAAACTGAGGCAGACAGAAATTAAGCAATTTGCTCAAGATTACCCAGGTAATAAGTGGTAGGTAGGTGACACAGTAGAGTATTGGGCCTAGAATCAGGAACACCTAAATTCAAATCTAGCCTCAGATACATAGTAATTACAGGATTCTGAGCAAGTCATTTAGCCCTGTTTACCTCAGTTTCCTTATCTGTAAAATGAACTGGAGAATGGAAATGGCAAACCACACCAGTATATTTGCCAAGAAAACCTCAGATGGCATTATGAAGATTTAGACATGACTGAAACAATTAAACAAGTATTTCCTGAGTTTAGAAACCACAGGTCTAGCATATTTTATACTATACAACACATATATAGGTAAATATATGTATACATACAAATACAAACATATATTATATATTTATATTATATATGTATGTCTGAATATGTGTGTGTATATATAATATTTTGGTCCTCCTTGAGGCACATTTCCAATTTCTACGAAATACTTGTCCCTGTCCTTATGTAAATTCCCCCATTTCCATTTTATAGATGAGAAAGCTGAGACTGGGAAAGTGAAATGAATTGAGCTCAGATCTCCTTACTTGAAGTCTATCTTTTCCCCATCCCACAATGCCTCTCCATGACATTTCTCTAGCTACCCCACCCTACTTATCTACTTTCTCAATTATCCTGCCAATTATCCTGCCTGATGTTAAGAGATCTACTAATGAATAGCACAGTCTATACTAGGAAGCAGGTCTTCAGTTTTTAGGAGCCTTCATTTTTAATAGCAATCCTAAGAAAGGAGACAACGGTAATAAGGAATATTGAACTAGGATTCAAAGCTAGGCTATTTAACTCCAAAATCACTATTCTCTTCACCTCTTATGTGTGTGCTCTCATTTTAGTACATTTTGCTAAAGCTAATTCTAAACAGGATTTTCCAGGGCACAATTTTGACAGAACTCTTAATTTTTTTGTACTTTTATTTCTTTCTTCTTTTTATAGTTTTTCTCTTTCTTTCCTCAATGCCGAATTATCAGTTGTCACTCCTTAATGCTATCCATCGGCCTGCCTTTTTCCAACCTCTGTCCACAAACATATAAATAAGCTCTTCAAATTTGCTACTTTTATGGGCTGAGAAATTAGATAACTAACTTATTTAGAATAATGTGTTCTTTCAGAGTCATTAAATTTTGAGTGAAGCCTCAAGGACCTCTTACAGAGTAAAATGCTGGCTTTGCATTCGTGGGTTTTGTGTTCACTTTTTAATCCACTTAACATGCTTTTTTAATTTTTATTTTTATTTTATTTATTTTTTTGCTTTCCCAGTTCTTCACTATATTCCAGATGATTTTGAGTTTCCAGAAGTCCGACCTCTAAATAAGTAGCGTGCTAAAAATTTCCGGTTTAGTTGTTCCCTTATCCTTCTAAACTACGCTTCTATGTTTTAGGCTTACGGTTGGCTACACGAAGAAATGGGCCCCGAATCTGACCCAGTGGTAATTGTAAGGTTTCTGGGAACCACAGACTTGAGCACCGATCTTAAGAATCTACTTCTAAGCATCTGTGAACAACTGGCAATTAACTACCGGTGTCTGATGCAAAGCTATCCCAAGAAGATCCACGATCTTCGCGACTTGTTTATAAACCTTCTGAATGAGTCTTCGTTTCAGAGGCCCTTGGTCATAATATTCGATGCTCTAGAACAGCTCTCTGAAATGGATGACGCCAGAAAACTTTGGTGGCTCCCCGTTCACCTCCCCCGTTTTGTACGAATAGTACTCTCCACGCTGCCCAACAAACACGGGATCCTGCAGAAACTGAGGTGCCTTATCCACGAGGAAGACAACTACATCGAGCTGGTGCCCAGGGACAGAAAGATGTGCAGTCAGGTGCTCAAACACCAGCTGCTGCGCGTCAAAAGGAAGGTGACGTCGGGGCAGCAGATCTACGTCAACGAAGCCCTCTCCAAGTGCACGCTGCCCATGTTTGTGAACTTGACCTTCAGGGAGGTGAGGACCTGGCGGTCCCACAAAGACGTGGACGAATCCTCGCTCTGCGTCACGGTCCACGACAGCATCGAGCAGCTGTTTTGGGCCCTGGAGAAGAAATGCGGGCAGAAACTAGTGTCGCGCGCTCTGGGGTACATCACCATGGCCAAGATGGGCCTGAGCGAGATGGAACTGGAGGACGTTCTGGCGCTGGACAACAGCGTCATGAACGAGCTCAATGAGAACGTGCGACCAAGTAACCCCCTGCGGGTGCCTTACGTGTACGTGGCGAGGCTCAAGGAGGGCCTGAGCGGGTACCTGATAGAACGGCACGTGAAAAACGTCACCCTTTTGGTGTGGGCCAACAGGCACCTCCAGCTGATCGCCCAGAAGCTTTACCTCCAGAACGACGGCGACGTGCGAGAAATGCACACGATCCTGGCCGATTACTTCCTGGGGGTCTGGTCCGGGGGCCGGAGGAAAGCTTTCTGCCTGGAGGACCCGTATTTGAACGGCTGCCTCGATCTAGAAAGCAGAAGTCTGCTGGACGAAGAGAAGCACTTCCTGGAGCAGGCGTCCTTCGACAGGCAGGCCCCCGATCAGCCGTGGGTGTTTCAGTGCAATCCGCTGGAGCCCGACATCTTTTTTGTCAATCACCGCAAGATGTCGGAGCTCTTGCACCACTTGACGAGGTGCGGGAAAACGGACGACCTGCTCTACGGAGTCATCATGAACTTCAGCTGGCTGTACACCATGGTGAAGATCGGCCAGTTCGACAAGGCCCTGGCGGACATCGAGGTGGCTTACAACTACTCCCAGGAGAAGGAACTGAAGTTTCTAGCCAGCACCCTCCGGGGCATCAAGAGCAAGATCGTCACGTTCCCCGGCTCCCTCTCGGCCGAGCTCCAGCAGCGGCTGCTCCCGGTGGTCAGCTCGCTCCCCAAGCTGAGGCACCTCCTTCTGGAGTGCGACAAGGACGGCCCGAAGTACTGCTCCATCGTGCCCCTGCACTCCTCCATGGACGTGACTTACAGCCCCGAAAGGCTGCCCCTGTCCTCCAGCCACCTCCACGTCACCGAGATCCTGCCCACGTGTAACCCGAGCACCGTGCTCACGGCTCTGGAGAACGGCTCCATTAGCACGTGGGACGTGGAGAGCCGGCAGCTCCTCAGGCAGATCACCACCGCCCAGTCCGTCATTCTGGGCATGAAGCTCACCACCGACGAAAAGTACCTGGTGGTGGCCACCACCAACAACACCTTGCTGATTTACGACAACATCAACTCCTGCCTGCTGTCCGAGGTGGAGATCAAGGGAGTCAAACACGGCAGCGGCTCGAATTTCATCAACGGGTTCACCCTGTCCGTTACCCACGCCCTGGCCTGGTTGGAGGCCAGCAAAGACGTCACCGTCATCGACCTGCTCTACGGCTGGCCCCTTTACCAGTTCCACTGCTGGTACGAAGTCACGTGCGTGCAGTGCTCCCTGGACGGCGTGTACGCTTTCTGCGGCCAGTCCCTCAACACCACCACCATCTTTCACTTGGGCAGCGGAGAGAAGCTCTCCACGGTGACGTCCGAATTCTCGGGTGGCTTTGTCAAGTTTCTGCTGATCTTAGACACGGCGCAGGAGATGGTCATGGTGGACAGCGAGGGCAGCCTTTCGGTTTGGAACACCGAGGAGATCACCAATCCCCAGCTGACGGACGACTTCGACTGCCGAAGGGAAGACAGCGAGGTGGTCAGCATCGAGCTTTCCGAGGACCAGAGCGCCATTCTTATCTGCAAAGCCCTCGGCTTAGAGCTCCTGGACACCACCCTGTGGAAGGTGACGGAGAAGTTCCGAGCCAAACACAACGAGCGCTTCGTCTCGGCCGTGCTGTCCAAAAACGGCGACTGCATCATCGCCACCATGGAAAATACCTCGGCTGTGTTCTTCTGGAGGAGGGACACTGGCCAGTGCATGGCAAGCTTGCAGGAGATCTCGGGAACCATAGTCAAGCTGGTCAAGTCCAATCACCACAACATGCTGCTGTCTCTATCGACCAGCGGCGTCCTCTCCATCTGGGACATCGACATCATCACGGCCATGTCCAACATAGACAAGACCGGGAAACCCATCCAGAGACTGGTGTTACCCGCCAGGGGCGAGATCATTTATTCCCTGGACGGCTCCGAATCGGTCCACAAGTGGAACTTTAGCAACGGCTTCATTGAGGCAGAATTCAAGCACGAAGGCATCGTGGAGCACTGCGTGCTCACGTCCTCTGGGGACGTGATGGTGACTTCCGACGACAAATGCAGCCAGTACGTGTGGCACACCAACAGCGGCGAAAACCTCTTTCGGATCAATGGGCAGAGGATCTCGCAGCTGCTGATTACGCACAACGACCAGTTCGTGGTTTCGCTCTGTGAGGAGAACGCCTCCCGGGTGTGGCGCCTGGCCACGGGCCACAGGGTCTGCAACATCCTCACTCCCTTGCAGAACGCTTTCATCACCTCCGCCAATACCTTTGTGGTCGGGATCACCAAAAACAAGGTCCTGGCGGTCAGCCTGTGGACCGGAAGCATCACCAAGAAGTTCTGCTGCGAGGACGGGACCATGATCGTCAACTTCAAGCTGATCCCCGACTGCCCCGACATCATCGTGTTCATTACGTCCACGGAAACGGTGAACATCTGGAGCCTGACGGACGAGGTCATCTGCCGCCGCGTGCAGCTTCCCAACAATTTCCTCAAAAACCTGGAGGACTTCGAGATCTCGCCCAACGGGAAACTAGGCATCCTCTCCCGGGGAGACGAGAACATCAACGTGCTCGATCTGTACAGCGGGAAGCTCCGAGTGGTCCACGCGGAGGGAATCATCTGGCGGCAGAGACTGTCTCGAGACGGCCGCTACCTGGTCTACATTTGTTTCCAGAACGGGGAAGAGGAAGACGACAACGGCGCGGTCTCCAGCTTAATCGTCATGAGACTGGCGGACGGTAAAAACATCGGGGCTTGCTCCCTCTACAAGACCCCGACGTATCTCGCTCTGTCGCAGAGGCACCTGAACATCATCGTTGGTTTTGACGACGGAAGCATAGGGATTTATACCGTCGTGGACCGGGTCGACGCCGCCTTGAAAATCAAAATCGCCACTTCCAACAGCCGGCAGATCTTCAACAGCGCCACGCAAGCGTCCAGGCCCAAATCTAACAGCTACTGCTTCAAGGCAACCGCCGATTGCATCTGGAGAGAATCCACCGAGGTGTTCGCCAGAGACAGCCCCATCACCGTCACCGATCCCTCGGAAGCGGCCGAAGCCACGCCCACCAAAAAACACAATCCCTACGAGCGCGGGTGCTCGGCCCTGGAGAGCAGGGGCCACAGTTTTGCCGCGGACAACTAATGACACCTTTAGGAAGGTTTACTACAGTTCAGGGCGCACCGTTAGAAGGCTGTCTTCTCTAGGGGAGGGAGAAGTGGCGCATTTCTTAGGCAAAATGGAACCATGGCGACTGCTCATTGTTTATGTGTAAAAACTATAGAGATGGAAACATATTTGGGCTATAGTTTTTTCTTGAGATTAACCATAAAAATCCTCCTCCAATGACTCCTCATTATGCGGAAGTGAGCCTGTACACTCAAAGGCAGAATCCAAGTCTGACAGGGCGAGAGGCCTTCGAGAACGGATCCTGCCATCGATCGCATAGTTTGCCCAAGCACTACCCTAAGTTCAGAGAAACTCATCCTGGGAGATTTGATTACCACGTGATTTTTTTTCCAGTCACAGTAATGCTTTAAATTATAGATTAAAGAATGGAAAGAGTGTGATCCACTGTCATGACGAGGACATCCATACAGATAGAATCATAGCTCCTTGGAAGAATGGAGTTAATTCAAATAGGAAATCTCAACTGGGCATTTCTAGCAATACTTTTTACATTGCTGCTCTATCTAGAAGTTAGAAGATAGTGATTCTAACTCTGTATCTGCCAGAAATATAACCTCTTCAGTTTATTCAGATACCGTAGGCAGGTCTAGACACACACACACACACACACACACACACACACACACACACACATACACAGCAGTTTGACCAAAATCATGTCGTGCTTTTTTTTTTTTTCCTTTTAAGTTCAATTCAAACAACCATTACTTTGTCTTCAGGATACCAACTAATTCTTGCTTGGCAACATTTGGTTGTTAATATTATCTAAATACAGCCTTAACCTCATTCTACCTTTTACCATCCAGATAGCAAAGACTTGTATCTGGGGATAAAAGAAAGAAAGTGAAAAAGGGCAAAAGGATTTTAACAATCCCAACCATATGAAAGTCTCCAGGGACTCCGTCCCAACATAAAGAAAAAGTTTCTTTAAAAGATGGGAAGATGTGAAGCTATGAGCTGGATGGGACAAGAGTCAACCGGCAGCTAAAAGGGCAACAGAGATGCAGAAAATCATTCTTGCAAAAGTTGCATGCAAAGGACAAAATCGGTTCTTAAAAATCTATTTCCCAAGTTATGAAAGAATATGTCTAATACTCAAAATTCATTTTTTTAATGTCTCCTTCAAAGTGCATATGTTGCTAGATGTAACAAATACTCACATAAGGGCATTAAAATGCAGTTAAACTGTTCAACTCGATTATTGTATTCCAAGGTTACTTTTTACTCTCTTCTAGGAAAGTATGAATTATCTCCTAAATTCCTCCACTGAATTTCAACAGAAAGAAAGCTTTCCTGATATGCCATGTACGATCTACTGATAACATTTGCCTTACTATCATTCCTCTTCTGTCCTGTGTTGACCGCAGAGATGACCAAATACTCTGGGACTAACAGAATATGCCTGTATTTGTGCTAAAATATTCCATAAAATCTTAAGGCTGTCCAAAGGTTCTTTACTGTTCCTGTTTGTAATAAATTTCTTACTTCTATATATGTATGTAGGCTTATTATCTGTTTTACTTCCTGCTTTTGGACTGTTCTGAGCCTTTTATATAGTGTGATCAGTTTCAAGGCAGGAGCTGTGAAATATTAAATATTTTTTAACTATTCCATCCGATTCAAGGAAAGTGGTTACATCCTAAAAATTAAAAGTGATTTTGGTTTTCCCCTGCTACATCGTACACATGGTTTGTCCTTGGCTAATTTTTAACCTGTTTTTTTAAAAGAGGAAACAGATCCTCTAGCAAGTGGAGTACTGAACAGGTAGGAGTTTTAGTTTCTCGTTCTGCCGCTGACTTGCTTTGGGTCCGTGAGCTGATCATCTAACCTCTCTGTTTCTCACTTTCTCAAACATAAAATGAGGTTAGTGGTAGTTTCCCCTGTATCCCCTACCGGAATATTATAAGATTGTGTGATGTGAAATATAGTCAACTCTGGATTACTGGTACTAATGGAGAAAAATTGAACGGCATATCACTCATGCTTTTTATATATATATATTTGACCTTGAAATGTAGTCTGAGACACTGACCCCCCCCAAGATATGACTCGGATACAAATTATTCTCCTCCTCCAAGCCAAGACTGGATCTTCTGTGGTCCTTTTGGCCTGAGCCCAAGTCAGGAAATACAGCCAAGAGGCAGATCCAGGTCCTTGTGTACATAGATATATAATCTAGAGTTGATTGTATGTGAAAATGCTCATCAGACAGAGCAAGGTGATTCAAGGTATTGCTATTAATAGTCTGAGTTGGACCTCTGTGCCACTAAATTTCTACACGTCAAATGCCACGATGAATTACATGTAGTGTGTGAATGTTCTATGTAAACGCCAATCTAGTCTTGAGTGATCTGAATGATTTTCCTAACTTGTTTGCAACTCCTAGATCATACTGAATGTTTTTATGTAAACTTTGTATTGTTGGGGGAAATGACCCAACCAGAGATTTATATTTTCTTAAATGTTACATTTAGTTACATTTTGTTACAGAGTTGGTAAACTAGAATATTATGGCAGTCTTCAAACAATATACAGTCTTGTGTATGCATTGTTTGTATGAATAAAAGATAAACTAATTTGCTTTGGAGTTTTTTGGAGTATTTTCCAAGTTTTGATGATGCAGCTGAAGATCGTGCCATTAATCAGCTGTGTGATCTAGGCAAGTGATCCCACATCTCTGCATCTTCACGTCCTCATCTTTTAAATAAAGGGATTATAATATAATAGAAGGGAAGGAAAGCTCCCTCTGCTCTAATGTTCTATGGTTTTATGATCTTTGAGGTTAAAAAAAGAGGGATTTTGGAAGGAAGGAAGGAAGGAAGGAGAGAAAAAAAAGAATCAAAAGAGAGGAGAGATGGAGGGAAAGTAGCAACATGTAATGGCACATGCCTGTAGTTCCTGCCACTAAGGAGGCTGAAGCTGGTTGGTACCTTGAGTTCTGAGGTGTATTTTGAATTAAAGTCAATCTGATGTTCATTCAATTGGACCCCAATATGGTGATCTCCCAGAAGCAAAAGGCCACCAGATAGCCTAAGGAAGGGTAAACAAGCATGAATCTAAAAAAAAAAAAAAAAAAGGTTAAAGCTTCCATGCAGATCAGTACTGGGACTGGTGAAAGAAACAAAGAAAGAGAGAGGGAGGGAGGAAGGAAAGAGGGAGGGGAAAAGGGAAGAAAGGAAAGCAAAAAGGAAGGAGAGAGGAAAGGAAGAAAAAAAAGAAAAAGAAAGGATTAGTAAGGAAGAATTTAACCCATCAAAGCATCTTATATAGAAGCATGATCCTCAGATTTGACAATAATAAAGTGTTCTTCCACCATGGTATAATAAGCAAATTCCTGGATTTAAATTTAAAGGATCCAAGTTCAAATCCATCCTCTGACATTAACAGGGCCCCAGTGTTTCTTTCTCTATAAATTGAGAGCATTGGAATCAATGAATTCTAAGATCCCTTCCAGCTCCAAAGTGATTATCCTATAATTCTAGGAAACTGTAGCTTAAAGATCAGTCTTGAAGAGGAAAACATTCCACAAGTTGCTACCTCCGGCTTTACAGACCTTTCTATGTAGCTACTCCACTCCTAGAACCTGTAGGGAAGTCATGAGAGCTCCCAGATAATTTCAGATGGACAAAACAGAATTCACTAAATACTTCTATTCACTGGATGCCCCAAGAGCAGCAGTAAGACCAATAGGTAAAAATCTCATCCTTCTCTTTTCCATCTCTTAGATATAAAATACAAAACTAGTTTTTATTATTACAGCCAATAGTGGGAAATTAAAGAGAAATATTGTCCTAGCAATCATGTATTAATTGTCATAATTTGATTACAAGGTGGTAGCTAGGTAGCACAGTGGGTAGAGTACCAGGACTGGACTCAAGAAGACCTGAATTCAAATCTGAGGTCAGACACTCACTAGTTATATGATACATTTGCCAAGAAAACCCCAAATGGAGTCATGAAGAGTCAGACCCAATTGAAAAATGACTAAATAACAATCCCTCCCAAATTATCATTTTCCCCTTCATAAGATGAATGAAAAGCACTAATATAATGAATAGAGAGCAGCCTCAGAACCAAGAAACATTTATATTCCATTTTGTGTCCTGCTTTTCACGTATCCTAGCTATATGGCCCTGAGCAAATCACAATTTCTCAATACCACCAAACAACTAAGATTACAAATTGCAAGGCAGTAATAGATCTGCATTGATAGAGGGAAGTCCTTTACCAAAAATTCTCAACACCAATACAATCACAAATCTATCCAATATCTCCAATAAAATGTCAAGTTTCCATGAACCATGATCAAATAAACTGTCATTGTTCATTGATGGGATGTGTCAACATAATCCCCTATGGACTCATTTACCAGTTTTGTAACTTTTCTGACCAAAGGGCCCCTCTCTGGCCACCATTTCCCTATATTTGCTGGTCCCTTATTAGAAAGTAAGCTTCTTATAATCAGGGACTGACTATACATGCTCCTGCATTGTATCCCCAATGTTTAACACTGTGCTTGTCAGATAGTAAACCCCTAATAAATGCTTTTTCATTTACTTTTAAAGTACATATTTAAAAATATAAAGAAAAGAATTTTCAATTTCCTAGTTACTAATTCCAAAATGTTATATTTTCCTTCTCTTTTTACAGGCTAAATTTCTCTTCATAGATTTAAATGCTTATTAAGCACTTAGTATGGGAAGTGTATTATGTTAGACACCGTATTTAAGATCACTCCTTATACTATGGGACACACAGCTAGGGACTAGGCTAGACATCTGTGTATCTAAAATATCGCGTGTGTCCTACTATCATGAATCTTATCATCTTGTAGGATAGCAAAACACACACCCAAATAAAACACAATCAAGCCCTAAGAGAAGTACAAAATCATGCACTGGAAGAAATAGGAAGTGAAAGGTTATTAGCAATAAAGTAAATAGGTGTGATGAGGAACATAGAAAACAGTTGTTTAAGAGTCCATCTCTCATTTGAGATTTAAAAGATAAGTGAGACCAAATATGAAATTGTGACAAAAAGTCAATGCACGCTTCAGCCATGTATGATCAGGGAGATAAGGCAGGGCAGTGAAGATCATGGACAGGAAGCAGAAAGTTCTCCAATTTAATTAGAGTAAATTTGCCCTGAGGGGAGTGATTAGAGATAGAGCTACAAAGCAAGGGTCCCATCGAGAGAAAAGGGACCAAATCTGTGCATAGAGGACTGTCCTCAAGAAATTTACAATCTAGTCAGACTTAAGATGTACACACACACACACACACAGGAAAGGCAACATAAAAAAAAGGAAGAAAAGAGAGAGAGAGAAAGAGAGAGAGAGAGAGAGAGTGCACTGGATTTGTAGTCCAGGGTTCAAATCCTGACTTTCTTACTGCTACGAAGACTCTGGGCAAGATAGTTCACATCCCTATCTTTCATGTCATGCATGAAATAAGATGATTGGATCACATCACAGATTTAGAGTTAGATGTCACTAGTCTAGTCCTCTTGTATCACAGATGAAGACCTTGAGGTTGAGTGACTTGCCCAAGTAGAACAACTAGTAAATGACAAAGCTGATTAGTCAATAAGCTTTAACCACCTATTATGCACCAGGCACTGTGTAAGTTTTGGGAGTACAAAGAAGAAAAATGGCTGAATAAGCTGTGGTATATAAAGGTAATGGAATATTATTTTCCAATAAAAAAATGAACAAGCTGTTTTTAGAAAGTCCTGGAAAGATTTACATGAACTGATGTTGAGTGAGTGAAACAAGCAGAACCAGAAATACATTGTACACAATAACAGCAAGAATATGCGATGATCAACTATGAAGGACTTGGTTCTTCTCAGTGGTTCAGTGATCCAAGGCAATCCCAATAGATTTTAGATGGAAAAAGCCATCCAGAAAGAAAACTATGGAGATTGAATGTAAATCAGCACATGATATGTTCACTTCTTTGGGGATTTTTTCTCTCCTATGGTTTTTCCCTTTTGTTCTGATTTTTCTCTCCCAACATGATTTATAAAACAATGTGTATTAAAATAAATTAATTAATAAAAAACAAAAAAGAGACAAAATACATTTCCTGACCTCAAGGAGCTCACAATCTAATGGGAGAGACAAAAAACAAATATATACAAAGCAAGCTATATACAGGATAAATTGTGGTTTGTCTTTCTTTCTCAGAGAACTATAACATCAAAGAGATAGCATCATGGCTTGCAAATGAATTGGAAGAGCCATTGCTGGGAAAGAGATCCAGATAAATAGGAAATAATTAGCAGAGGGATGGCATTGGAATGAAGAAGTTTTGGAGAAGGCTTCCTGTAGCAGGAGGGAAGTCAATAGATGGAGCTGAGGAGTAAGAGTATTCCAGGCACAGAAGAAAGCCAGAGAAAACGTCCCTAACTGGGGGGTGGAGTATCTTGATCACAGAACCTCCAGGAGGCCAGTCTTAATGGACGAAAGAGAGGGACAGAGAATAAAGTGTAAGAAAACCAGAAAGGCAAAAGAGGGCTAGATTAGAAAGTTCTTGAATTGTCAAACAGAGCATTTTGCATTTGCTCCTAAAGACAATATACTAAAGTATATTGAGCTGGAGGATGGAGAGATAGAAGAGGGAAATTGGCGTTATGATCAGATACAATAGGAAAATAACTTTAGGGACTGAATGGAGGATGGCTTGGAGTGGGGGAAAGACTACAGGCAAGTAAGCCCACCTATTGCAATAAGCTAAATATCAGGTGATAAACGACTGTACTAGAGTGATAGCAGCGAGGAGAGAAGGAGACATATTCCAGAGATATTGTTTGATCAACAATCAGATTTTGACTTCATGCCCTCTGACTCCAGAACACTTTCTACTTGACCCCCAGGCTCCTCTGTTCTCTAAGGTCCCTTCCTGCTATAAATCATATAAATTTGCAGTGTGCTAAGCCCATAAAAGGTGTAAAAGGCTATAAGAGATCAGATATCAGTGAGCCTTCTTCTAACTTCATAGAATGGTACAAATGGCATTTGAGAGTGCTTTGAAAGACAATGGAGATAAAGGGAAGGCATTCCAGGCTTGGGGCAAGAGATCGAGATAAAAGTAGGACATTCCAGGGCTAGGGACGCATGTAAATCAAGACATGGGGATAGGGTCATATCCCATGTGTTTAAAGACTACTGAGTAGTTGGGTTGCTAGAGGTTAAATTAAAATGCAATTTGGTTTAACTATAACTCAGAAATACCCTATAGGCAGAATCTTAAACCAACTGGAATTCTGTCCCATTTATGTCTTATTTACTCTTAGCCCAAATACAATATCAAAGAATGTTTTGATTTTGAAATGGCTAACAGATAAGAAATACCCCATAAGCAGAATTTTAAACCAACTGGAATTATAGATCCAGTTTATATCTTATTTACTCTTAGCCCAAATATGGTATCAAACAACAATTTGGGCTGAAATAGCTGAGAGATCAGACATACCCTAGAGGCAGAATTTTAAACCAATTGGAATTCTGTCCCATTTTTGTCTTATTTATTCTAAGCCCAAATAACTACCAAATAATATGTTGGATTGAAATGGCTAATAGATCATAGGAATTGATCTAGGGTAACAACCTATGATTTGTAGTTAAATGTTCCCAAGTAAATGAATAGGAACGAATATCTAAAAAATTTCCCATCTCATTATAGAATTGAAAGTTTGAGGACTGATTTGCTGAAACAGGTTCTAATCAAATGAGACCATTAAAAATGTAATATCATTACATTTCCAAAATTTCCTCTTAAAATTGATTATTTTAAAGCTACTCAGAGATTTCCATCTCAAAACATGGATTAGAAGAAATGTTCAGCCCTGAAGTCAGGAGGACCTGAGTTCAAATCTGGTCTCAGACACTTAACACTTACTCGTTGTGGGACCCTGGGCAAGTCACTTAATCCCAATTGCTTCAGCAAAAAAAAAAAAAAAAGTTCAAAAATGGTCTTCAGGAAAGAAAACAAAAACAAAAACAACATCACTAACACTGACAGGGATAATAAAAGGGACAATAAAGAGGGGGAAAAGTACTGGATCTCTAGAGCAGAGCTTCTTAAATTTCTTCCACTTGGGACCCCTTTTGGCCAAAGAAATTTTTACAGGATCGTGGATATAAGTATACGAATCAAAATCTTACTGATCATAAATCGTAATTTCACGATCCCCAAATTCCGTTAAAAGACCCCATAGGGGATTGTGCAATTGTGTTTAAGAAGCTGGGCTAGGATCTGGGTTCAACTCTGTCTGTTACCAAGATATTTAATCTCTCTGGATCTTAGGATACTTATCTATCAAATTAAAGATCAAGACTAGATGATTCCTAAAAATCCTTTAAAGCCCTAAGTCTGGAAATCCCATGAACAGGTTATTTCCATCTTTAATTAACATTTTCTTATAACAAGCTAAATCCCTGTCCTTGGTCCCTTCCTGAAGTGAATATTGAAGACACGGACGCTAGGTGGCGCAATTGTCCAACACACTTTGTCAGGGAGGTGCTTTTTCCTCCCAATCCCAGTCGAGTTTACTGAATTTAAGTAAAAAGTTTTAAAGTCAAGGCAATATCCCCCCTCTCTCCCCATCCCGATCCAACCTCATCATAAACCCTTTAGGATTTTGACATAATCCACGTCTCTGGGGCCAGCGGGGACTGTCAGCAACCTAATCCCATTTGCAGAAGTTCCAAACAAAAAGCCCAAGGACTCCTTAGTGGCCATGAGAAAAGGTTGGTGTGTCTAAGAGCCCACAACCCTAAAATGGCAATAACGATAACTGACGTTTTAAGATTTGAAAAGTTCTCAATTTTGTATTTATAAATATTTTTATTCATTTTATAAAGTACATTATTTTACCTGCTCAAAGCCTTTGAAAGTTAAATGCTGCCAATATTAATTACCCTTATTTTAGAAGAAAGAAAGAAGGCTAAGGGAAAGTTCTTTGGGGAAAGAGCTGCCTCAGGAAGTCAAGCGGACATGGCTTCAAATTCAGCTTCTTATATACACTACCAGTATGACCTTAGGCATATCACCTAGACCTCAGTTTCCTCACATGTAAATGGGGAGAGGCGGAGGGGGGTGGGGGGGAGAGAGGAAGACAGGCAGGCAGAGAGTCAGACAAAAAGGCAGAGGCGGAGACGGGAAGAAAGGGAGGGAAAGACAGACATACACAGAAAGAAACAGATAAAGACAGAAGTAGAAAAAGACACACAGAGAGAGACAGAGAGACCAACAGAGACAGACAGAAACAGAGAGATAAAGAGGCAGGCAGAGACAAAGAGAGGAGAGTGAGAGAGTAAGTGAGAGAGAGAGAGAGAGAGAGAGAGAGAGAGAGAGAGAGAGAAGAGAGAGAGAGAAGGAGAAGGAAAGGAAATGAGAGGGAGGGAGAGGGAGAGAAAGAGGGGAAAAGGGAGGGAGGGAAGGAGGGAAGGAGAGAGATAAGGACAGACAGAGACAGAGGAAAAAACAGAGAGGGAGAGAGAGAGAGAGAAGGAAGAAGAGAGGGAGGACGAGAGGGGAAGAGGAGGGGGGCGCAGCTCTGGATTCTAGGAACGTGTGAAGCTGGCTCGGACCCCAGGTTTCCCTGAAGTTTAGTCCCAGTTAACTGCTCCGCAGCGGAAGGTGCAGGGCCGCGCCAACTCTCCCATTCTAAGCCGTTACCCGTTCCATGTGCTCGGTACCCTATATCACTCTGCTAGGAAACCCAACCCCAGAGCGGCCGCTCTCCCTTATCTTTCGGAAAGGGAAGGAACAAGGCGCCCCCTCCCCCCTTTCCCCTCCTTCCCCCGGGAGGAGCCGCGCAGGTGTGACTGTCCCGGGAGCAGCTTCCCCGACCCGCTGCCTCGCTCGGCCGGGATTGCAGCCTCGCGCTCTCGCTCTCAGAGGGGAGACAAGGGCCAGCTCGCGGGGCTCGGGGGACCACGGCGGGAGTCGGAGATTTCCGCCGTGTGCCGGCTCTGCCCGCCCCGGCTCGGCCTGCTTTCTTAAAAGAGCTGCAGGTACCAGCTCTGCCAGCTCCATGGCATTCTTCCTGGGGCATTCGAGGGACGCAAAGCTTCGGGCTCAATGATTTCTTTCTTCCCCTTCCCCCGCCCCCCCCCCCCAACCACAAATAGAAAGTGGCTTTGCCTTGGCAGGCTCCTCCGCGCCCGGCTCCGCGCAGGTAAAGGGTTACACATTCTCGGAAGTATTAAATGCAAACTTTGAAGGATTTTATTTTCATCTGCAGTCACATGATCCCTTAATACCCAATGACACTGACTCCAGCGGCTCATCCAGAGGTCAGGCAAACTCCGGGGCTAAACAGGGCAGCCCCACATTTTTTCCATTCACACGCGGGAGGCACGCGGAGCCATGGGAGATGGTGATCGGCCGAGCCCGCCGCCGCTTCCACTGCTTGCAATACCGAGGTAGGCTGAGAGGGGCCGGCTGCCCCGGGGATTTCCAGCCGAATCCTCCACTGCGCGATCCGGGGCTGGGGGGGCTGGGGGCTGCGGCTGGGGCGCTGGCGTGGGGGAGGGGGAGCGGGAAGAACGTTTGGGGATCGGAGCTTCTGCCATTGATTTCTTTCTGAGGGAATCTCAGTCTGGTTCACTCGGAGCTTCCTCCAGCTGCTCACTTGACTTTCTTTCCTAAAAACCGTCGAGAGGGAAATCAAAATTCGCCTCTTTCAGGAAAACCGAATCCAAGCCGAAAGGCAGGATCCTAAAGAAAGAACCAGGCTCCTAAAGAAAGGAACATCTCCAAGGTCCTGACCCTGAGCACTTGGCTAGTTTCTCTGTGGAAACGTGGCCGTCTAATATCATCTGGTTTAAAATTACATTTATTGAGAGGGATAAAAAAGATGTTTGAGTTTAAAAAACAAATTTTGACAACAAAAAATTTATTTTCTCTCCCTCCTCCTCCTCCTTTCCCTTAAAAAAAAAAAAAAAAGAAAAAGAAAACCAAACCCTTGTAAACAAATGTGTGGAGTCAAGCAAATTGAGAGTGTGATTTTCCTCTCTCCTCGCCGCCCCTCCATCCCCAGCACAGACTTGGGAATAGTTTTAATTAAAAAAAAAAAATCTGTGGAATGCAGCTGCTCCTTTTAAACCCACGTGAAAGGCTGCGTTCCCCTTCCTAGCCGGGGAAATGCAGCTCAGGTAACTTGCCCGGAGCTGGGAATGAAGGCGAAGGGGGAGTTGCGGGAAGAGGAAGCGAACTTCGGGAGCCGATTGGGGGGCAAAATGTAATCGGTGACTGGGGCGGAAACCGTTTGTTAAATCCTGAATAATAAGTCAGGCAATACCTGGCCATCCTCACCTAGACAACTGTATCTGATCACGCCCGGTCTGGAAGAATATATATGAGAATATCGTTCGTGTAAACCATCTATAAAGTGAAAGTCTTCGTGCCGTTTTAAAGCTTTTTAACTTTGCAGATTATTCCATTTCAATTTCCACTCCCCTCCTATTAATTCTCTCGATAATTCCTGATAGTGAAAAGTCTCTTCTGGGAGTTTCCCAGAGTTAAAGAATCGGGTGCTGGTTGATTTCATTATTATGGGAAGGCTGATAGAGGAAGTTTTTCAACATCCTGAGCCTTAATCCCCAGTGACCATCACTTCAGGAATCCTTGGCTCTTTTTGAAAAGAAAGGAGACGTTTGAATGACAAAAGAATATAGTTTGTTGCTGTTCAATCTTTTTTTCCTTTGGTACCTGATTCTTCTGACCCCATTTGGGATTTTCTTGTCAAATAGAACTGGAGTAGCTTGCCATTTCCTTCTCCAGCTCATTTTATATATGAGGAAACTGAAGCAAACAGGAGCACATAGCTCCTGAGATCACATTGAAACGAAGGTCTTCCTGAGTCCAAGCCCTATACTCCATCCACTAAGAGAGATATCTACCTATTCCTTTTTAAATCCCATATTTTGTCTTTTAAAAAGCAGAATTAACCGTGTACCAGGATCAGTCTTGAAAAAAGTCTAGAAGGAACAAGGGGGAGACCAGCAGAAATTATTATAAGAATTCATGTGAAGGAACCAACTCACAACTTTTCCCTCACAGCATCCTTGTGGAATAGGTGGTGATGATATTGTTATCTCTATTTTACAGATTTAGAAACTGAAGTTCAGAGAGATTCAGTAACTTGATTCTAGTCACTGGTGGGGAGAGTGGGGGGGGGAGAAGGGGCATGATTATGTTTTTATTTAATCTTTTTATCTGCCTAATTAATAGGAGTTCACTCTTCAGAGTAGATACTTAATCAAATGGTTTTTGAAGTTAAACTTCTAAACAATCACTCTGCTTTGCAAAGTCCAAGAGAAGCCTGGAACTGAGCACAGTTGTTCTACCGCCTCACTTTTCAGCTACTCAGGTGATAGGAACCATGGGATTTTAAAATTAGAAGAGATCTTCAAAGTCATACACTCAATCTTCTCATTTCAGAGAGACATTTAGGATTAATGATTTCAAGTTGTCTTTGATCTTCAAGATTGGCAAGAGTCTTTAGAGGCCATTTATTCCAACCTCCCTCATTTGACAGATGAGGAACTGAGGGGGCATGAGAGTTCAAATGATTTAGGCAGGATCAAAAAGCTAGGATCTGAGGTAGGATTTGGAATCAGGTCTTTCTAACTCCAAAGCTAATATTCTATCAATCAGAATAGAATTACCAAGATTTTTGGTTTTCAAATTCCATTTTTACCCCTAAAAATTACTGAGGATTTCCCCAAGCACATGTATTTATGTAGGTTATGGATGGGTAGATAGAGATTTACTATCTTGGAATTTTTTAAACTGTACTATTAGTATGAAAAGAGTTTTTCACCTTGAGTACTCCCTGTCTCCAGGAGACCCAGGGTTCCCTGGACTACACTTTGAGAAGCAGAACACTATTACCATATGGTTTCTCCTAGAGAGAATGAAGTTTGAATCTGTACAGTGTCAAATGCAACTTTCTGGATCACTGGAAGAGGACAAAGAGAAGATTGGCAGAAGAAGAGAGAATGAGAAAAGAAGTGGAGTAGGGAGTTTTCTCATTGTTATTAGTTTTATTTTTAACTTTCTGCACACTACCCGGGACCTGCTTACTTAGTACTTTCTTAGCTTCCTTGGCTTGCTTCAGAATTCATCTAAAAATCCATCTTCTACACCAGGCTGTTCTGGGTCCCCCGACCTCACAGCTGCTAGTGCCTTTACCTCTCACGTTACCTTCCATATATCTATTTTCTCTAAGTGTATGTCTGTCAATACACACATAGAAACACCTAAACATATTTATATGTGTATGTATTTATATTATACATATTTCTATAATATACATATTTGTGTATATGTGTATACATATAAATATATTTAGTGATTTAGATGTTGTTTCTCCTAACTAAATGAAAAGCATCTTGAAGGAGGTACTATTTTTACCTTTCTTTCTATCCCTAGCACTTAAAGTGCTTGGCACATAGTAGGCTCTTAATGAATGCTTTTTGACTAACTTAATCCTCAAAGGCTGGTTACCACAAATACCTGAAATCATTAAGTGTGACTACTTCACGAACAGATTAACCGGTACCCTCAAAATGTAAGCACACCTGGATTTTTAAAAATCTGTTTAATTTTTTTTAATCTAATAATGTACAGGCTGATGCATCCAACTCAATAATGCACTTGCACTTGCGAGCATCCTCTATAGGAATAATCGCCTTGAAGTCTTCTAGCCCTGACAGTTTGATATATTTCATCCCCATTCTGGAGGCCCATTTCCAGGGATTTGGGGGCCAATTCTGGTTCCATAAAGGGAAAATAGGAAGTAGTAACTGTAGCTTACTACTAGTAGAGAATAGTAGTAGCTGCTTAATTCAGCATTGAATTATTCTTATTGAAGATTCTACTCAGATTTTGATTTTAAAAAATGCTACTCTCACACTTCAAAGTAATAAGATAACCAGTCTTCTACTTCATTGAGAACGAGACCATAGGATAGCAGCTCCTTTGTCCACTCTTAAAACTTTTTAGCATCATTGCAAACTCCTCGATGCCCTCCAGTCATAGTGGAAGAGGTCCCTCTATTCTTTTCTAAGATTTATCTCTGTGCTTGAACCCTGGGACCCTTCTGCTTTCTTTAAGACCTCATTTCAGCAGTTATTCCTTCTGGCATCTTCATTCTTTTCCATACTGCTTCCTGGCTACAGTGACCTATAAACATAGCCAAAACCCAACTTCTAGAAAAGACCAATCTTGATTATATTCCATCCAGCTTTCTTTCTATCTTTCTCTCTTCTTCTTTACAGCCAAACTTGTTGTTTTTTTCTTTTTTCTTCTTCTTTTTTTTTTCTTTTTTTCTTTTTTTTATTTTTTTGGCAAGGCAATCAGGGTTAAGTGACTTGCCTTGGGTCCAACAGCTAGTAAGTTTGAGATAACATTCAAATTCAGGTTCTCTTGACTCCAGGGCAGGTGCGCAATCCACTGTACCACCTAGTTGCCCTTCACAGCCATATTCTTGAAAAATCTTAATTACACCTGATTCCTCTACTTCTTTACCATCCATCTTCTCTTATCCTGCAGAATAACTTACACCTGCACCATTTTACCGAAACTACTTTATCAGAAAGTCAACAATGATCTCCAGATCAACATGGCCAAGCCATTTTTTTTCAACCTTTATCTTCCTTTATTTCACCACAGTACTTACACTACTCCCTGGGTACTTAGATACTACTACTACTACCAGATATAGAGCCCCCAAATATTAGTCTTTTTCTTCTCTTGAACAGAACAGGGGAAAAAAAGTTTTATTTTGTGCTTCTGTAGTGTCTGTATTTTAAGTTATTTTGCATTATAGTTAGCCATTTATGAACCATCTCCTCTATTGTAATTTGTAAGAAGACACAGACCATAGCTTATATAAGCCCCATGTCTATTATTAGTGCAATACATCCAATAAAGGACTGATAAATAATGACTTTGTTCCATGCCTTATATCCCAGGGATGGAATTCTCTACTTTACATTCCAGCCTTTCCCCAGGAATTGGATTTCATGCAATGTATCCACTATGGCTATGACTGAATCTCTGATGGCTGCTCTAAAATCGTCCCAATTTCAGCAATTGCCTTCCTTTTGAACCTCTGCCAATTACTACCCCACACCTTGTATTTACAGAATCTAGGAGATCTTTGACGGCCTTTGGGTTTTGACAAATGATGTCTGCATTCCAGCTGTCATTTTCCTTAACCAGTTCCCCTCACTGGACTGAAAATAAACCTCTGGCCATATCCCCTCAGTCCTGATATCCAGGCTCCGCCCAACCTGGGGTACATGTCAATTATCCCTAGTCTGGCCCATCCTATTAGCCACTTAGTCATGGCTGTGACAAAATGAACACCTTTCAGCAACTGTCTCCATTTTCACTAGGTAATTCCCTTGGGCTTATAGAAACTGGAACCTTTAAAAATATCCCCCATAAAACTTCAAGGCAGTTGTTTCTTAAAACAAGAAATAGATGAATAGACATCCTCACTAGATGAATATCTATCCCAAAGCAGATCATTAAAAGGATCCAAAATACTGACTCATAGATTTTCTGATGCATCTCAGAAAAGCCACTCCTGAGTTTCAATTAGTGTTGTCAACATAAGGTAAAAATGATAGATAGCATATCTTTAAAGGCACCACACCCAGCTGACTCAGTTCCAATCACTTTTTATGCAAGTGGGCTACAAAAAAAAAATCTTCAAATAGTGCCACAAAACACCCAGGAGTGCCACTTGAAAACCACAACTTAGCCGGTTACTCATGGTGTTCTCTATTTCTGGATAAGGGATTTATCTTCTTAGTATTTGTCTTCATAGCTAATTTAGATGTGAAAATTTTAATAATAGAGTTCATCTAGTCCACCATTTGACCTGTCATCAGATATAGGAGCTGAGGAACTAGTCAGTTTGTCAACATTATTCATCCCCTTTCTACTTCTGATATGAATGGAAACTCTGGAAGAAGAAATTAAACATCTCTTACCTTCATAATCTAAAAACTTGCCGGTATAAAGAAGCAATTCTAGTTAGAAATCTGTTAGAATAAATCCAAGCAATAGTTTGTAACAACCTAGTCTAAGATGGTAATGAGGAATGAAAATGGGGAGAAAACTTTGAGCAATATAGTAGCAACAGAATTAGCAGAACGTGGATACTGATTGAATGAGTGGAGATGGGGTGTAGGATAAAAGGGGGATAACTGTGTGTTGATGTTCCCCAAAAATGCCTCTGTCACTGACTCTTTTTCCTGATGTTGCTATACATGTATATATGTTTATACACATATATACATGTATAGCAACATCAGGAAAAAGAGTTCCTGATGATCAGGAAAAAGAGTATAAACATACATATGTACATGTATGTATATGTATGTATGCATTTCTTAAGGCAGCCTTCTTTGGTTTTTTCCTCTTTTAAAAAATTTCTTCGCCATCCCCTCAATCTTAATCATCTCTAAGATTGTAACTTCTTAATTTGCCTCTTTCAGATCATAATCTCTTGTTCTTCCATTTCTCCCTCTATCTAAAAGTGCTCTTGTTTTACTCAATCCCTCTCTAGTTTCTGTGTTCTAGTAATACTTCCCTAATTTTAGAGTTTTGAGCCTAAAATCTGACATTTCCACAAAGTGCTACCTTCTACCCCTTGTCCTCCTACTCATGTGCTAGAAGTCATTCCTCAACCTCAGTTCTCACCTCATCATTCTTCTGAAACATCTCATAGCTGTTGATGGAGTGGTGAGGATTTGAAATCATAGAACAGCTGGTCTTCTTGGTCCCTTCTAGTTCTAAATCCATGATCTTAACAATCTCCACTGTGAATGTCCTCCAATGTTGCAAATGTATATAAAATATATCTAGAGCTGAACTCATCAAAATCTCCCCTACAGCCTCCCCTCTCAATAAAGCTTCCTTTATCTCAAGTTCCCTTTCTATTTCTATGGACAGCAAAATCTTTCAATCACTTGGTATCAAATGCAAGATGAGTCTTTGGTTCTTCCCACCAATTTCCAGACAGGGATCAAATATTCCAATACTGTCAATTCTACAGTTACAATATTTTATATCCATGCTTTCTTTTCCGATCTCCTTTTCACTATTCTGGTTCAGGCTCTTATTATTTTAAGCAAAGGAATCATGAGAGATTTACATAATCTTCCTGCCTCGAGTCTCTTCCCTACTTCCCTACTCAAAATCCCTCATTGGATCCTCATTGCCTATAGGAAAAAAAATACTTACTCCTTAGGCTGGTATTTAAAGTGCTTCACAACCTGATTCCAACTCATCTTTCTAGCTTAATTTTAATTATCCCTTCATATTTAATGTTTCAACCAAAATGAACTAATTTTCTCATCTCGGCATATGCTTTCCTGCTTGTGCTTATTCTCATAAATCACCTTCTGTGCCTAGAACACAGTCCCTCCAAATTTCCTTTTCAGACATCTTTCTTTTCCTTAAAGATCCAGCTCAGGTGTCGATTTCTCCATTAAGTTTCCCTGACTCGTCCAGTTCAAAGTGATCTCTTCTTCCCCATGTTCTCTCTTGGCACTTTGCCTGCTTCTCTCATGCCCATACAATATCAAGAACTAGAGCAGAAGAGTTCATACCCAGGTATCTGGGAAACTTTTAAAAATATGTTTTGATAACTATAATTGACTTCTTTTAGAACTCCATGTATTGTACTTTATTCACTTAAAAGTGTTTTTCTGAAAAGGAGTTCATAAAACTCTACCAGAATTGTCATATGTCCATGAAAATCTTATTCTTTGGATGATCTTGAGGCTAGTATTGCAAATGCAGTCCTTTTGGTCACTGAACAGCAGCTGAGAATTTTTACAAAGTTGGAAAATCAGCTAAAATCCTACAGAGCAAGAGATGATGGTTATGTTGGCTTTGATTTAAAAATTAATATTTTAAAATTTTAAATGATTAATCTTTCAAACATTGTTTTTGTGAATATGTAGTATCTATATTTCTGAAGTTATCAAGCTTTAAAAGTGTACTAAAACTTTTGGGACATGCTCTATTAGCACAATGTGTAAAGGAAGAGTGCATTATATTTAGTTTTCTTATCTCAGTAAGTTTGATCTCTGCTTAATACCTTTCCTTGTAACTTTAGTGTAGCCCCGTGTTCTTTCTTTTTCCTCAAAATCTCCAACAAAAAAAAAAAGCAAACAACTGAATTAATTTATAGGTTAAGCTACATAGAGTTTTACAGTTTGGGATTTACACATGGGAGACCTGCCCTGCACAGCAGAAACCTTTCTTTTGGCTAGACTGCTTCAAATGCTTTTCTCAAAATCAATAAGTGGAAAAGCCCAGTCAGATCTTATATTATCAATAATGTTTAGTCACCTGAATGACCATAAAGATGTGGTCTATTAAAGAAAATCACCTGTAGAAACCTGCCTCTTTGGGCTCCATGATATTATCAAGTATATTGATTTGTGAATACCCCAAGCTCATAAAAATAATAAAAAAAAAACCAGCCAATGCATTGTGGGCTAGTAATCTTTTCTTAATCACCTCCACCAAAGTCCTACCTTCCATTATTGAAATCCTACTCTAATATCCCAAAAAGGTATAGAGGTGCCTTAATGTTCTCAAAAGCTGAAGATAGCAGAGTACAAGATGTCACCTTATTAGAAAGGTTTCAATTAAAGGCTAGGGAGCACTGAACACATTTTTCTTAGAATTCTAGTGTCTTTCATGATTACTTGTGTGTATCCTCCAAATTGGAGGGATAGAAACTAGAGCTGTTATTGTCTTGGGAGAGGGAACTAATTCTCCACCACAGATCAACAACTTCCCCACAGGTCTTCACTTATGAAATTGCTTAGACCAGGATTTCTTAAACTTATTCTATTCATGACCCCTTTTCACCCGAGAAATTTTTACATGACTAGGTATATGAAATAGGTATACAAACAAAGCATTTACTGTTAATAAATCATAATTTCACAACTCTCACTTCAGTTACGAGATCGAATATGGGGTGACGAACCAGAGTTTAAGAAGCTGGGCTTATAAGCCCTGAGAGGGTTAATTGGCTCACCAAGGACAATATGTTTTAGAGGCAGAAATGGAATACAGCCTTTCTTGGTTCCAAGACCAAGTTCTCTATTCCCTATCATGCCACATTGCCTCCCAACTTAAGCAGCAAAAAGATTCCCATCCTGTGTATTGGCCACACTCCCAAATTTCAGAAGCATGCTTTCAACTGGATTCACTTCAAAAAAATATTTACTAAGGACTTTCTATATATAAGACACTTAGCAAGATGATTAGTCAGTCTTGCTTTTGGGGTGTTTGCAGTCTAAAAGATAAGATGTAAACACAATTATAATATAATTTGAATAAGATGAATGTGAAAGAGCTGTAAATTTCTATGAGAAATCTGAAGAGAAATGAGTTACTTCTGGCCAGAGGAAAAGAGGGCTCTTAGGGAAGTCAGCATCTGGACAGGGCCTTGGAAGATTAAGGATTTCAACAGGCTGATTGAGGGGACAGTGCATTGCAGGACAAGGGGACAATGGGAACAAAGACACAGGTAGAAAAAGATGCGGCAGTTTGGAAGAATGTTAAGTAATCCCAGTTTGGTTGGGGGAAAAGATCGAATGTCAAGAATTAGTGTGAGATAAGACCTAAAAGGAATGTTATTATATAACTGAGTGCTGCACAAAGAAATTTAGACTTTATTGGGGAGCCATTGAGGGTTTATGACAAAAAAGTATGCAGTCAGAAATGTGCTGTATCAAGATTTCTCAGGCGATTGGAATATAGGACGAATTAGAAGAGGAAGAGACTGGAGCCATCTAGGTCAAATGGAAAATGACTTTGACTTAATAACGTCTTATTTTTTCCAATTACATGTAAAGAGTGTTTTAAATCTTTTAAAACTTTAAAAACAAATTTTTTAAAAAAAATTTGGAGCTCCCTCCAATTTTTGGTCCTCTCTGCCCAATTCCCCAAGATAGCAAGCAGCCTAATATAGATTATACATGTACAGTCATATTAAGCACATCAAAAATGACTTTGACAATTCTGTTGTTGGGAATATACCCTGAAAGTGTTATTAAAAAGAAACAAAAAATGAACTGTTAAAGGTTTACATAGTAGCATTTTGTGTCATTGGAAAAAAAAACCTGGAAAGTTTCCATTTCCAATAATAAAATAGACAAATTAAAAATTATAATATAACATGAGCAACATATAATATTAATAACACTATTGTATAATAATATAATATTAATTATATGATATATAATAATGAAATAAAATAATAAAAAATAAAAATAAATTTTTAAAAAGGCATATCAATTTAATGAAATATCCAACAAACAAGAAGATTATTACAAAATTTAGAAATAAATTGATCACATAATTCAAAGCAAAAAAAGTAGAGCTATTATCATATAGGAGGAAAAGTGAATAAGAATGACTAGACAAAACTTTCTCCTAAAAAACCCATGAGTGAGGAAATCGGGCTATTTAATGCATTCGAATTCTTATTCACTAAGCAATTCAAATGAGCTGCATTGATCATAGTATTACATTTTTAATAAATAAAATGTTTAAGATAAAGATGGGGATAGACACAAAAGTTGTTGTGTTTTGGAATGGGGTAGCTGTGGGGTAGAGATAAGGAAGGAAAGACAATCAAAAATAATAGCCAATTTTTGAACCTGGGTGATAGGGAAAATGGAAAAGTTGAGAGTCAAGTCATAACTCAAAGGAATATAAGTTCAGAAAGGATCTTAGAAGTCATTTGGTCCCACTCCTTCATTTTATAAATGGGGAAACTGAGGCTGAAGATGTTAAGTAGCTTTTTTAAGGTTATGACAGGTAATAAGTTAGCAGAACCAGGATTCCTGATTCCAAATCAGCTTTTAGGGGGGGAAATATGTTTTATTTCCTGGTTCAATGCAACTTTTCTTGAATTGAAGCTTCTTATCAGTGCTGTATAACATTAATAGCTACAGCTCAATTCTCAAAAACATCATTTGAGAGCTCTTTAATTAGCTCTGGAAGTTTCCATGTGTGGAAAGAGTGTTGGATTTGGAATAAAAGATCCTGAATTTAAATTCTGACTTTGGGGCTTACTCTTTGTGTGATCCTTTCCATGCTTAACTTTTCTGTGTCCCATATCCTTCGTGTTAAAATGAAGAATCAGTTTTATAGGCAGAAGGACATCTAGTCCTTCCTCTTTGTTTTTCAGGAGAGAAGATGATGTCCAGGGAGATTGCTACTTGTCCAAGATGATTCATATAGTAAGTGGCAGAATGAAGATGTGCACTCAAATCCTCTGTTTCCAAAATGGTATTCTTTCCCTATACTGCATTAGTTAGGAAGTAGGGGTTTTTAAACTTTTTGTGGATCTTAGACCCTTTGAAGTCTGGGAAAGTCTAGTTCTTCTTAGAATAGTCATTTTGAATAAATACAATAAAATGCGTAAGATGTTACAGAGAAAAACACTTATATTTTTAAAATATGATGTTTCTCATCCAGATTCACAGACACTGTGAAATCTACCCATATTACCCTAGTGGGTCCATGGATATCAAACTAAGAATCCCTGCTTGAGAGCTTTTCTAAGGTATTTATTTTTTAAATAAGCCTTATTTTATTTTTTTATTTTTAACTTATCAATCACCTCAAAGTGAATATTTCCCATCTACAAAGTAGAACCCAAAAATATTATATACAAAACTGTTGATCTCTTTAATCCATACTAATTTTTTTTGTTTTTAAAAAACTTATAATAAATCCAACTAATTTCCAAAACTGTTCTGTGTATCTATACCTTCTTCCGAATTTTCTCAGTTCTTTTCCAGCTTTAAATTGATGATCCAAAGTTCTGTGATCATCAGCTTCTAGTCAAAATTGAAATAATTATTCAAAACTGAATTCCGGAACACAACAACATTGGTTTCTAGCTAAGGTAGCTTCTCGATCATAGTCCTATAACTGAGCTAGTTGGAAAGTCATCAATTAGTTTCTAGACTAAAATCTGTGTTTTCTCCCTTTAACTCAACTTGACTAGGCATGTTATTGGACAGAAATGATCTGCATTAGGACTTAGTTTTTTAGAAGGAGTCCAAGTAGACACAAGAAATATTTCAAAAATATTGAACCTCTAAAACAACAGGAAGTAGAGATCTGACAAACACCCGTCTAAGACCCCCATCATTTGGGCTGGTCGTCCTCCTGGTCAATGACTTTAAAGGCAAATATTGAATCTTCCTGCACTTAAGTCTTACTCCAGTGATTTGTCTAATGGCATGGAGGTAGTTCTCAATACTGATTTCTAGGGTCTTTTTTTTATCTCTAGAGTTCCTTTGTGAGAAATAATACATTTTGACTCCTACTCTATTACAATCAGCATTAATCAATATGATGTGATTCTGTAGGAGTAATGATTATACATTCTGTATATTAGATCCCAGAGTTGGAGCTACAGTTTGTAAGTTTATTTGTCTATCCATGAGAAACTTATTAGAAGCCCTCCTTGTTATAGTATTTTTCCTTGTTATGGTACCCAAGCCTAGTGTCACAGAGATGATTCAACTTCATGGGGAATCCTCCACTTTATTTTTGTATGTCTGGACCATTCTGTCTTGTCCAACAAGTAACCGTCTTATGACCATTGAATCAGAGGAATGCCCCATGCTTTGTCCAACCTATGACTCACCTGCTATGTCGTTTTTGGCCCTTAAGAGCAAGGTCTGTCAACCAATGAGATTCTGCATTGTACCATATCTCATTTGCATATTTTGGTATCAAACTTTATAAATACAAGACCCTAGAAGAAGAAGCCATCTCAGATCACCAGGAAGATATGAAATTCACTTCATTAGAGGGTACCATGGATCCTCATTGACTCAGAGCTCTGCCTCAGTCTCTTATTGGGGATTGAACGATTTTATTCCCCCCACCTTGTGCTCCTTAAAGCCCCACTAGGTACCTTGAATAGGGCTGGCGTGTCCCACTTATTTCTGACATCTAGATTTGGGTCTTTCCTTCCCCAAAGAGATGTGGCTTGCAAAATTCTCTTAAAAATAAGAATAATAATAATAGCTCACACTGATCTAGTGTTTTAAGGATTGATATCACTTTCCAAACGTCATTCTTTCATGTGATTCTTGAGACAGCGCTTAGAGATAAGTGTGAATATTATGATTTCCATTTTTAGATGAAGAGACTGAGGTTCAGGGAGTGACTTGGCCAGGCTTGCCAGTGATTATCTGAGGCATAATTTGAACCTCAAATGTTCCAAGCCCCAAGTATGGCAGTCCGGGTTCTAAGTATGACAGCTCTGTTATATACTGTGATCATACAATACTGAGAACACTTAACCTTAGAGTACCTTAGCAATTCTCAAAGCCGGGAAATTTTAGAACCATTGCCAATTTCGTATTGATCAAGAAAGAGGAACTCTGCTCAGCTATGAAATCACAGGTCCTATTTCCAAAATAATGACTAATTTAAATTAAAAAGAATAATAAAAATAATCATTCACAATTTCCATAGCATCCTAAAAACTGCTTAAGAACCTTTCCTAGGAAATCAATACTGCCTTTTTACAGATTTGCTCATTTTACAGATGAGAACACTATGATCCTGTTTAAAAAAAAAAAAGAGTCTAAAAAATTGAGTGGCCTCTCACATGATCACACAGCTATTAAGTTCTTGGTCTCCTGACTCTTAGTGGCCCATATTCCACTTCACCCTGAAGCCTATCTAACCTTCTGTAACTCCATATTGCCTGTCATGATAAGTTAAGTACTTGAGCCTGCTTCTTAAGGCCCTTCCTTCTCTGGCCACCACCTCCCTTTCTAACGTCATCTCCAACTCTTCCTCATTGTTCCCCAGTTACGCCCCAAGTTTGCTTGAAATGCCATCCACTCCAATCTCCATCTTCTGCCCAACTTCTATGTTCAGGTAAAATGCTAAGTAAAAAAATTCATTATGCTTTTCAGGATTTCTTACTCAGAAAAATATGTTTCATTCCTTTGAATGAATATGTTTCATCCCTTTGAATGAATCTCCATTTCATGTTTGCTCTTCATAGGACTCAGGAGTCAACTCAACTCACTAAGTGTTCGTTATCTACATGTTTTGTAGATGATGTGAGTCTTGCCCTTAAGAAGCTCACGTACCTTCAAGTGTCCTGAGGGGCCATAATATAAACCCAAATAAGTCATCTGAAGGCAAAGTGAAGAGGAAGAGATGATTGTCACTTAGGAGATGAGGAGAGGCTTGCTTCTTGGAACAGGTGGCAGCCGAGTTGAGCTTGAGGAAAGATAAGGATTCGGAAAAAGGAAGTTCCAACTATGGAAGAAAGCCTGGGGAAATACAGAGTCCAGAGTCCAGATGCTGAGTTTAGGAAACATCTAGTAAAAGGTTTTAGAAGACAAGGAAGCTAGGAAAATGGGGGTACCTTGGTCTAAATCAAGACTCCAGTGCTTACATGTTTGGGAACTCTGGGCACAGCACACAGAACCCCTAATTCACCCCTAAGGTATGGGAGGAAAAATGAAAACCAGTCCTTGTGCAAAGGTAATATCAATTATATGTTTGTATCACTATGGAATGATGAGGTGATCAAGATATCAGACTGTGTCTGACAATGGTCACTTGGGATGTACTAAGTCTATAGTGCTATCATTTTATAAAAGAATGGATTTGTAAGACAATTATTGAGTTGGGAGACTTCCAACCATTCAGGAGAAAAGAAAGGACTAGCCCTTAAAATCCAGCTCTAACGCATCATCATGCTGCATGATCATGATGGCAGCTTCTCCAAGAGAAGTCAGCAGTTACTTTCTGGCAAGTTTTCCCAAACTAGAAAAGTAAAGGGCCCATGGCTAGACTGGAGAGAACAGGATTTCTTAAATCTCCGTGTCATAGGCCCCTTTAGCAGTCTGGTAAAACCTCGAGATCCCATCTCAAAATGTCTTTAAATACCTGAAGGAAATGCTAAAATTCAGTTAGTGGTTACTGAAGATAGAGATAGAGAGATAGTGAAGATCATTTCACCAACCCCCTAAAATCTGTCCATAGCTCCCAGGTTACTGTTGCCATAGTCCCGGGAAGCAGACTGCTGATCCTTTTCTGCATCCCCTCTCTCAGCTGAGTCCTGAGGAACAGAATCTTTCCATCCCCATCCCATTCCTCAGCCAGATGCTGTTCAAGTCTAGCCATGGGTTAGTAACCAGTATTCTTTAATTTGGTTCCATGCTTCTCTTTTCCTCCTAGCCCCCAAGGGTTGATAAAATTATCTGCCACAAACCACACTTGCCATCTGGTGTTCTGTCACCTAAATGAGTCACCACCTTTTGAAAATTATTCCATTGTTCTTACATTATTGTTTCCTATTACCAAGAAAGCCTCCAGAACTTACATACAGTATTTCCATTGCAGTCATTAATTTTTTTAATCTGATGATTTTTTTTTACTATTCGCTTGATTTCTTTTAGTCTCTGGACACATGGGAATGTATCCTTTGATTACTTTAACTTTTAATCCATTTTGTTATTCTCAAACTATAATCCAAACGAAGTTCATATTTCTTTATCTGTGATTCAAAGTAAGTTTTCAATATCTCCAGAACCTCTGCTGATATCACTAAAATTAATATTTGATCTTCTTTCTGAAGCTTCATAAATACAAGATCCTCTTATATAAGTAACAAACTAATATTTGAATAGACTTTTAAAATGATAAGTCATAAATTAGAATTCCCTTCTTAAGTAGCTCAGAGTAAGCTTGCTGAGAGCCTATCTCAAATCCAAAAGAGCTACATGTTGAATTACCCCAAAATTCATGAACACTTTGTGCTAAAGAAGCGAGGACTAAGACTAGATTAGACTGGGCTAAGGCTAGACTAGACGGCGCTAAGATCAACTAGGCAGTACAGTGAATAAAGGCACTGGCCTTGGAATCAAAAACCCTGACATTTACTAGCTGTGTGACTCTAGGCAAGTCACTTAAGCTGTTTCCTCAGATGCGAAATAAACATCATTAATAGCACCCACCTTACCTGACTCTTGTGAGGATGAAGTATTTGGAAAGCCCTTAGCATAGTGTATGGCACTTAGTGGCTGCTGAAAAATATTTATTTCCTTCCTTTCCCATTGGGAAAGGAGGAAAGCAACAAAACTAATGCCCCACTGATGATCTCTGCTTCCACTGCTCATGGAAAAATCAATGAAATTACATCATACTGACATCATATCTAGGGCAGATAACAATTTTCAGACAAGGAAGGATTAGGTGAATTCTAGATATGTTATTAAGATTATTCTATCTTTCCTGGTGTTTCTTCTCGATGTTGCAAATGGCATTGTAGAAAGAAAAAAGGTTTTTGACTGCTAAAGCACATACAAAGTTAGTGATCACTTCAAGGTAAATGGAGTTTGATTTTTTTTTGAGGTGGGGGGGTTATGGGAAAGCATCAAGGCAATGAGAATTAAAAGACTCACCCAGGGTCATACAGCTAATAAGTATCAAGTGCCTGAAGTCAGATTTATAGTCAAGTCCTCCTGACTCTGAGACTGTTGTTCTATCCACTACTTAATTTTTGTTTGGATTTTTTTAAGGAGGTTTAATTCTAATTAATTAAGACTAATAAAAGACCACATCTTGATCCTACAAAACTAATTTTCTCCAACACCCTCCCCCATTGAGGTTTCCAAGGGAAGAAACTAGAGAAAATAATGATTTTTTTTAATTCAGAGACTAAACATACAATTTGCTAGAATTCTTCTCTTAAGGGCTAAGGAAGATAGGTGTCCGGCTATTAAACGTTCCCTTTTACAAGGGAAGAAAGCAGTGTATCTTTAAATTTGAATCTTGCTTGAAATTTCTCTGTTTGTCTGCATTGGGTGTGCCATGGAAAAAAATATTTGCCTACTTACTATATCTGTTCCCAAACTGCCTTTTCCTGTTTGTTGGTGGACACCATTTTAGAAATGGAAATGATCTTACTAAAGAGCATTTTAGTCCAGTCTCATTTTACAGTTGTGGAAACTGAGACCCAGAGAGTGTATAATTGATCCAAAAAAATCCCAAGTTCATGGAATTATAGATTTGGAACTAGGGGAAAAAGTCCAAGCAGTCACCTACTTCAATGCCTCAATGTACAAATAAAATTATGGTCCATAGAGCATATGTAATTTACCCAATGTCACACAGATAGGTAATCACAGAGCCAGATAGGTACCATATAGAACTTCAACTCCTCCACATTGCCTCTACATGTGGCCAGATTTTATTTTTAATTGAGACCAGTTAAGAATGGTTGAACATCTTCATTTAAAACTGGCAAGTTGACTATAACTGAGGATTTCTTCTAGTAAATAATGAGTGATTATCAGGGAAAAATTCTAGAAACTAAATATGTGGTTTAACAGTTGCATATGCCCTCTGGCAAAGTATTAGAAACTTACCTAAGTTATATGAGCTATATTTTCTTTTGAAATAAATTATCCACAAAATATTGCAAAACCCTAATATATTTAACTATTTGGGAAAAAAAACAACATATGAAAAACCTAACCTTATAGACATTAATAAATTCTAGACTGGATTTGCTAATGTCTTCAAATTATTATATTGCCCTTGAGGAAAGTATTCTATTAATTCAAGATATATCTTTTATCATTAAGAAAATTTTAAATTTAAACAAGTGAAAAGAAATTATGTTTTCACAAACAGTCCAGGAAATACTTGGAAAGAACATTATACAACATGAAATGACTTTTATCTTAATAAATACTTCCAAGAATATGTAATTTCATAGTCAGAACCAAACACATGTCTGTGGTTCAGTAGATAGAGAATTGCTGTGGCAGAAAATGTGATCATTCAGTCAGGTGTTGTGCCTCCCCAAAAGCATTTACACTGGTTTTTGAACAACAGAGAGACTATCCTATCATTGAGTCTCCACTCATATCCTTTCAAACTTGGCTTTGTCCTGTTAGAGTGGTATTCTGACCATGATAAGGCACCAGTTTATTTTTCCAAAGTAGTACTAGCCAACAAATTAGCTGACTGGTTCTCTACCCCAAACTTTGTTGCAAGTTGGCTATATAATTTGTGAGACTGAAACTCTCTGGGTTTTAGCTTTCACATCTATAAAACAAGTTTATTAAAATAATCGCTGATATTTTTCCACTTCTAATATTTTTTATTTATTTTATATCTTCCATGTCTTTTGGTCACTAGCTGAAACAAAAGTTTTAACTAGAAATACTTTCCCCAAAATAAACACAGTAAAGTTAAGGGTGGAGTGGAGGTGAGAAAGAATATCTAACAGGAATGGCATAGAACATCTTCCAGAGTGGGGAGGAAGAGAGACCTCCCTGCGGATGCTGGGTAAATATGTATAGTGGACAAGGAAGCCTATCCATTCTTCAGAAAGTCAAGTCCCACCCCCTCAGGATCTAGGGGAAAAGGAAAACTTTGAGGGATGGATGCAATAGAGAATAGATCTTAAGATATTTAATCAGGGTCAGGACAGGGAGCAGCAGGTTCTTAGAAAAGTGAATTTCAAGGAGAGACCTGCCCTATGGTTGGGTGAGTTTGAAATTCCATTAGGATCACCCCTGTTATGGGCTCCATGGCAGAATTAGTTGTGCCTTGTATAAAAAAAGATATCCATAGATACTTCATGCCTTCAATTTGTGTTCCAGAGGTCCCCAAAGTAAAGTTTGGATACCCTATATTGTTGTAGGGACTTAGGAGAATTTTATATAATTAAACCTTCTCTCTGAGTATGGATGCAGAGTTGAGGAGGAAGTAGAGCCTCTCAGAAAAGGGAGGTTAGTACCCCAGACTCTAAAACCCAGAGCTGGTTTGTAAGCCCCAAGCCAAACTGGTCTGGTTTCATGCATGAGAGAGAGGGGGTTGACATTCAGTTGACCCCAAGTCCTAAATCCTCTCCGAGAGAGCTCCACATGGATCGTTGGTAGGGACCAAATTTCCTTCTGAGATGAAAAGCTTGATTTTCCAGTTTTTCTTTTCTTTAGTATTTTAGAATTGGGAAAGGCCATTTCAGCACCAAAAGAACCTTCATAAATTCTAAGCTAGAAGTAATCTCTGATAAACTTCATAAAGTGTTCTTTGTTTACTAAGTCTGCATAACTCTGTATTTGGGGCAATTATGATTTTCATCTGTAAAATATAAGATCTGTGCCATGTTGACTACTGTCAGATTTTTTTTTGTATAATACTGGGAAAGAAAGTAAAAAGACAAGGCTTACCTCGCCCCCAGAACCCCAAAACCATTCTGGATTGAGGACACGGACAGTGTGTTCAAAATGCATCCATTTGATTAACCAAGGATGACAAATGTTTAAAAGGGAGGGGAGTGTAACAGAGGATTGATCTAGTCTTGGGCCTGTGCACAAAGGATCCACATGGATGTTTAGTGACCCTGCTTCTGAAGGTTCATGATGATACAGAATAAAGGGACTGAGCTCTCCACTTCAGAGCACTTAGGGATATTCACAGACTCTCACTCATCTCCTTACTACTCAGTAGGAAAAAACTCTTTTGGTTGACAGCTGAACCAGAAACAAGAAGGCAAACAGAAGTTGCCAGCAGAGAAACTTTACTCACCCTCTTTCTTTTCTTCTGGCCACAGTATGCCAGGGCCTTGGAGATTCACCACGGGGCTATATCAGAAAGATCACTCCTCACGACTTTGCTGGTACACTTAGCTCAAAAGCCAGCAAACCGTGATGGATTCCTATCTCTAGTTTTCTGTTTTTTCAACCTTTTGAAGTTTTGCAAGGCCCTGTGCCAAAAGAAAGAAGATTATTTATATATAAACATAATTTCTATACTATATTATGTTATTATATTATATTATAATTTATATTTTACATATATATTTTTTTAAATTTAAATAGTGATAGATAGACATAGAGCATAGTCTTGTTTAAGATTCCATGGACCCAAGGGTACCCAGTATGGAAGGTAGGGAAGTAAGGGAGAAAGCATAAGCTCCACACTAGCCTTTTGGAATCAAAAAAATCAGCCGTATACCTCAGGGTCAACAAGAAAGAGATTCAGATAACCTCCAAACAAGCAGGAGGTTCCCAAGAAAAGGATTTTACAGTTAGGGTTAATAACTCAGGATTCCTGGCTAGTAGGTTAAACACCAAGTAAATTTGACTGATTTAAAAGTAGAATAAAAATATAAACATTTATCAGCTAAATACCAGCATTTTAGGGCAAAATCTATACCTCCCATATTAGGATTAAAGGATTCAGTAATCCAGCAGATAGCTTTTCTAAAGTTGCTTGATTAAGTAAGGTTATCTCAAAAGAATTAGTCTGAATATTTAATATAATTGTGCATGTATAATCTGTATCAGATTACTTGCCACCTTGAGAGGAGGGAGGAAATGAAAGAAGAGAAATAATTTAGAACTCAAAATTTTATAAAAGTGAATAATGAAAACTATTTTTATATGTAAATAGAAAAAAAACAAAATGCTATGGAGGGGAAGAGAATTAGTCTGTATAATTATAACTTACAGTGAAAGAGAAGAAAAAATACCAAGTTTTTCCCCTGAGAATCCCCAAACTAGGGAATCCAATGAAGTCTCCCAAAATCCAATAAAGTTTCCCAAAAAGAAGGCCCAATATTTTTGTTGTGGCACTTCATGTAGTGATATATGAACTATGGAGTGTCCTTATTCATATTCCCACTCACACAAGCAATATTAAATGTGTGAGACAGTATTTGAATTTCCACTGTCCTGACTCCAAATCTCTATCCACTTATGCTACTTTGTTGGCTCCATGTTTAACCAAAATTAACTAAATTCTAGTTTTGATTCCCAGGATGATTTTGTTCATTTTATATGAAGGTTATAGGTAAGATTCAAAATCTTTCTCATTATTCCTAAATGGATTTTCAATCCCAAAATAGAGAAAATAAAATATTAGTTATATGAAATCACTACAAAATAAAAGCAACCAAAATCATTTCTTATTTATATCCATATTTCCCAGTTCTTTTGGATAAGCAAACCCATAAATATATATGAAATATATATAAGCAATGGGTTTATTCTCTCAATCCAAATGTGCACCATGAGGTCAGGTCTGCAGAACTTGTATGGCTACACCTTTCTATAAAGATTCTGCCTTGACAGACAGGGAAGACCCCAATGCTATTGATTCAAGCTATCATTTAGTATATTTTCCCCAAATATCAATTGATCAGTTATTTCTTTCACATCATCTAGCCAATGGTTAGTGCTCCAATATCATTTTTTTCTTTTTGACCTTGTTAACATTGATGACCAATTAACAACTAGCTTCCACAAAGACGTATTTATTGAAAAGATATAGGAAGAACTCAAGTGCAACAGTGTTCCCCTGAATCTGAGTATATTCTTCACTCTTCCCTTTGGGCCCTGGGCAGAAGAGCTTAAGCTTAAAGTGCTTGATTGCTACAAAATATTCTTTCCTTCAAGTTCACCTAACGGAATCATCAAGTATTCTTCCATAGAGTAGCAGCAGGAAGGACACTCTGTCCATGTTCCGAGGACCATACTCCCATTGGCCAATCCAATATGTATACATATACACACATATTTATATGCTCAAACCTATATGTTACACATTTATTGTGTGTACTCATGTGTGTGTACATATATGAATAGAAGTCCAGTGATAAATAAATTCTGTGTTACTTTTCCACAATAATCCTCTAGGAAGGTTAATGTTCTGATTTTTCAAATGTTCTAATTAAGCAATAAAATCTTCAGTTACTCAAGGTGACTAAAGGTCTGTCAAGAGCAGAACAAAGTTCAATCCTAGTTGATTTAACTGAAGCCTTATGATCTACCAAGATAAACACTCAAAATATATAAATGAAATTTTATCAGTCTTTATCGAGAAGCCTGGCACTGAATATTAGCTGGTCTCTTTAGGCTTGGTATATCTTTGGCAAGAATATGCTTCCTAGGTGGACCTTGAAAAATCTCTTTTTGCCAATGGTTCTCAACTTTCACATTTATAAAATGACAGGGTTGTACTACATGATCTCTAAAACGCCTTGCAGATCTAATATTCTGAATGGGGAAATTATGTTTACCCAAGATATGCATTCAACCTGGGATGAAAGGTGATACAAAAGTAAATTTTTGAATTAAAATGCCTTATTTCCACAAGAAAAGTCCTCCCAGAACCATCCAAGTATGATCAATGGACTTTCTTTTAAATTTTCTCTATATTTCATTTGTTTAAGATATATATTGAAGACTGTAGAATAATCTCTCAGAAATGATTCTTCTTTGAAGGTTAAAGAAACTCCTATGCATATTCAGAATAATCTATCTAAAATAAGATAGGTACCAAACACTGGTAAATCATGTATATAAATCACATACCCTGTGAAAAGTACCTTTTAACAAATTACTCAACAATATGGTTGAACTCAATTTCCTCCTTTGTAAAATGAAACAGCCAGTCATTGAGCTAAAAGGTTCCTTAGAGGCATTTGTCAAACCCTTTTGAATTAGGGATAAGGGAAATGAGATTCCTGGAGATAAGATTCTAGTCACATAGGGAGCAAATGGAAAACTAAGATTTCTGTTCAGGTCTTCTGATTACAAATCCTGTGCTTTTCCCACTACCTCACATTATGGTTGATCTGTAAAGACCCTTTGCGCTTAAAATTCTATGGCTGAATTGTATAAGCTGTCACTTACCTAGTCGCCCATGTTCCCTAAATTCACAGAATGTGACTTAGCAGATTTTAGTGTATAATTTTACTTAAAAATTCAACAAGTTTCTCAAAAAAAAAAAATTAGGGAAGACATTTCTAGCCCCAAATATACAAATAAACTTCTTTTTGAGGGAACATTTGTGAGCAAAACATGAGTTTAACCTGATAAGTTGGAGCCAATATTCTATTTCTTTCTGGGGTAGAAGCTATTGAAACTGACATACATCCTGGACAAGTCCAGCCCCAAAGCAACGATATCCAGGCACCGTTTTAAAAAACAAAGCACCATTTATTTTGAGTTGTTTAAACTGGTCTTTCCACCATTACCAGCATTTTGTTTTCTTTCTAACTTATTAATAGCATTTGTTTCTAGAACGTGATCTTGCATACAAATCATGAGCCTGGAGCAAATTTCTATAGCCAAGATATAAACATCTGAAAATAATGGCTTATAATGGGAATGCTGACATGTTCTCCTTGTATCCAGCCTTGTGAGCTACTTTACTATAATAACAGACTCCACAAGTCATATTTTATTGTGCAATCTTGCTTGATAAGTTGGGTGAACAGACTGAGACTATTCTTCTTTATGGGAAAAAATGGATTAATTATTTGGCTTAAGTCCATCAAAATAAGGCTGGCCCTTAAAGGAACAAATACTTTATAAAACTTTGGAGTATTTTTCCAGTAAGGAACTAAAATAATCGTAAATATAACTTAGATAAGTAATCAGCTTCTTTACACTTCAGTTTGTTCATGATAAAAAGACGTAACATTTGTAATACACCCTATAAAAATCATTGTTCCATGCTATGCTCTCAATTCAGTACTTTAAGTTTGTGATTTCCAGGCTATGAGTGCTCCCTCCCTCCAGGCAGTACTTCCACTATTCTACAATGTGGGTTTTGAGAGTTGTCATGGCCAAAAAATACAGCCATTGTAGTCAATCTCGTGAGAAACTTCCCTATACTTAGATGGGTCCTTTGCTGATGGGCCCTGTCTCTCTCTGTCCAAGTCTGTACCTGAGTTTTTCCAGTTTGGTCAAGACCTGCCACAGTTTGCTTTCTTTTTGCCTATCTACTGGGGACCTAATTTACCACCATAGACAGCATCAGAATAGCATCCTAATGGAAGATTATGGTATTAGTGGTGGGTCTTTGCAAAGTAAAGGTATTAGAATCTCACCTCTTCTGTAAAGCACTTCAGCCCATAGTAATTTCCTCCTGTGTTCACATCCCTCGGGACTCATTTTTTGTGCTTTCATTTGGCTACCTAGAGTATGTATCGAATTGGGAAATGTCTCCCATAGGAAATAGCCACAGTGAGAGGAGCCACAGTGTAGCCAATAGAGCTTTGTCCTTGAAGTAAAAAAGATTGACTTGGAACTGGAACTTCATTCATTTACAAGCCGTGTGTAACCCTGAAAAGATCACCTAACTCCTCTGGGCTTCAATCACTTATATACTTAGTATATAAGTGTGTGTGTGTATATATAAAATGTGTGTGTGTGTGTGTGTATACACATATATATACTTAGTATATAAGTGTATATATACATATATATACACTTATATACTAAGTATATATATATATGTATATATATATATACTTATATACTAAGCATATATATATACTTAAATACTAAGTACATATATACTTATATATATAAAGATTTTATTTCAAAACATTTGCATAGTTTTCAACATTCCCTCTTGCAAAACTTTATGTACCAAATTTTTCTCCCTCCCACCTCGTCTAGACAGCAAGTAATCCAATATAGGTTAAATATGTCCAATATAGGTTAAATATGTCTTGCCAAGCTCAAATCCCAACTCTGACATTAACTATCCAAATGACTTTAGTTGGAGAAATACTCTAACTTCTCACTGCTTTAACATTAGCCTAAATACTGTAGCAATTTGTCTCGGTTTTTTTTTTTTCATTTAATGAAGTTTTCTATTGTCTACAATTTGCTCTGTATCAATTAATTAAGATTACATTATTTGTCGATTGTAATATTTCTTCAATATGTTTTGGTAAATTGTGATAAACTAAAAATGTGCTTTCTGTTTCTATTTTTCTAAAAAAAAAATACTTTAACTTCTCAAAACTGAATTCTCCTCATCTGTAACAGGATAATAATACACATTCTACCAACTCTTAGGAGAAAAGCACCTTATAAATCATAAAGCATTCTATTAATGTGCTTTTATCATTATTATGTGCCACTAATAGAAAAATCCATTTCTCTCTTGCCCTCTTCTATCTTTTTGTCACAAAAATTCAGCTTCAACATTGAGCTTACCGTTGGCTTTTTGGTTTTTCTTCTATTTTAAGAAGTTGACCTTTGCAAATCGATAGCTTAGAAGTAGACATGAGATCAGGGATGGGCCTAAGACTTCAAAAATTATCTGAACATTCTTACAGTATATGCAGTGATGACTGGGATTCCACATTATCAAAATCACCGTATTCTATGAAGGAAAGAATCAGCCTAAAGAGGCCCCAGATATCACAATAAGCCAAGGCTAAGCACTAATTATGGCAAAAACTCAATACAGGTTACAGCAAGTTTTGTGTTATTTAATCAGATTTCTTATTAGTAATCCTTCTAAAATACCAACCAGGATAAGAAAATGCAAGAAACAGCTTGGTTTTAGTAAAATGTTTAGGGGAAAAATGCTTGATAGAATGACTAAGATTGATTAGGTTTTTTTTGGTGGAGCTTGTCGATTGACAACAGGTGTTGAGCTTGATCCAGAGAAAGGAAGAAGGAATAAGAGCTACTACACTGTTTTAGCTATGAACCGTCGTGCCTTTCTTTAAGATCCTCAAAAACCATGCTGGGATAGGGGGAGGTATTAAGTTTTCCTTTCAAGGTGAGTAATAACAGAATTTCACCTTTGATCAGAAGGATATTTTTTCTCAAATTGATACCCACTTGCTTTTACTCATGTCTTTCATTCTACCTTTCCTAGCCTTTCCCAAATTTCTTAGTCTTGTCATCACCAAAAATCATCTGGGCAGGAAGCTTGCTGACAATCATGGGCAGGTAGGGAGTTAGATAGTTGGATATCCAAGGGGATGTGGCGAAATTACATAAGAACCCCTTCGAGTTACTCAAGAAATGCTTTTTCCTTTATTCCTCACATGAAAAATACAATCACAGAGGCAAAAGCCAGAGGCTGATTCTTGTTCCACAGTTCTGTGTAGGATCATAGAATCTGAGATGGAATAATTCTCATGGGATCCTAACTAGGAGCTGGAAGGGAACTCAAAAGCCATCTCATATAGCTCCTCCCAAAAACATGTTATTCATGTTCTCTGCCACTCAAAACATCAAATGGACACTTTTCTCTGCTTGTGTGTTACATCTTTCCAGGAGAATATAAGTTCCTTGACAGATGGAACTGCTTTTTGGATCTGTAGCATTTAGAATAGTGTGTTACATGTAATAAGCACTTAATAAATGTTTGTTGAGTTGGATTGTATTTTAAAGAGTACAGTTCTCTCCCCAGATGGAAGATTTTTTTAAATGCCATTTTGTACTATTTAAGTTTCCCATAGTCAAATGGAAATTTTCCCATGCATCCTATATTTTCTAGTTTTAGCCAAGCTTGTAAATGTCACTGTTGAAACTTTATTAGTGTCTATTTGAGTGCCAAATGAATCAAACGTATGGAAGCATGCTATTTATTTGCTGTATCATTCCTAAGGATTTTTTTCACCAAAACAAAAATAAATTCTATTAACCTTCAAACTCTGTTGCATTTAGAATTTGAGTATTATTCATTCTGCATGTTTTATTAAGTGTGTTCACCACATTGTTCAGAATGACATGAAATGAATGTTAATTTGCATTTGACAAAATCAGAGTCCTGTCTGAGGAGTTAATTGACTGCCCGACACCACCGATGCTCACATCTAAATGAACAACACGACGATTCATAGAGTAGTGATTAAAGTAAGCTTCATTGAACTTGTTCAACATAGGATCGAACAATTAACCCAACGACTAATTTGCGGCATGTGTCTGTTCTGAAGCTGGTATCAGTAAGTTCTCTCTCATTAAACACTCTTTCATTGTGGGCTCTATTCATAATACAAAATAACGTGAATCAGAGACAGAGATCTCTTTGTTCAAGTCTACCTTATCATTTTTTCATATTCTATGTATACTCAAGGTTTACTTGCTATGGCTAGGAAGGCTTGGCAGTATAACTTGTGTAATTAAAATATAGAATAGAAAGCTTTTATCCTTTCTTGCCTCCTCTGTATCATACTCAACATCTGTTGTTAACCTGATAATTAATTACACTGATCACTTAGTAATTCCACGCAAAACTTAACCATTCTCAGACATGCTACTAAGTTATCTTTAAAGCAGGTTTTTTTTCCCATAAGGCCAATGTTGCAAACAATATTCTATATTTCCATAATCCTTTAAGATTTACAAAGTGTTTTTTTCTTACAAGTGCCTCTTGAGGAATATTGTTTGCAACATGGGCCTTTCTTACTTTGGTGCAAATGCTTTTGTCCTTGACATTATAATGATTCAGTGAGTGAATGGTTTCAGTAAAAGTTTTTCCACAAAATTGCTTTAAAGACTGCTGGTAGCATGTCTGAAACAATGGTTAGGTTTTGTGAGAAATTAGCACCCTGGGGCAAAGCCCTGGTGCTCTGGTCTTCTGAAATCTGATTCTGACACTGTCCAGCTGTGATGACTGTGGGCCAATTATTTTATCTTGAGGCAAGTAGAGGAGGGAGCATCAGAGCTGTATGTGGCCAATGGCCACAAGATGTCTTGAGTTATATCTAGACATGATTTCCTGAGCTTTGCCCAAAGCAGTCAAATGCAAAGGCGAGCCTTTGCAATCCATCTCAGCCTGGAAGTAACTGAGCTTTGTGACTAGTTAGCAAGAATAATTACTTAGAATAGGAAGCTGGGCTGTTGCCATTTTTTTCTCCTCCCACCTCTAGCAGCCACCCACAGGTAAACTTCACTCTGGTCCATCTGTCCTTGCCACCACCCTTCCCCCAAGTCCTCTTAGGTTGCCTCAAATTATTTAAATATATGTTTTGTACCACATTTCCTGGGCACATTCTGTGCCACTTGTCCCAGGCAAAAAATATTTCCGATTACTGTTCTGAGCTGGACAACCTTTGTCAGATGACCTTTGCCTGGGTACCAGGATAACATGAAATTTGATGTTAACTTGTAAAAAGTCATAATAGATCCTTTATCATTGTGAGATGTCTTCAGTGTGAATCTTTTTTTAGAATTTTACTTTACTATACACACACACACACGTGTGTGTGTGTGTGTGTGTGTGTGTGTGTGTGTGTGTAGTGAAGTAAAATCCTAAGACTTTGTATATATGTAAATCTCTTTTTCCTTAGTTGGAATGGATGGAATATGTATGACACTGGGATCCTTAGTAAAGCATGGCAAAAGCTACACATTTATACTTGTTTTTGTGTGATTTCTTCTCGCAAAGCAAAATTAAGTCTCTCAAAAAGGAAACAAAAAGTCATCCTGTATATCCACTTCCAGTTGCCCAAAAGAGAGTATTTCTGTATTCAAAAAGACTCAGTGACATAACTGATCAGTTCTCTCAGGACAGCCCATCAACCCCAGTATTCGATTCTAGAAAACCTTTTACATCTACTGCTATTAGTAGATGCTTTTAATGTATCTTCATTACATAATTTAATGCCTTCAAATACATGCTGTATTTGAATATATTGTATCCCTAGCATGCAAAGCCCTCCAGGCTGGCTTTTTCATCACTTTTCATCACTTTTTCAGCCTTACTGTTGCATTGCTACAAAGAATTGCTCTACTTATTCCACAAACCCTGCTGCATTTGTGGAAATCTGCCTCACACACACACTTCCAAAGTTCATCTTGGGTCTTCTTACAATACATTATTAAGTAGGGAAATTTGTTTCCCTTTTTTATAAACAAGAAAACTGAAGGTCATAGAGGTTGAATGACACACCAGTATCCTTACAGCTAACTGTAAGAGTAAATGACCATTTCAAGTTTATCTTTAAATAGAAAAAGTAAAAAAGGAAGGAAGAAAAGAGGGGAAAAAAGAAAAAACTTATTAAAAATAAATATTGAAAACTTTTTAAAAATGGAAAAAGTGGTAATAGATTCCTGAATATAATGATATTGCCCCCAGCCACACAAATGTTGCTTCTTCTCAGTAACTTGCCATTTTAACATTTATTCTAAAGTATTCTTCTGTTTTCTTAAAGGTAAAAATCATAAATTTATTCACATGACTTACAGTCATGGTCTCTGATTCTCCTATCAATAACTTAATCAGTAAGCATTTATTAAGCACTTTCTATGGGGTTAGGCACTGTATAAAATTCTGAGGATACAAATCGAAAATAAAAAATAAATCTTGCCTTCGAGGAGCTTCCATTTCAAGTAAGAGAGACAATATAAACATCAAAATATATAAGATACATTAAAAAAAGATATTTGGTAGTTTAGGAGAAATAATTAGTATTCCAAGAGTTAAATATGCTTGACTAAATTTATGACTTCCTATTTTTCCCTATTCATTTTTTCTCATTTTCTTTAAAACTTTTTCCTCTTGTATGATGGCAGAAGAGTTGGCAATGACATGGGGAGCATTGGCCCAAGAACCCCAGATCTGTGTCAAAATCTGCAGTAGTCAAAATATGATATAAATAGCATGAAAAGTTCATTATAGTCTACCCTGTGTAATAAACAAATGTATAACAAAATTCTATAAGAGAAAACTTTTCTAAAAGTTCCATTTTCTCATCTGTAAAATGGGGGTAATACTTTAACTATACCTGTCTCTGAGATTGCTGCCAATAGTGTTTGAAGTGAATTGATTCATATTGAGTTAGAATAAATTATTACCTTGTTACCAATATGAATTAAAGCCATTTTAGAGAAATAACTGTGTCCAAGTTCACATTAGATTAGTATGTCCCCAGAACCCTGGGGTCTTCCAACACCCTTTCAAGGATTCTAAGATGTCAAAATTATTTTCACAGTAATTCTAAAATGTTAACCTATAAAAATGGTCCTCCTTTTTTCAATTATATATCTGTGGGAGCGCAGATTTTCTTCATCTGCTTCAAAATATATATATACCAACAGATCGAATGCAGAAGCAGATATTAGAATCTAGCTGCCTTCTATTAAGCAAGACAAAGAGATTTGCATAAATATATAAAGCGATGCTGTTCTTCACATTTTTTGTTTTTAAAAAATAATTGTTTCATTAAAAGTTTACTTATATTAATATCTAATTAATTATCATTTTAGGTAAATTAAATATTTTAAATGTTATCATTTTAAATTTATAGTAAATATTAATAGATATAACCCACATGAGAAAACTCTAAAGGAGTCTCCAATAATTTTTAAATATATAAAGGGATCATGAGACCAAAAAGTTTGAGAACCCACTAAGAGATGATGGTTCCTTATATACTAAAAATATAGTAGTTCTAGCTCTACTAAGTATAATTGTAGTACAGTATGTAGAGTCATGATTGGCAGTATTTTGTGCTTTTCATTCCAAAGTTGCTAAATTCTCTCCTCTTGGATGTTTTTCTCTCACTCCAGTGAAAGTGGACTCCTGCTCTCTTTGTTCCAATTAACCTGGAACAGATCTTTTTTTTAATCAATCAATCAACATTTATTAGGCACCTACTGAATGCCAAGTACCATATGAATCAGTAGAGATGAAAAGACAAAAGTCAAACCGTCCCTGTTTGAAGTTTCAATTCAATGAGGGAAGACGATAATGTACATATATAGACACATTGCAAAATAAATAAGCAAGAAACAATAATTTGTGGGATCAACATACCTAGATTTAGAGTTGGATTATAAGTGGAGAAAAGCATTAAGAGGTCAGAAAAGACTTCATTAAAATATGACACTTGAACTGAACCCTGAAGATGGATAGTGATGTATAAGAAGCACAAATGTAGAGGGAGAGTGCTATAAGCAAAAAGGTCAACCAATGCAAAGGCACAGAGGTCCTACCTCTGTCAGCCAAGAGGCAAAATAAAGCCAGTTTGACTAGATCGTACAGTGCATGCATGGAGTTATGAATGAGAATGGAAAGATAGGTTGGGGCCGAAGAGACTAAGGTTATAAAAACAAAACAAAGAGTATTTTTTTTAATCCTAGAGGTAACAGGGAAGCACTGATGCTTATTAAGGTCAGGCATCTCAAACCTAAGCTTTAAGAAATCGCTTTGACAGCTGTGGGGAGAATAGATTGAAGTGGAGAGAGTTTCACAGTGAGGAGAACAGCCAGAAGGCTAGTACAATTGTCCTGGCCAGGGCCCCATTGAGGGCCTCTGAAACTAAAATGGTGACAATGGGAGGGGGAAAAAACATGGAAGATGCAGAAGACATTGCAGAAGTCTAAACACAAGGTTTGGTCATTAAGTGTATATATGGAGGAATAAGAGCGAGACGTTGAGGATAAGACCAAGGTTACAAAACAGATTGTGTAACTTATTTTGCAAGATTTTTTTGACTGCCTTTTCACTTAAAAGGGTAATGCTAGAGTTGGGGAAAACTACCTCATTTCAAATTTCATTATGGTGAATTTTTTGCTAGGGGAAAAAAAAGGAAAAACCTTTATTTGAAATCAGAAGATTTGAACCTTGGCATTATAACAGGAAATAGGCAAGTCATCTCGTTTGGGGCCTCTGTTTCTTTATCTGTAAAAATTGTGAGATTGAGAAAAATTAAAAATTTAAACTAAAAAATTTAAAATTAGATGAGATAATCTCTAAAATTGCTGTGAACTTTAAAGCTGACAGAAGACTATTTTCCCCCTATTTCTGTAAAGAAGCCTCAAACACACTGCTATTGCAACACATTTAACATTTACCCCTTCCCACAGAACTCTTTAGCATTTTCTCTTCTTTTCAATGTGATTTCAAGCTGAGCTGAGCTCTCTGAGATAAGATAAATATTAACTTTTCAATAGGCTGTACATCACAGGCCAGAGTCTAAACTGGCAGGAACTTTGCTGAACTTTAATCCCCTAACCAGATCACAGCCAACCTTGAGTGGGGGAGGGTAGAAAAACTGAAACTAATGTCTTTCTGACAAATGTTTGTGTTTTAAAATTCTATTTCATACAGAATCCAATATTTAACTGCCATTAGTGGGAGAGCATTTTATTTTATTTTTTGTTCCAAACTACTCGGTAACTGTGAACAAAAACATTTCATATATATAAACCAGAATAATAAATGGTTTTACTTGAAACACAAAGCCTCATTATATGCAGTTTGTTTGGAAAAAAAAAAAGGATCTGTTGATTTTAATAAGATGATAACAAAAGGGTCAGTTTCCATATCCTTCTCTAAACTCTTTTTCTCTTTGAAGTTTTCTGTATTTTTTTGCTGCTGCTATTATTGTTATTTATATTCTTTTCAGTTTTTATATCATTTTGCAACTCCTTTTTTCACTCTATATCACCTCATATATTTTCCATATTTTTCATATAATAATAGCCAACATTTACAGTTATTTACAGAGCATTTCCATATACTACCTCACGTAATCTTCACAGAATTGCGTGAGGTAGGTGTCATTTTACAGATAAGGAAAGTAAATCTCAGAAGTTAAGTGATTTGCCAAGAGTCACAGAACTGGCTAAGTGTCTGAGGCAGAATTCAAAGTCAGCTTTTCCTGATTCCTAAGTCCAAAGTTCTATCCATTGTATCTTCTAATTTTCTGTAAAACACATATTATAGATATAGAATTAGTACTCATAAACCACAACTTGTCCAGCTACTTACTAGTCACTGAGCATGCCAGTTATTGCCAAATTTTTACTATCACAAAAATAAAAATGGAAGAATTGCACAATTAGGGTTTTTTTTTCCCCTTGTTTATAACATGCTTAGAAAATCGTCCCTGAAAAAGTTTATATCAGTGTTTTATAACCCTTTCAATATAATATGTCAGTCTTCCAAATCATACCAATTCACATAAAATTTTACTGGCAAAGTTGCAGCAACTTTGACACCTACAAGTATTTTTAATATCTGATAATTTGGTAGATATATGATGCTATTTCAGAGTCATTTTAATTTGCATGTAATAGATAGTAGATGTTTACAGAGTTTGGACAACTTTTCAGGGGGTTGTATACCATTTCTCTTTTTTTTCCCCAAAAAACTATTAGCTTATATCTCTAACAACTTATAGTGAGTGTGGAGAACACTAACTAGTGTTATGTATATTTTGTATATGTATGAAGAAATACATAGTAGATCAAATTAATTAGGGAATGTTATGTAGCTGAGCCGTACCAAATGAATGTCTCTTTAGTTGTACGGAAATAAGCTATTATAATAATATAATATATAATAATATTATAATCGTATAAGCTATTATAATAGGATAATATAAAGATTATAATGATATAATATAGTACAATAATATAAGACATAATAGTATAATATGATATTATAATAATTAAGGGGTAAACAAAGAATAAAAAAATTTTCAGAACTACAAGAAAACTCAGGGATCAAGAAATCCTATTTCCTCACTTTTTAGCTAAATAAAAATGAATCCAAGAGAGATAAAGCAATATAAACAAACACACAACTGTTACTTTGAGTGGGCTTTTTTCTAGTAACTGTCCCTCCTAAAATAATTTTAAATAAATGATTTCTTCCACTATTAACCTCATTTGTCAAGATCTGGCTGTTCAAACCAAACTGGAAAGTCTTCCAAGGCCTCTGTTGTCTGTTGTCTGACTATAGAGCTCCTTAGCAAAGTTCTGAGGTTATCACCAAGTTATCCAAAAGGGCAATTGATTTTTTTTTGTCCTTATCAATTCTTGATAACCACCTAATAAGCAGTAGGGGAGATGTGATCTGGGATGAGTAGACTGTACTACACTGACGAAATGATGCAGATTAGAAGGATTGAAGACAAATATAGAAAGACATGATAACCTCGATAGTAAGTACAATGGAAACAAAACTGTGGAGGACCTCCTAACTGGGTGAGGAACCAAGAATTAAACATATATTTTTGGACGTGCAAAATTTTTTTGCTTGACAATGCTCATTTGTCATAAGAATTATGGGTTTTTTTATTTTCATTATATTGAGGATTGGAGGTGAGAGGGGTCAAAAATATAAGAAAAGGAAAAGATCATTGAAGCATTTTTTTTTGACAGAAGAGAACAAAAAAGTTCAGAGGGCAGCATTTATAAATAGGATAACTTTGAAAGTAATGTTAAACTTATTGCATTTTTTAAATACTTGTATAGAAACTTTCTGTTCTACTTTGTATATTAAAATATTCATGGGGTGTATTCATTAAATTAATTCAGAACTTTAAAATTATATTTTAAAATTATATTTTAAAAAGAGCCCTGGATAATCAGCATAATCAGAGAACCTGGCTTTGCATTGTGACTCTGGCACTTACTACCTGACCAAATCACTTAAATTCCCTGAGCTTCAGGTTCCTCATTTGTAAAATGAGAGGTCCCCTTAAGGCCCCTTCCAGTTTTAACCATCTGCTACTCTGCCCCTGTATTCATCATTCTGCCTTTGCTCCTGGAATTATTCCAACAATAATATCCATTTAGGACCAACAATAATATCTATTTAGGAATAATCTACATGAAGATAATAGATGAATCTATGGAAGGAAACAAAATCATTAGTGAGATAATAGAAGGGCAAGGACAGAACCTGAGGTCATTCCTGACATTTAGTGAATTGGAGGACTGGGAAACTGTGGTAGAAAATAGGTATAGACCACTATCTCACACTGTTGACACCAAGATAAGGTCAAAATAGATACATGATTTAGATGTAACAGCTGACACCATAAGTAAATTTGGGCAGCAAGGAATAGTTTACCTATTAGATCTGTAGATAAGGAAGGAATCTAGGATCAAACAAGAGAGAGAGAGAGCATTAGGAGATGGAGAATTTTGTGAATTCCTGTGCACAAAGAAGAAGAGTAAATAATGAAACAGAGAAACCAGTTAGTATGATGTCATGGAAGTGAAGTTGGAGATTCAAGAAGAGGTAGATGATTAAGAGGATCCATCCTCTCAATACAATCAAGAAAGATGAATATAGAGTAAAGTAAATTAGATTAAGCAGTTAAGAACTCATTGGGGATCTTTGATGGAACAATTTCAGGAGAATGGTGAGCTAAGTATGGGAGATGCATCTTTTGAAAATTTTTATGGCCAAAGGAAAGAGGGAAAAAGAATGGTATTCAGGAAATAATCAGAGTGAAGGGATGTTTTTTAGTGCTTAACACAACATTAGGCATATAGGTGCTTTATAAATGCTTGTCAGTTGATAATTTGGGCAAGTATGTAGGCAAAAATATATTGTTAGACAAAAGAAAGAGATTGAAGGTAGAAGAGAGAGAAGGGATAATTGATGAAGCCATATTATGGAGGATTTCCTCGAAAGTCTGTAAGATACAGAAGTGTCTTTAGAACAATCAAAGAAAGGTTAGAGTTTATTCCATTTAAATATTTCCCTTAGGTATTGCTTTTATGTGTGTGTGTATGTATAGCATTTATGAGAACTTTCTAGCAACTAAAACATCTTATTCACTACTATATACTTAATCATTCAAAGTAACCAAGCATATAATGTATAAAAGCAAGTAAAGTATTAGACCAGAAGTTGAGGAGGTAAGTGGATTTAGGGACATTTCTGCTACATTCTTTCCTTGTAATCCTAGCTAGGTACTAGATGATGCTTCAAACTAATCCATCTACATAATAAAGATAGTATTCATTCATCACTCATAAATATTATTTAGCACAATATATTATCTTTGAATTTCAATGGAAAAACTTTTTTTAAAAGAGCCTAAGTAAAATATTTAGCCATCATTTCAAATAAAGTAAGACAAATTTTCTTTCAAATGAATAAGGCCAGATAATAGTGGTCCAAATGGTTTACTAGCCTAATTTTATAGCCAAACTAAGACCAAATTCTGCATGAATAGTAAAGTCCCAAACAGGATTTAAATTCCTGATATTTTGCCCTATGCCCGGTTAGACATAACATGATGCAATTTCAATATTAATAAATTTAAATAAGAGAAATGCAAATTAAAGCAACTCTGAGAATTTTGCCATGTAGCCATCAAAGTGGAAAACAAGAAAAATACAAAAACACCCATTGTTGAGAGAGCTGTAGAACACCAGGAACACGTGCAACTTTGAGAGAACTATAAATTATCCTACTTCTCTGGGAATTAAGCAATTCACTTTATCTTCTTTCATATATAAAATAAGGAGGTTGGAATAAAGGGCTATACACAATCTATGATCATAAAATAAACTATAGTTTATATTATTTGCCCCCCCCAAAACCCATTACTAGAAATATACCTGATTGATGATGATGATGATGATGATGATGATGATGATGGTGATGAGGACAATGAAATAGCATTTATTTAGTGAATTAAAGTTTGCAAGGCACTTTATGAATTTAAGAGACTAACGACAGAATGAAAAATCTCATATACAAAACAAAATAGTTGTAGCAGCACCCTTCATGATAATGGAAACCTGGAGGGGAAAGAGGAACTTGATCGAGAAAAGACCAAATTGTGGTATGTGAGTAGAATGAAATTTTGTTGTTCCACTAAAAGTGATGAATATGAGGAATTCAGAGAAATGTGTGAAGAGATTTAGGAACATAGTGGGGAAAACAAACAGTTATTGAGCACTAAATCATGTTCTAGGTGCTGGTCAAGTGCTTTTTCAGATAATCATTTCATTTGATCCTCACGACAACTTGGTGGTATTATCCCCTTTTTACAGTTGAGAAAACTGAGGTAGATATAGGTTAAGGAACTTGCCTAGGATCACAGAACTAGTAAGTTTGGGAAGCTGGATTTGAACTCATGTTTTCCTGACTTCAGTTCCAGGGCTCTATCCACTATGCTATCTAGCTGCCTTATAGGTCCATCTAAAAAGTACCTTAAAGTCATTGAGATGGAATGACAGAGAAAAGCAAGCATAACCGAGGGAATGTATATAGTTACTATAGTAACAAGAGCCATCACTATAATAATGTAAGTGATCACACTAAAAAGAGGCTAGACTCTGTTGAACTTTAATAAGCAATCTCAGTCGTGGAGAATTGATAATGAAACACTTTCCCCTCCATCACGGGAGCCACAAATGAGGAATGCCGTATGTCTCGTCAGTTGGAATGGCCGTGTTATTTGACTTTGTTGAAATGTTTGCTTTGGGGTTTTTTATTTCAAGGACAAAATCGTTGATGGAGTTTAGGGTGTGGTGAGGGAAAATCACTGGTGCAAAAACAAAAGACAGTAAGACAAATGTTAAATCTACATACTAAGGAGTTCACCCCACACTTATTCTTCCAAGTCCCTTGTCATTGCATTATGCACAGTCAAGCAAGTCAAAGGCATGTTTACAAATGTCAGAGAATAATATGCTCATCGGTGTTAGCATCTGTGATCCATGTTCTGCTAAAACAGTTTCCAGATCTTTAATGCATTATAAATCATGTTCTTTCAAGGAAAGCAAATACTTATTACATTGTCTAAGGAGCAATTAAATTTTTATTCCTTAAAAATTCTTCACAGCTACTGGGCTGAAGTGTTCCCAGGGGCATTTGTAACTAAAGACTGCATGGAGACTAGAAAATGACATACATAGACTCGAAGGAGGAAATGTTCTTGTGTTTCCTTTAATAAGAATTAAGAAGTACAAACTCTATTAATACATGCATATTTAATGGCACAATACATCAGTATTGACTTCTACCTGAGACGAAGAGACAGAGGCAGGAAAGGAAAGGAAGGGAAAAGGAGAAGAGAAGAGTTTTAAAGCTCACAGCTTATGAGAGTAGTTGCTATTTTGATGTATAGAAATATTCATGTGTTGTTCAGTTGTTCCAATCATGACCCCATTGGGGATTTTCCTGGTAAGGATTTTGGAGCTGTTTATCATTTCCTTCTCTAGCTCATTTTACAGATGAGGAAAGTGAGGCAGATAATGTTAAGTGACTTGCCCAGGATTCCATAGCTAGTAAGTGTCTACTTACAAGTGCTGCGCCTTTATTCACTGAGCCAAGTATTTCAAGTATTAGTAGTAGAAATAGTGATTATAATTATATCACGTTTCATTTGATTCATTTGAGGATATTGACTATGATATGGGCTTCAAGATCTTGTCTAGGATTTTAATTGAGAAGTAGCAACTTCTCCTATGGTAAAGGTCCTATGGTGATGGCAGCTTATCCCATTTTTATCTTCCCTATTATGATCTATGGTTGGGCTAAAATACATAACTTCTATCCGTGGGAAGAAACAATATCATTTGCTCATTTGCTTCTGCAGGTTGTGTATCTAATATATTCTAGTGATTGCCCTTGCTTCCCAACTATAAGCAGCCCATGAGTTCTTCCTCTATTTTTGGTTCCTGCCATAGACTTTCTGCAGAACTAGCAAGTTTCACACTTGTTAGGGGCCATCAGAGATCAGCAAATCATTTCTCTGTCAGTAGGTTCCTTCCAATTTAATCAAGAAAATCGTATTCACATTTCACCTCTGTGAGTAGTTTAACACCTTGATTTGTCCTTTATCTCCTGTGATTAGAATCAGGACCTTTTTAGATTGATCAAAAATCAGTCTCCTAGGTAAAACACAAAGGAGGTAAAAGGTAAAGGTGAAGAGAGGGGGATACTAGCAGTTATAGAAAGGTCTTACACAGAAGCTAGTAGTTAAACTGAATCTTTAATGAAACCAGGGATGCGGAATATTGTGGAATATTGCAGATATTGGAAATAGCCAGTACGAAGGCCTAGAGATGACAGGTAGAGTATTGCTTATGAGGGATTGCAAGATCTGTTCATTTGGACCATAGAGTACAAGGAGGCTAGGAATGTGCTATAATGATGGGAATAGAAACATTAGTCCAAATGGGAAAGAGCTGAAGGAAGGTAATACAGTTTATTGAAAAGGAATAGGGGAAAGCCCAATCGGTTGTATAGATAATAGGTTGGATTGGGAAAAGATTAGAAAGTCTATTGGAATAGTTCAGGCGAGATAATACCTGATAATGGTCCAGGTGATGAGATTCTGAACTATCAACAGATATTATTTGTGGGGGAGAGTGAATGGATGTGAGCCGTGGTAAAGAAATTAAAACAAGATTGGCAACTCATTAGATATGTGGGGTGATTTAGGATAAAAAGTAAAGGATGACAGTTTGAAAACCTGAATAGCTGGAAAGATGGTTCAATAAAACCATCAACAGAAAATGGAAAGTTCAGAAGAGGGACAAGTTTAAGAGAAAGATAAAATTCCAGTCTAAGTTAACAAGTGGCTAGTAATGTTGCTTTAAAACCTGGAAGGAGATGAGAATTGGATAGTTAAACCTGGGAGTTATTTACCAATAAGGATGAAAATTAAATCTTTGAGAGTTCAGCTAGGGATGATAATTAAATCTTTGTGAGAGTTCAGCTAGGAGGTTATGAGGGCTTGAATAAAGACGGTGGTTATATTAGATGGAGAAGAATGATAATAATAATTCCCAATTATTAGGTGTTAATTTGCAAAGTATTTTATATAAATATGTCATCTGATCAATTAGATTGTAAGCTGCGTGAGGGCAATAACTTGTCTTTTGCCCCCTTTTTTTTTATCGCTAGGACTTAGTATAAGTGATTAATAAATGGCACTGACTGATTCACAAAATAACCTTGTCCTGGAAGACTTTTATAATGTACCCCATTTTACAAATAAGGAAACTGATTTGCCCAGTTTCACATAACTCATAAGCATCTAAGGCAGGATTCAAACCCAGGGCTTTCTAATTCCAAATCCAGCACTCTACCAGAAGAAAAATGAGGACATAGAGTTAACAAGATTTAGATGCCACAATGAACCTCAAGTCAGGAAGGCTCATCTTCCTGAGTTCAAATTCAGCCTCAGGCACATATTAGTTGTGCAATCCTGAACAAGTCATTTATAATCCATTCACCTTAATCTACTGAAGAAGGAAATGGCAAAGCCACTCCAATATCTTTGCCAAGAAAACCTCAGTTAGGGTCATGAAAAGTAGGACTGTGAACTACAACAATTAGCCGATTGGCCATACACTGATATCCCCCCACCCCAAATTATCTTCTAAGTTATAGATTGTTTAATGAGTCAGAGAATACAAATACGATTTGTGCCATTGATTGACTTGGTTCCAGTGGTTTCTCTTTAGCTTTTTTTTTCCCCAGTTGACTTGCTTCCTTTACCAATGTCAGAAAAATCAAAGTCTTTCACACAGTCCTCAAAAACATGACTTGATGGAACTCCTCAGCATCCACATGAGCCTTGCTATTATTCTCAGCCCATCCCCGAAAGCATCTCTCAGCTTCTTTCACATGTCCTTACCTGGAGAGAAAAAAAGTTTTCGTTTCTCTGGCTTTCACTGTGTAATCTTGGTGCCTCTGGGGCAGGTCTGATTTATTGAGGGCTAGGTGTGTTCAAACCTCGGCAGCTGGCCACACATCCTACGGCAGGACCCCACCCAAGAGAGGCCAGCAACAGACCAGTTTTCTCCCTTGCACGCATGTGGAGTTTGGAGCACCTTGGGAGCCTCCTTCTACCTGGGATGTAAAAGGGCCCCCAGCCCCATCCCGGGCTCTCTCAGGAAAGAGGCCAGGCAGAAGCTCTGCTGAGGTTCCCTTGAGAAGGTAAGCCCTCTCCCAGAAAACCTGCCCCAAATCAAGAAGTTTCAGAAAAAGATAAATGTGTGTCTCAGGCAGATTCCATGACTGGCTGGAGAAGAGAAGTTTCAGTCACAGACTTATTTTGCATTATGTCTGCTAAGAATCTCAAATTTCAATATTTAAAACCCCACCACAAATACCTTTTCAGGTCTTTAGGATTCTTACGTGTCATTTTAAAAGAAAACAAAAACTTCAACATGTTTTCTGAGCAGGAGAACTATAATGATTCTGTGCTAGAGAGCTAGTTTTTGAACTTTCCAAAAGAAAGGTGAAAAGTATAGAAAATCTTGAGAAAAGTATAGAAAATCACCTGGGAGAATAGCTTGAGAGCTAAGCACGATCTAAGAATGATCACCTGCTCTTTTGGAACACCAGGAGATTTTGATCTTTCGGGGCTTCTTTGTCATTTTCAAAGGAAATTAACATTTGAATATTTGCAATATTTGCAAAATGAACTAAGTCAAGAAACAACTTTATTTTACTACGTGTAGTTGCTTTTAATCCAAATTGCTTGAATTTTAGTCGAATGCAACCCTATAAGTAGCCAGATCTCAAATCTGAGTCTCTACCAGACGATGTGTCATCAAAAAAAAAAAGTTATTTTTACTTTTAAGGTGCTTAAAAATGGACACAATGATATTGAAAAAAATTACACATTTCAGTTTTCCATAAATTATGTGCATGCAAAAATTATATCATTAACTTTGGATATTCTAAAAAGTGTTTTTTACATTCTAAATTATTTTTCCTTAAATGTATAGAATTGTGATATAAGATCTAGGGTTTAAAACTAGCAGTGGGTATTTTAGAGGTAATCCAATAGAATCCCTTCATTTTACAAATGAAGAGACAGTCTCAAAAAGCTTGTGACATATTTAAACATTAAAGTAATCTATTGAGCCATTCTGTTACCGCCTTATAATAAGATTCTTCAGAAGGCAACTGGAGAGAGCTGGATATGGAGTGAGGAAAATATGAGTTCAAATCTTCCCTTAGGCTTTTATTATCTGTTTAAACTTGGTCAAATCACTTACCTTTTCCCTGTCTCAATCTCCTCAAGTAATAAAGTAATAAAGGAAAGCAGTACTTTATTGGACTGTTCTGAGGATCAAATGAGATCACATAAACTGCTTTGCAAACTTTGAGGCAGAATAAAATAATGTCTTATTATTTTTATCTGAAGCCTCACAATGCGTTCTTTCACCCTTTGAAAAGTGAGATACATTGTTAATGTTATAAATGTAAATGTTACTGTTGCTCCTGCTTGGGGTTTTCTTGGCAGATACTGGCTGTGGTTTGCCATTTCCTTCTCCAGCTCATTGTGTAGAGGAGGAAACGAGGGCGAACAGGGTTAAGTGACTTGCCCAAGAGCCCACAGCTAGTGTCTGAAGCCAGATTTGGAACCAAGAAAATGGATCTTCCAAATTCTAAACCCAGCACTCTATCCACTGCGCCACCTAGTGGTCCGCATATGTCATTACTTCTCATTGGGTTTTTCTCTCTCTCTTTATGCTACTGGTTTAATGCTACTTTTGCATCCCTCCTTGGAACCAATGAAAATCTAGTCGAGATGGTGTCTTTATATAAAATATCCAGCCAATTCAGAGTAGTCCTTCCTCAGTATCGATTATCTGTAGGAACCTTGAGATAGTAAGTGTTCGTTCCTTGGAGTATTCAAAGCAGAAGATACTTTAAACAGCTCCAAGATTTTATAATCCTTAAAAGGAACTGTAATTTCAGCCTCCTAATTTTCATCACTGACCCATTCCTCTACCATCTCTTTCTGGAAGAAATATGACAATAACCTTGTTTCTGTCTTATTAGAAAGAAAGAAGGATAATAATAAATGTGACAGCCACAAAAAATAAAATAAACTCGTTATTGCACGTTTGGTGGGTGTTGGCTGTTTCATAATGTTATCATGAAGTCTTTGGTGGAAATAACACAACTGTAAAAGAAAATGTTTGCTATCTTTAATACCTATGTTTGCAGATTTTTAAAAAAATCCTTAACCAAGTGTGTTTTTTTTTTTCCTGTCAGCCATCCCTCACCACTACTATCATTTGTCCTTTGATTTTAGGTGGGAAAAAACCTGAAAAGCAGGAAAAAAGGCCAAAGTAGAAAACGCCAACCTGCCTTCCTATTGCTAAAGACCTAGAGTATACTAGATTTCATGTTAGGAAGTAATAACTTCTGATTAATATGATCTACTCATAATAATTTTATGTAATTTATATATATATGATCTAGCATATGTGATAATTTTTATATATGATGATCTAATGATTATTATTTATATATAATATGACATAATAATCTATCTGACTGTACCTAGCTTATTTTTGTTATTTTCTCCTTTGAAATATGAAAAATAGTTCATTCCTACAATATCTCTTAGAAATCTTCCATATACTGGGCTGCTTAGAAATATTCCATGTCAGTAACTTTGAACATGTCTTCTATATTTAGTGTAGGTAAGAAGCCCACTAACCTTCTTTTGATTGTCAGCATGTGAATAAGATAGCATTTGTAACCTAGAAACTCTTTTAAGAAGTCTTCTAGTGATGTAGTAATCCAGGGCTCTGGGGAAAGTGAGGAAAGGAGGTTTGGCATTCCCTAGGATTATTGAGGAATTACCATCAAAATCCCAGTCTTTAAATATGAAGATGAATAACTTGTATCCTTTCTCTCAAAAAGGAGATTTTTTTTAGCACAGCTGAATATTTACATGTTATTGTATCAATTCAGCCAATTGCCATCAAAATTCCAGTCTCTAAATGTGTAGATGAGCAACTTGTGTCCTTCTCCCTGCAAAAGAGAGATTTTTTTTAACATAACTGAATGTTTACATATTTTTCTGCCAATTCAACCACCAAATGTGTATTGAGTCTCAGCTTTAACATTTTTTTTAAAAAGTGTAGAAGTTAAAGACCTCATAAATGTTTCTGGGGAAGAGTTTTCAGTTTTCATGGTCAAAGATAATGGAGTTGCAGAAAGGAGAGCTTGCTGGAATCCCACACTGCTGCTCTCTGTGTCTGTGATTGGACACAACATTCAAGTTCTCTGGATCTCATTTTTCTCAACTTCAACACTAAAAGATTGGAATAATTGACTTCCAAGTTTCCTTGCAGTTCTAAAGCTACGCTCCTATGATCCAAAGGCATTATTTGTCATCCAAAAGAACCAGGAAACTTTCCAGTCTCCACATACAGCAGAGGTAGGGAGTCGCAGCTAATAGAAGTCATTCTGCTGCAGTGTGCCAGCATGACCTCCCACGGCTAATGGGTCACTAAGTTCCATTTCTGGGACTCTCCACAGTTAAATCACTAAATAGTTAGCAAGAGAAGCCAGTTAAGCTTTCCACTTGGCCTGCTATGGCCTGACCAAGGGGGATTTTCTCCAGATCTGCGTGATGAGCACACTTTCCATCTGAAATCATTAGCATTTCAAGCTGAGTAAGAATGTGACCCTACTTCACACTTAGCTCATTTTAGTTCACTTGACTAAGCAAAGAGCTTCATTTTCTGAACTTATTTCCTTCTATTCCTCCAGAATAACTTCCGCACCTTGCCTCTTTCCACGAACAATAGAATGTAAAGTTTGTCGGGGACATTTTCAGCCACTCTGTTACTCGAGTCTATTTCAATTTAGTCTGAGTTTTTTGCAAAACATGTTTCCGCATTACATTCCAGGAAGCAAAGGTGTGGTAGTTCTGTTGATTTTAGCTGATAAATAAGCAAACCTCCCTTGACATGCAAAATAAAATATGTTGGGTGCCCACCTCTCTACTTTATTTTTACTGGGAATCACCTTCTTAAAGGCAAGCTTTACCTTAAGGTGATCTGAGCAACTACTAAAAGGCCCTGATAAATCGATCACCTCCCAAAAGTATAAGACCTTTTGATTAAGATAAATAGGTGGTATGTTCAAATCAATGAAACTTAGATTTTTTTCTAGGGAAAACTGGGGTATGGAAAGACTATTATAATCTGTACTGATTGTAATATTTTGTTTAGAGTGTTAGGTTCAAAGCCAAGAAGATCAGAATTGATCAAGTCAATTTTCTCAGCTTTAATTTCTTCATCTGTATAATCAGAGGATTGGACTTGATGATCCTAAAGTCCCTTTCAATTTCAGATTTGAAAATTTAAAAATAAAAGAATAGTAAAAATAGAATAGAATAAAAACAGGTAGAAAATAATTTTAAAAAGAAATTAAAAATAAAGAAATTGTTTTGCTAATTCTTAACATATGGATAGATCCTGGAACGTTCACTCAAATTGTGGCAACTCATATGCCATTGTGAAGCATCCTAAGAAATTATAGGTTATATCAGTTTGCTTGTTGTCTGGGGGAGAGGGGAAGCAAGGGAGGGAAGGAGAAAAAAATTTGGAACACAAAATCTTTACAAAAATGAATGTTAAAAAATTGATCAATTAAAAAAAAAAACCTTCCCAGAAGCTACTGTTGCATTCTATATATTGTCTACTTAATTCTTTGATAGTAATACAATAATAATAAAAAAGCAGAGACTGTAGATTTCAACTCTTCCCATTAATATACAAATAGCTTAAAAATATACCTACAGAGAAACCATAAAATAAAGATGATATTAATGAAGTAAGTGCAGACAAATTTAAAAAATGGTAGTCAGCTGGATTTTTGTGAAGTATCTTTTTTAGGTTATGACCGTCACTAAAAAATCAAACTTTGAAATAATCTAAACTTCAAATCAGTATATCTCAGAGTGTTAAATCAATGTTTTAAAAATAATGGAACACATTCAAATACATTGTTCTCACTCAAACATTATCAGTTTTTGTATTAACATTAATGCATGAAAACAAAATATTTAATCCCTATAAAATAAAAGATTTTAAAATCACTTCATTTTATTACAACTTTTAATGCCTATTGCATTTATGTTTAATAAGACCTATAATATGTTCAGTAGCGCATTAATATAATGTACAAGTAAATATATGTGTATATACATATATATACATACACATACATACATACAGTGGAGATATGTGCGCAAAATGTTTTACTGATTAAATTTGAGTGATCAAAAAAGTTTTGGAGAACATTTGTTGAGTAAAAGAAAACCAGGTTTTAATGGAGTGAAAAAGAGAGGAAATTCAGCACCCTCAAAAGCAAGAAATTTAATAGGATTTAGAATTTTGAATCATAGATCTAAATAATTAAGATAAGGTTCTTCTTAAATACCTTGAAAAATTAGATAGGAGCATACTGCTTTGCTGAATATCTTCACTGATATAATCATATATTTTTGAAATATCAAATTATATAGATTTTACATATACTATATGTATAAGTGCACACATACAAATCCTACAGATGCCTTTCATGTTCTCCCCTTCTGACTGATAGTCCTTTCCTTCTGGGGATTATCTCCCACTTATACTCTCTGTGCCTTATATGTCCATAGTTGTTTACATGTTGTGTTCCTCATTAGATTGTAAGCTCCGCGAGGGCAGGTACCATTTTGTTTATTTTCTTCGAATGTGTCCCAAGCTTATCACAAGACTCGACACTTACTATGCTTATTGATTGATTAATGCTTATTGGTTGATAAATACAAAGCTAGATAAAACATCATTTGAGAGAGCAGGAGGAAACTTCCATTTGAGACTATCAGGAAAGGTTTCATGTGCAAGACAGTTTTTGAGTTACATCTTGACAAAGAGAGAGATTCAATGAAGTGAAATGAGGAAACAATTCATTCCAGCTAATATAGAGGGTATCAAAGCATCAAAGAGAGAAAAGATGGAGCATTACAGTTTGGGTGAGATCCCGGAGCATGAGAAGAGGAATAATATCCAATGATCCAAAAAGACAGTTTGGAGCAATGTTTCAAAGAGTTGTTAAAACTCAGAGGAGTTTATATTTTATACTAAAGACAATAGAAGACCACTGGAGTTTGTTGACTAGAGGTGGACATGATCAGATGTATGCAATTGCATGTCAGAGAAAATTTATAGCAGCAAGCAAATTTAAGTTTTCATTACAGTCATTTAAACTTCAGAAATCAACTGTTATTAATGCAGATGAAACTTAAAAGTGTCACTCCATATTTAATTTTTTGAGAGCCAATTGTTAACCATTTACCAACACACCACATTCTTAAGGAAAATCACTTTGGCAGCAATATATATGAAGCACTAGTGTGGAGAGACTTGAGGCAGGAAATTAATTATGAAACTGTTGTAATAACCTTGGAGAGATTAAAATTCTACTCATGACATGGAGGGGACTCTGATTCTCAAAAGTTTCCTATGTCATCAAATGCAGGCTATTGATTGGTACTTTTGGTTATTGTTCAGTCACGTCTGACTCTTTAGGAACCCATTTGGGATTTTCTTGACAAAAATTGGAGTAGTTTGCCGTTTCCTTCCCCAGCTTATATAACAATTAAAGAAACAGACAAAAATTCTGTCACTTGCCTAAGGTCACATGTGAACTTACAAATTTGAGTCTTGCTGGTTCCAGACCTAGCAGTCTACCCACTGTATCCTTTAGCCTCAGGCCTGCTAGTTCCTACCTCAGATGAAAAGATTTCATTCACGTCCTGGTCAACCGGTAGATTTGAATTCCGCCCTCCAAAGACCCCCAAGCCACGTGTACAGAGACTCGTTAACAGAGTGTTGGTTAGTGAGTAATGAATTCATTTAGCCACAACTCGTAAAGTCCAAATAAATACCAAGGAACACGTGCCTTGCAGCCAATCAAAGGGAATATTAGGCTGGTGAAAATGAGGGATTTTTGATATGTTGACAGAAGTATTATTATTATTATTATTATTATTACTGTTGTTATTATTATTATTATTATCATCATCCTAGTTTTACAGGTCAGGAAACCATTACAAGGTAAAAGTAATTTTCATAATCATTCCCAACCAGTTGGTGCAGAACTGAGTGTGGAGCTTAACTCTTCCTAACTCCAGCTTTGTGCTCTGGGTTCTAAGCTCTAGCCTCTGGGCCTTATCTAGGTATTATTACTTCACTCCTGCCTCTACTCCCTCCTCATGACTACTTCTAAACATGGAAAACCCACAGATAAGGCTTCCAGAAAAAAAAAAAAAGAAGAAGAAGAAGGCTAGATGAGGTGGAGATGCTCATGTTAAGGGTTCAGAGTGATTTCTTAATGACTACACTATCTAAAATTATAATGTCATTCCCTCTACAATCCCAACGAAAGAAAAAAAAAACAGTTTTGTTTTGTTGTGGGCTTTTTCCAAAGACAAGTAATAATTATCTGATCATTAATCATTTTTCGCAGACTTGGGATGAAACAGAAGGAGTTAATTTGCCCTTATTAAGGGCATAATTATGCTGTGTACAACTAGACATTAAAAAAGAAAGCTAAAACATCAATAAAGGATTGTTTGAAAACAAGGAAACAAAGACCCAAAAATTCACCATTGCCACTCAAAAGAAAAACCAGAAACAGCAATCCACCTTTATCCCGCCCCTTCCCAGGCACTGGCCTAGGTGCTAGGGAGACAAAAAAGAAACATCCCAGTTATTGGCAAAGCTTGGAAGTGCCAGTTGTTGTATTTTGGTTTTCCTTCTACTACAAAGATAAACCTCTAAGTGGGAGAGAAGGCTTGGAGGGCAATTTCCTCCCATTTCACAGGTTTTCCCTCTCCCTCTGCCTCCTTCCTGCCTCCTCCCAACACCCGCCTCTGCCATCTCTCTCTGCTTAACCATTATAATTTCTCTTCTAGCAAGAGATGGCCAGCTCCTTTGAGAGCCTGAGACTTCTTCCTCCCAGGGGGACACAGGTCAGGGTGAAGAAGTAGCCTGACAGTGCAACACTGGTTCAAAGACCAGGGAGCTGTTAGAAAAGCCTAATACCATTTTTGCAAAGACTGACTGGCATAGGACAGTGTGGTGCAGTAGAATTTGGAGGCAGAAAATATTATTTAAAATCTGTGTTTACCACTTAGTATCTGTGTGATCTTGAAGAGGTCAAAAGCTCTCTGGACTGAGATTCCCTCATCTGTAAAGTGCAGAACTTGGATCTTTGTCTTTTTCTCTGTCTTTGTCTGTTTGTCTGTCTCTGTGCTTCTGTGTCTGTGTGTGTCTCTTCCTTTCCCCCTCCCTCTCCCCCTCTGCCTCTCTTTCTCTCTCTCTCTCTCCCTGTCTCTCTGGTTCTCTTTCTCTTCTTCTCTGTCTCTGTGTGTGTATGTGTGCCTGTCTTTCTGTGTATCTCACTGTCTCTGTATGTCTGTGGGTGTGTCTCTCTCTGTCTCTGTTTGTCTCGCTGTCTCTCTCTCTGCCCCTCTCCTCTCTTTCCTCTCCCTCTCCCTCTGTCTGTGTATCTCTGTATGTGTCTCTGTCTCTGTGTATCTCACTGTCTCTCTCTGTATGTCTCTCTCTGTCTCTGTATCTCTTTCTGTCCCCACTCTGTCTTTCCGTCTCCTTTTCTCTGTGTGTGTGTCTCTGTCTCTCTATCTCTGTCTATCTCTTCTCTCTCCCTTTCCTTCTCTCTGTCTCTGTCTCTCTGTGTCTTTGTGTTTGTCTCTGTCTCTTTCTCAGCATCTCTCTGTCTACCTCCTCTCTGTCTCTCTTCCTCTGTCTCTCTCTTTCTCTCTCTCTCACGCTTGTGTATGAGACTCTCTTGCATCCATCTGAGAAATCCTTTGTGCAATTTACAAAACAGAAGTAGAAAAGCTCAGGGTCCATGGGGTGAGGGTGTCTGCTCTGCCCTTGGGTCAGTCATTTCCCTTCTCTACGCCTTAGTTTCCACGTGTCAACAAAAGGAAGGGATTTGAATCAAGCGGATGTCTGAACTCGGGCACTGTCTTACTCACTAGTGTGACATTTCTTCCACAAAGGCCTGTGCTCCCCTGGCTGTGTTTCGCTTGATTTCAGAGAACAAGAGGTCGGTCACAGTGGCTGGCTCGCCACCTGCTTGAAGCATTCAGCTCCATCCAACACGTTGGTTTTGGCAAGCTTTAAAGGGTACATACACAATAACATTTGTGTGTTTATAACATCTGGGGGAAATAAGAAGTCACAGGGAGAGAGGGCTTTACTGTTTCTTTATAAAGTGAGTCCAAGATTTAATTCTATTCATTTTCTTGTTCAAAATCAAAAGAAAAGCCTAGTCCACTTCAGCACTTATGCAGTCACTCGCATAAATTCATATTCATTTTTCTTGGGAAGAGACTGTAGCCATTCATGGGAGTTTGCTTGTCAAATTTGATGAGATTTCTTAGCTCCTTCTAGATCATTTATATATTCTTTAAAATTCTAGGTTGTGTGATTTCCCTTTTGTTTTACTCTCACAGCAACTTCCAGCTATAGCCCCCACCCCCACGGACCTTCTTTTATAACAAAGAAAACTAATAATAATTAACATTTATAAAACACATTAAAATTTGCAAATATTATCTGATTTTATCCTCAAAGCAACTATGGGAAATAGGTGCTATTATAACTCAAATTTTATGTATGAGGATAATAAGCAATGGGCATTATAATAAAATGGGGATGATAATCGTGCCCATTGCATGAGGTTATTGTAAAGATCAAATGGAATAATATTTGTAAGACACTTTAACACAGTGTCTGGTACATACTAGTTTATAAATTCTTATTCCTTCCTCCCTTGCAATTTACAGATGAGGCAACTGAAGGCAATAATATGTGACTTGCCCATATCATATAGCTGTTAAGCGCCGAAGGCCAGATTTGAACTCATGAAGATGAGTCTTCTTTGTCCTGACCAGCGCTATTCATTGTGCCACCTAGCTGCAGAGGTGCTGAATACTGCATGGCAGAGGGGATTTTCTCACCTAAAAAGTTATTACTTTACCAAGGAAATCACAAGTCCATTTGCAAACCCTATTCCCATATGCTTATCCATATCACATTGTGTCCAGTCATTTCCCAATCATTGAGCACCCATGCCATTCGGAATGTTTTGCTGTGCAAAAAAATGCCACAATTGGTATTTATTTGCGTATATACGGGAATTTTTTTTTTACCAATATTGTTACTATTCTCAGTGAATACAGAGATGAACAAAAAGCACTAGGATCCTCTAGAGACCCATTACCTCAGTCTGACGTACTGGACTAGGAGCTAGAAGACTTTGTTCTGCAGCTTATTGGGTATATTAGTAACCTAGGCAAATCACTTTATCTGAAGTTCATATTCCTCTTCTATAAAAATGATGACCCTCTGGGGTACATCCAAGTCTAATGTAGTCTTCTTCCCAGATACTGAGGTGGTGACTCAGCTCTCTGGAAGCCAATTCCAATACACCCTTTGTTTTGGATTTGTCCAGATGTATGTCTTTGTCAGGATTGAAAACTCCAGGTTTAGAATTTTCTTCCATGAATTCTGATCGCAACCATAATTCTTAGTTCCAGAGAATTATCTGGGGACACTTGGAAGCCAAATAATTTACCCAGGGTGAAGCAACTTGTATGTGTCACAATTAAAGCTTAAAGGCAAGTCTTCCTAACTCCAAGACTTCTTGACACTAATGTGTCATACTGTTATCTAGTAACCTGCTGGACCCTCCCCAGCTGGGTCAAAAGAAGAAAGAGAAAGACAAAGAAAGAAAGACAGAAAAACAGAAAAAGACAGAAAGAAAGGAAGGAGGGAAGGAAAAAAGAGAGAGAAGAAATCTAAATAATATTTTTAAATGAGTCAATCTTTTAAAAAAAATCCTTCTTCTGTAACTAAGATTAAAAAAGAAAAGAATAAATCAATTCAGCATATCCATAGTATCAATTATATCTGAAAGTGGATACACTTTCACACATTTCACACATGTATTTTCTAACTTTTGCAATGAGGGAAGAGAAATATATTCTCAACTCTTCTCCAAGACCAAATTTGGTCGTTAGAATTACACATCACTTAGTTTCATGTGTTACTCTTTCCATTTCATTGTTGTAGTCATTATGCATATCGTTGTTCTGGTTTGGCTAATTAACTGCATCAGTCCAGATATCTTCCCATTTTCCCTAAATTTTTCCACATTCATCACTTTTATACCATACAATAGTGATATGTTTAGATAACTACAACTTGTTCAGCCAAATAGATGGACACCTACTTTGTTTCCATTGTTTTACTATCACAAAATGTAATAGGCTTTTGTTGTGGAAGAACCATAAAGCCATAGACATTTCTATCTGCCCTGTGTTGTTATTGGCCATATTTTCCCCTAACTCCTTTAAAGAGAGTCTACCTCTTTAAGTAGGTTCTTTTATTATATCACAAGGCTGTTTGTGGGCCACTCAGATTTTCCCCTCTCTTTTGATAAAGTAGATCATTGTCTTTTTCTAATTATTCATGTACTTGACCTATAACTCTTCATTTTTGCTATTAGCATTAATGAAGTTACTAATAAGTTAGCTCGCAGACTCATACTCACAGGTGGAATCAGGCACTTAGGATAGCCTGTATCTCCGGAGTACATAGCCAATAGAGGTGTGCTTTTTGCACTTCAAGGGCATATCCACTAGCTTAAATACCACTCTTGCAAGAATGTAAATTAAAATCTTTTCCTGGATTCGTCAGTAAATCAGTGGAGTTCTTGATAAGGCCTTTTATTTCTTACAATTTGGGAATGTGTTTTGGGTGATTCATGTGTAAAATTAATATAATTTTGCTTGCCTTCTCATTGGATGTGAGTGTGAATGTAAGATGCAGGGAGGAAAAGAATTTGGAACTCAAAATTTAAAAAGAAAAGTCAAATGATAATGTCAAAGATAAATACACAATGAATTATTCTAATAAAAAATGAAAAATAAAAAAAATAAATTGGTTCACAATGGTAAAGTGAAAACAGTATGACAAAATGGATAGGGGGCCTTCTTTGAAGCTAACTTGGAATGACTGGGTTTGCACTCTACCTCTACCATACTGACGGTGTCATCATGGATGAGTCCCTTAAACTCTTCAGTTCCACAGGCAATTTTCTCTGATGAGATTTTAGAGATGAGTTGCTGATCTTCACTGGAGGAAGGATAAACTCTTAGGAATAGGGAAATAATACATGATGATGATGATGTTAAAGATCTATGATTTCATCTATACAAATTCTCCTTCTACCAATGCAGATCCGAACTGCTTCACACTAAAGTAAACATAGATTCTGGAGCTAGAAAGGCCCTTAAATGTCATTTCATTCAATATCTTCATTTGACAGGTCTCACTTTCTCTCTAGTGAGGTCAGGCAGATTTAGCCTTGATGCAAAGGGGAAAGAAATCTAACTGATTAGTTAGAACTGCCACAAAAAAAAAAAAAAAAATCAAGTGGGCTGCCGAGGGGGAACGGATATTAGATTACCCTTCCCTGAAGGTCTCTAAGTGAAGGCTACCTAAGTCCTGGGCTTAGGTCATTCTTGTTCTAGTATGGATTAGACTAGATGCCCTAGGGTCCCATTCCAACTGTGAGATTCTTTGAACAATAATAAACTTTCTTCTGATTCATATTTTATGATTACCTACATTTATCTCAAGCAGATATTATACCCATTGTACAGAAAACTGATTCTCAGACGTGTTAAGTGTGGACTACTCAGTTCAAATCTGGCTTCTCCTATGCTCTTTTCTATATCAGGCTCTTAGCAAATGTGACAGGCCTGGCACCTAGCAACAGGACATAATAGTATCCTTCTGTTCTGCTGAGATAGCTCACAGGGAGCAGAGAGGATAAGGACAGCCCTCTTCTCTCTGGGAGAATCTCCATTCTACTTCAGAACATACAAAGAACAAAATTATTTCATGGTGTGAGTTTAAGTAACCACAGGGAAAAAAATTAAGCACAATGTTTGGATTATATTAATTTTTTAAAAATTCATTTAGATAATGCAAAAAGATGAGATCAATTATAAGCAGACAGCAAACTTTATAGCACATTACCCCCTCGATGCTTTTTTTAAAAAAGAAATACATAGATAAGGTTTTTTATTCCATCTTGACTAACATTTTTTCCTCAAAAATTCAGTAAAAGGTGTTATGTGTATATGAATATATATACTCATTGCAACTTATTAGCTTGTCCCAGGATTCCAAAGCACTTTATAAGTCTCAGGATATAGTAGAAGAAACTTAAACACTGAAACATTGGTCGAATTTTCCTTAGCCAGAGAAATATCTCAGGAGCCCGAAAATTGTCATTAAAAGCAAAAGTCATTCAGCTGAAGTGAAATGAGCAGAACCAGGAGATCATTATATACCTCAACAATGATACTGTTTGAGGATGGATTCTGATGGAAGTGGATCTCTTCAATAAAGAGATCTAACTCAGTTTCAATTGATCAAGGATGGACAGAAGCAGCTACACCCAAAGAAAGAACACTGGGAAATGAATATAAACTGTTTGCATTTCTGTTTTTCTTCCCGGGTTATTTCTACCTTCTGAATCCAATTCTCCCTGTGCAACAAGAAAACTGTTCGGTTCTGCACACATATATTGTATCTAGGATATACTGTAACCTATTCAACATGTAAAGGACTGCTTGCCATCTGGGGGAGGGGGTGGAGGGAGGGAGGGGAAAAATTGGAACAGAAGTGAATGCACGGAATAATGCTGTAAAAAATTACCCTGGCATGGGTTCTGTCAATAAAAAGTTATTTAAAAAAAAAAGTCATTCAGCTGTAATTGAGGATTCCCTTTCTCAGCAGTACAGAGACCAGAAGCAGGAGACCAATCCCTGTTGTATCTGAGAATCCCTTGAGTAATGGTTGTGGAGAACTCCAGAAAAAGACCCCAAATACTTACCCGCTAGGGGTAGCTTAACATTTTCTGCCTGACTGAAATGGGATGAGAGGTGGGAAACTCACACCACTAAGTCTAGTCCACACTCAGGGCTTTACCCTCCCCAGAGCATCCTTCCTCCCTCCATATTCCCCAGCCTGTAGCAGATAGGGCATCCAATGAGGGTAGCCTTCCTGGAAGCAGTGATGCCGACTGGACGACAACCTGCTGACCAGATTCATGAGTTGCCTACGTTGCCAAATCATATTCTTCCCTGTCCTGTTCTCAGGCTTAGATAAACTAGCATATCTTTGGACTTCTAGAAAACTATCAACGTCTTTATAGCATAAGGCATTTCCTGGTTGCTACTGTTCTTAGTAGCCAGGAAATAGCAAGTTTACATGTCATATATGGTATATATTCTACATATGGATTATATGAAATTCTGTATCCGTGTGTATGTTGTCTCTTATTAGAAGGTAAGCTCCCTGAAAGCAGAAACTGTTTCACTTATGTCTTGATATCCTTAGTGCTTAGGACAGTTTCTGGCATATTGGAGAAGCTTAGATTAATACACAATTGCTTGTTGGTTGATTGGATTATCGAAAAGAAAGGAAGGAAGGAAGAAAAAAGAGGGAGAGAGGAAAAGAGGGAAGAAGGGAAAGAGGAAGGGAGGAAGAAAAGCAAAGAAAGTGTTGCTACCTTAAAAACATGTAGATTAGCCTTTTTAATTGTTAGACATTACATATATATATATATTATATGTATATACGTATACATATAATATATATATAATAGCTAACAATAATATAGTACATTAAGGTTTGCAAAGCAAAGACAAAGGAAGTAAAAGCTCACACTTGCATTTAAAAAGAAAAAAAAAATGTTGCCCTGATTTGAACCTAAACTAAGTATCCAAATCTAAACTCTCCACCAATGGATGAGACCCCAAAGCACTGTATTTTTCTAATTTAACTGGGATCTTTAGTCTTCAGTAAATGCTGGAGAAGTATATCTCAGCTTTGTTCCATTTCAGCATAAATCCCCACACTCTTTAGCCATTTAGGTGTTTCCCACAAGAAGCAAATATTTTCTTATGCAAAGTGCTGGTTAACTTCCTGGAATCTTTCAAAGGAAGGCAGCTCTGGAAGGCACAGAAATTTCCACAGAATTTCAGAGAAGACTCCTTGAAAAGCGGACTCCCATGAAAGATGAACTTGAGCCCACAAGGCTTGCTCAGAAAACGACCTAGTGTAGACACTTGGAATTCAACTGTGGGCTCAACTGGCAAAAAACAAAACCAAACAAAGCAAATATAAGCACAACTTCAAATGATGATGCAAAGGTTCATTCAAGAGCTGCCCAGGGAAGCTCTGGGTATTTCCTGCCAAGGTAGGCTTAGTCTAGTTTATTTTGAATTTAATCATGTGTCTTGGAAAGCACTCTCTCCAAAATTAATAATAGTCATGGTCCAACTTTCCATAACACTTTAAAGTTTACAAAATATTTTCCTTACAACAATCCCGTGAGATCGGAAATAAGGCTGTAAGATTTATCTTATAGGTGAGGAAACTGAGGCTTAAAAAGAGGAAGTCATTCATTTCTTCAAAGACACTCAGAAAATGTCAGAGTTGTTCCGTCTGACTTCAAAGCCAGCGGTTTTTCCATTAACTGTATTCATGAGAAACCCAACTGCCTGGGAATAAAAACAGACAAGCACAGAAAAAACAAAAACAATAACACTATCACTAAAAGGTTGATCAAACAGTGCACTGTATCCCTTTAAGGTTCTTAGCATAAGAACTTTATATCTATTATAAGAACCATATATATACATATATATATATATATAAGAACCTTACACATTAACTTAAGAAACTTATAGCAAAATGTGTTATAGCACATTTTGCAAATGTGAACACTAGCTCAAGATCAAGTGATATACTTAAAGTCATAGAAAGAGAGATTCAAACCCGGTCTTCCAAAATCCATGTCAAACATTTTTCCACTTCAGAAAGGTCACTACTACTTCTTCCTGATTTAAGTTAGAGTCAAGCCATCATTAGATCTAAATTCTTATTATAAAATAACTTCAACTTTTAAATATAAATCAGATATTTCCCATTCATAAACTCTACTGTCTTTTCTAGAATAGGTTAAGTTGATCCATTTACACAACACCACACAAGAATCCTTAATATGTTGACAAGCTAATGTTTCATCTTCCACTTTAAAAAACTACACCATTCTACCTAAATTGAAAGTATTAGAAAGCATTAGGAAAAGCCACTAGGGGTTGACAGACTTTTCATATAACTTGAAAGTCTTTGTATTTGTAAATTATATTGGGGTAATCATCTCCCTCTCATAGTTTGTTCAGCAACTTCTCAGTCTCTCCACACTTATTTTGTTGCTATTATGAATAATGTTGCTATAAATAATTTTGTACAGGTTGGTCTTTGTGCCCCTGTCAAAAGCCCCATTAGTGATATAGTTCTAGTTGGGGGATCACCGAGTCAGAGGTATATAAAGTTTTGTAGCTCTAAGTTTATTATAAGACATTAAATTCCAAAGAGATTGGGCCCGTTCACAGTGCTACCAGACCTAGAATAAGGTACCTATTTCTCCAGCACTGCTCTGTCATTGAATTTTATTGTTTTTAATTAGCTCTGCCCATTGAAGTGGTGTAATCCTGAATCCAATTATGAATAGAAACCATTTTCCATTTTGTATCTAGTACCAAGGACAATGCCTCATATTAAGCAAGTATCTAATAAATTCCTTCTCAGTTATATTGGGTTAGGATGGACTGGATTTGATTAGATCAGAGCAATTATCTCCTAGAGAACCATTCGGAAAATTTGCATCAATTTCTTGTAGATCTAGCTGACAGATTCTGTCAGATTTTAATAAGAAATATTTATGCCAGAATAGTTTTTCTTGATCTGGTTATTGGTTTTTTTTTCTATGTATGTTGGTGTCATGTATAATATGTACATATGTATATATTTGTGTGTGTTGTATTCAAATCTTCTTTTCTTTATTTCAATTTCTTGTGTTTTTAATATATAAATTTTTTTATTTTTCTTTTATAATTTCCTACACAATTTCTTATATTGTACCTAACGTTTATATAGCACTTTTAAACTACAAAGCACCTTACGTATATTATCTTATTTCATCCTTGCAACAACCCTGTAAGATAGATACTATTATTTCCATTTTACAAATAAAGAAACTGAGGCTGAGTGACTGACTTGCCAAGGATTATGTACCTAGTAAGGTCTGAGGCATGATTTGAACTCAGATCTTCTTGAATCTAAGTCAATATTTGCATCATTCATGTAATTTTAATTTATTGGCATATGAGATATTACCCTAATGCCATTTTCCACCATAAATTATCCAATTTTCTTAACAGTTTTTTTAAATAAATGGTGATTCTTTTTCTCGGCATTTTCTCAATTTGGAAATATTAAACACTAGTCTATTATATGGCTTTGGTTCTAATTCTGGATGAACTCATGCAATCATGAAAGGCAGGTTGACTTTAAATAGAGCACCAAGTCAATCTCGGATTTGGGAAAAAGTGGGTCCAGCCTCTGATATATCAACTAGCCGTATGACTTTGGGCAAGTCAGGAACTTCTGTACTCAGTATTTTCCCTCCATCTCACCTTTTAATTCAATAGAAGTAGAAACTTCAGGACATTCTTACTGATAGAAGGTGTATCATTTCCCAGTACCAGTAAAATCACAGAGCCACACCAAAAATCCTGGGATCATAGCTACAGAACTGCAAAGGACTTCAGGGACGATTTAACCCAGTTTCTCATTTTACAGATGAAGAACTTGGTTCTCACAGAATTTAATGGATTTGCCTCCATGTAGTGAGTAGCGGAGCCAGTATTTGAACTGAGAACTTTTTATTCATTGAGCTATCGTTGCTGTTTTTTTTTTTTTTTACATCCATACCAGATGGATTTAAATTCAATATTCCCATTTCTTCCTGTTGATTATTTATAGTTCAGTCTATCTTATAAATTATTTACAGTTCCCTATTTTTTTTTTATTTTCAATTAAACAAGAATTTATTGAGCTTCTAGTATGGGGGAAGGGGAGGAGGCAAAACAATAGATCAGTTCTGTGCTTGAAGGAACTTAGAAGGAGTTGTCTTTAGGGAAGGGCCATGTGGCAGAGTGGAGGATCCTTGTTCTGTGATCCAGAAATTGTGAGTGTGAATTATGACTCTTCCTTGTTAGCTGTGGGACTGTGGGTAAGGCATTTATTAACCTTTTTGTGCTTCCTCGTCTATAAATATAACAGGGTTTGTTTAATTACACTTTCGATCTCCTGTGGTTCTAATTATCTACATCTCTCCTTTATTCTCTAAACATGTTGTATATAACAGCTACATTCATAATAGGGGTTGAGAACTGACTGTCATCTTGGGATTTGTAGTTCAGAGGAACAAACAGTCCCCTAGGAGAACTCTTCTGATACTGATAAAATTCTCAACCCCCTATTGTTAGAGACTCACAGACTTTTCAAATTTTTTAAGTAAAAAAAAAAAAATTCTTCAGTAATTAGAGGCAATGTGATATAATTGATAAGGACTCAGAAAAAATCTAGGTTTGAATTATTCTTCTGCTAGTTATTAGTTCTGTATACAAATTTTACTTCCCCTGAACTTCAATTTCTTCATCCATGAAATGGGTATGATAAAATCTGTCATTTCTCCCACACAGCCTTGCTATGAAGCTTAAACCTTTAAGTACTGTGTTAATATTCATTTTTACTATATCAACAATATTTTTGCCTTCTTACTCTCTTACATCTGGTTTAGATTTAAGAATTCTCTGCATTTATTTTTTAAGTTACACAGCAAAGAAATGTCAGCATCCTTAAAGCTCAATTAGCCCAAGCCCCTCTTTTTTTTTTTTAAAGAAATCAGGAAATTGGCAAGCAGAGAGTTAAAATAATTTGCCCAAGGTCATTTAGCTCAAGTGGCAAGATAGGAACTAAAGAATTCTGCCTCCTAGTCCAATGGCTCTGCAAACAGACAAATACTGCCTGGAATTTGTTTGATGAGTCCAAAATGTTTTCTGTGCCCCAGTAGTCTTTCCACTGGAGTTTAGGTGCAGGTCATAAAGGAAAATATTCCCTTTTAGAAGGTTGATGTTTAAACTAAGGGTAATTATTTCTTTTTTTCCATTCTGTTTGATTAACAAAAACTAATTGTACATGAGACTAGAGGATTTCCCTGGGACTCCCTGCCAGTTATAAAATCCTATAAATCTTGAATACAGTAGTTTAGGGAAAAGTTCATAATATAAGAATGTGTCCAGTTGAAAATAAAGAGTCCAAGATAGCTGGCGTCTATGCCTACGGTCTCTATTGATTAAAACTCACTCCTTATAAAAATAACATTGACAGTTTATTGGGACACATCATGGACAGGAAAGCCTGTCCAAAAGGCCATGGAAGCAATTAGCAGTAAATAGAAAATCGTAACACTATTAAAGCATGCACAAGGCTAACTTGTAGTATTACTATTTATAGTTTAAAATAAAAACACTCATATGAGAAACCTCATTGTAGTACAGTGATCAGAATAGAAACTGACTTTTGAATGAAACCATTTTATTGGCCACTGTCCAGACGAAAGGTAAATGAAGGTATAAGGAAATATTTTGTTTCTGAGAAATGAAGGTGGGGTAGAAGGAAGTTTAAGTAGTTCAGTAGGATTTCAAATCAGGGGAAAGCGAAGTTCAAAGGGTGCTGTATGTCTCACATTTTTGTAATATTGGTATTTTTGTTTTGTTTTTAAGAAAGTCAGGATCCTCTAGATCTGAAAAGAATCTTCCCAGTTTTATATTTTATCTCTGAGGAAACTGAGGTTCAAAAAACCTAAGTAACTTGCTGTACATTGACAGTGGTAGCAAGTCGAGATGAGATTTGAATTCACCATTTTCCTCTGTCCCAAGCCCTCCCGTCTTCTCAGCTTCCTTATTATTGTAAAAAGTACCATCATCCCTTTCACCAAAGCTCCTAACCCAGGTGTCATGCCCAGTTCCTCACTTTCTCATCTCCTATATCCAATCGGTCGCCAAATTCTGTAGATTCTACTTTTATAACATCTCTTAACATCCCCTTCTTTCCCCTGATACTGGACCATCCTGGTCTTCATCACCTAGGGTTCAGACTAATGCAACAGTCTCTGGTAGGTCCCTCCACCTCAAGTCTCTTCCCTATTTTATTTAGTCATTTACTCAGCCAACAGATTGCTCTTCCCAAAATGAAAGTGTAATCATATCCCCCTCTCTTCCATCAACAAAGCAGCACAGAATTTTAAACATAGAATTTTAACAAGGGAAGATGAGACTGGAGGCAGCCTAAGTCAGGCTGGTCAAATCAAAGGCAACAGCTCCTTTGAACTCTGATGGGTTTCTCACTAGGAATTAGTGTGACTCTAAGATCATCAGTCTTTCTTCCAACCTGAATCTCACAGTCCCCAACAAAGGGAATAACTTTTGGAGAAATAAAACCTATATGATTCCCATCTCCTCAGCAGTCATACCTACTAAAGATTGGGAAAGATAAATTCTTGTTGACTATGTCCTCAACATTGCTAAATGGCTCAAAATCAGGACTCAGGATGGTTTTATTGATGGAAAGAACATAAAATAAATTACCGTCTCTTTTGTTGCTATATCCTAAGGACAATAGGGACTTTGTATTTGACTTGTAGCTGAAATTTCCTATAAGTGATATCTTCACCTTTTAGAATGTCAGTTCTTCAAGAGGAGGGATTGTCTTGCTTTTCTATTTGTATTCCCAGCAATTAGCCCATCGGTTTGCCAAAGTGTTAAATAAATGCTTTTTTTATTCATTCATCCACAAGCAGAGAGAGATTTCCAGATAACTTAGGGAATGGCATTGAAAAAAAAAAGGGGGGGTCAGAAAGCAGCAAGATCTCAGATGTGGTTGCTGGATGGCACACTAATTCATTGCCAGTGACATTCTCAACTGATCCAGTATTTTCAGAGCACAAAAATTTAAATGATAAAGTGGATCATTAGGTTTATCCCACTTTAGTTATCCCATTTTGGGGTATAACATTAGTTATTAACTAACATTCTGAGGATAACATTAGTTATCCCACTTTGGGGAATCTACTCTAAGGTTACTTCTGATCAATCTATTAAGTACCTGCTCCGGGAAAGGCACTTGTGATAGGCATTCAGAATCCAATGACAGAAAGAAGAGTCTCCTCTCTCCAAGACTTTCCACAATTCTGATCTTGTCATTTCACAATCCTTTATACGTCATTTATCCCAAGCACTGAATGCTCTTCTTTTAGATTAGCACTGTATCAAGTAGTAGTGATAATGATAGTAAGCATCCTAACTTTATCCAGATCTTATTGGAAAAAGCCTCTAGTTTACTTTCACTATATATAATTTTGGTTCTTAGTTTTAGATTGCCACTATTTTTTCATATTAAGTAAAGATCCATTTATTCCATTTTTAAATGTTTTTAACAAAAATTGATTTAAATTTTTTCAAAAAGCTTTTTCCTCATCAGTTTATATAATCTTATTTTTAAAAATGGTTCATCTTATTAATACGTTCTATATGTATTTTCTTAATGTTAAACCAACCTTACATTCCTTATATAAATCAACTTGGGCATAGTATATGATATTTTTGATATGTTGCTATAACCTCTTTACTAATATCTTATTTACATTTTTTCATCAATATTCATTAGTGAATCCTAATTGTTTTTTCCATTTTGGCTCTACCTAATTTATATGTTAAAGCCATGTTTGTATCATAAAAGAAATAAGATAGAATCCTTTTATTGTTTTTTCAAATGATATGTGTAGTAGTAGAATTAATTATTCTTTGAATATTTGAGAGAATTGGCTTGTAAAGATATCTGGTCCTTCCACTTTTTTTCTTTGAATTTCTTTTACAGATTAATTATTTAAATTCCTATTTTGTATTAATCTTAGCATTTTGTATCTTCTGTATATATACTTTATGATTCACTATCTATGGTACTTTTCAGCTTAATGCAATTTCCCTTTTTGTCAAATCTATTTTTGCTCTTACTTTGCCTGAAATCATGATTCTTAACATGATCCATCAGTATTTGGAGAGGGAGAGGGAGAAGAAGAAGGAAAGGAAGAGGAAGAGAGAGAGAGAGGGAGAGAAAGAGAAAAGGAGGGAAAGAGGGAGAGGGAAAAGGGAGATAAAGAGACTGAGATTGTTTGTGTGCATGTCCCACTGGAAATTCTTTGTTTCCAGGCATGGGTCTCTGGGCTTCCTGCCTTCAAAGCAATGCAGCAGATACTAGGGGAAGGGGAAGATTTTCCCCAAAAATGAGCCCACCAAATCCATCACTTCACAGCCTTTCTGAACCATGAGGCAGTCATAATCTGCACCATTCAGGAAATGGACAAACGTGGCTAAAAGATGAACAAGAATGAAGTAGTCAAGTTACTTACCATTGTAGAGAGACCACTCTACTGGTCAAGGTAGACATCCTGGGCTATCTGCAAACCCCTCTTGCCCTTCAAAACAATCTTTTTTGAGCACAGGAATGATGTCTGTAAGAGGCAATTCAACAAGAACTGGCACAAGTCCAGGAAGAAGGTCTTCCCCAAATATTGCAAGCAATGGCTAGATGATGATGGGAGAAAGTTTGGAGGAAGACTTCAGCAACATGAAAAAGTGCTGCCAGGTGATTCAAGTCATTTCCTACTCTCAGGTGCACCTGCTCCCTCTGAGGCAGAAGAAGTCTCACCTGATGGAGATCCAGGTGAATGCAGGGAGCGTGATTGAGGAACTAGACTGGGCCTGAGAGAATAGTTGGTTGATATCACCAGCTGCTGACACATTAAGAAACTTCCGGGGGGGGGGGGGAGACCAAACACTGAGGTCTACATAGGATGGCTTGTCGTAAAGGTTATTCCTTTGCCCTCATGGCAGTCTCTGTCACTCAGGCTGGTCAGAAGGGCTCCCAACACTGCACCAAGATCAATAAAATGATCTATAAATCAGGTTTATCAGATCAAAGAGGGAAAACTGATCAAAAACAATGTATCCACTACCTGACCAACAAGAAACTCTCTCACAAGGAATTGTCCACTGTGATAGAGGGACTGATGACTTTATTGTGCTGAAAGGCTGTGATGTTGGGAACAAGAAGTATGTCTTCATCCTGGTACACACTCAATTTGGACCCTGGGGGAAATTAATTTGAAATTCATCAACACTGCCTCCAAATTTGGCCATGGTTGTTCCAGACCACGAAGAAGAAGACTTTCATGGACCACTGAAAAAGGACTATTGCTCAAGAAGAAGCTACCTCGTGTTTCCAAGCCAACCTGGAGCTGATGGATTCTCAAAAAATTTTGGAAAAAAAAAAAAAAGAAGAAAAGTACAAATGACACTTGCTTACCAACCTCTGTCCTTTTATTTGCATAGGTTTTTAGTTATACACCCTGATTTTGTTGCAAATTCCCTCACTTTTCCTTCTTTGTTTCCTCTCCCTTTACTTTCTGCCTTTAAGCATAATAAAAACCACTCCCAAATTGGGACTAAGCAATATTTTCCTTTGATATGCTGCTTGTAGATGTTTTGAAGTTATTCTTTTCTTCAGGGTTTATGCTTTGGAAGGATCCCTTTGTGTGTCCTCACTCTTCCTGCCTTATTCCCTAAATTTTGACTTTGTGTTAGGGCTAGACTCTGTATACTTCTAGAATAAAATATTGGGGCCTTTTATGGTACTATTGTTATATTATCTGAGGACCCGTCACTGCAGTCTCCGGACATTGCGTTCTGAACCAACTCGGTCCAAAAAATTCGAACTTAAAGTGGGACTTAAGCAATCTGCTATAATCTAATGTTCTAATGGTCTGAGCTTCGTGTGTTCTGTAATCAGAAAGATAGAACCATAGGCCCAGGACTGGTCTGTACCCTTGGGTTGAATCAACAATGCCCCTTCTCCGCAACTGGGATCCTTTTCCTAGGTCAGAACAATGGCTCTTCAGACCTACCCAGCTCCCGAGCACCTGCCTTAGTCAGGAGCTATGGGTTGACAATACAATCTTGAGCTGGAAGAAAGACTTACTGAAGTCTTTCCTCGGCTTTCCCAGTTATTGTGCTATCTAGTATTCTTGGATATCTGTTGGAGTAGTTGTGAAAGAGAACTGGGTTTTCCTCCTACTCCACCAAATTTGCTGGTTTCCTGGCAATTTTTCCAAGGGCAAAAATGGTGATAGATAGAAACCTGCCTTCTGAGTTTTCTCTGTCAATACTCACTCCTTCAGTGACTCTATTCCATCAAGACTTCAGGTATCACCTCTGCCATCATAACTTCTAAAACTCTGTCTCAATAGCCCTGCTCTCTCACTAGGATTCTCCTCCTTCACCTGAAACTCAACTTGCCCAAAGCCAAATTCATCCTCAAATTCTACTCTTCCTCTCCCTAATTACCCTCATTTTGTAAAGTTTATCACAATTTTGCCTTCCTAGATCAAACATCGGAATCATCTTTGACCTTTATCTATATTTAATCTCACAGATCCCAATCTTTTACTTTGTCTTGTCCCTTTTTGTTGTTGTTGAAGTAAATACTCGAGTTCATTCCCAGTCCCTCCATCCCCACTGCTCTGACACTGGCCCACATGAGCGTCACCCCACACCGAGAGACCTGTAACATCTCACAGTATTCTCGCTGCTATTCGCCCTTTCCCTCTCCAATCCATGCCATCCACGACTGCCAAATTAATCATTTTTAAGCCTCTTTTTTATTGTATCATTCTTCCTGCTCAGAGAACAATTTGTTCTATATTGCCTGCTAAATCGACTTCCTCTAAAATTCTCCCACATTCTTCCATTACCAGTCAAGTGGAATTCCTCCCTGTGCTTTCTACAAGTTCATGTAGACAATTGTATGTATATATATATTTATATGTTACATATTTTTTTCTCATTTTATTGTCCTTCCTCAAGCTATTCCCCATCTAGCCTCTTTCTACCTATAGGAACAGAGGCTAAGCCTGTGATTTTATTTGTATAGAGAATTCCCAAATAAGGAAATGTCCTACACAACTGAGGAGAGCCTCTTCATAACTTGAAGTCTTAGACTACTGCCTAATATTCCATAAGGTCACAACTTGCCCAGGGTCATGTAAACAGTATCAAAGGTGGGACTTAGATTTAAGTCTTCTTCCTGACTGGCTTAAAGGTTTGTTCCCTAACCTTAAGACTCCCAGCTACCTCTTACCTTTATACAAATACTCTCCTAATGTGGCCTTTGTTGTAAACTGGAGCACATAGTTTGAATGCAGATAAGACCATAGAAATGAAGATAAGAATGTGATCTTTTGGTTTAAAATATTTTGAGATAATAGCACTATCTGGGCTTAATGTTTTGTCCCCAGACTGCACCGATTCTAAGTATAAAAAGGTAAAACTGCATCTTACTTTCAAGTAATGGAAACCTATTTAAAGGGTTATTGGAAGCAAAAAATATTGCCCAAATGCATGGATTTCAGAGAGAAATTAAAAACCTGAGCCAAAAAATGTATTTAACCATTTTAAGATTTCCTGACAAGTCTGGATGCTCACTTAACCAGAAGATGGGCATTTTAAGATAATAACACTACCTGGCTTAATGTTTTATTCTTTGCATTTATTCCAAGAAGAATAAAAAAAGTAAAATTGCATCTTCCTTTCAAGTAATGGAAACCTATTTAAAGGGTTATTGGAAGCAAAAAAATATTGCCTAAATGCATGGATTTTGGAGAGAAATTAAAAACTGGGCCAAAAATAGATCTAACTATTTTAAGATTCCTTGATAAATCCGGGGACTCGTTTGTCCAGAAGATAGGATTAAACTATAGAAAGGTGATAGCAAGGTATCTAATTCTATTACATCATCTTTTAAAAACATGGAAGTAGATAGTAAATATTTTTAACATCTTTTTTTTTGAGCTATATGTTATAACTAATATCATGATTTCATCATGAATTTGTCATTTACTAAAATGTATATATTTCCTAAATGTACATGTATGTATCATTCAGGAAATGTACTGTTGGAAAAAGGAAATGGACTGATCCTGTGGCAGGAGAATGAGTAAAGGATAATAGATGGAGTATTTTACTGTCTTAGCAGAGTATCTTTAGCACTTTAGATAGATACTCTGTGGGAGAACAATCTATGGAAGAACTTTAATTTTAAATTGTATAAGATGAGAAAGTAATAATGAGTTATAATAGTGGAGGGAATGGATATTTGTTTTAATGGAATTATTGAATTACTAGAACATAGAATATATATATATTACATATTTTATTAAAATACCCCCTACCTACTGATTGATTTTCTGATTGTTTCATGTGTGGCTTTGATGGGCTGTATACTCGATTTCAAGGATCAGTTACATTGGAAGTGGTTCATTAGATTGGCTGATTTAGCCACATTAGCCCTTGAACACCATCTCCTAAATGGCAGAAGGTTTGCAAGTGATGTTATTGGAAAGGTTGGATTAATGAAATCATAAATTCCTAAATTATGGAGCAGTACTTCTTTCCAGAGGACTGAGAGACTGAAGGAACCTTAAAGACCACCCCTCATTTAATAGGTGAGAAAACTAAAGTGACGTGGGCCAAGGTTACACAAGTAAACCTTTGAGCTGAGTTTTTCCCCAAATCAGTCTTTCACTTAACAACTGCCTTATCACTTGATGTCACGTTGACTCTACTTTGAGTCTATGCATCTCCTAAGTGCCTGCTTGTTTTCACGATTTCATTTTCTCTTCTTCAGCAGTGAGGGGGCCACTTCAGCAAACTCGGATCAATTCAACTTTTTTTTTTTTTTAACATTTCTTACATATAAGATGCTAGGGATACAAATCAGTAGCCATTTATTAAAAAACAAATACCTTGTTAGGCAAACACAGTAAGTCCAGGAGCTATCATCCCCATTCAGTCACTAACTGAATGTGTGGGTCTACATTTCTTCACCTATTATGAGGCAGTTGAACTTAATGATCTTGAGGTTACCAACAAGACGATATGTTCCTAAGACAATATATAATCATGTAGCCCCTGAACTGGTAATATAGCTGAATTAGTTCAGGGATAACATTCATCATTTAAATTCAAATGATAGTCTTGGGGCTTCTTCCCTCTTAGATTCTTTCTCCTTCTTTCTTTCAAGAAAAAAAGAAATCCTCTCTGTTTAATTTTCCTTCTCTATACAATCTCCTGCACTGAAATAACTTCTATTATTATTTCCTGACAGATGTCTACCACCCTACACTCTCTCCTAAACCTCAGCCCTCCCTGTATTTCCCATTAGTAATTCAAACTCTGTGTCCAAAACTGAAGTCACCCTATCTCTCCCGAGTCGTTCGTCTCCCAGCTCACCTGTTTCTTATGATAATACCGTCATTGGCTCCATCTCGAAGAACTTTGGTCATTGTACTTAGCATGTCGAGAGGAAGGAGTGTCCTAAGAGTTCAGATACTTTGCCCTAGCAGGAACATCCAGGTGTCTTGTCATTTGTACGAGCTTGTGTGGCAATGTATTGAATAAATGAGATACATGGCCTTTATCCATCCTTACCTTCTGGCCCTGGTGATGGATGAGTCAGACTGGGTACCATCAAATGTCTTAAGATAGATCCATGAAAAGTAACTAGGGAAGTATTTTTGGATAACAAATACAACAAAGCCACCAGAAAGGCGTCTCATTACTGCAGCAACAGAAAGCTACAGAGATAGCTAGCGACTCAGGGGATAGAGCACTTGGCCTAGAATTAGGAAGACCTGAGTTCAAGGCCAGCCTCGGATAACTCCTAGCTGTGTGATCCTGACCAAGTCACTTAATCTAATTTCCCGACAAAAAGATCCACTAGAGAAAGAAATGGCGAGCCACCCTATTATTCTTGCGGTCCATGGAGAGTTGAATTAGATTGAGCAGCAGAGAAAAAAATCCAGTCATCCCATGTATCTGGTATCGTGAGGATACTCCACACTATTGAAATTTTCCAAATAATTAAAACTTATTCATATGCTGACAGTGACTTAAAAGGTCAGAGTAGATGGGAATAGACTGGACATTTAATTCCATTGATAGAGGAAGCTCCTTTTAAGGAATTTCTTCTACCAGTACAAATCAATTATCTATTGAGATTCTCCCTGATCTTATTCTTAAAATATGAATTGCCTAGGACCTGGGGGAAAGAGGGAGTTGGAATCTGACTAGGGTTATGTGGCCAGTACATGTCAGAGACACAAAGTCTTCCCTGGCTCCCAGGCCAGCTCTCTGTCCAGAAAAAACATGTCTCTTAACCCAATGGAAGCTTTTCTTGATGACTCAGGTCTCTCTTTCTACCTTCTGTGCCCTAATCTATTTTCATTTCTGTTTCCACTAAAAAAGTTAGGACCTCATTACCTAGGATCCATGGTCTTTCTCTTCCCTTCAGCGCATCCTACATATCACGTCCTAAGTCGTGTCAGACCACGAAAAGACATTGAGAACAGACTTGGTGACAAACCATGTGTGAGCCAAAGACCATCCTGGCTAAATTTGAAGAAGCTGTTGTGAGGATGTGTTCCAGATAATTAAGACTGTAGAATGTGACCTCCGAGGAAGTCAGGTGTCCTGACATCATCCTTAGACAATACAAGAGTTTATGATTGCTTTGGATACTTATTACCTATCCTCACGTGTTTCCTTCCCATGGTCATCTCCCTAGACCTTGCATCATTTCAGTAGGAGCAGGGTGGTGAAAAACAAATCAGCTCTTTCCCCAGGCTTCCGATTTTTCATGTTCTTAGGCACAGACTGAAGTGTAGAAAGATAGTAACTCACAAAATGTGATATCTAATCTTTATTTCTTTTTAAACAGGAAGGAAAATTAAACTTTACAAGATAGACTAATGGACAACCCCCCCACAGGTAAGCCATTTCACTTTCTTTTTGTATGTTTTGAAAGAGAATTCCCACTTTCAGTTTACCATATGTTATATTATATCCTATCATATCATTATATCAATATAAGATTAGAGCTGAAAGGAACCTTTGAGATCATTTAATCCAAGCTGTTCATTTTAGAGGTGCAACAATTGAGGTCCAAGGGAGAGCAGGTGAACCTTAAAATAAAGTTAGTTGTGGAGATTAGAACTAAGGTCGTAGGATTAGAGATTTAGATCTGAAAGAGACACGAGAGATCATCTAGTCCCTCCTAATTTTGCTAAGCAGGCAACTGAGGCTCAAAGCGCTTAAATGATGTGCCCCAAATCACAGCTGGAAGAGGCAGAGCCCAGCTTTGAATTCATGTGTTCTGACTCCATATTGAGTTCTTTGGAATAGGAATTCTATGTTTATTCCACTATACTGTATGCAGAATTTATTATCTTTAATGATCACATTACACAGGGCAGTCCTGGAAATCCCTTTCTTTTTTACTTGGGTTTTTACTTCTTGTTAAGTCCTATTGAACTCTGGGATTTTCTAGTATTGAAGGGGTTTGCCATTTTCTTCCCCAGTTCATTTAATAGAAGAGGAAACTGAGGCAAACGGGGTTAAGGGACTTGCCCAGGGTTACACGTTAGTAAGTATCTGAGGCTGGATTTGAACTTGGGTCCCCTGACTCCAGGCTTAGAGCTCTAACCACCTAGCTGCCCTTTGGATTTTTAGGATAACATTCTCCTATAGTTGCTGTCAAAACCTTCTCAAAGAGATGTGACAAAACACATCCCAGCCAAAATTTCATCACCACTTGAGTACTTCTTCCTTGGCAATACCCGAGGGATGAGGAACTTTTCTTTGCATGAGTGCATGAGCACATATCCCATTTTTCTTATGCCATCCATTCCACATAGTTCCAACTGAAATTTGAGTCCCTTAAGGGCAGAGATTGAGTTCCCAGAGGCAGGATCACTGAGACATTTGGCAGCCTCACCCCATTTAGAACCCTAAATGGGCACTTCCTTTCCCGATTATTTACACTTCCACATCACCTCTAACTGTTTCTGAAATCACAAGTACATAGTTGCTATATACAATCCTTCACATTTCCTCCACAGTATCTAACATTGTGCCATAGCCATGGTAAGAAGTCAATAAATATGTCCAGATGGTGTTGAAACAAACTCGGACAATTAAAGTAGAGGAAGTCACGAGTTATAAACAATACAAGTCACCTAATTCAACAAATGTCTTTTTTTTATTAAAGCTTTTTTATTTACAAGATATATACAGGGTTAATTTTTCAGCATTGACCCTTGCAAAACCTTCTGTTCCAACTTTTCCCCTCCCCTAGATGGCAGCTTGACCAATACATGTTAAATATATCAAAATATATGTTGAATCCAATATACATATTTATAGTTATCTATTTCACAAATATCTTAAATATTGTTGAATTACAGCAAGTCAAGTCAGCTAGCTTTTATTAAGTTACCCACGAAGTGTCAGACATGCTAATCACCAGGGTTACAAAGAAAGGCAAAAAATATCCCTGCTCTCAAGAAGTTCACAGTTGAACGTGGAAGACAACATGCAAACAATTAGGGAAGATAGATACGGGATAAACTGAAGGTGATCTCAGAAGGAAGGGGATTAAAAATAGGGAGGACTGGGAAAGGTTTCTGGCAGAAAGTAAGACTTCACCTGAGACTTGAAGGAAACTAGGAGGCAGAAATGAAGAGGAAGTTAGTTTCAGACATGGAGGAGAATTGATGAAAATGCTTGATGTTGGTAGATAAGAGTGTCATGTGTGAAGAACAGTAAGATCAATCTCGTTTACTAAACGATAACAAAGTTCAAAGCAATATGCTAGGCACTGTGACTGCAAAGACTAAAAAAAAATTCTCCAAGGAGATTGATTACATTTTACTCTCTACATAACTTGGAGCTAGGGACTCATAATTTATGACTATTTCCTTGTACCACTGTTTCCTGTTTCACTTCCCAGGGCACCCTTCTAAATTACAGTTTGTGCTGTAAGAGAAGAGAAAAGGAGAGGAAGTCTTCTCTTCCTTGGCCCAAAGCCCACCTTCCAATTCCAGATCAAAATGTTTCTTCAAAGCTGCTCTGATTTACTAGCTTCCCATGGTTCTGCCCATAAGATAGCCTTGAATTTAGTTTTCCTGCTTCTGGGATTATAGATTCCTGGCCAGCTTCTTTGAATTGCCCTATTCTTTAAGCCCGGGTCAACATATAGGATCAGAGATCGACAACTAGCTTTTTTTGTTTTTTTGTTTTTGTTGTTTTAGAAGCCATCTAATGCCCAGCTTCTTAAACTGTGGGTCATAACTGCATATGGAGTCTTGTAACTGAATGTGGAGGAAGTGAAATTATAACTTGCTATTATTAAATGTTTCATTTATGTTACTTTATATACCCGAGCCATATAACAATTTCTCTGCATGAGCGGAGAAAGCTCAAGATGCTCTGGCAAAATCCCCCTCACCTTATTTTCTAGAAGCAGAGATTTGAGGCTCCAAGAGATTGAGTGACAGGTCCTGGAAAAGCTATTCTATCCTCAACGATAGACATGAAAGTGGATTCTAAAACCTGGCCGGTGCCCTACTGGATTATGTTATAGGGTGATTGGTCAATTAGTCGTGCTATACAGTGGTTCTCAAAGTCTGGTCCAGAGCATCCTGGGAATCTCTGAAATCCTTTCAGAGAGTCTACAAATTCATAATTAGTTTTTATTTCTAATGTGATCAATATCTATAATTATAACCCACATAAACAAAACCTCTTTGGTTTTGTTTTTAATAGGAAAAGGATATTGAGAACAAAAGTTTGAGGACCACTACTATGCAATATAAGTATCTATTGAGCACTTTCTACGTAGTAAATTCTAGGCTACATTCTGGGAATATAAAGAAAGGCAATAACATTTTCCCTAGCCGCAAAGAGCTCACAATCTATTGGAGGAGATAGTATGGAATAAAACTATGTGCATGGAAGATATAAATAGAGTTGGTGAAGAATAATCTCCAGAGGCAAAACTATTTGTATTCAAAACCCCAGGGAAATCCGCTAACACCCCCATTTTTTTCCTTCATGGGATTTAGTCAAAGTGGCTACTTCCAAACTTCTCATCTTCATCATCTAATTGCTATCTCCCCTGTATTCTTTATAGGATATAAGCTACTTAGATATTATTACATCTAAGTCTATTATATTAGATAATAGAAGCTATTTAACTCTCCTGTACAAGGTCTATGGGATAGATTGAATATTATTGACACAGATTGCTGAAAGGTCCCCTGATGCCGTTTGTGGCTTTTAAAATTTTTGATCTTTGGCTGAATGAATGGAAAAAATATTAAGTGTTAATTATGTATAAAATACTGAGCTAAACTCTAGGAATACAAACGGACTAATAAGACGGCCCCTTCTCTGAGAGACTCGCTTTCTAAGGGGCAAGAAAGGCAACATACGTGAAAGGTTTCGGTCACAAGTCACATTATAAAAGTTCTCAAAGTCCTCAGGGTGCTGTGGCAGCAGCAAATAGCCCTGCCTCTTCTTTAATGTCATTTTTACCTGATAAAATCAGGTTACTCTCTGGTGATTTAAGCATTGGGGAAAGCATAAGGACTGGGATGGCCGGAACTTTCCTCTGCAGATTTTTAGCAGCTGTGGGGGGGGGATCAGGGTAAGGGGCTGGGAGAGTGAGAAGTGGGTCCGAGGGGCTGTGTTCCTGCGGCTGTTGAGTTCACCTGCTGAGCAGGAGCAGTTGGTCGGCTGTGGTCATGGGGAGGGTTTCTCAAAGCGATGGCTTTTCTCAGGGAAGCCAGGCTAGGCGTTTGAGGGCACTGCGGTTCCTAGGGGTCAGTGTCTTTTGACTGGTGGAACACAGACACCTTCTTTCTCTCCTTGGGGGGATCACGCGGCTTCAGCCAGGCTACCTTGCCTGCCCCGGGTGGCCATCGGTCTGCTCTTGGTGGAGAAGGCCCCTTGTGTGCAACAGTCTGAGCTAATGCAGCAGAAGCGAGGGACGCTGTGCCCTCCTGTACCCCCTTCCTTGGTCTCAGCTGGGGGAGTGGCAGGGAAAGTGAGCCCCTTTTCTGGATAGGATTTCCCCTTCTCCGTCTGGTCAGATTTCCATCTGAGTCATACTCAGTAAAGATGGATCTCCCCCAGAAAGAGGGGGCTCCATTCTGAGCCCTCTGCTTCTCCTGATTATTTTATCTTGTCGACTCCATCAGCTCCCAGGTGGAAGAACCAAGACAAATGTTGTGGAAATAGAGAGAAAAAGTTTCCAAGGGGAAGAGAAGTATCAAAAGCTGCTGATAAGTTAAGAAAAATGAGGATAAAAAAAAAAGTCATTAGATTTGGCATTTAAAAGATCACCGGTAACTTTGGATCAGGCCCCAGAACCGTCTGCCTCGGTGTCCGAAGGGAAGTGAGGACCATGCTGGCGCCGCTTGAGTGGCAAGTGCCATCTCCTACCCTCCCTCCCCCAGGGGCCTTGCTGCTTCAGCAGGAGACAGCATGAACAGAGCCGCAGGCTCCGGCCCAGGGCTCTGAGGTGAGGCAGCAGTGATCTAGAAAATGGGGCTCAGGGGTCTTGGCAAGGTCCGGCAGCACCTTCCTGAGCCATTCAGCAGGACTAGAAAGGGGCAGAGGCAAAGCCGGACCCGTGCGAGCTGCTGAAGATGCTGCAATGTCAGTCACTGAACTTGGCGTCTGTGACCCAAGTGAATAATTCCCATGGGAAGCTTCCCACAGCCGCGGCCCGCCCCCATTCACGGGTCCCGATGTGTCCCTTTATCCCGAGGGTACATCCCCAGGGGCTTCCTCCCCAGTGAAGCTCCTCAGGATGGTGGGGAAGGAAGCCTGGGAAGGGAAACATGGAGATGGGGCTGTAGACCAAAAAGTCTGGCAAACTTGGCAATGGCAAAAGCTTTCTGGCAGAGATGCCCGATGCCTCCCTTTCCCCTTTTGCTGTATAGAAATCATTCTCTCAATGACTCCCACCGTGTTTCAGCTCATTCTGCTTTCCCTCCCAGGGTCTTCACAAAGAAATTTACTGTGCTGCCATCTGGTGGATGCAACAAAGTATTGACTCAAATTTTGAGGACAACTTTATGAACAAGAGACCCACATGTGTAGTGTGTGTGTGGTTTGAGGGTTGTGTTCCTCATTCTCCATTCCTCCCGGTGCCCTCCCACAAAAAAAAAATCAGCTCTGTTGTGAAGATGTGTTCTCCCGCTCTTTAAGGCTTTTCAAGCTCTTCCATGAAAAGGAAAATGTCATTAGGAGGGGTTGTACCATAGGCAGGAGATTTCCTACATCTTGAAGCCTTATGTTGGTAGGTTTTTTTAGTTTTATTTTTTTAAATTAAAAAGCATTTATTTTCTTTCTCTTCCATATCACTTCCATTAAAAGGTGAAATAAAATAAATCTCCTGTTACAAATATGCACCATAAAACAAAACAATTTCTCACATTGACCATGCCCAAAAATGTCTCATTCTACATCTTCAATCCATTATCTCTGTGTCAGGAGACAAACAACATAGATAATCGTGTGTCCTCTGGAATCCCGCTGAGTCACTACATTGATTAAAGACCGTAGGTCTTTTAAAGTTGTTTTCTTGTTAAAGTTTTGTTGTTATTGCACAAATTGTCTTCCTGATTCTTCTCACTTCACGTGCATCAGATCATTCAAATCTTCCCAGGTTTCTCCCAACCCATTCCTTTCATCATTTCTTATGGCACAATAGTATTTCTTTTATACTCAAGTTGTTGTTCAGCTCTTCCCCAAATGAGTCTATAGTTCTTATTTCTTATGGCACAGTAGTACTCCTTTTATACTCAGGTTGTTGTTCAGCTCTTCCCCAAATGAGTCTACAGTTCTTTGCCACTTCAAAGAGAGATGTTATATATACTTTGTACAAATGGGCTCCCTCCTCTTTCTTTGATCTTTCAGAATATAGGCTTACCTGGGTTTGTTTTTCCCACAATTCCAATCTACCTCCTTAGTAAGTTTGTCAGGTTTCATATCAGGGAAGGTGAATCTCAATTGCTTTTATTCCACAAAAGGAATCCCTACAAAGATCATCCACTTGCCAAGTTTCAAGGACTTTACTCTCAGCAACATCACCACCTCATCCCTTGCCCCAACATTTAAAGGGAATAGAAAGTAGCTCCTTTTTTCACACAAACATACACTGAGTAATATTTGTAAAGTGATTTGCAAACCTTAAAGAGCCAGATAAGTATATGTCATTATTATTAAAATATTGGGAAGAAGCATAAGATAGGGCTGTTTGGCTAATTTTTTAAAAATCAGGTTTAAATTGGGGCTCTGTCTCCTACTATTGGAGCTCCCTTGGACAAGTTCATCTCTTCAGGTCTCGGTTTCCCTCTTTTGTGTAATATATTTTGAATTACATGACCTTTCTAGCTCTATATCTCTGCTCCTATGAACCCATATGTTGTCACAGCCAAAGGAAAAACTGACCTTAAAGTCCCAGGACAAAGAATGGTGTCCCAGGGGAAGTGAGAAAAGACTGAAATAAGAATCTCCTGCTTCACCAGCAGAAGGGCACTTTTTGTCCCCGTAGCTATCATAAGGTAAAAGAGGCAAGAGCGCCCTTCCTAGTGACTAGCCGTGGCAGATGGCAGACTTCTTTCGATGACCTTCAGGGGAGCCCAGGCCTGCCAACATTGTGGGACTCCCGGTTATCACGCCATCCATCATCTTGTACAGAGTCTCCACCCAACGTGCTGGGAGTGTCCGGGATCTTGATCGAGAGCCCAGATAACATGGCCGGCCATCTCCAACCCCTCCCTCCCCCCCCTCCCCGATTACAGCCTTTCTTCCCCTTCCTTGACACAATTCCTCATTTGTAAGGGGCAGCGGCAGCCGGCTCACGCCCACCATGCACCTCTCCATCCATCGCCCTTTGGGTGACTCTTGCAAGACTGTGGCATTTCGTGACTCCCGGCCATAAAGTCACAGAAGGAATATTGTTGTTTTAAAAAGATGGGCCTTTGTTTCCAGAAGAAGCTTTGGGGGGGTCATTAACAACAAGGCATAATTCTCCCAATCAGTCAAAGCCCACTCCTCCTGTCAACCACAGGCCCTTAATGTACATTATTTGTCGACAGTAAGATTAAGACACAACCATGGGGTTCTCCCATTTCTTTGATCTCGGATATTAAAGTGAACTGAATCATGTTAGTATCAGAAATACTAAGGAAAAAACTGCAAAGATTACTTGTAACCAATAGAAGTGTTGTCGTGGGTAGAATACCTGGTGGCTGAAGAAAACTCTCATCCCAGGGCAGCTATAGGGAGTGCCCAAGATAGCGCCCTGGAGTCTGGAGGACCTGCATTCAAATCCAGCCTCAGTAGATATTTGAATCTGACTAGCAGTATGACTCCGGGCAAGTCACTTAATTTCCAAAAAGAAAAAAATCTGTAATGAACAGAGCACTGGTTTTCAAATCAAAGGTCCTGGATTCAAATCCTACCTCTAATCACTGACTGAAATTGAGCAAATCATCATAAAATTGAATGGACTGAACAGTAGCCCCAAGGTCTGCCCTTGTGTTCTGAACTCTCTTCTCTCCACTTCATGGAATCACTGGGCTTAAGAACTAGTGAATTCCCTAGGAGGAAGAACATATCAATTCTAAAGATCTTTAAATACTAAGAAGGATCTTAAAATTAATGTAATTAATTAATTGTGTCTGATTTTATTCATCGATTCCGAGAAATCTTTGGGCTTAGTAGGCAAAAGGTATTCATTGAATGCTTTTCCTCTGTTTGATCTTCTAATACATTATTAAATCCCACCCTGTCTCTGTCTTTCAGTCATTAGCAGGCTGACTTCTTTAAAACAAAGCATCTGGACTTTAGTATTCTATTGTCTGAAAAACTTAATCCCACAGACTAGTTACCAACAGTATTTTAAAAATTCTTCCTAAAAGAAGAGCAGGAGAACTTGGAATTACACAATTGAAAAGCAGACCCATTTCAAAAGCTGGCTAGAAATGCCCAATCTCTGTTTCTGGTACTATCTCTGTGTCTCTGTGTCTCTCTCTGTCTCTCTGTCTCTCTCTGTCTCCGTGTGTGTGTGTGTGTGTGTGTGTGTGTGTGTGTTTGTGTCTGTCTGTCTGTCTGTCTCTCTCTGGTTCTCCCACTACAACTCCCCACTTCAAGGTCTCTCTCTTCCCATTCTCTCTCTCTTTCCCACACTCCCACCATCTCTCTATCTAGGAACATTTCTGCTCTTGAATCCAACTTCTTTTCCTTTCTACTGGCCAATGTAGATTGGATGAGACCAAGGACAAGATGAACTCTAACCCAAGACTTAAAAGGAGATTTCTTCCTATTTTTCCCTCTCACATCTCTGGCACGTACCCAGAACTCCAAAGTGTTCTCTGACTCCGCTGGCCATTTCTCCATCCTTTCCTACTGGGAAAGGCCATTTGCTTGAAGGGAAACTAAATCAATAAAACAGAGATGACCTGCTGATGGATGTCGGGCGTCACTGTTCCTTGCTAAGGCTGGGGATGAGCAAAACTACCTCTGGCTACTTTCGCTTGGAAAAGGCAGTTCAGCTCCTGGCTCCATTACCTTCCATTATGTCTTGTAAATTGCCTTCCAGTCTGTCTTCTTGTTGTGTGCTCAGCCATATGCAGTTCAGTTGAATTCAACAAATAAACGTTAAAAGTCCCTACTAAGCGCCTTCCTTATGCTTACACCCACAGATTCCCACAATCATCTTCAGTGCCACAAAACAGGTTTTTCTTCTACTTTAAGTAAATGACAATGAGTAAATTCATACCACCATTTAGCCTCCACGCGTAACCCAGAGCAGATTTCATCCATTAAAAACAGGAATAAAGCAGAGAGAGCCAGAAATAGATGAACACATTCATTTGGATGCTATTTGCTTTTCTCTTGTGTAAACCAGATGATGATTGAGAGGGATTTGCTCTTTGCTTTTCTCTTTGTTGCTCTTTCTAATCCAAAGGGAAAGAAAATTCAGGGAGCTCTACTCTGGATTGTCCCCATTCAGCTAGCTACGAAAAGAAATCGGGAAACTACACATTTTACTCTTTCCAAGTACATTTTATTTTCCTAAGTTCAAAAACCATCAGGTATAGACTTCTCGTTTTCAGGCTATATATTGGACATCCAATAATATTAATTTGGCACAAATATATTTAGCATCTACCATGAGGAGACTTTAACGTCGGCCATATAAAAGTCGTCCCTGTATATAACTCTCTGTGACCGAACATAGCTTTTTTTCCTTTGGTTTTAGAAATGAAGTCACTAACTAATGAAAATGGAACAGAAGTAGGTTTGAATTTGTGTGATCTAAAGACAAAATTCTCTCAGGAAGAGTTACTAAGTAAAAATTAATGTAGATACCAGCCCTTCCAAGGCTAAATATAAATACATGAGTCATTACCTGTTCAGGAGCAGGTCCCACAACCTTGGACATTAGAGCCAGTTTTATTGAGAGATGGAATGTAGGTGGAGGAGGGAATAAAGGAGGTCCGGAGAGAAACAAACAAACAACAAAAAAAGCAAGCAAGCTGAAAACCAGAACAGAGCTTCAACTCTCAAGTGTCTGGAGGTGCACTGCAGCATCCTCCATAAGGTAGAGAGCTAAATCTTTAAGGAAACCAACTTGAGTTGAGTAGAAAAAAAAGTGAATAGAAAAATAAATCATGCAGGGCACCAAGCCAGCCTAATTAGCTTTTCGGGAGTATAATTTTGGAGGAAAACTGTATTTCTTTTCTCCTTTCTCTGAGGAAAAAGAGAAGAGGAGGACATGGAAATTCAACCACAAGAAAGAATTCTGGGAGTCCCCAGAGATAGCCTACCCTTTGCTATTTCATCTCTGAGCAGATTCTGACCCTTGGCCGTGACTCACGAGCAGAGAGGGTTGTGAGTTTATATTACCTCCCAGAGCCAAAGAGTTTGCTCCCTACACTGGTCTTGGTCTCCTTTTCTTTGAAGCCCTTGGAAACTGTCTTCAAATAAGGATGTCAGACTTTTTCTTTTTGTTTCTTCTTTTTCTTTATTTCTCATCTACCAAGTGACGCTACCCCACTGCTTGTAGTTACCATAAGTGTTCTGAAAGTATGGATCTGATCCATCCCCGAGACATAGCTAGGGAAAAAGAAGGGCAAAGCCGGAATGGAAAGGATCGAGAAGAGATTTTCCACAGTATTTTATCTCAATCACGATTATCCAGCAAGTGATGTGTGAATAAGTAGGAGCAGATGGCCAAAAGGTGGGAAGCAGGGGCTGGGAGGAAATTAATTTAGAAATGAGGTAATGTATGTGAAAGTGCTTTAAGCAAATGTAAAGTCTTAAGCCTAGATGCCTATTCCAACAGTAATTCCCCCTGCCCTGGGCTCCCATCCTACTTATTGCCTATGACATAAATTGTGACTTTATATTGTGAGTTATGTGTGTGTGTGTGTGTACCAATTCTTGGAGGAGACACTTAAAGGCACGCACTTCATTTTATACTTTGCCACCTTCCCCATCTCTCCCACTTCCCTTGACCATCACCATACCTGGCCCAGAACCATATTCAAATGGACACTTTATGCCTTAAGAATTATAATTCCATGTAATAAGACCTTTGTTTTGCTAATCAATTACTTTATTAACTTTTTTTAAATAAATTGTCTTTATTAAAGACAGGTTTTATTACATGGAATTATGATTCTTAAGGCATAAATATTGAATTGTGGATTAGCCAAACCACTGGATTCTCTTTCTTCTGTTTCCTTGATTTAGATATTTTATGATAATAATTCTGCCAAAGAATGAATTGGGGGCAAAGAGAGGACACAAAACCAGTGCCTTTCTCCACCTGAAAGGGTTTAAATTAATGGCTAATGTGTGGTTTGGGGATTGTCCAGGATTTTATTTATTCATGAATAAATAACCTTTTTCCTTATAAACATAGACAATATAATTTGTTTTTAAAGTCTCCAGTCCCAGGACAGCTAATTTGTAGAGTGATAGAGCACCAGCCCTGAAATCAGGAAGACCTAAGTTCAAATCTAGCCTCAGACACTTAATATGTCCTGGCTGGGACACCCTGGGCAAGTCACTTAATCCCAATTGCTTCAGCAAAAAAAAAAGAAAGAAAGAAAGAAAAGAAAAGTCTCCAGTCCCTTTCTTTGTGGATGGAATCATAGAAATTCCATCATATTGGTGGATCATTCTGGGAAATATGACTGTGACCTTGGGAGATGGGAGAGAAGAATTTAAAAATAGTGCAGTTGGCCCTTAGGATCAAAGGCTCATAGCTTTCCGGTTAAGAGGAACCTGAAAATACAACTTCCTCATTTTATAGAAGAGGAAGCCAAAACTCAAGGAAGTCAAATAATTTGTTCAAGATCACGTGGGTAGATGTTGTCAAAGCCACAGTTTATACCCAGGTCTTCTGAATCTCAATTTAATCCTCTCTCTGCCATAGAGGTTTTTGAGTAAACAAAGTTAAAGTTAAAGAAAGTTAAGTAGGAGAATGTGTATCTAGAAAATAGAACATTAAGTTGAAAGTAATTCTGTAAGTAGATCCAAGAAAACTACTAAGTTAGAGATGCTTTGAGACCAGAAGTTTGGATCTGGAATTAAATTAGAGAAGACTTCTCCTTTCCAGCACAGTAGAGTACTGAATGAGATGACATTGATTTTGGAAGACTAAAAAAGGAAGAGAAATTGAAAACAATTGGAAAGTATATAGCCAGAAACTATCAAAATCAAGGTCAACATCATATGTATATTTATTGAATTGTTGGTATATAATTTATGTCATGAATTCTTCACACTGTAGTTAACATAGTTTGTAAAACTTTTACAAAGGTAAGGAAGAATTTCTAATACTTTCTGGAGATTAGTTCCAAAAAATATACCATGCTAATTTTAAGATTTTCCTAATTGCTGACAGTTCCTTTCACTGATTCACTATTATAAAATTCAGGCCCATGTTAATAAGAATAGTATTTGGTCTAGAGGAAAATAGGTGTAGAGGAAATGGGGAAAGTGGCTTGGGGGGGGTGGGGAGGGGTGAAAGGGATGAGATGGATCCAAATCCATCTTCACAATCAAAGCAAAAAGAATCTGTCCATTGGTAGCAAAGTAGATCTTCCAGTTGCTGTAGCTGAAAATTTTCATCATGGACGTGACTCTTTCCAACAAGTGAGATAATTTAGGCCAGTTCTAATGACCTTGTGATGAAGAGAGCCATATATCCCCAGAGAGAGAACTGTGGGAACTGGACCACAACATACAATCTCACTCTTTTTGTTTTTGTTTGCTTGCATTTTGTTTTCTTATTTATTTTCTTTCCTTTTTGATCTGATTTTTCTTATGCAGCAAGAGAATTGTATAAATATGTTTACACATATTGGATTTAACATATTTTTACATATATAACATATTGGATTACTTGCCATCTAGGAGACGTTGTTGGGGGAAGGAAGGGAAAATTTGGAACAGAAGGCTATGTAAAGTTCAATGTTGAAAAATTGTCCATCCATATGTTTTGAAAATAAAAAGCTTTAATAAAAGAGAAAAAAGAGAAAATTTTCATTGTTTAGTAAACAGTCATCTTGTGATGATCCTCTTGGATTTTTACCAGGTTGGTCCTCAGAGGATAAACATATTATCTCCAGTTGTCCTGATTTATATCTGGCCACGGGGCCCAGATGGCTCTGGAAGAGAAAGTGAAGCTGATGATTTGACACAACCTTCCATTTAAATCCAATTCACTTGCTTGTCATGGCATCATTTCCCTGATTTCTCTTCAAGAACAAAGGACAAACAGCAAGACTTAGCTTATTGTTGAGCCCATTTTCATTCTTTCCTATTTAATAAAATCTAGTAGGTCCTACACTTAACAACTGTAGTCTTTGGAAATCCAGGGTTACCTTCATAGAAGAAATGGGAATGATATAACTGAATAATTATAGCAGTTACTTACAGAAATTGGCAGTAAACCCTTGGAGATCTATAATCTTAAGGCCTGTATCATAAGATCTCCCTATAATGAACTGCCTTGTAATAAGGTTCTTTTTGATCAGTTTAACTATTTGATTTTTAGAGTGAGCATTTATACCACAGAAATCAGCAAATGCTACAAATTAAGGCTTTATTGTTTCATTGATTGTCTAAACTTAAGTAATGAAAAAATGTTAATAAGAGATTGATTTTTTTAATTAAAGCTTTTTATTTTCAAAAACATATACACGGATAACTGCATAGCCTTGTGTTTCAGATTTTCCCCTCTTTTCCCCCTTCCCAGATGGCGAGCAATCCAATATACGTAATGCATGTTAAAATATATGTTAAATCCAATATGTGAAAACATTTATACAATTAAGAGATTAATTTTAAAAGTATGTCCAGCATACATTTCAGAGAGCCAATTCTTAAATATTTATTTGATCTATAAAGCAGTGAAAGAAATCTTTATGATTTCTACTAAGTGTCTATTTTTATTTATTTATTTTGATGTTTTGTTATTTTTCCAATTATATGTAAATGTGGTTTCCAACTTTTATTTTTGTAAGATTTTAAGTTCCATTTTTTTTCTCCCTCTCTCTCTTGCTTTCCCCTTTCCCTCACTAGCAAGAAATCTGACATAGGTTATAAGTATATATTAATTTTAACATATTTCCATATGAGTCATATTGGGAAAGAAAATCAGAACAAAAAGGGGAAAAAAACCACAAGAAAGAAAAAGCAAGCCAAAAAGAAAAAGAGAAAATAGCATGCTTCGATCCACATTCAGTTTCCACCATTTTCTCTCTGGTTGCAGATGGCATTTTCCACCCAAAGTTTATTGGAATGGCCATGGATCACCCTACTAGTGAAAAGAGTTACATATCATAGTTGATCATTGAATATCTAATATTTTAGAAATAATTTTTTGACTCTTCAACTTTGGGTCTTTGGAAGAAAAATACAACATAATGTCTACTTCAGAACCTTGTAGTTCACATTGATATATCATTCATTTTTTCCCCTCTCCTTTACATTTTCTTTTCCAGATGGTAACCAAAAATAATCCAGATGGGGTGCAGGTGCTGTAAAATGATACAAAGGTAAAGTAGAACAAAGATTTCTATCTGAAGAAACAATTTGGGGTCACAAGAGAGCTATATTTCTTAATTTAGTGTACCGTTCAGAAACACTTTTCAGGTTCTAAAGGTACTGTGTATTGAAGATAAGCTAGAAGTTTCTGTAGATGGGACATCAGTTAACAAAGTTCAGCCTCTATTTCAAAAGCAACGTGGAGCAGCAGCCCTAAAGTCAGGAGGGCTCCAGATCAAATGTGGCCTCCAACACTTGACCCTTGCTAGCTGTGTGACCCCGGGCTCACACACACACACAGTGTTATTTTGATCAGTTCTTTAATGGGGTAAAGGTGGAGAGGGGAAGTGGTCATCCTTTCAATTATCTAACCAGAATGGGTCAAGAGTATCAGTCTATCGAAGCAGAACGTGATTTGGACTAAATTTGGCATTTTCCAGTAACTCCTACACAATAAAGAAAAAAATTTGGGTTTTTCCATAGCTGTTATCCGCACGCTTTCATTAGTCCAAAAGAGATTGATTCAAACTAAAAATAAATGTATACATAAATGTCATATTTATATAAATCATATTTAATGGGTTCAAAGAGAAGTTTATACGGGGTTGAAAGACTAATCGTGAAAGGGCGTTCAGGAAAAATGAAACGGTGGGAAACAGTTATTAATGGAAGTACTTTCAGAGATCACTGAGTAGGAGGGAAGCATAAATGTTGTCCTATAAAAACAATAAAGTTTGTTTTGTTTTGTTTGTTTTCACAATTGTTGATTGAGCCTCTAAGCCACTGGTTTTTTCCCACCTTCCCCCCCAGCTATCTCTTTGAGCCAGTTCACGCTCCACCTGCCGGTTATGTCAACGAAGTCAACAGTTACAAGCTGGAGGAAGAAGACGATGGCGTCAAATCCCAAAGCAAAGAGAGCCAGGAAATCCTCGCGAGGACTGAGGCCAAAAACAGACTGAACAGCGCGCAGGAGCCTTTTTGGCACCATCGCGGCGCCCCCTCCCCGGGGGACCCTCCCGCCATCACGAAGACGGACCCCGCTCCCAACGGCGTGGGCTCGGGCCCGGCTCCGCCCCCCGGCGTCCGGCCCAGTCCGAGCCAGGGCCGCCCAGCCCCTCCCCGCGAGGGTGGCGGCGGGTCTCTGGCCGGCGCCGCGGGCGACGGGGACTCTGAGGGACGCTTTGCTAGAGAAGGTGACCCCGACAAAGGAGATCATCGTCCCGGAGCCGCGGACGAGCCTCGAGTCATCCTGAACGGAGACTCCCTCGCTTCCGGAGAGGGCGCGTGCTCCCCGGAAAGTCCCCACACGCTGGAGGCCCCCGACCACATCCTCCAGCTCCCGGTCCCCGACTATCCCCAGGTGGAGGTGCGGGTGACTGGCCACAACGCCGATGAAAGTGGCGGCCATTTCCTGGGCAACCACATCCAGCCCGAGCCCGCGGACAGAGCGGATTTTGCAAATGGAGGCCACCTGTCGGAGCGGTCCTTTTCCAAAAGGAGGAGCTGGGACTCGTTACACGAAGCCATTAAAACTGAAGCCTTAACTGTTGACTTGGAGGAGGACGGGGCGAAGCGGGAGCCCGAGTGGAGCTGCGACCAGGAGGATGCTGCCGTGGCGGAAGCGCTCGCGGCCCTCGAAGCTGCCACGGCAGGGGAGGAGGGCGAGGAGGGGTACTAGGGAGAAGGGCTTACCTCTGCTCGGGCGGGAGGGGGACCGGATCCCACAGGTAAGTAAGCCACCGCCCGGACGGAAGCGGACATCCGGGAGATGCCTTAGTTCCCTCGGCTGGGCCGGCTGGAAGCCTCTGGCGCCCAAGGAGAATCACCAGACTGACCTCAGCACTTAGCCCCGGGCTCGGTACTCAGTAGGTGCTTAATAATGGAGTTATCGCCTATCCCCCGGGAACATGAAAAGGATCTGTGGTAAACGTGCTCTTAAACAACAAGCAGCGCCTTCTCCCCCTCCCCCCAAGAACACGGCGAAGGCTCCCCCACGGCCGACTCCTCCCCGGCGGTTACGGGGCGAGCCGCTGCTAAATCACGCCCTCCGGTCCCAGAGGGCTGATGCGCTCCGGGAAGTGTCCGAGGCTGTCCAGACTGGGGCTTGCTTGCAGTAGGAACTGGGTCCAGAATAACCACCGGCTGACGTGGAACTTGTAAAAATTGTCCGGGCTCAAGGTGAAGCCGAATCAATTGGTGAATAAATGATTGGCCCCAGTGGGGATGGCTCGGAGAGCTTGACCTTCACTTTTTTCCCACGACTATACCTCTCTCCTTTAAAAATCGGGGGGCGGGTTCACAACAGCAGCTGATTGTGGCTGCCCCTCAGATTTTGTCTCCATTTGCTCAGTCCGCCCCAGAGGGCAGAGTAGGGGTAGAGTTGCGAAGTGGCAAGACAATGTAAGGAAGAGTCGCTATAATGAAAAGGGGCCGCTTTGGGGGAGAACAGGGATCCATCGCCGATGTCTTCACACAAAGGCGATCCCTTGTTAGCAGAGGGGATTGTTGGTAAGGTGAGGTTGGACCAGATAGTCTTCTAAGGCTGGGGTTTGTGTGTGCGTGTGAGAGAGAGACAGACAGACAGACAGAGTGGGGAAGGGAAGCAGAAAGAGAGAGAGACAATACAAAGAAAAGAGGACAGAAAGAGAAAGAAAGAAAAAGATAAAGGGAGAAGGGAAGGAAGAGAGGTGAGGAGGGGGAGAAAGAGAGAGAGTGTGAGTGCATGTGTTAGAGTTTGTGGTTCTACTTACGGTGGAAGGACACAGGTCATTTTCCCCTCGCTAGCTAAGTATTAATATTACTGGAAAGTATTAAGAAATGTATATAGAAAAGTTGCTCTAGAAAAGGCCCCAAAGGGAAGGCAGACCGAGTGCCTCTGTTCACACCAGCCCTGGGAAGGAGTCCTTGAATTGGCTTCCTTTCTTTGCCACTGCCCCTTTGCGTGGCCCCCTCGCCAGTCCTTTTGAAGGACCTGTGATTGCGTGAGCAGCCTACTCTGTAAACATCCAGGAACCCTGATATACCTCACAAGCATTTATGATAGTAAGCAGAGTTGGGAAATTTGCGTTCAATAAAAAGGTAAAACCTTAAAAAGAGCCACGTACTCCCTCCCAAGTCCTGCTGTGGAGAAGATCCGCGTTCACCCGTGCTCCTGTGCAGTGCACCCCCAAAAGGGTGCCTGTGCGTTTTCCCACTCACCTGCCCCGTAGTATGATGCTTAGGACAGTTCTGTGTGTAAAAAGTAGACAGCTCTGGGATAGACATTCAGGGATCCAATACACATTTGTTAAGTACTTCCTAGGGGCACAACATTGTGCTGGGAGCCATGGAAGATGAAAAAATGACCCAGCTTGCTTTGGAGACCTTTATAATCCTGTGGCTGGGTCATGGATCGCATCCTTTAGTAGGTTTAAGAGGCGCCTAAAAATAATTGCTTAATATCGGAGCGGCCGTTAATAAATCCTCGTTACACCCAAAGTTATCCCTTGCAAAACTCCTCAGGGCTTGGCCGTTTGTTTTGGAGAGAAAAGGGTGAGATGACACACGAGTGTTCAGAAGATCCCGTTGACATTCTGAATTTCCTTTCAAGTTTTTAGTTTGGGTTGAAGACAAGGTTCAGACGGCTACTGCAGACCCTTCCCTCGGGCTCTTGAGGGTCCTCCATGTTCCCAGTGAGGTAAAAGAGAAATCCAAAGAAAGGAGAGAGAGGAGAAATCACGCTGACCGACTCTCCTCGGCCCAGATGGCCAGTGGCCAGGCTCCATTAATGTAACTCTTTGTCTGTGGTGCCTTCGAGTAGCCTCCTCTACGCCAATAGGAGGATGGCTATTTCTAAGCCAAGTGGGGGAGGGATGGGGAACAAGGTTTTGGAGCAATCCAAAAAAAATTCTTTTAAATATATCTCCTCGATATGTGAGGAAGGAAAGAATACAGAGGAAAACCCAATAATGGCATGATTGCTTTTTTCATATCTCCAGAATGCTTCAGGGGAAGAGAACTGAATTCTGAAGTCCACGTGAGAGTAGCTTGGTAATATTTTATAGATTTTTATATCAATCACTACTAAAGAAAGACAAAGATGGCTGGGCAAAACAGGGATTTCAGGATACTCTGCCGAACCTCAGTCCCTCGCTCTAATATCTGTTGCACGGAACTCGGGATGGCAGAAAAGTTGGCACTCTCATGTAAGATTTTGCAGCGGCTGGATGCACGTGCCTACTAGCTCTATTGATTCCTGAATGAATGTATTCATGTTTGCAAAATGTTTTCAGGTCTTTGAAATCTCTGAGTAGAGATTTGGTGGGAACCCATTAAAAGAAGTAGCATTCAGGGCAGCCGGGTGGTGCAGTGGCTAGAGCACCAGCTCTGAAGTCAGGAGGGCCTGAGTTCAAATCTGGCCTCAGACACTTAACACTTCCTAACTTGTGATCCTAAGCAAGTCACTTAACCCCAACTGCCTCAGGGGAAAAAAAAAATGTAGTGGTTGAGTTCCCAGAGATGGTTACTTGGCAAATTACATCATTTGAATGTACATATTTAAATACAATTATCTTCACACTTAATTTTTGATATATAATCTGTGCATTGTACATAAATAAACTGGGCTAGATATTTGCCATTTCTTTATATAAAGGAGTTCATTTATCGGGTGCATATAAAAACACAGTTAATCTCTTTGGCATTACAACTTTCCCATTGCAGTTGTGATGTATTGGAGGTTGGCATAAGAAATTAAATGGGAGTTTGGGGGAAGTTTTGCAGAAGCCATGCAAAGCCCAGCAGACTACTCTGAGCTATGACCAAATATGTAATCCAAATTTTAAAATGAGATACTGCAAACACCCTACAGAAGAAAAGAAAAAATTCAGGTTTCTTCTCTGGTACGAAGAGGGCCAAAAAATCTTAGGCACATTTTCCAGATCAGGAGGGTGCTGCACCCCTGATCGCAGCCATGGGGGAGGGCTGACTGTGTTTCTGGGTCACTTAGACAAAGTGTTTATTGCTAGCAGAAGCACCCAGGAAAAGTTCCAGGGCATATCCAGAGCAAGATAAAAACAATGTTCTGAGACAGCGACAATCTGAGCAACTGTTTTTTAATGGAGCACATAACATTGCTGATAATAAATTGTTGGGACAACTCGTTTAATTTTTTGTTTTTGTTCCTCTCTGCCCCCTTGTCATTCTCTCCATCTTAAAAAAAAATCTTATCGCTTTCTTCAGTCATTAACAGAGCTAGGGCGTCAAAAATTAAAATATTCTCCAAAGTGATTCCATGAGGAAGGGTTTCTTCCTTTTCCTCCCTAGTTATCCCAACATCAGGCGATAGCTGAAAGAGTGAAACATATTCACTCCCTTCCCTCCATAGTCCTAATTTCCACGTTCCAAGTACATGATGCAGCATATGGGATTGGGGATTAGGATGACCCGTTTTTAATCCTGCTTCACACACTTAATAATTAGGGACATTTATCCACTCCCTGCCTCAGTCTTCTCACCTGTAAATAATGGGAATGAACCTGATGTCTTCTAGCAGTCCCACTCTGATCTATGGTCCCATGACTTGAGTTCACCTATTCTTGCACAGACCGAACCCTTTACCCTGCTTTTATTCTTAATAAACAATGATTCCTGTTTGTACAGCAATGAGTTGGCATGATAAAAATGTGGAAACTCCTTTGCTACTCTTTCCGCTACCGTGGAACCTCATTCATTTGGGCTCCAGTCATTCGACAACGTACGTGATGACTGGACTAGAATTTACCTTTGCTTCTCAAATCCTTACTCTGTAAATAATGCAATTTACTTATGCAAACAAGACCTCTGACAACATACTTTTCAATCAGATGGATGCATTAGCTGTTTGACTATGGGCAAGTCAATTTTCCTCTTTGACTTTCAGTTTATCTCTAAAATGAAGGAATTATTAGAATAATAATGATGTTGATCTCAGAAAAGCTCTTCTCTTCTAGCCCTGACTTGCTGTGATCCTATTACAGAAAAAAACATCTTAGCCATTTTATATATGAAAACTATACACAATTTATTCTTACCTGTTCATTAAAATGGGTACCCTGAAGGTTTCTAGTAAGCAACTTTGTTTACATAGTTCAAGCTTCTGTATGTACTGGAAAATCATTGTGTGGCCTTGCTTTAAAAACACCATAATTCATCATTTTAACAGACAGACTGGTCTTTTCAGTTGATTTATTGAATCAGGAGATTTTACTATATCCAGGTAAAAACCATGCAGGTAATGAGGGAGATTGAGGAACCTATAGCAACTGTGTCTATAAAATAAGACTATCTATATATTAACAACAGCTTGGATCAGGGAACAAAAAACCAGACTGGTCCACTAAGTTCTTAGGGAAATGAGTGTTCGAAGGTTCATTTAAGAAGCTCTACCATGTAAGCTCCTTGATTACAAGGATACCTCATTTTTCATCTCTGTATCTCGAGTCCCTTTTTATCTTTGTATTTCTAGTGCCTTTACAGACAGCTGGCACTTAATAAATGTTCGTTGACTTGAACTGAATTTGACTGATTTTTTTAATCACCCTGAACTCAAGCTTCTCTGTTAGAAAAATATTATGAAATACATCATGTTATTTTACTTTCCCAGATCCCGAAGGCAAAAACAAACTACATGGAGCAATATTTCTTGACGCCTGCTCATCACTCCCAGTTCATAGAGTCTGGATGATACTGGGCATTGTAAAACTACATTCGTGCATTTTCAGCATCTTTGTTGAAACTTTCCAAAGGTCCCAAGGTTGAATGCAGGCAATAGGAATTAGAGGGTGTCTTGCTTAGAATAGCATGGCATAAAATATCATGAATGACAGATACAAAAGCAGCATGGTCTTTGGTTTCTAAGCTATCAAGAGATCAATGATGGCCATGCTGATAAAAATAGATGGAGACTGACCTTCACTGGGATCTTTTCCCAAAACCAGTGATCAAAACGCTTTTATTTCTGTTACTGTGAATCAGTTTTTGTTCTAATAATGTGTCTAGAGAAGAAGAAGAAGAAGAAGAAGAAGAAGAAGAAGAAGAAGAAGAAGAAGAAGAAGAAGAAGAAGAAGAGAAGAAGAAGAAGAGAAGAAGAAGAAGAGAAGGAGAAGGAGAAGGAGAAGGAGAAGGAGAAGGAGAAGGAGAAGGAGAAGGAGAAGGAGAAGGAGAAGGAGAAGGAGAAGGAGAAGGAGGAGAAGGAGAAGAGAAGGAGAAGGAGAGAAGGAGAAGGAGAAGGAGAACAAGAACAAGAACAAGAACAAGAAGAACAAGAACAAGAACAAGAACAAGAACAAGAACAAGAACAAGAACAAGAAGAACAAGAAGAACAAGAAGAAGAACAAGAAGAAGAAGTCAAAATATCCATCCTGACACTACTTAACTTACAGTTGTTTATACACCATGCTGTGGATTCAAGTGTGTGCCTTTAGGGCGTACGTGGCATTTTCTCCGGAAGATACAGTTTGGAATAATCTAAGTTAAAACCTGACCTAGCGATCAGCATGCAGCCACTGAGTTTTGGTCCAAGTTATTAAATTATTCATCTCGAGCTTGCATTAGAGAGACAGATCCATAATGATAGGAATATTTTGCCCAATTTGTATCTTGTAACCTTTAAAGTTAAACAATAAGGTGGTTCTTTCTATAGATTCTCTGCTTTTTAAAATATCCATAAAACCAATTTAGCTTTTAGCTCAGGAAAGCAATGTAACGTGGGAGACAGAAAAAAAAAAAAGCCTGGCTTCCAACCTTTCCTCAGCTGTGTACTGGCTGGATGACCAAGGGCAAGCCATTTAACCTCAAAGGGCCTCAAAAGCTCCATGATATGATAGGAGTTCACAGGATTCTATGGAGGGAGGCTCCATACTGGTTATTCCCTTTTATTGTCAAGATCACAAATTTGAACAAAAAAAGGGGGGAGATGGGAACCTTCACTAAAGTCCTGATGCCTCCTTGTAAATTACTCTTGGCTCAAAAAAGCTGTACCAGCAGAGTCCAATCTTTGACAGCTTATACCAAGTAGGTGTTACTGCCCTGTGCCCAAAGACTTCTATCGAAAGGGAACCCACTACTTCCCAAGGTGTTCCATTTAGCTTTCACATAGTTCTAAACACATGTAAAGGACATAGGGAAGAATAGGAAAGACACTTGGGTTATAATTTGGGCAATTCTGTTGAACCTGAAAGCCAAATTACAACTATTTTAAAAAGGTTTCAGGACTGATCCTGGTGATGGGAAATTGAATGGATGCCCATCAATTGGAAAATGGCTGGGTAAATTGTGGTATACGAATGTTATAGAATATTATTGTTCTGTAAGGAATGATCAGCAGGATGAATACAGAGAGGACTAGCGAGACTTACATGAACTGATGCTAAGTGAAATGAGCAGAACCAGGAGATCATTATATACCTCAACAACGATACTGTTTGAGGATGTATTCTGATGGAAGTGGATTTCTTTGCAGAGATCTAACTCAGTTTCAATCGATCAAGGATGGACAGAAGCAGCTACACAAAAAGAAAGAACACTGGGAAATGAATGTAAACTGCTGGTATTTTTGTCTTTCTTCCCGGGTTTTTTTTTTTACCTTCTGAATCCAATTCTCCCTGTGCAGCAAGAGAATTGTTCGGTTCTGCACACATATATTGTATCTAGGATATACTGCAACATATTTAACATGTATAGGACTACTTGCCATCTAGGGGAGGGGAGGGAGAGAGGGAGGGGAAAAATCAGAACAGAAGTGAGTGCAAGGGATAATGTAAAAAAATTATCCTGGCATGGGTTCTGTCAATAAAAAGTTATAAAATTTAAAAAAAAGAAATTAATAAAAAAAATCTTAGGAAAAAAAAATAAGATCAATTCTGGTCAATTCTGTTGGAATTCTTACAAAGTGTAAACTCATTAGAGTTGATAGAGACAATAATTATCTAATTTAGCATGGTTCAGTATGATTGATCTGATCTTACAAGGAGATGTTATGGGCCAGAAGAAACAAGGTACTAAATGGAACTAATAGAAACAATGCTTGTGTTCACACCTTTAGAGAGCTCATATAAGTTAGAAGCTTTCAGGACCAGAGAGCACTCTGGAAGGAAACCCATAATTCCACATTCAGATCCCAAAATCCCACTCTCTCAGAGGAGGAGTCAACCTTTGGGAGATCACATATAAGAAGCGGACAGAGGCTCAGTCAGGAGTTCAGCTGAGGAGAAGCACTCTCTCGAAGGTGCAACCAGATTCAGCACTCTGGGAGATTGAGAGCCAGAAGTCCTCTCTCAGAAGCAAGAGAGATTCATTCCATCTTCCACCTTTGTGCTGGCTGGAGGCTGAAGAAAGCAGAGGTAAAGGACAACTGCAAGAGCTCTTGGAACCAAGCAGAAAGATAGGCCTCTAAGAAAAACTAACCCCGCTATTTTGGAGGAAGCAATAAAAGATCAGAACTTTTAGCACCTGGCTGCATTTGGATGATTATTACTTTCAACTGAAACTAAGGCTGCCTCCAGAAAACCTCCCCAAGAAACCTGCTCTCAGAGAGAACCATCATATTTTAAAGAAGAAAAACACCACACCATTCAATGACTTGATTGGCTACAGGGAATGATATTTTTTAGCCATGGCAGCCCTCAAAGACCATCTACTAAAGTATAAGGGGTTGTGATCAATGTAAGTGGAAGGAGTATCCCACATTGACAAAATTATTGATACTGAAGTAAGAAACAATAGCTTAGTGGGGGCAAGTATGGGGTTTGGAATAGGACGTCATTGATTCAATAACCATTGAGAAGCAGTGGGGATAATGGAACACTGGACATGCCTCAGGAAACATGTAGGTTTGAATGGAGCCTTTGGTACTTACAATTGTGTGAGGATGGGCAAAACCCCAACCTCTCTCAGTTCAGTTGTACAATGGAGATAATGAATATCTAGGATTGTAATGAGGATCATGAGATAATATGTTGTTTACAACACTTTGGAAAACCAAGCACTATTTAAATATCAGCTATTAAAAGAAGGAAGTGTAGAACTATAGAAAGAGGTCTGCAGTTAAAAGAAATGGATTTCCATTCAAATCCCAGTTTTAAAACTTAGTAGATGGTGATTTTGGACAAAGTCATTTTATTTTTCTGGGTTTCAACTTCTTCATCTATAAAATGAGGATACGAGATCCCTCCCAGCTCTTAATCTACAACCCTATGATTATTGACCTATAAAGAGTCTTCCAACTCTAGATCTAGACAAAGCTCTGTGCTGCATGCTATGGGAATGAGTCGGAGGGGGGTGGGGGAAGGAAGGGAGGGAGACAAATAAGATGTATACAAATAATCTTAATGCACAATAGGACTCAAAAGTTCAAAATAGGGAGTTCAAGGACAAAGATATCACTTATTGATGAGAGAAGAGTTAAAACTTCATAAAGTACATGGCGTTTAGGTTAAACATTGATAGAACAGGAATTGGATAGGTAAAAACATGAGAAGAGCATTTTAGAGGAAGAAAAGGGCAAAAGCAGAAGCAAAAAGCCAGGAAAGAACAGAGCATGCTAGGAAAATGGGAGGTTAGTGAGTCTTGCTGTGTAGGTCTGAAAGGTGAAGAAATGAGCCACAGGGAGAGAGAAAATCAAAGGACAGAGACATACATAGAATCTGGAGGAAAATCAAGTGAGGGCAATACAACAGAAATCAAGGGAGGAAAGAATTCACAGAAGTTCAGAATGGTCAGCGATCCTAACTGACAAGGAGAAGTCAGAAAAGATGATATTAAAACATGGCAGACTTGGAATAGAAAAGTACTTACCCAGGTAACCCTAGGTATTGATTTGTATCTTACATGATATTGCCACTTGTATTTGAAATGACTCTCTATTTGTTTGGTGTGGTGGTGCCTTGAATAGGGAGTCAAAGATTTCATCCACCAACTTGGGATGTAGTGACTTGACTTTAGGATTATCACATTATTAGCAGCCAAATAGGAAGCAAACACATAAATATCACTTTATTTAGTGATACCTAAAGGATTGTTTTAAGGAAAAAAATAACAAAGGCTTTTTTCTACCACCAAGAGGAAAATATATTAATATTATTTTAATGAGTCTTTTTATACTAATTAATGAATCAAACAATGAATATGAGAATTTAACCAATCATGAATAATTATATGTTTCTATGACTCCTATTATCATCATGATTATTGGTAGATATAGTTCTTGAAAATCCTTGATACACTAAGTGTAAGCCTTATTTTACTTCTTATTGGTCAAAACAAATGCTTAGGATTTCCTCTACAAAGAAATACATGTAAGGGATAGCAAATATGTTTAATATGAGAAAGATATCTTCAGATAATCAGTAAACTAATGGAAGAGGGTCTTTGGTGTGTCATGCATTGGACTGTCAGCATGTGCTGAAAGAATAAAAAATGATTTTTCCATATGTATCTTATATGGAAAACATCTGAATATCAGGCATAGTTTAAATGGAGGATTAAAAAGTCTTTGTCATTATTCATAAAAACATTTATATTTTAGGGCAATGATACTGTTTTTACTATAACATGAGTTATTAATATTTTTATTTGTGTCATGGACCTCTTCTCCAAATAATGTTTTTAAATGCATAAAAGAAAACATAAAAGATTATGGACAAGATCAATTATGCTGAAAGAAATCTTATAAAACCATTTTTAAGAGTAAGTTGACAGACCTCAGACTGAGACCTTCTATTTTAGGTAATATATTCTTGTAAGAATAATTGATCATTCCTCAAGACTTTTTACCACATCCATTCTCATTCTCCTGACTCAGGAGTATGGTTAGATATTTCCTTATTGTTAAAATTGTAACTACTCTCATAAAGTTATCAATTATCTCAGACCTCTTCAATTCATTAAAAATTACTTATCTGATAAACTAAAGCAACTTCTTTTTCAATAAACAGTTGTTCACATCTTTCTATCAAAACCCCTAATCTCCTACACTTAAATAAGCATCAAAGTTTCTAAATAGACAGTGTTAACAATATAACAAATAATTGTAGTGTTTTCAGTGTGAGAAAGATCAGTCAGTGCTATCAGCTGAATGTTACAGCCAAGAAGTTGTGGATAATTTATCATCACTTCTGGAACAATAGCCCAACCGGTCAGTTCACTCAGGATGTCAATTAAAGTCACTTCTCAAGAAGTCCATCTTCTTTGTCAGGTGATTAAAACTATTCTCTCCAGCAAAGGGTTCTCTTCCTCTTCTTTTTCCCTGTCTTCTTACATTTCCTCTCTTTGGCCATGCCCAGGAAGTCCCATAAAGAGTGACAACCATCTTTAACCCTTTTCCAGGCTCTTTCTTCCTGGATTGCGGCTGACTAATTTGTGTCCAATCTGCATTCATGTTAGCAGATCATGTTGGCTCCCCAGAGCAGCAGCTACGTGGTCACCAATTACTCTTGGAGTCTTAGGGGGTGCTAAGGAGAAAATAATTCCTGAGTTCTCACTAGTCTACTTCCCATTGATTTAAACCAATTTTCATAACATTAACTCAAACATTAAACATTTATTAAATGAGAAGGGAAAAGCAAGAATAATCATAACATTTAATAAACAGAAGGCAAAGGCAGGAATGATCAAAACAACGGTCCAGCCATGAACATGGTTCACAGGCTCCCACCAAGCCACACTATGTCCATAAAGGACACCGATTTAAAACCTAACAAGAAAGCTCATGAATGGACAAATCCACCACATGCTGGAGGTAACTTCACAGCTCTGAACTACCACACAGAATGGGATCTCTTTAGGGAACATGCAGCATGCATCCTCTGGCGAAAGGTAGTTCCCTTTAATCCTAGCAAAGGTATTTAGGATTTATTTTTTCTAAGCTTTTTGAGTCACAGAGGACAGTAAAGAACATGGGAGGCCAGCCTTTGAGCAGTTCTGCCTCTCGTTATATAGATGGGACAACAGATCAAGATGGGCTTTCCCAAGCAAGCTACTTTGTCAAGAGAGTCAGACACTACTGAAAATAAGAGCAATATCATGGTTAAGTCACTTAAGTTGTTCCTCAATTTCCTCATCTGTACAATGGAGATATTAATACAGGGCTGCTTTAAGATTCAGATGATTGTTATAAAACATAGTTATAAAAATTATTTACATAAAGTAGATACTAGACCAGCTTAAAGGTAAAGGGATTAGAAAATGGGATATTTGAGCTAAACCCTGAAGGAAGTCAAGAATCCTTCCTAGCTCAATGAGTTCTGAGGAAAGTATTTTATAAACTATGAAGTGATATATAAATGAAAACAATTATTAAAATTTACTTGTCATGAGCTCCAGGAGTGGAATTCTGGAAATTCTGTGTTTCAACCAATAATACCTTTCTACACATTATTTCTGGAATGTTTCCTTCTCCATCTCATTTAGCAGATGGAGAAACTGAGGCAAATACTTCAGGTCTTTCTGATTCCACGGCCAGCACTCTATCCATTGTGCTTCCTAGCTGTCCCAAGTTGGCCAAAGTCACACATTATCAGAAAAGGATTTGAATCCACCTCATCCTGATCCCCAGTCCAGCAATCTCTTCACAATATACAAAAATCAATATCAATATTGGGTAGTAGAGCTAAGAAAGAAATTAATCTTAAATCATTTTTTATTCTACCAAAATATTTTCTTTCCATAAAAAAGAAAAAAACGATCTTAAATAAGGAAAATTCTTTAAGTTAAGGACCTTCCAGGGAATATTTGAATCTCTTTTCTAAGGAATATATATCTCCATGAAAATTGCAGTTAATGCCATAATTTCAATAGTTCCCTTAGCCCACCTCTAGGCTTTCAGAGAGTTTCCTTCAGTGACTGAAGAACCTACTACATAAGCAAGGCAAACTAGACTCCCTAGACTAATCAGAGGGGTAAATTTGGACTCACTCCATCGCCAGCCATAATGAGCTTGGGGAACTGTGCTCTGAGTGAGGTTTAGGTTGATTCTAAGGAGGACTTTGCCGACCTCATCAGTCTTAGATGATGATAATAAAAATAATAGAATTTGGACCTATTTGTCTAAAGTTTGACAGCTGGTTTCATGTCCTGATCAGTGCCCGTTCTCCCACATTTCCATAATACCCACTCCTTCCTCTCTTCCTAACTCTATATAGCAAAATAATAATAATACTATGTCTGATTCTTGCCTTGTGCAAATAAATTACTTATCTTCTCCGGGCCTCAGTGGCCTCATCTGTAAAATAAAAAAATTGGAACACATGGTCTCTGATCTGTAATCATGGGATCATTGTAGAGGTGCTGAAACCAACTCTAACAAGCAGAATAGAGACACACACAGAGAGACAGAAACACACAGAGAATTAGAAAAGGAAGAGACAGAGATGCACAGAGAGACACACAAAGAGAGACAGACACACACAGAGAATTCAAAAAGGAAGAGAGACAGAGATAGACACACACAGACAGACAAAGAGACAGAGAGAGAATTAGAAAAGGAAGAGAGAGAGAGAGAGAGAGAGAGAGAGAGAGAGAGAGAGAGAGAGACATACACAGAGAGAAAGATACAGAGAGAATTAAAAAAGGAAGAGAAAGACGAAAAGAGAGAGATGGAGGCACACAGAAAGAGAGAGAGACAAAGACAGAGATATACAGAGACAAAAAGACATAGAGAATTAGAAAAGGAAGAGAGAGATACAGAGACATACAGAGACACAGAGAGAGAGTCAGAGAATTAGAAAAGGAAGAGTGAAAAAGATGGAGAGACAGAGACATACAGAGAGACAAAGATACAGAGACACAGAAACAGAGACAGAGTGGGAAAAAATTATCCCTAATAACAAGGCAATGAAAGCAGCTGCAGGTCTGTCTAGGGCAGAGGTTATTCATCTTTTTTGTGTCTGCTTCCTTTGGCAGTTTGGTGAAGCTCAGGGTAATATTTTAAAATGCATAAAATATGGAAACCAATTATACTGAAATGGCTTTTAATTAAAAAAAAAGTTCATAGACCCTTTGAAATGTATCCAAAGAGCCCTTAGGAGTCTTTGAATGCCAGGTTAAGTACTGGTCTGTTAAGGTTAATAGGTTAACCTAACAGGGTCACTATTCATATAGAGAGAGTTTAGGTAAGGGGTAGTGCTATACCTGTGTACACGGGAGAACAGAAGCCATCCCCTATTTTGTTGAATGAGTAGGGCTCTGAAGCTACTTATCTATCAGTGATTCAGAAGCTTCACCTTCAAGTACTCAGTCTTAGAGTAAATAATTTTTTTTAAAGTAAAATTCAAATTGAAAAAATAATCAACTCCTTCCATCCAGGATGAAGTCAGCTTTTACTAACTAGTTCAGTATGAGCTGTTACTAACTCTGTTTTTAAGGACTCCATGTGATTCCAAGTCATGTTCCAAAGGTGAAATAAATACAAATTTGAAACTAAAACCAAGTCAGAAAAAGCAGTAAAAATTATTCTGGAGCAGCTTAAGAAACAGACTACCTGATCTATAATTTCCTTGGTGCAGTTAGACATCCTAAGCCCACCTGGGGATCACACACACACACACACACTTACAGACCCAGGCCATTCAGAGGCCTTTTCCAGAATGGCGGGACCACTCAGAGCCTGGGGCTTTGCAGGCAGCCATGATGGGGCATTTGAGGACCGTAAACTGAAATATTCAGAAAAGCAAACCAAAAAGACTTTAATTATCCTTTTATTTTTAACTCTGCTTTGGTAGTACAAAAGTCTTAAGGTACAAACCATACAGTTAAAAATAGATTTGACACACAAAATGATGAAAAATTGCCTTTACAAACTTTACACAGGATAACAATAGTTAGTGTCGTTCTATAAGCTTGCGTCGGGAATTCCTTCCCCTCCAAAGGAGGAAGGCGCATAAAAGCTCCTGTAAACATCCGTTGCTTCGGAACACTTGAGAATTATCATTGGATACAAGAAACCAACACAAATGTTTACATGATTGATGTATGGGGTGCAAAACTTTTGGCATAATTGTAAGATAATCAACTCAAAAAAATGAATGCTCATGTTAGAAAACTTTAAAAATGTGCTTCTCATTTGAATATAATTTTAGATAGCAGTCTATTTTCTTCTCCACTATATTGCTAAAAAGTACTCTGAACTGAATAAAACTCTTAAAGCTTTTGAAACGCCGTACATTTTGATTCTTCTCCATACTGGAATGTAATATTTTAAACCATTAATAATTAATGATGATTTTTAACTTAACAAAACTAATACTTTAAAATCTAGATCTAAAAAAAATATTTACACTATCCAAAAAAAAAAACTCCTTTATCATAATTTTCTGGAACTCAGAGATTTATTAATCCTTTTAGAATATGTACTCAACATATACCCACATACAGACTTAACTTTCAGATTTATTAGAAAATTGACAAATTTTGGATGGAACTTGAGATTTCACTGAAATAGGGAACTCCCAATGAGGAAACTCCCTATATCAATGCAGATCTGTATGTCTTCTGCAATTTATAGGCGTAAGAGAGTGAGTGAGAGCACTAAGAGATAAAATACCTCTCTTTTGATCAAATAGCTAATATGTACAAGAGGGTAAAACGTGAACGAGGCCTTCCTAAGGCCAAAGCCTGCTCTTTATCCATTGCACCATACTGCCTTGAATAAGAAGAAAAAAAATGGAGGCAAAATTAAAGCTATCAGTCATCTTTATGGCTAAGTCTAGGGGAAAAAATGATATTTACAGTAATACTTAAAAGCCCATTGACACAGAAGTGTTCTTTTGGGACGATGATAGGTTTGTTTTCTTTTAAAATAATTTTAACAAGAGTGATAGAGATCTGAAAACACTGAGCCTAAATAACAAAACTCAAAGTAATGAAAGGTTTTGTCTAGTGTATTCCATCACTGTTCCTCTCACACTGTCTTGTCCTTGCCTGCCATGAAACACATTTGCAAAGCTTTAAAAGCAGCATCCCATGAATGCTCATTAACACCTATTGGCCATTATCTACACCATGAAGAGAGCTCAAGAAGAGTTCCAATCCACCTTCCACTGAAGGTTTGTTTGGGCTTTGGACCATCAAAACAATAACATTTTGTTCAATGGGCTCGAAGCCATTGTGTAATCATTAAAACGGGATTGTTGTCAAATTGATGTCACTCCTAAAAGGAAGTCACTGGTAATCTAGGGAGGAGACATGATTACGATGAAGGTGGGAGGAGGAGGCCGACATCACCGCCTATCACTTCAGTGCCGTGAAACTGGTAGCGTGCACTGTCCCTCCCCCCAGACAGAAAATAAAAGATGAAAAAACGGAGAGACAAAAAGCACAATTTCCAACTGTACATTAATATCCCCACTGTACATATACATGTTACCGAAACGAGAAAACTTGAGTTATGTACACAAGAGTGAAGGAAGAGGCAATTAAGTTAAAATACAACCAAATCTTGCCTTTCTCGAAAATTTAACCCACTTTCCATAAGGCGTAAGGGACCAAACCGGTTACAGAGCTGACACGCAGAACCTGGCATTTAGTACGGCAACGGTGTTCTGTTTTCGTCTTAGATACTCAGCCAGGGCAGAAATGGTACAAAAGGTTTAAGAAAATATTTCCTTGGGCAAATGGCTTTGCACATCACTTAAGTTTTCAGTCTCTTTGAAATTCCTTTGAATAAAACTCCTCCTGAAAGAGAAAAAGAATATGGCTTCAAACACAATGCCGTTGCCTGGCCAGTGACCAAAGTAGTGTGACACATCAACCATCTTTCCACATTTAAACACTCCCCATGACCACCACCGAACGACCCCCACAATCACACACCCCCTCTCTGACAGAGAGCAATGTTTCCTTGCTTCCATATTAAGTTCCCTGCTTACATCCCACATGGATCTCATCAAGGTGGGTTCACCTAAAACATATGTTCTTAACCTTTTTTCCTATCGTGGATCGCTTTGGCGGTCTAGTGAGTTTTAGCGAGCTTCCCGTAGTTGAACATATAGTTTGTTGGCTTATTGTTTCCTCCATTAGAAAGTAATCTCTTGTATAAATGTTTACACATAGTGGATTTAACATATATTTTAACATGTATACCATATCCTAGATTACTTGCTATCTGGGGGGAGAGGGGGAAGGAGGGAAAAATTTGGAACACAAGGCTATGCAAGGGTCAGGGTTGAAAAATTATCCATGCATATGTTTTGAAAATAAAAGCTTTAAAAAAAAAGAAAAAAGTAATCTCCTTGCGGGACCTCATTTCAGGCTCTCTTTGTATCCCCTATGTTTACATGGAGCACATAGTCATCATTTAATTTATATGTTTCCAATAAAAACTTATATAATACAGTATATTACCATAGCAATTGGACTCAGTTGGAAGTTATATTTATAAACTATAGTTGAATAAGTGCTTAATGAATTCTTGCTGGCTATTGTTTTCAGATATATACAGGACTAGAGAAAAGCAATCTCCTGCTTTCCTATTATTTTTCCACATTACGTGTAGTTGGGTTTGTTGCCATGCCAGTGTATATACCTTCTGTCTCTTGAGGATAATTTACTGTTCGTCGGCCCACTCCCAACTAATGCCCAAGTTGGAAAAATTAAACGGAAGCTTCCTTACATGGAAAATACTTAAGTCGGGCACCAGTCTAGATGTTTACTTTTTATTACACATCCAGTGTAATGAGGCTGCTAAAAAGCAAATCTATGGGTACTAAAACAGGCAGTTCTATGAAGTAAGAAGAGGGAGTTCACAAGGGCTATCATTCACCTCAGGGAAGTGGGATTTTTAAACTTTTATTGACAATGTTTTAATCATAAAAAGGGGACCCAAAAAAATCCTGTGATCCTGATTCTGGATTAAACACAATAAAACTGCTTAACTGATCAACTCAAGTCAGGAAGCATTTGTTGAGTACCTAGGATGTGTAAGGCATTGTGCTAAGTGCTAGTATTTTTAAAAAATGAAACAATAAAAGTACAAGGAGCTTATATCCTTCTAGAAACAACATATGTTTTGATACAGTAATTTCGCTCTAGAACTAGGTTTCTTGGCTGGAAATGGATGTGACAAGGGGATAATGGACTTGATCTCTAAGGTCAAAATCTTTTTAAAAGAGCTATTTAAATTGTCTGTGCCTAGTAGAAGCTTGTATCATACAGTTATTAACGTAGCATTTGGACTTGATTAGAAGTCATATTTATAAAGTTATAGTTGAATAAATGAATGAGAAAGCAATACTAAGCACTAATGATGTGCAAAGCCTTGTGCTAAGAACCCAAGACTACTAAGAGAAAAACCTAACAGTCCTTGTTCTCATATAGGGCACAGTTGCATAGGACTGGGGGAAAAAATGTAGGCAGTACTTGGTGGATGCTGGGAAAGTGTCAAATGCTGCCAAAGAGAGAAGAAAAGAAAATTAAGAAAATCTTGGGGGCACATACTTAAGAGATTATTTAATATGATGGGGTAGTAGAAAAGGAAATGCAAAAGAGGGTCTTCAAAATAGCTAAATACATTGTCAGAATACTATAACATACTCTACTGTATACACTGAAACTAACCAGCTCTTCAACTTGACAATCATAAGATTTAGGCTAAAAAATACTTTAAAGATTAAGTCTATTTTCTTGCACAACATGACAAATATGGAAATATGTTTAAAAGGAGTGCAATTTAATCTACATCAGATTGTTTGCTTTCTTGGGGAGGAGGAAGAAGAAAAATTTGGAACACAAAGTCTTACCAAAATCAATGTTGAAAACTATCTCTATATGTATTTGGAAAAATTAAATACTATTGATGATAGCTCAGTGGATAGAGCACCAGCCCTGAAGTCAGGAGGAACCTGAGTTCAAATCTGGTCTCAGACACTTAACACCTCCTAGCTATGTGACCTGGGAAAGTCACTTAATTCCAATTGCCTCAGCTAAATAAATAAATAAGCAAATAAATAAATGAATGAATAAAATAAAATACTATTGACAATGAAAATCTAAACTATTCCTTCTAACCCTATCATCCACACTCTTAGCCAGATGCTTCCAAGCCAGTTCCACAGTTGAATGGCAATACACAGTAGTAGTGATAATAATATTAAATTTATAGAGCTTTGAAGTTTGTAAAACACTTTACACATATTAGTTCATTAGATCATCACAAACACCCTAGGAGGTAAATGCCATTATTATAGAAAATTATAGATAAAGAAACTGAGGTTGAGATAGGTGCAGGGTCACGTAGGCATTAAGTGTCAGAGACAGGATTGAAAACAAGACCCTCTGGATCCTAACTCCAGACACATTCTTACTAAAATATGCTGTTACAGGTTATAGATTATGGGGAAGGATGTTTCATTTGTATTTTGGCAATTGTTGCTGCAAATTGCACCTCAATAAGTAACAAATTGCAGCTAGGTGGTGCCATAGTCCATAGAGTGAAGTTAGTCTTTTTTAGTTCAAATCCCATCTCAGACATTTAGTAAGTGTGTGGCCAAGTCACAATTCTGTTTGCCTCAGTTTCCTCATCTGTAAAATGAGTTGGAGAAGGAAATGGCAAACCCCTCCAGTATCTTTGCCAAGAAAATCCCAAATGAAGTTAGGAAGAGTTGGACACGAGTCAACAAATATGAATTAAACACCTACTCTGTGCCAGTCACTGTGCTAAGCACCTTGTTCACCATAATTAGTTAATACTTACGGTTTTAATAAAGAATTCTGTTTTTGTAGAAAAGACCGAGTTGACTCAATCCCATCCAGTCTATTCTCTAGCCCTGTGAAAAGTCTACCCATTTTGGTGACAAAGCAATGCAGTCAGCCAAAAGCCAGCATTGATCACCTGGTGGCAACTACCCTAATCAAAGGGTAGGAAACAGTGTCTGAAGGGCTAACGTTGTAACTTCAACCCTGTAAAGTCGGGGGAAAGATCACACAGCTGTATCCAAGGAAGGTTTTTCCTCTGTAAATTGTCTACCTAGCTAAAATAATAATATTAATTTGTATAGTGCTTTAAGGCTTGCAACATGCTTCCACAAGTATCATCTCATTTTATCCTCACAACAACTAAAACAGCTGATGTGATCTTGTAATCATTGTTGCTATTCAGTCATGCTTGATTCATCGTAATCCCATTGGGGTTTTCTTGGCAGTGGTTGGCCATTTTTTCTCTCCATCTCATTTTACAGAAAAGGAAACTGAGGCGAGAGGGGTTAAGTGACTTACCCAGGATCACACAGCTTGTATCTGATCTGGATCTGAACTCAAGTCCTTCTGACTCCTGCCTCCATGCATTGTACCAATTACATCAAAAAAGAGAGCCTTGAACGAGGTGACTGCCACAGTGAAAGGACTCCATCAGGTCCTATTAAAATCAAAGGAGCTGAGGATATCTAGCTGGGCCAATAGGAGACTCTATGGACAGGATAATGGTCTTTAAATATTTGAAGAGCTAGTGTGTAGCAGAGGTTTTCTTTGTTCTGCTTGGCCCCAGAGAACAGATAGAACTGGAAACAGCGAGTGGAAAGGAGTGAAGTAGATTTAGCCTTAAAATAAGGTCGGGGAGCAGGGAGAGATCCCCCAACAATTAGAGCTGTCCAAAAGAATAATGGATAACCTTAGGAAAGACCAGCTTCTGCCTTCCCTAGGGGTCTCCAAGTAAAGACTGGCTGACCATTTCTTTGGGGGTTGGGAAATAAAATGATGCATTAAATGAGATGATGTACACGAAAACTTAGCAAACCTTACAAATTATAACTGCACAAGGGCAGCTAGGTGGCGCAGTGGAGAGAGTGTTGGCCCTCAAGTCAGGAGCTCCCGAGTTCAAATCCGACCTCAGACACTTAATACTTCCTAGCTTGTGACCCTGGACAAGCCACTTAATCCCAACTGCCTCAGCAATATATCTATAGATAGACAGACAGATAGATAAAATGCATGTCTGTGAATATAAATGCACAATATAAATGTCAGTGGGCATTTTTGTTATTATGTCAAATGGAGGAATTCTAATTCATGAATGGACTGGACAAAAGAGCTTGAGGCCATTTTCACTGTGTGATAACACTAAAGCCCAAGGATTTTTTAAAACATTGTGAACCAAAGGTAGTGCACTTTTAAGTATAACATCATCTACTTTCTATTGTGCTTACTTTCCACTAAAATCCCCAGGTGTTTCCTATATGAATATAAGATGCTACCCATTTTATAATCCATAATAATAATGCTAATAATAATAGTTAGCATTTAGAATACTTTAAAGTTTGCAAAGTACTTTACTAATATTATGTTATTTAGTTCTCACAGCAACTCTGGAGGTAGGTGCTATTATTATCCCCTTTTTATAGATGAGGAAACTGAGACAGGGGTGAAGTGATTTGTTCATCTAGCTAGTAAGTATCCAAGGATGGATTCGAACTCAGATCTTCAAATCCAGCTCTCTGTACACTGCTCTAGCTGCCTCTATTGGTGACACTGATTTTTGGGATAGTGGAATGAGCTTTAAGCTGCCAAGCAGAGATGAGCCAAATGGATCCATGACACAAAGAAGGTTAATTAATATCCCTTGTTTAGATGTCATAGATGGAGGTCATTCTGCCGTGTGTCATGTGGTTCACAATGATGACCTTTGTCTCTTTCATCTCTGAAATATGAGAAATTTCAAAAATATCACTATAGCCAGAGCCACAAAGCTTAGAGTTTTTTTTTTTTTTAAATGGGTTACAACCAGAGCAACTGGTGGCAGTGTATAGAGCCCTGGCCCTGGAGTCAGGAGAACTTGAGTTCAAATGAAGCCTCAAACACTTGACTAGCTGTATTTTTTTTAAATACTCTTTTAAAAATCTTTGTCCCAAAATGTATCTTCTCAGTTATAAACAGGACTCGTACTCAGAACGCAACACCTTTTCACAATTATAATTAGATAGCTTAGAGAGTTTGCAGTGGTAAGCAAGCTATTCAATAAAATATCATCAGAAGAGCACAGATTCCCAACGGCATATATTTTGAGGGTGGAATGAACACATTTTTTGGAAAAGATTCTTTTCACTTTTCTTCAGCACAAGTATTAAAGTTAGATTTGTCTGACTTAATTATTGAATCTATATGTTACTATATTGGGATTACTTTTCTGTGAGCAATAACTAATAAACATCAAGATTAAATTTCAAGTACAAAAGAAAAATAAGGCCTTGAACAATTACAGGTTTTTCCATTTTCAACTGAAAGGTTAAAAAATAAATTAAATGTTTTTCAAACCTCACTTTGCAACCCTATTATAAGATTTTGAGGATGATAGGAATAGGAAGAAGAAATCAAAACTATCAATAATCATAGAGGAAAATGCTAGAAATCACTAGGAGTTCAAGAAAATGCAAATTAAAACAACTCTGATGATATTTCATACCTATTGGCTAATGTGACAAAAAAAGGAAAATGACAAATGCTACAGGGGATGTGGAAAAACAGATATACAAACGCGTTGTTGGTAGAGTTGTGAACTGGTCCGATCATTCTGTAGAACAATTTGGAACTATACCCAAAGGGCTATAAAACTGCAAATAACTTTTGACTACTGTATCCCAAAGAGATCAAAGAAAATTGGAAAAGACCTATATGTTTAAAAATATATATTTATAGTAGCTCTTTTTATAGTGGCAAAGAATTGGAAATTATGGGAATGGTAATCAGTTGAGGAATGGCTAAATAAGTTGTCATATATGATGCTTTAAGAAATGATGAAGGTGAAGAGTTTCAGAAAAACTCTGAAGACTTATATGAACTGGTACAAAGTGAAATGAGCAGAAGCAAGAGAATATTGTATACAATAATAGCAACATGATAACAATAATCAAATGCAAAAGACTTAGCCACTCTGATCAAGATAATTCCAAGGGATCCATAATGAAAAATGTTGTCCAACTCCAGAGAGAACTGATAGACTCAGAATAGAGACTGAAGTCCATTCTTAACACTTTATTTTTTCTTGTTTTTTTTCTAATATGACTATTATAGAAATGTGTCACATGACTTCACACGTATAATAGATAAATTATTGCTAGCCTTCTCAGTGGGCGGAAGAATGATAGAGGGAAGAAGACTGAAATATATATTTTTAAATCAATCTTTTATAATACTGCCTAAATTTTATATCTAAAAAAAGTGAAAGTGAATTGAATGAAATCCCCTTTCATTTAATCTAAGGAAAAACTAACAGGGGAAAAAAAGAGATAAATGCAAAAATGTGCTCACAATGTCAAAAATCAGTCAACAGAGAGGGAGTGGTCCAAAGAGAGTCCCCTGGGCTGGGAAGATATGTAGAAGCAAGAACTGGGTGTGTTTCTTTGTTTTCTTTTGTACAGTTGTGCTTTTTAAATAACAACCCTGCTGTGGAACAAAATACTCGGATCTTTCAAGATCTAGAAATGCTAACTAGGATGAAATCTTTTTAAAGAAAGATCTGGTGTTGATCTAAAACCTTCCCCATGGCTACAGTAAGGCAGTAAATTATTCAGAGAAAAATAAGGGCTACAGACCAGCTCTTAGAGCTAGAATGGAGTCAGATCCAATCCAACTTTCTCACTGTGCAAATGAATCTGGAGTTTATATGACTTGTCTAAGATCAGGCACTAAATTAATACCAGAAACAGGCCTCAAATCCTGTTTCTTCGATTCCTGGTGATTATTTTTGTTATACTTTCTGCCTCGTGATAACTTAATAATAACAATAAATAAATTCTATCTCTAGAACAAAATAAAAACAAAAATAAGATAGTCTTGTTTCCTCCTGTATTTTTTTAAAGTTCCATCCAATAAGGATGGTTAAACATCTGCAATAAACAAAGCACCATATGATGCACTAAAGACACACAGAGAAAATGAAAAGCAATAACTGCTCATAACTTTACATTCACTTGGGGAGGGTCAACATATTAATAGGCAATAATTACTAGGTTTTATAGAGGTGCTTTAAAGTTTGCAAATTGCTTCATGAATATTCTCTTTCTTGATCCTACCAATAATCCTGGACTGATAAATATTTTTATCCCCGATTTACAAATAGGGAAACTAAGGATCAGTGACTTGGTCACATAGCTTAGAAATGGAACATGATCCCAATTCTCTTCCTAATCCCAAGTACAGGATTCTAACCTCTGTGTGTGTGTGTGTGTGTGTGTGTGTGTGTGTGTGTGTGTGTGTGTGTGGTGAGCTCTGGGCAATATCTATAATTAGTTGAATTAAGTCACTGGAAAAAGAAAGTAGCACTTTCAATTCTATTTAATTAGTTAAGGGACAATTAGTTAAGCGTTAATAAGTTAATTAGTAAGGAAGACACTGGCCCAGGATAGCACGGAGTGCCCCCATCAGAAAAGGTGCTGTACCTGTGAGCTAAGCAAAACTGAATTAGCTTGCGGATTAACGCAAGATGCACAAAGTTAGAGAGTCCACCCCAAATGTTGGTAGGGACTATTTGTGTCCAACTGACAGAGCACTCCGAGCTTATGTTGGTCTGATCAGCCACAGTCGGAACACCGGAACTCGGCTTTAACACAGTGATGTCATTTTGGTCCTCTTTGAGAATGAAGAACAACAACCGCTAAGATAATTAAGCACAAAATCCTAATTGTTCAATAAAACTTGTTGAGTTTCAAGGTTTGGAGAATTTCAAGTAATCTGTTTAAAATTTACATGACTAAATTATGCAACATCTTAGTTGGTCCCTTCCAGCTAAGTTTGTGATTATAAACAGCTGGGAGATTTTCTATTTCCTGAACTTAAATACTAAATAAATTGGACATTTTCATAAACATAGTAGAACAAGAAAAAGAGAATCACACATAAAACTGTGAGGATTATTTACAGCTTGCTTTTATTTTGAAATATATATACCATGTAACTTTCCAAATCAGTCCTGCTTGTCTATGGTATTTTCTGGCCTACCTTATGTTAATTTTATGCATTTTAGAAAAATCCTTCAATGATCCTCTTTTCTTTCTTTCTTTTCTTTCCTCTGTGTGTATGTGTGTGTGTCTCTCTCTCTCTTTCTGTTTCTCTCTCTCTCTCTTTCTAACTCTAGATCTGTCTCTCTCTCTTTTAGTTACCCTATCTCTAATCCCCTTCTCAATCCCACCCACTGAAAAAAGAAAAATTAAACTAGTAAGATTTTTTCTAAACATATTGAATAGCCTGGGTGAACCTATGACTAAGAATAACTTAATGACTCACTACACCCAAGGGACTCCATTCACTTATCTTCCATGCACTGGCAGTTCTTAAAAGAATTGTGAAGATTTATATCAGAATATAAACGAGGAAAAAATGGTTCAGAGGAACAAAAGGAATTTTCACAAAACATTAAAGCTGGAAAAGAAGTTAGAAATCATTTCATCGAGGTCTCTCATTTTACAGAAGAGAAACTTGAGACTCAATTAAGTTGGGCATCAAGGGGCAGGTAGGAATTCAATTGCAGAAAGTTCATTCAAGGTTTTGCACATGAAGAGCATGAACGTAAGCATATAAAGCACTGAGCTCAGGAGCGTATCCAACAGCCTGGAGCACCAAGCACACACAAGTAGATGGAAATGGTAGTATGTCACCAGATTGTAGGATCTTTGAATGCCGGAATAAGCTTGAATTTTACTAAGTGGGCCATTGGGAACTATATACTATAGAGTTCTGAGCAGAAGAATAAGGAGACCGATTCTAGTCAAAAATTTTGGACGTGGCCAATGTGGGAATTCGTTCTGCTTGCCTACGCAAATTAGATACAAGGGTTTTGCTTTTCTTTTGTGTGTGTGGGTGGGTGGGGAGAGGGGGAAATGCCATAAACTGGGAAAAAATAATCATTTAAATCAAAAGACTGGATTGAGGGAGGAAGAAATGGAAAATTGCCATATGTTAGAAACTCATGTACAACCTCATCTCCCCACAGCAGGAAAGGACTTTTGAAGGGATGGGAGAAGAAACTGCCAAGTGAGAAAAATAAGTATTTCTTCAGGAGTAATTACTGTCAGCTTCAGATCTGGGGCATCCCATTCATTTTCTTCTTTATCCCCACGCCCAAAGCTGGTTCCCAGGAGTCCACACCTTTACCCCAGGGGGTCTATCTCTCTCTCCATTGGGCACAGGCTCATGTTTATTTTCGGTTGAGAAGAAAATGAGAGTTTTGTTTTGAAAGGATGTTTTAGTTTAGATAAAGTATGGCATTAATATGTAGAAATAAATTTATATAAAGGAGAGCTGGCACTATTAAAATCAACATGTAAAACTAATATAAAGCTCAGTAGTTTAGCTTCCCTTGGCATCTGGGAGCTACTCAAGCAAAAAAATGACAATCAGATCTTCTAAAACAATTAAGTGAGGGGGTAGGGGTGGGGGAAGGAAGATGATAAATGAGATGATAGTTATCACTTTTTAAAAAAGACTCATTTTAGATCATTTTATGTAATTATTTTTGAATTTCTTTTTTATTTTACTAAAAATGATTGTGGAAATTTATTGTTGTTTTTAATGAATCTTGTTGCTTTAAAAATCAGGGGCTGTTAGGTGGCACAGTGGATAAAACATCAGTCCTAGAGAAAGGAGGAGCTGAGTTCAAATCCAGTCACCGACACTTGACACTACTAGCTATGTGACCCTGGGCCAAAAAAACAAAAACAAAATCCCACAAAACAGGCTTTTCCCTGGATTTTGTCATGTGACAATCTATTGTCTTTGCACGAATGCAAGTCTTAGCCATCCCACTGAGTGAGTGCTCCTGGACAAGCATTCACCATTTCCATTTCCAATTACAAAATACATCCCAAAATCACACAAGGGACATGAAAATTAAGGAGGTGATCCCAGTACCGAGAAGGACATGGAGGAGGAGAAAGTCAGGAAAGGCCCTACCCTTACCAGGGGCTTCTCTGAAGGACCTCCCCTTCATCTAGCTTTACATGCACTTATCATAACAAGAACAAGTTAGCAGGAAACAAGCTTTTGTTTGCAATGATTAAAGTGCTTCCTTAAGTCTCCCTAATCTTCAAGTCTTACAGAGAGAGAGAAACAGAGACTGGACAGAGACAGACAGACATAGACCAAAAAACAATGAGAGACAGAGATAGGGAGATAAAGACACAGAGAGAAAAAAAGAGACAGTCAGAGACAGAGACAGACAAAGAGACAGAGAAGGACAGAGGAGATAGAAACAAAGACAGATAGAGTCAGAAATCCACACAGAGAGACAGTCAGAGACAGAGACAGAGACAAAGAGACAGAGAAGGACAGAGGGAGACAGAAACAAAGACAGAGTCAGAAATCCACACAGTCAGAGACAGAGACAGAGGCAGACAGAGACAAAGAGACAGACAAGGACAGAGGGAGACAGAAACAAAGACAGAGACAGAAATCCACACAGTCAGAGACAGAGACAGAGGCAGACAGAGACAAAGAGATAGAGAAGGACAGAGGGAGACAGAAACAAAGACAGACTCAGAAATCCACACAGTCAGAGACAGAGACAGAGGCAGACAGAGACAAAGAGATAGACAAGGACAGAGGGAGACAGAAACAAAGACAGAGACAGAAATCCACACAGAGAGACAGTCAGAGACAGAGACAAAGAGACAAGGAAGAGGGAGAGAAAAACAGAGACAGAGACAGAGGCAGACAGAGACAAAGACAGACAGATAGAGACAGTCAGAGACAGAGAGACAAAGAGACAGAGAAGGACAGAGGGAGACAGAAACAAAGACAGACAGAGACAGAAATCCACACAGAGAGACAGTCAGAGACAGAGACAAAGAGACAAAGAAGAGGGAGAGAGAAACAGAGACAGAGACAGAGACAGAGGCAGACAGAGACAAAGACAGACAGATAGAGACAGTCAGAGACAGCGAGAGACAAAGAGACAGAGAAAGACAGAGGGAGACAGAAACAAAGACAGATAGCGACAGAAATCCACACAGAGAGACAGTCAGAGACAGAGACAAAGAGACAAAGAAGAGAGAGAGAGAAACAGAGACAGAGACAGAGGCAGACAGAGACAAAGACAGACAGAGACAGTCAGAGACAGAGACAGAGTGGGGAAGAGACAGACAAACAGAAAGTATGAAAAATAAAATTTAAAAACACCGGAACACACAAAAAAACAAACATGCTGCAAAGAGTAATGAACAGTGACAGAGAGGAAGAGGAAAGAAAACCAGAAGCAGAATCTCACAGCAAAGAGAGATTGAAAAACCTGCCACAGATTCAAAAGAAAGGAGAATGACTTTCCTTTTCTGCAACCAGGGAATTAAGACACAAAAAGCAAATCCAAAAAAGGGGTATGATTCAAGAATGGAAGAATACAGTTTCATAAGTTATCTTTGCTTCTCAACTCTAGTCTTTCCCGCAAAGAGTTATATGAACATAGTTTCCTAAATAAATACAAGAATCTTACATACACACGTACAATTTCCCAAGTACACGCACAGCATAAAGTGAATGGTATCAACTAATACCTAATTCATTAAATCCAAATTGCTTTGACCAAAGGTACCTCAACATGGTCAAGATCTGGAATCTTAGCAAAAGGTAATTACTAAGGATTCTTCTCTGAGAAACGCATAGTGGATGTAAGCCAACTGTGACATAGCTCCGACTTTACTCACAAGACTTAATGTAAAAGAACTCATCGGGCACATCCACATTCCCAAAATATAAATAAGAAGGTAGGTTAATCATTCACTGAGATGGGTGATGACAGATGGACAGTCCAGGGGTTTTCATTCAAAAGATCAGAAAGAAGGCTTACGATGTCATGGCGATCCACTAGAGAGAATTGCTAGCAGAACACAAACAAGAACTAGTCAAGAAGAAAAGGGATATACAGGATTCTGCACTAAAAGATCCTGACAGGTTGTCCATCTATTATAGTGCTGCAGAAAGTCATAAAAAAATTCAACAAGATTAATTTAACATTCATTTAAATAGTCTTGATTTTATTAATGTAAGAACTATTAGAAAATGGGAAATATTGAAGGAATCTGTGGCATATTTTTAAACAATAATATATGTTCCTAAATTTTTTTTAATTGGAAGACAACTAAGTTACTTAATGGATAAAAGGAATTCAATTCAATGTGGAAGGACAAAAGCTTAGTATTCATAAAGGAAACAAAAGGATTAAAGAAATCTTAGTTTCACTGCCAAAATAAATGAGACAGATAGTAACTTAGATGTGGCTACAAAAAGGAACCACAGCCAAGGGGGACACAAAAATAAATCCTTTGCAGAATCCTGGTTCCATCAACCATTATTATTAAATATTAAATTAATATTAAACTAGATTTTGGTAGCTTATTTAAAATATCACATGCACATATGTGGGTGTATATGTGTATATATGTGTGTATTCAAAAAGCAACCAAAGACTAAGCATTGACTTCTCACTTCAACAACAAGTATTTAAGCGTCTATCGTATGATACAATGGAAAAGCTTTGGATCCATATTCAAAGGACTGGGGTGGTCCCAGTATTTCCTTGGATATTTATTATGCAAATAATTAATTCGATCTCCCGGAGTCTCAGTTTCCTCATCTATAAAATGAAAGAGCTGGACTAGATCAGTGGTTCTCAGTGTGCTTCAGAGAATCAGGGAAGGGGAGAATGGTCTCTGAAATCCTTTCAGAGAATTTACAATTTCAAATTTAGTTTTTATTTCTAATCTTTTTTCTACTCTATACTTCTGATTCTAATCTTTATTTCTAATCTATAAATATTATCCCTTTGCACAGATCTTTGCACAGATCCTCAGTAATGTTAAACAGTATAAAGATACTGAGAATCAAAGTTTGAGAACTGAACTAGATGAGCTGTGAGGTCCGTTCCTGTTGCAGTAGGAACTATGCACAAAGCCCTGTTCAGGACTGGGCAAAAGCCAAATTTGTCTCTGTCTTCATAGACATTATTTTCTTAGAGCAACCCGAATAGCCTTCTGCTGGGTCTGCCTGACACAAATCTCTCCCTACTTGAATCCTCCTTCAATTCCATTATCACAGTGATTTTTCCAAAGTACAGATCCAACCATGTCATCCTCTACTGAATAAACTCCATGGCACACCATCACCTTCAAGATCAAATACAAAATTCTCAGTTTGGCTTTCTAAACTTTTCATAACCTAGCCCATTTTTGTGTACCTAGCACTTAATACAGTGCTATTAACTAGAAAATAATTTTGGAGTTGAGAGATGGAGAATCTTGTTTGTGGAACATTGAGGAGACTGATATTTCACTGAGTTGCAGACTTAAGATGTAAGAGTGGTAAGATAGGGGCAGCTAGGTGGCGCAGTGAATAGAGCACCAGCCCTGAAGTCAGGAGGACCTGAGATCAAATCTGGTCTCAGACACTTAACACTTCCTGGCTCTGTGACCCTGAGCAAATCACTTAACCCCAATTACCTCAGTAAAAAAACAAAACAAAACAAAAAATACTGATAAGGTAGAATGGGCTAGATTATCCTCTTGCTCCTCTAAGTTATCAAAGTCTCCTCACCATTCTAGGCCACAGATGAAATAATAGGCCCCTAGATCATCTCAAGTCCCCTTTGTCAAGCCTTCCCTGGAGCTGCCAGCCCAATTTTCTCTCTCCTTCCTCAATATTTCCTACATTTACTGGTGCACATGTTGCATGTCCACCTCTCATTTCCGTAAAATGGACAATCCCTTAAGACAGGGGCTGTTTTATTTTTATCTTTATATCACAAGGGCCTTTCACGTAATGGACACTTAATTAATAATGAACTGAATTAAATCATCAATGTTCAGTTTTCTCCACCCTAGAAGAACACAGATGCATAAAAACATCAATCTATTGCTAGACCGAGAAATGATCAATTCTCTTTATATCTCTGGCAGGTTGATGAAGTTTTAATGGTTTCAAATTCCATTAAATGGCATCTTTCACTCTTCCTTTTAAAAAAATATACTAGATATCAAGAGGGAAAGTTGTGGACAAATGGCATCTCGACCAATTACCACATCCGTGTCACTCCCTATTTCCACATTTCTCTGACAAAACATTTTACAAGATTTCTCAATAGACTTTGAGAGAGTTCTCAAAAGACTCAATAGATCACCAGTTCATGTGGTCTGTCATCAAGTAGATATCACACTAATAATTCATTCGTGTACTCCCCCATTTACCAGGAGAGAAAACACGCACAGAAATACGTTTGCACAAAATAAACACAAGCATGTTAAGCACTCCATCGCTGTACAAGAAGATGCTCCTGGAGGTGTGTCCACATGTGCCCCCCACGCACCCCTCGGCTGGCCGTGACCAAACCCACCTCCTACTCCGTGCCGCTCCGCTCCCTTTTCACAGGAGTCACAGGGACCTCGCCGTTGACGCTTTCTGTGCCGCTCACGGACATCAGACTTCTCCGCTCCTTGGCATTGGCCTTGTGCTCCACTTTTGTAACTCTAAACCTGAGGAGGGAAGAGGAGCCCTGGTTGGTTTGGTTTTCCTAAAACACAAAGGTGTCAATACCTCAGAAACACAAGAGAGTGCGTCCAAAAGAAGCTAAAAGTTAAGACAGCCACTGGAAATTCTCCAAAGGGGAAAAACACAAGAGGGTAAAAACTCTGTCACCCATCAGTCCCTGAAACATCCCAGCCTGAATCTTGCAGGGACCACATTATCCTTTGTGAATATTCTCCACATATTAATAAGCAGCAAGTCTGCAGGTGACTCATTTTTTAAGTACTTAATTCAGTACTGAATCTTTAAGTATGAAACCAAACTGATAAAAAGTGTTTAGTATTTAAGACATTCCCAATCTTCCTTCCCCTCCCAGTTATATTTCTTATTCTACACTTTAACACCACAACTCAGTTGCCTTCTCTCCCTGGGATGTTCCTCAGTGCCAGGGCTCTTGTTAACCAGGAACTTCTCTCCACCATGTCAGCCCTCTTCTTCAGGGACTTCTTCATCAGGGCCACCATTCTGGGACAGACCCAGGCCAGTCATATTTCATTCTCTGTCTAGCTATGCTTTTAGATGCTCTGACTTTGCTACCATGACCTATGAGGGTATCTTCTCCATTCCTATCCCCCATTTCCTTTGATGAGTCTTCCTCATTAGAACATAAGCTCTTTTAAGGAAAAAACCTTTTTTGTTTTTATTTGTAGTAAGTGCTTAATAAAATGCTGGTTGCCTACTAGCTGGATTCTAGAGAAAGTGGTACAACTGATGTCCATCCAAACCTCAATTTTAGTCAGAGGTGTGTTGTGGTGATGGTTGTTTTAAATTATGGAAGGATATTGAATTAGATCAATATTCTTTAAGGGGGAATAACAGAAGATTAAGGAGGGAGTTTAAATATGTAACATCATTTATGTTATTACATTACAGTATTATTAATATTACTATGACATATGCTATATTTGTTATCTCTCAGTTGTTTTTCAATCCTATCTGACTTTTCATTAACCGATTTGGGTTTTCTTGGCAAAGAAAACTAAAGTAAGTTGCCATTTCCTTCTCCTGCTCATTTTATAGATGGAAGAACTGAGGCAAACAGGGTTAAGTGATTTGCCCAGGTTCACACACCTAGGAAGTGTCTAAGGCCAGATTTGAATTCAGAAAGAGGTCTTCCTCAATCTTGATTGAGGTATTTATTGTACCACCTAGCTGCCCATATGCTATTTTATATTAATATAATTATTATATCATTTTAATCATATATATGAATATAATCATCACTTCATACAATTTTAAAGTATGTATTAGTAAATACTAAATTTTGTGATTTTTTTGTAATTTTAATGTATAATTTTAAAGTAATATAATTTAAATTATATAGTATTAACTATATATCTTATATAAAATAATTTATGATATAAAGCTACATACAATCTTTCATAGCCCTTTCCCGAACTAATTGTACTTTTACCTTTCTAAAATATTCTTTGACCTGAACTCTCTCCATCCAAAATGAAATTTTCACTTATACTTTGAGGAAGAATGAGAAAAAGCTGTTGCAAACAATTTTCTCTGTGGGTCAAATGATTGGCTTTTTGTGTATGGCTGACCACGAGAGCACCACAAAGTAACAAGACTTAAAAGCTCAGTCCCAACATCAGAGGGTCCCCTGAGCTCTGAGTTGGGGCACTTGAAGGAATGTGGTCTCTCTAGTATATAGAAGTTTTACCTTTCATCATATCCTAAGATTATTTTTTTTAAGTAAATAAAAGGCATTGTCTCTGCAAAAGCTACAGGTTTCTATCACATATGACATGTTCATGAATAGGAGGGTTTAACAAAAGCCACCGTACCTCTGCAGCAGACAGCTCTAAAATTGTCTCTCTATGGGCCACAAAGAGTCAGTCCAATGAGATGAAGAGGACCTTGGGAAGAGAGCTCCTGCATAAAACTACCAGAACAACGAGGGTGGGACAGTACACAGAGTGCCAGATTTGGAGGGAAGAACACTCATTTCCCTGAGTTCAAATCCAGCCTCAGAGGGTTACCTTGAACAAGTCATAAAACCCTTTTGTAAAATCTGTAAATCTGTACAATGATGTAGAGAAGGAAATGGCAAACCAGTCCATATCTTTGCCAAGAAAACCCCAAATGGGGTCAAGCAGACTTGGACACAACTGAAAAGCAATTGAATAACAACAAAATTAACAAGATGACTGTACAAAAAGTCAATTGACATTTTGGACTAGTGAGCATTCTAATATTTAAAAATATGTCTTATGGAAGAAAGAGAGGGAAAGAGAACGAGACAGAGAGAGAGAGAGGATGGGAAATTGAAAAAAAAAAAAACAGAATTTAGAAATCTCATAAAAGAAATCCCCAGGGAAAATAAAGGGGTCCATATAAGCCAGCTGAAACTGGTGAACACTTAAGATAATACCATTTTCCATGTTTAAACCCTTCATATTTCACTGGTCCCATTCTCTTCCATCAATCAGTTTGGGGCTGATTTTCCTTTTTCCAACTCTTGAAATACAGCTCAAAGTACCTCCCATTACACTTCATGTCCTTACCACACACAGGGTAATGGGAGTGGTGAAGTGCAAGCCGTTGCCTAGTGGGAATCTCCTTTCCCTCATATCGGAAATGCTTCTTTTACAAGTGCCTGATTATATGTAGTAATTTGTACAATAATTTGCTGGGCAGTACAGAAAGATAATTGCTATACTCACATCTGTATTTTTGTTTACAAACATCCTGTCCAACTTCAATCTACCGAATTTCTACACATCAAACACCATCTCCTTAATGATTTCCTCATTGATAAGGACATTTCCTTTGACACCTAATACAATTATCATGGGATAGCATATATCATAATCATCTTATGCTGGTAGAGTATCAAATTCTACAATAAAACATTTTTAAAATCAAAGCTGAAATAAATTTAAGCATTTTGTGTTTAACACTCAAGAATTTATCTCCCCGACAGGCCTGAATATCCCCTACCTCGAATTATTTTTAAACACCTTTCAAGCTTCCTGTGCCTTTGAGTGCTACCCAGGGTGTTACAGTACAAAAGTGACCTTGATCCGGCTTCCCATCCCAGAGTCCTTTGAACTTTCTTCTTTATATTTCATGAGGATTTGAGATTTCAGTTCAGTTTTCATCTTTCTGACAGATGTTCAGGGGCCTTTAGGTCATGAGTTAGCTTTTATTATCGACACTGAAGCCAACAAATAGGAACGACTTGAATCGTACAATTGCCTTGAACCAGAAATGCTCAGATCAGGAATGAATGGCTACCTAGTTGACGTTAAATTTTGCCATCAAATACAGAAACCTTAACCTCCTTTGCTTCTCTCAAAATCAAGCTTTTGAGTGAAAAAGCCCTTTTATAGCACATCTTATTAAGAACTCGAAGGGCTCACCATTTCAGAGCACCTTTCGTTGCCTTTTCTTTGCTGAATTGCAATTGTTAAATTGCAAGGTGGTGAAAAAAATCCCCAAATGCTATTCAAATATCTCTCTTTTCTAGCAGCAGGCTAACATCAGAGCCAAATATCACTGAACATAAGGAATTTCAATCTTACAATATGGAAAAGTAAGCAATGAATTCACATGGGCTGATGATGACAGTATCGAGCCACCTGCTCTAGTGAAATGTAAAATTCCCGCCCAGAGTCCCAACCCGGAGCCTCAAGCTTGTCCTAAAGGGGAGTCCTTTGGTGGCTACCTTCTACCAGCCTTTTTACTGCCAAGATGGAGTTTTTCATTATTGTAAGAGGTTGGAGAGCAGGAAAAAGAAATCGTCAAAAGCATGGACAAGCACACAGTATGGATGACGAAGGGTTGTGGCAGATTCCTAACTACAAGCCAGTGTCAAATGATCAAAATCAGAAGTAAAAGATAGGAGACGCCTCTTGCCTGCCAACAGACAGAACCGTCACTTCTCCTTGTCGCCGGCTTCTTCCTTCTTTAGATTTGCTGCTTGGTTTTATGAAGTGCCACCGCTTATGTCTGCAGCGCTGACATACATCTCTTTCTACTGCTCCTCCGACGGTGTGGAGATGGTGGCCACACATATGCTTCCCTGGAGTACCGCCTGGGGACAAGGGGCCCGGACTCACTGGAGGGCTGCCCGGAGTACTGGGAGTCAGAGGACTGGCAGGGGAAATCAAATTGGGAAAAATCTCATGTCAGTTCAGCAGCAGATTTACACACAAATAAAAAAAAAGCCCACCTCAGTGATCTAAACATGCTTTATAAATTGTACTTTAAGCACAAGAGTTTCAATACACATTCGTTCACATTTCATTTTTTCTCCCTCACAGAATCTAACATGTTATCATGAAATCATTTGAAAATTTAAAAATTGGCTCACTTGATGATATTCTGCTTAACTTGAAAGGGTAGTTTTCTTTCTCTATTTTTAATACACTCACTGGTGGAATCTATAGGATACTATTTCTCACTCACCGTTCAGTTTTTGCTTTAACTTGAGCATAGATACCTAAAAACATGTGCCCTCAGGACTAGACAAAATCAAATCTTAATTTGATGTCTTAAGAGAGGACTGGACTTCTTTCCTTCCTTCCTTCCTTCTTTCCTTTTTCTTTCCTCCTTTCTTCTTCCTTCTTCCTTCCCTCCTTCTCTCCTTTCTTTCCTCTCTCTCTCCCTTCCTTCCTTCCTTTCCTGTCTTCCTTCCTCCCTCTTTTCCTTCTTTCCTCTCTCTCTTCCTCTCTCTCTTTCCTTATTCTCTTCTTTCTTCCTCTCCTTCCTCCTCCTTTCCTTCCTTACTTTTTTTTTTCTGAGAAAAAATAAAGTTCCAAAATTAAGCATCCAATCCTGCAGCAATAAATGTGTAGCAAAAAGGAGAAGGAACTTATTCATCCTGACCTCATGGAAATCTTGCTGGTTTGTTATCCTCTCCATATCCCTCAACATAAGTAAATTAGAAGGACTTGGCAATCTTTCTAACTGATGTGCCATTTTCTTCTGGGTTAATTGTCATTAGACACATTACCGTGAGCCAATCCTCACAAATAAGGGAGGTTGCCACTTATCAGTTAACTCTTACTAAGAAGGATGGAAGGAGATTTGGGGAAAGAGTTGTTACAGCATTTCACTTAAGTCTTAAGAAAGGAAAGGTCATAATGGTGACAAACATATGTATATCAGCTTGGGATGTGTATACACACACACCTGTCTCTGTCTCTTTCTCCGGTTTTCTCTCCGGCTCTCTTTCTCTTTCTCTTTTACACACATACATAAGAAAACTTGCTATATGACTTTTATCTGAGTTATATTTTTACTGCCCATTTGAATTTCAAGTGCTATTTTCTTTAAAGAGATGTTTTTAATAGCCATCTTCTGGAGAAAATGATAGTAAAAATATCACACATAGATTTTTAGCAATTTCTGTAAAAATCCTATGCTCAATTATCTCAGGCTAATTTATTCAGAGACATAATATTCAAAAGCCACAGTCTAGAATGAATGTTATTGAAGTAATGTTTCACATGTAATAAAAATCTCCTAAATAGACACATTAATGACTATCTTTATACCATCTATGAACAATACTTGAGATAAAAACCATTGCAGAAGAAAAATAGCAAACTTTGAGTCATTAAATTTGAGCAATTAAATGAAAAGACTTCCTTTAAAGAAAAAAAAAGGTCTCACCTTTCAGGATCACATACGCTGTTATCTGCCACCATGGCCTTTAAAACATCAGCATTTGCTACCAAAAAAAAAATAGAATGGTAATTATATTTGACTGTATGAAATGCTCAATCATATAATTATAGATCTAGAGAGAATTTTATGGATGTTCTGATCCAGCCTCCTAGTCTTACAGATGAAAGATTAAACTCTGATTTTCAAAAGGTTACAAAGCAAGTAATTAGCAGATTTGGCCAACAAAGCCTTCAAAAATTACATGACAAGTTAATAGCAAGCAAAGAGTATCTAGCCTAAAGAGAAATATATTTCCTGTTGATTTAAAAAAAAATAAGAACACATCAACATTTGTCCTTCATGTTCAAGGATTAATATCCATTAAACAGATGAAGATTCTTCCCCACTGTCTATAAACACGCCCATTTCTTGCTATTTTTGACCCCCTGCCATCTTCTCCAGCTATCTTCCTCCATCTTGCTTTCTATCTCACTGCCCAATTCCTAGAAGTCATCTGCATTTATTGCCTCCAATCCCTCACATCTCACTCATTACTAAATCCCTTGTAATGTGACTTCTATATTCGATATTCAATTGAAACGGTTATGCCCAAAGTTAATGGTTAAGTCCAATAGCCTTTCCTGAATCCTCATTCCTGAGGTCCCAATACTATTGCCCACTCCATTTTCTATCTATATTCTCCTCTTTGAATTCCATGACACCTTTTCATTGTTTTCCCTGTCTGAGCCCTCCTCATCCACTTTGGTGGATCACCATCCATGTCTTACTCCCTAGCCATGTGTGTAAAGCCCAGTCATTCAAGTTTACAAAGTGTATCTTCATTGCTTTACTTTCTCATTTCCCCATATCTAATCAGTTGCCAAATCCTTACCAATTTTATCTCCTAACATGTCTCAAATCTCTTTTCTTCTCTACATGTCTATAGCCACCATCTTAGTTCAGTTCTTTATCATTTCTTATCTAGATTACTGTAATACAGCCTTCTTAATAGTCTCTCTGCTTCCAATTTTTCCTTCTCTAATAAATACTCCATACTACTGCTAAATAAACCTTCCAAAAGTACAGATCTAATCATGTCACTCCCCTACTCAAGAAGCTTCAGCAACTCCTTTTTGCTTCTAGAACACAGAAAGCTTCTCAAACTTGTGGGAGTCAAGATTCCTTTGTACTCTTAAAATTTTCTGAGAACTCTCAAAAAGGTTTTATCTATGTGAGTTATATTTATTGATATTTTATTGTATTTAAATTAAGACCACATTAAATATTTTGATCAACACAATGACAAACCATAATTCCAAAAAAACTCATAAAAAAATGTTCTCTCTAAAAATAGCTGGTGAACCCAAGAGTACAGATTGAAGCATATTTTTCTGCCTTCCTTTCCTTTCTTGGACATGACTAAATTGGAATTTATTTTGCTTAATTTTACATATTTATAATGGATTTTATTTTTCTTGCCTCCTCAATGGTTAGAGATTAGGGGAGAGAAAATGAGGAAAGAATGCGGAAATGGAAATAAAGTAAAATTGTGTGTGTTTGTTTTTAATTTAAAGAAGATTATTTCCTTGCATTACCATGTTAATGATAAAGCTATATCAATTCCCTTTTACTGATGAGAAAACCAAGGGTCAAAAAGCCAAAGTCACACAGCTTATACAAAGAGAAGGTAGATTTTCCTGTTTTCAAGTTTAAAATTTCATCCACTACACCACACTGCCTCTAAAATTTTTTTCACATTTATAATTTCTACTTTTGTGAACCTCTTAGTTTATATATATTATAATGGTCTGAATTCCCACAATTTGCCAGAAATTCCTGCTAAATATTCTACTTTTTTGTCCTGAAAGCAGTTCCAAAAAAGAGAGGGCCCTACATGCTATCAAAGGCAGTTGTTATTCTTTTCAGGGAAGCAAACAAAGCTTTTTCTATTCTCTACCTTAGAACCCAAATGTCCATCAGTCCTACAGCTAGAATCTCTATACCAGAGCTCTTGAAATGATCCAAAAACATTTAAAAATATATTTTGATAGCTATTTCATAAAACTGATTTTCTTTGTGATCTTATGGATTTTATTTTATACACTGAAAAGGGTCAGACTACCAAAGAGGTCCATGATATGCAAAAGCTAAAAAGCCCTGCTCTGTGCAATATAACAAAATACCCAAAGCTTCTAGAAATGCCTTTGCTAAATCTAGCATGGGAAACCTTCAGAAAGTTGTACCGGTTACCTTGAATGAGAAAAATTCAACATAAATGCTTTGCTTACTATCATAAACATCAATACCTTAAACAACACACTAATTAATCTCCTCAGACATTTCTATTTGCTACATTTCCTCCGTTTCCAAAAGAACTTACTTATAGCTGATGATCGTCTGTAAACTGACTTCCTTTAAATCATTATTCCTTTGCTAACTGGAGCATACAGGAAATGGATGAAAGAATGGAATTTGAAGGCCTGAAAAAAACCTTCAATTAGAAGAAATTTCCAGGAAAATGCCCTTCCTCCCCCGACTTCCGTCTACCTTTCCCTGAATAACACTCATCTGTATCTGAGGGGAGAAAACTGAAGCTATCGCCAGTACTTTTCCCCCAAGTCATTCAGTCAAGAGGCAAAATTTCTATCCTCTTTCATAACCTTTCCTCAAAAGTCCAGTTACTCAAGTCTCTACATACCTATGCATAATGAGTCACGGGAACCTTAGTTACATTATTAGAAACAATCATCTTGATAACCTTTTGAAAGAGCTACCCAATTACATAACTATTTAGAAAGTTTCTCCTTTGTGACAGAGTTTAGTCCAGTGATTTCATTAATATAGGAAATGTCTAAGAGAGAAAAATCCCTCTACTAATGCAAGTGAGCACATACATTCTCTGCAATTCATGATCTTTAAAATAATTGCCTAAAGCACTGAGAAATTAAATAATTTTCCCAGGGTCATACAGTCACCATGAATCAGAAACTGGATTAGACCTGAATCAGGCCTTCTTGGCTCCAAATCTGGCTCTCTTTTTATTCTACTAATTTGTAACCTGAATTTAAAATTCTGAACCCCTAAGCAGAAGCTGCCTAGAAAGTCCCTTTCCCTTTGTAAATAATCAGGGACTGCCAGCTGAGTATTTGCATCTCTACCTTGGCACCTTCTACCTTGGCAGACAATCCAAGTCCCTTAGCATACCCAAGCTCCAGCAGCAATAGCCATTTCCTGGTCTTCCTACCAGGAAAGGAAATTAGCAGCAGAACCCAAGAGGCGACAATTCTAATAACAACTGGGGAGTGAGGTGGTATTGTGTTTAGTCAAAGCCCAAGGAATTATAAGAGATTAATGCTTTGTGGAGCAGCTGTTAAAATCTATCCCATAAAAGACAGCTTGCCCGGACAAATCAAAATTGAGTTGCAACAGCCAGGATGTGATTAATATATGAATAAGAACATCATTAAAAGTACATTAGTATCAAAATTTAACCTTCATTCCACCAGTGATACAAAAAAGATTTCAGGGAAAAGAACAAAGACGAATATCAATAAAAAGTTGATATTACCATCAGTTAGATTGACAGAGTCAGTTGTAAGATAAAGATATTTTCCCTACTATTGTTCTCTACAAAATGATGAGCAAGTGGATTCCAGAAAAACCTGGCAAGACTTAGGAGAACTGATGTTCAGTGAAGTGAGCAGAACCAAGAGAATAACTCTCAGCAGTATTGTTGTTGTGCAGTGATCAATCATGATAGACTTAGCTCTTCTCAGAAATACAATGATCCAAGACAATTCCAAAAGACTAGTGATGGAAAATGCTACGTGCATCCAGAAAAAGAACTACAGAGTCTAAATGCAGACCGAAGCATACTATTTTCACTTTTATTTGTTTGTTTTTTCTTTCTTGTGGTTTTTCCCTTTTCTGATTCTCTCACAACATGATTAGTGCAGAAATACGTTTAGCGTGATTACACTTGTATAGCCTATACCAGATTGTCTGTCTTGGGAAGAGGAAAGGAAGGGAGGAAGAGAAAAATTTGAAAGTCAAAATCTTACAAAAATGAATGCTGAAAATTATCTTTACATGTAATTGGAAAAAAATAAAATAGTAAGTATGAAAAGAAATCAAGTTGATCATGTGATTAAGAAAAAAAAAAAGCACACACACAAAAAAATATTTTTCCGTGAAGTCAGAAAGGAGCTTGATTTCAAAATAGAAGCTACTGTGGGCTGGAGATAAGCAGATAAGCAACTTATGGGAATTTTCTATAAAATGAGGGTGTTAGGACAGTGATGGATATTTCCTATGTGTAAATTGCATTGGATTTATTGGGTAGACTTTCAGGCAACAGAAAAGTAAACTTTTTCAATATCAAGGGAACCTTGTGTATTTGTACACAGCAGCAATATTTGGTGATGATAAGGCTTAGGATGGCAAGATAAGGTGGCTTGGAAAAAGTCAATTAGAATGAAACTGGGGAAGGATATCAGCTAAAGAATGACCCAGTTATAACCATGAGAAGTGACAGCAAAAGAAGACAGAGAAAAAAATTATCAAAAGTAAATCCAAGAATCCTAAAAGCACAGTATTCTGGGACTATTTCCGTACCAAGACAGCAGGAGACCCTAAGAACATCACTAATGTACATAATCCATTTAATCCCTATATAAACAAGAAAAGATTAAGTCAGGATTCATGTGTGATAATTAAGACAGACTTTGTTTTTTGGTTCACTTGTTTTTCAATCTTCATGATTTCATTTGGGGTTTTCTTAACAAAGATACTGGAGAGGTTTGCCTTTTCCTTCTCTGGTTCATTTTAGGAAACAGAGGTAAATAAAGCCTTGGCTAGTGTCACAAAGCTAGAAAGTGTCTGAGGTGATATTTGTTTTTGTTTTTTATTAAAGCTTTTTATTCACAAAGCATATACATGGGTGATTTTCTCAATAATGACCCTTGCAAAACCTTCTGTTCCAAATTTTCCCCTCCCCAAATCAGATCAAGACAGAAGAAAAAGAAAAGCTGAGAAAGAAAACATAATGCAAGCAAATCCCAACAGAGTGAGAATGCTACATTTGGTTCCACACTCAGTTCCCACAGTCTGAGGTGATATTTGAACTCTAATCCTCTTGAGTACAGGGCTAGCACACTATCCCACATCTGATTGCCCCAGCCTGCTAGAGTAGGAAAAAACTCAACTTGGAATCAGTCTTTATATTCCCAGCACTAGCACAGTTCCTGGCACATAACAGGCAACACCCATTAAGTGATATGATTTGGGGCAAGATAATTTCTCTGAGACTGAGAATCCTAATCTATAAAATGTGAAGAATAGGTGTCCTACTTTCCCAACAGGCTAGTGTGAGAATAACACAGCAATACAGATTAAAACAATTTCTAACCATGAATACTATGGGCTACTGTTATTATAGGCTCATATCACTAATGCTTCCAACATCCTTCCACTATACCACATTCCCTCTCAATAAAAATAATAATAATGGCAGTGTTGGAACAAGCATTTTTACTTTTTCTAAGTTCTATATACTTTTTAAATTCTATTATGCAAATTATTGTTTAGTAACCATGTTATCTTAGTTTTATTATAATAAAAGCTTAGGAAGGTAGAGGAAAGGTAAGATCCAATTTAAAATATTTCAATCCAAAATGCTCACATTTCTCCCCCAGAACTTTTGGTGCTTATAAACAGAAGCTTTGGTTAACTGAATATTTCATTATGTGAAATGGTTCACTCCCTCATAAAGTAAATTAAATCAATTGTTATCTTTACCCCCCCAAAAAAGAAAAAAGGCTGACTATGTAGTTGCTACTTCAATTGGTATTAATATTACCAAAGTATTCACAAGTTTAGCCCTCATTAAAAATTTGTTCTGAAGATTTTTTATACTATCAGAGGTTTTAAATACTATTAGCATATTATCAAATATATTATTATGTTATTAAAATTAGCATACCTTCATTTTTCATGATGTAATGGACAATTTGTCCAACAGTATCACTATTCTCATTTATGCTGTCATTCAATTCTGAAAAAAAAAAGGAAATGACATTTTAGCAAACCATCTACACTCTCTACCATTCTGAAATTTCTTAAATTCACTCTTAAACTGAAGGATTAAAAAGATCCATTGAAAAAAGTCAAGGGGGTACCCAATGGAATAAATAAAGTGGTGAGAGAGAGAGAATGAATTTTTAAATTTGTCTTGGATTTGTCAGGAATGTGGTATTCAGCTAGTTCCTCAGATTATTCTGTAATAAAATAAAATAATTATCACTATTTGTTTCTGAATTTCTCTTTAACTGCTTATCCATATTTTAAAATGTGCCATATTGAAAAAAGTTTTACATGTACAAACTACCTTTGGGTATCTTAAACGAGATGTCCCAAAGACACCCTGAGAACTCAACATGTCCCAAACTGAATTCATTATCTTTCTACCCAAACCCTCTCTTCTTTTGCCTTCCCTATTGGTACCACCATCCACTCAATAATAATAACAATAAAACAACAAATCTATGGCACAAACTATGTACCATATGCTTTGCTAAGCACTTTATGATTACTATTTCATTTATCCTCACAATGACCCCAGGATGTGTGTGTTATTATTAAAATCACTTTACAGATGAGGAAACTGAGGCAAACTTAAGTAACTCAATCAGAATTACAAAGCCACTGTACCTTGAATTGGAACTTGTCTTCCTCCGGGTACAGTGCTCTATCCAATGAACCACCTAGATCCCCATCACCTAAGATGTGTCACTGAAAACCCTTCAGCTGTACACTCACCCCCCATAGTCCATCTGTTGCCAGGGCTTTAGTAATATGTCTCCCTTGTAACCCCTTCTCTCCCTGACACTGCCTTCACCTCCCCACACCTGAACATCCAGCCTGCTGGTGAGTCTGCTGCCAAAGATCTCTCCCCACTGCACTCCATCCTTGCCTTGGCTGTCAACAAAGTGAACTTCCTAAACCACATGTCTGACTGTCCACACACATCTCAGTAAGCTCCAGTTTTACTATAGTTTTTCTGCATTTTGTGGCAGAGATGAGGGTCCTGGATGAGGGGCCCCCAAGGCAGAGTGCAAGGACCTTGTCCCCATCCCCAACAGCTGAAGCTCTATGACTATGACATGTCCTCTTGATTCTTGATTCTTCCCCAAAATCCCCTCACGGCCCTTTCTTCTCCAGACCCATTTCCATATCTCCTAGGTCCTCAGACGTGCCCTCCATGAAATGAGAGGCTGATAGTTTCAGAGCTACCTTCTGACTTGGAATGGCCAAAGGTCCAAGAAAGCCAATGGACATTTCAGTCCTTCCAGTCATAGACGTCCAGCTGTTGGGAGTGGGAACAAGTCCTTTTGTTTCCCCGGGGTTGAAACACAGTGCTTGGCACTTCAGAGATACTCAATAAATGTTTTTAGATTGACTGACTACAAAATCTCCTAATGGCTTTTTAAAACAATACCTTCATGCATTTATTCTAAGCAATTTTTTTTAAGTTGCATCATTCTCCCCATTTCCACATTAGACTTTAGGGGAAAGGAAGGAAGGAAGGAAGCTAATTAAATAATCTAGCTTTGTACTCCAATTCCGGGCTTACTATTCCAATTCACATGTTACTCTTTTGTTTTCTAATTGGATAAAAATCATTTCTGGACTACTGTGTTCTCAAAAAACTCTTGGAGCCATTTGAAAGCATCTCCAAACTGTCCAAATGACTGTAATTTTCATTTGGCCACCATTCTCAAAATTATTTCCCATGTTCTTTTTTAAACGTATCTGTCCATTTTCAGCTCTAAGTAAAGGAAGTATGAATTCTATTCAATGCACAAGGCTATGGAAGGTGAGAGAAGCGGCTGGCCGTCAGCTCTGTTCCACCTTCAAAAATAAGAGCTTCTCTCTCCTGTAAATCACTCGGACTCATTTGTAATAGTGACCCACGTAACAAATGACAGCATCTTAGAAACCTCAAAACCCTCTCTGCCTTGGATCTGCCAAGAATGAATGAGTGCATCTGCTGTCTCCTTCTGGAAAGGCACAAATTAGGCTTCATAGAATAGAGACTTCAGGACAGAAATCCTCACACAACTAAGCAGCAGAGGGGATGCTCGCTCGCTAAGAGGAAGTGCGGTTTTCTGTTTACAAACACTATCTGAGGTTTGCTCATAACTTTTCATATGACTCATTATGCAGTGAGCCTTTAAAGGGCAGTGGGGGTGGGAAAAAAATAACAACTCAGTCAGCTGACCAAGAAAGAGCTAGCCTGCCCCCTCCCAACGACTGGCTCACCCATGACTTCTGCCAAAGGGCTCCTTCTGCCAAAACAAGGAAAGGGACTGTCTCTGTTCACCCTCAAAGTCAGATTTCAATATCTATTCTGAACTACAGAAAGATACATTCTTCCCCTAAAGGTTTAGCCTTTCTGCTATAAAGGAGGAAAAAATAAGACCTTTAAAGGGGTTATTCATTCACCAAATTTCTGTAGACATATGGATCTCTACTGGTTTTCAGTATTTCACAATCTTATCTTGTATACAAATACTGTAAAAATTTACATCCAAGTTTGCATCTTTTTAAGAATCTGTAATTGAAATCATTTCACAGCAAACAAAACAAAACAAAACAAAAAAAAAAAATAACCATGGAGTTGATGTCCATAAATATCATCCTTGATCTTTTTACTAATACAGATATTCATTTAAAAGTACATTTCTGCATTGGAATAATATGAAATACTCACATGAAGCAAGTGAGAAATTAAGATATAAGTGAGAGTGATTTGGGGTGGGTTGGTTTTTTTTTTTTGATAAGTCTCTAAATCAAGATTTCTTAACCTTAAGTTAGTAAACTTTTCTTAAAAAAATTTTAGAATTGTATTTCAATATGAATTTGGCTTTCTTTATTATCCCAATATATTTTGTCTTAGGTATCTAATCTGAGTAAGGGATCCAGGTTTCCTCCAAAGGAGTCTATAACACAAACAAACACAAACACAAAATTAAGAACTCCTGTTCTAAATATTCCTGGCCCAAGGTTGTCTTTCTAACAGGTCAAAAAGGATGGGAATTCACATGAGTATTGAATGAAGAACTGGGGATAGTTAGCCCAGAAAAGAGAAAACACAGAAAGGATGTAACAGTTGTTTTCAAATATTTGTAGTTGTCACATGGAAGAGAAAAGAAACTTGTTCCCTTAGCCCCAGGTGGCAGAGCTGGGAACAATGGAGTGGAAGTTACACAAGCAGATTTCATTTATTCCTTTAAAAATGAGTAAGTGAGCAAGGAATAAGGATGTGTTGTTAGTTGTCTTGGGGGTGGGAGTGAGGATGAATTCCTCCTTGTAAAAAATCAGAGTTGCTTACCTATCTTTTCAACCTTTTCCTCTGCATCTTGTTCAGCTTCTGTCGTACACCGATAGCCCTTCTTCTTAAGTAGATGGCATATAAAGACTCCCAAAAGTCCCATGATAAAGAAAACTGGAACTAGTACGATGGCAACATATTCTGGGTGACCATTCCCACTGTTCGTAGGAGATGGCGTCGTCCCTCCACTGGAAGAAGCTAAAAAAGATTAAGATGAATAGGAATAAACATGAAATCCTGAACTTGAGTTTTGTTGTTGTTGTTTCATCAAGGGTAGCAAATAGAAAGCAGGTTATAGGGAAATGACCAGGAGGTCTTTTATTTTTATTTTTATAGCTTTTTATTTACAAGTTATATGCATGGGTAATTTTACGGCACTGACAATTGCCAAACCTTTTGTCCAATTTTTCCCCTCCTCCCCACTCCTCCCCTTGATGGCAGGTTGACCAATACATGTTAAGTATGTTAAAGTATAAATTAAATATAATATAAGCATACATGTCCTAACAGTTATTTTGCTGTACAAAAAGAATCGGACTCTGAAATAGCGTACTATTAGCCTGTGAAGGAAATCAAAAATGCAGGCAGACAAAAATAGAGGGATTGGGAATTCTATGTAGTGGTTCATAGTCATCTCCCAGAGTTCTTTTGCTGGGTGTAGTTGATTCAATTCATTACTGCTCTATTAGAGCTGCTTTGGTTCATCTCATTGCTAAAGATGGCCACGTTCATCAGAATTGATCATCATATAGTATTGTTGTTGAAGTATATAGTGATCTCCTGATGATCGGGAAGTCTTAAATGGACTTAGGTGTGCATGTGTTGACCAAAAATGGGAATATGATCTGAAGCTCCACCTCACAAAAGTACAGCGTCCAGAATGAGGAAAGTTCTGCTTCCATTGTACTTGATCCCACCCTGACTATATCCCATGAGGACATCGACAAGACAGAAAGCATCCAGCAGGGGGATCAGGATGGGAAGACCACAAATCCATGTCACCTGCGGCGAGTTTAAACACTAGAACCATCTAGACTCCCTCTGAACCATATTATTTCTCAGGTAGTTTTTAATTTACATGGAGGTTGTTCTCCAAAAATATGTTGGTGAAATTGGACATGTATAATCACTATCAAATTGCTTATTGTCTCAGGGAGGATGGAGGTAGGATGGGGGAGAAAATTTGGAACTCAAAAAAAATTTTAAATGAATGTTAAAATTGTCTTTATACATAAAAGGGGAAATATTTTTTAAAGTCTCAATTCTTACTCCAGTGCTCCATCCACCACACCAATTTACTAATAAAATTAAGATAGGAAAAAAGAAGGCAGAAGAGGATGATAAAAAGCATCTGAGGTGGGGAGGAGGTAGCATCTCCACTATATATCCTTTTGATTCCCTTTCTTCTCTCTCTTCCCATTTACCATCCTCTCATCCAGATGAAAACAATAAGAGGGTTAAATAAGATTGGTTGTTTGGTTAGTTTTCTCTCTGCTCTCATTGAAAAGAGATGAATGATGAGTGCCCCAACAGTAAGGGTAAAGAAATAAGGAATGAAAGAGAAGAGAGGACTAGAGTGATTTAAGTACTCTTTCTTCTCTTCTCTCCCCACTTAGGGAGATGGAAAGTATAGGGGAAGAAAAGAAAATTAAGGAGGAATCTCAGTATCAAGTTACTACATTTTCCCCTCTTATTACTAAGGAAAGCAATTGATGCAGAAAAAAGTAGGAAAGATAGATAGCAAAGGGATTTAACTGTTAAGATAAGCTTTTTTTTTTTCTCTAGAGGCAGAAGAGAGTCAGTAAAAATTATTTATCAGGAGAGTAACATACTAACCCATACTGTAAGGAGAGTAATGTAACCTGTTCTTTTTTTTTTTTTTAATAACCTGTTCTTTAGGAAAACTACTGTCAGCTGTTTGAAGGCTATATTAGAGAAAGGAGAGACTGGAAGTAGAATGATCAATTAAACTTAACTTTTGATAAACTTAACTCTAGTCCTTCACTGGAGAGTAATATCAGAGAAAAGACCAAAACAACATGGATTTACTTTAGGGCTGAAAAGGGAGGCAATATTGCTGAGAGGTAGAGAAAGGTGGATTCAGAGAAAAAAATTAAGAAAATGTGTAGGTAACTATATGTGAATATGTATATGCATGTATATATATCTACCCACAGGTGAAAACAAAAAATATCAGGAGAGGAAAAAGACATCAGTGTATGGCTAACAAGGTCGATCAACCCAGAAGTATTTATTAAGCACAAATTATATTTTGGAGATAAAAGACAATTTGGGGGATCAAGAACCTTACACTGTAGCAGGAGGAGACATGTAAATACAAAACAGATACAAGTTAATTTGGTGGAAAGCAAACACTAGTGGCTAGAGGGATCAGATGTTTCACATAATGGCACTTGGGCTGAGCCTTGAACAAATGTAGGTGTCTAAGAGGCAGTGGTGAAGAGGGAGTATATTCCAAGAATAGTTAGAATGTAAAGACATGGGAATGGGGTTTGGTATCACATGTATGAGGAACAGTAAGAAAGAAAGTTCATTTGGATCAAAAGGTACACGAAAGCAAGTAATATATTGGAGAGACCGGGCATTCCTATTGACCCTGATAATTAGATAAGCTGATAGAAAATGGCACACATGTGACAATTAAACGAAGAATAATCTTAGAGACACTAGATAGATTCTTATATTGTTCTGAATTTTAAGTCCTTTAATAATTTTCTCCCTTCCAGCTTTTAGTGAAAGAGGGCACACAAACAAATTATCTAGAGGTAGATGGTTTTACATCACTTAACTGAATACAAAAAGGATTCATTCAGGAACCAGGAAACATTCATTAAAACTTTGCCTGGGAACAGCCGGGACAAGTAAGTTAAAAATGATGTTCAAATCATTACAAGTACTCTCCAGGGTTTAGATGGCCAAACAGAACAGTAGAATGGGTCTTCAGAAAAAAACAAAAACAAAAAAAAGTAACAACAACAAAAAATATCAGTAAAAGAGTTTTTCCTAGTATTTGAATTGGAAGTTCTATGGGCAGAACTACTCGATTGTCTACCTCTAATAGCCGGAATTGGCCAAGGGTTAGGTCTTGGGTGAGTACTATGTATGAGTCAAATGAAAGGTCTTCGTAGTCAGTGTACTCATAGCTTACCTCCATTTAGCTGGATAATTTAAGTTTATACATATTATCCTAACTGATATGAAAGAGACTGTCTTCTGATAATTGTAATGATTCATTAATGAAATGTTACAAAAATCAATACATTAATCAGAAGTAATTTACATTTGTCTCTGAAATACAAATACACTGTGAGAGAAATGTTTACTTGGGCTGAGAACACAGTCAATCATTCAACACATTTTCTGGATCCATTAGGAGGACAATTTTACACTGTGGTCTTGAAGTAGTAGATCGTAAGCTCGTTGAGGGCAGGACTGTCTATCATGTTTCATTTTTAGATCCCCAAAGCCTACCTAGCACAGAGTCTTGAACCTAAAAAGTAGTTAATAAATGTTCAACTGAAACGTTCCTTGCTCTCAAGCAACTTACAGTTTAGTTGCATAGACAAGATTAACATTTATCAAACAATCAGAAACTATGACAGGTTGTAATGAGAGTTCTACTCCAACGTTCCATCTTGAAACGATGGGGGTCACTGGGTTCCTGAAGGCCAGGTGATGCCTTCGGGTAGAACGAAGCACAAGCTCTGACAGACCCTGCAAAGCTGGAAATACCCCAAGAAAGGGCCAATGACAGACTAGGTGTGTGTTGTCAGAAGGTCTGTCTGGATAAGTGTGAAGAGGTCCATTATCAGAAGTAAGCCACCAGGAAATGACTATTTTTGGCCATAACAATTCATGTGGACCATCTGCTGAGGCACAGATCATAGAAATCTCTAAACACACAACCGTGTACATGCTCTAGAAGTTTAGAGAGGGAAGAGATCAGAATAGTGAGGGAAATCTTAATGAAAGTGGAACCCCCAAAAGCTGCCCCTCTAGACAGCAAGGAGGCACAGAATGAGTATTGAACTTGGCATCGGAAAAAAATCAGAGTTCAAATCCTGATTCAGATATTTCCTTGTTGTGTGGGAACCTCAATTGACCAATGTTAGCCTCAGTTTCCCTATTTGTAAAGGGGAAAATAACCTACCTTACAGAATTAAGACAAATTAAATTTTTTAACATATGTCAAATATTTTGCAACCTTGAAGTGCTAACTAAATCTTAGCTATTCCTTAAAAAGAATAATTGATTTTATAGAATGCTTTAAAATTTATAAAATGCTTTAGAATCATTATGTTGATTTTGTCCTTGCAACAACTGTGTGAAATAGATACTCAGATATTATTATCCCCATTAGGGAGATTAAAAGAAATTTATCTCAAATCTAAACCTTGCAGATTCTAATTGCTATACATACTATACTATCTCTAATAATAATAACAATAAGCAGCATTTATATATTGCTTTAAGGTTTGCATATTCTAGATCATTTGATCTAGAACAACAACCCTGGAATGTAGGTGCTATGATTATCCCCATTTTACAGATGAAGGGACTGAGGCTGTGAGACAATTTGAATGATATACCCAGAATCACACAGCTACTAAGTTTCTGGGACAGGATTTGAACTCAGTTCCAGATCCTGAATTCTAGACACCATTCCATTTATTTAGTCTCTAAAAGTAACAATCCTAGTAAGTAAAGGCAAAAAAAAAAAAAAAACTAAAACTATTTCTTGGTTTTCTGAACACTTAGACAATTTTCATCCTAAATTAAGTCCAAGTTTTAAAAAAGTTAAGTGTATACACTCTTTAGAGATCTATTGGATGACCGAGTAATTTCCATGACTAATGTGCATCTGTTTAACTATACTAAGTACCATTTTAGGCTCAAATAGAAGTTAGAAAGCAGCTAAGGCCTCCTCATTAGAGAAGATTCTCAGAATTCAACAACGTGAAATCAGTCAATAGCTAATTTAGTTAGTGTCTAGAAAACGGGGCTAGAATATCAAAGGGGTATTTCTTAACAGATTCTTTCATATATTCCCACTTCCCTGGACACAATGCTTTGGTTTTAGTATGTTGTTATTGTTTAGTCATTTCGTTCACATCCGATTCTTGACTCCATTTGGGGTTTTCTGGATAAAAATTCTGGAGGAGTTTGCCATTTCCTTCTCCTTCACATTTATGAGAAAAATGAAGCAAATTGCCCAGGCTCGCACAGCTAGTAAGTGTGAGAGGCCTGATTTGAGACTGGGCACTCTGTGCACTTTGCTTCCCCGTTGCCCTTTGCCTTTACTGGGCAGTCAGTAAAGACCTAGCTACTCACCTGGCCTTCTCAAATCACACCTGCAGGAGGTGTGAGCTACATGACAAATACCCTATGCCTGGAAACTCACAGAGGGAGTGTTCATAGAAGTGAAGCTTAGCATAAGAGAGGTGTGACTAGCAAGGGTGGTACCATCTGGAAATCCCAGAAATGTCACCTGCCCCTCCTTTGAAGGTTACTGAAAATCATCATTGTCCTCAGCAATTATTCTGGCAGTGAGTCCTGGCTCACCTCCACCAGATTAACAAAAATCATCACCTCGAGGAGGACGAAGCTAATATTATTCTCTCTCTTCTCTTCCTCATTCTTTATTTCATTTCAATTGAGAACTTTAACTTTGCTGAAGAGCACTTAGATCTTTTGGGAAGAAGGGACCATATAAACCCAGCCTATAGATAATGTACAAATCAGAGCTATCAAGAAGTGAAAATAGTAGGGAACACTGTATTTTAAAGTTGGAGATAATATCATTTCAGTGCTCTTTTTTTTTCCCCTGTGTCTACCCAGGAGCTTCAGGGGCTTAAATTCTCTTTTGCATTTAAAGATCTGGAAATCTAGGTCCAGAAAGATTAAAATTACTCACCCAAAGACATACATTAATAAATCAACATCATTTAGTAAAAACCGACCATGCGCTCGCTAGACACTAATGCTAGTGATACAAAGACAAAAGTGAACCAGTTCTTGTGTACAATGATCTTGCATTCTAAAGAAGGAGGCAGATATATATATATATGTAAATATATTTATATGTGTATATACAGATTATATATAAAATGATTGATTGTGCTCTTAGTCTTCTGAATAGCAGTAAGTAAACCTTTCTACTTTACCATGCTGGTTCTCCAGTTTTATAACAATGGTTGAAATATTTATGAACTAAAATTGAAAAAAAAACCTATAAATCACCTGAAGAGTTATCCCCTGCCAGAGAAAGCATTTTTCCTGGCTTAGACTTGGTAGACCAACAACAGATGGGAATTTCCAATAGAAATTTTTGAGATAGTAAAAAAATAAAATCATTGAGAAAAGATATCCTGGGTAAGTATTTTTCAACACTAAGGTTGGGTTCTATCCCAGAATTTCCCTAATGATATTGTGGAAAACTTTACTATTTCAATAGCAGTTCATTAAATATATAAGAAAATGCTGATCCTAGTTAGGTGTTTTCCCCTCTTAAAAAGATAAATATAAACATTATATTTATATGCATGTATTTATTATACATATATATAATTTATACATTTCAATGTAATTTTATATTGATTATGTATTCACTTAAAATGTTATCTGTAATAATTTTTATATCAAAAATTTCATTTCCTCTCTTTTATTCCAAAATGTTCTCCCCTGGATGGCTAGGTAGCATAGGGGATGAAGTGCTACAGCATCTTCCTGACTTTGAATCTGAGGTGAGACACTTATTAGCTGTGTGATCCTGAGCAAGTCATTTAATCCTGTTGTCTCGATTTCCCCATCTGTAAAATGAGCTGGAGAAGGAAATGGCAAAGCAGTACAGTATTTTTGTCGAGAAAACCCTAAATCGAGCCACTGAGAGACACTTAAAAGATTCAACAACCATCTTCCTTTATGGATCAGAGAATTCTACACCAGCATTTATGAGCTATACAAATATATATTGCATGGGTAAATTAATTTGGAGGAGAGGAAACTCATCTACCTATGGGTTTTCCTTGTACTGTACCTAAAATGCTCTAATCTGATTTTGCTATTTTCAAACTCCTTATTCAAACACGAACATTTTGACACATGTACAACCACGTAGTCTTTTGCAGAGACAAATTCAAGTTTGTGGTACATAGCAGTCTTCCTGAAAACTATTACCAATTCAAGCACATATCTTTGAGTTCTGTCAGCATCCAGTCTATTTACACAAAGATGCAACATCTCCATGTAGGGTAATCTTAATACCCAGAATATAAAATGTGAGCCTTTTCACTTCCCACTATTCCATTTGATCCTTACAAAATCCTGTGAATTAGGCAGGATAAACATTATCTTTACTTTACAAATAAGCAAACTGAGACCCAGAGTGTTCTCAATGAGCTGATCAGAAAATTATATAGGCAAAGGTCATAACAAAGCCAGGATTAAACCTATGTCTCAGGATTCCTTGTGTTTTTTTATCCTATTCCACTGCTGCCTTGGATCTCATCTAACTCCCCATATTATCATGACTGCTGGGGACTTATGGACAAGACCTACTTAAAGATATAACAATATGCTTTCTTTGTATTTTGTTTTAAGAACCAGAACCAGGATGATGACTAAGGACCTCTTCAAGTCTCAGTCGTGTGATGTTCACACTTGACAGTATCTGAGATGTCATCATTTTACCGTTCATCTCTCCTCGATCACCCAGGAGATGGTTTCATGAGTTAGTGTGGCCAAAATGATTTATCACTTCCTGCTAAACATCCTTCTGGTGGTGAGCCTCTTCCAAATGAAGAAGACCTCAGACAGTAGATATATAGATAGCCATACTGGAAACCCTTCCACAGTGGAGGACCCTCCCAGAGCACGAGCTCTGCCCACATAGCCCTTGAGAATCCAGGAGCATTTCCATGCTGCCAGAGAGGTAGATGCATTAGGAAATATAAATGGGTCTCTGGAGAAAGACTGAAGAGGACTCAGGAAAAGCTCTATTTAAAACATCCTTGAAAACATTTCCTTCGATTTACTTTTAAAACACAACCAGATCTCGAGTCTTATGATCTGCCTTCTCTATATCAAAGAGAAGCAATTTTGCAGAAATGCTTTTTTATAACTTCATATATAACCATACTCTTCAAAGAAAAAATACTGAAAGCCTACAGATTCCCAGTTTCAAAGAGAGAAAATGAAAGTACTTTCTTCCTTAAAGGTTGACAGACAACTGGCAAAGCTACAAAGTCACAAAAGTGGAAAACAGAACCTTCCCAAATGGGAAAGCCCAACAGAAAATGAAATTTAAAACAAGGGTTCTCCTTTAAAAGATCACAGGATCACAGATTTAAATCTAGAAAGGGCTTGAGAGGCCACATCTAATTTCTCATTTAAGGAAACTGAGGTCAAAAGTGGCTAAGTGGCTTGCCCAATATCACACTACTAGCGTGGGCTTGAGCACAGGTCCTGTGACTCCGATGGCAGAGTTCTTTCCTTTGGAATGAATATCAAACCCAAACTACAAGTGAATATATAAATACTAAATATCAGAGTCAAAAGAAAATATTTCATAACTATTTTTTCCAAAGGGAAGAGGATCACGGGGAAATTTTTAGCTCAATTTTCACAGTGACACTCTCACTCCAAGTTGCCAAATAGATAAGTGGTAAATAAAGTGCACTCTAATCAAAACCAAAAAGATTAACTGAAAGGCCAACATCTCCCTAGAGGGTCGATGTTACAATTCACCCCCATTCCCACTGGGAGACCAAAAAGAGATGGAGCTAAAATGAGATTATTTGCCTGGGAGAGGCTATGCCTGGGGGTGAGAAAAGGAAAGAATTTAAATAAGTTTGACTAAATGGATCATATCGAGTACAGATGGCCAGGAGAAGCTACATGGCGGCCTTCCTGGGAGAGTCAGAAATTCATGAATCTCACAGCAGAGAGACCCGCAACAGCAAAAGATGGCTGCAGTGAATGGGTGTCTGGCTTCTCAGACCATCCTGCTATTTTTACTGATGGCGCCAAGAGTGTCTCCAAGTATGGCTACTGGCACTCAACCACCCCTGGCTGAGAAGAGCAGAACAGAAATGGAAGGAAAGGAGAACCGGGAGGAGCCAAGATTCACACATGACACAGAGGAGGACGATACAGAATGTAAGTGTAAATTGGGCGGTAGCAACTCAAAGCACTGGCAAGTTCAGAAATCAGGCGAAACTGCAGAAATCAGGCAAATCAGGCTCCCCTTCCTCCACTCCCCACACCCGACACTGGCTGGCCACAAACAGAATTCCTGGAGGGATTCAAGAGGAACAACATGGAGCTCATCTCCCGGGGGCAGGAAGCAGATAAGAAATGGAAAGGCAGAAGAGTCCCAACAGAGATGGAGGAAGCTTTCCAACCACCTTACACAGGATCCCTGTGAAGAAGCAAAATGGGGCATAAAGTTGATTGTCAGACATGGGTCTCAACCACCTTTGTTAAAAGTCAATTTGCATGAATTTTTGCTTATAACTTTTGATGCAAAGTCTCTCATCTTGATACCTCCTCCTTAATGCTTCCACCTCCTCCAATGGTCAGTGTTTCAAGGGTAGCCCACAACATCAGATTGATGGGAAGCCCCAACCCCAATAATGAGATCACTTTGTCTCATGGACTTCATTAGAACCAAGGGCCCCTTTACCCATTCAGGTGCCCCAGGCCCATCACCTCATTAGAGCGGAAGGGCCTTTTACCTTTTTCCTTGTAAACTTTAATCCAATCAGAGATTTTTGTGAGATTGTCCAGATCTCCTCTGAGATCATTCAGTGCTCCTGTTTGACCCAATTCTTATTTTTTCCTCTCTATATAAACCCTCACCTCATTCTGCTGTCTCCCTTAAGGAGGAAGCCCCCAGGAAGCATCACACTTTACTCCAAATAAATGTCCAGGCTTGATTTGGAGATGGTTTGAGCCTGAACTCTTTCAGGCTCATGCCCTGTACCTCAATATTTTTGGCATATTCCAACAAGATAGAATATTCCAACTCAGCTTACCTCAATAGTATTGATGGAATTTTAGCTGCGGCCTCAGCCCCAATATCCTGAGTCTGTCTCTTTGTCTCCTTCCTCTATCTCTCTGTGTCTCTGTCTCTGTCTCTGTCTCTCTTTCTCTCTCTCTCACATACACACACACACACACACACACACACACACACACACACCCCTTTTACCTTTTTCCATACACGTCTGTCTAACTGTTATCGCCAGACTTTCTCTCAGAAGCCCCATTAGAACAAAAGGACTTTTGCCATGTATCTCCCATCTGAAATAGATCTAATCACAAGGATTTTTCCCACACCCATCTTATCTGAGATTGCCCAATTTCCCAGCTTTGCCCAGTTCTCCTGTTCTATCTTTCCCTTCCCTTTATAATCCCCACCTTAGTCTGCTGGGGAGCCTCTCTCCCTTAAGGAGGAGGCCCACAGGTTGCATCACCCCAGTAAGGGCCAATGCTTGATTTAAACCTGAATTCTTTCAGAGACAACACCGGGACACGTGCTCCGGCACTCCAGCATTTCTGGCATACCCCAGCAGTATGTCAACCTATCTTGAGGAGAAGAAAGTAAAAAGAACCACTCTAAAAAAAAGAAAGAAAGAAAACCAAACTGTTCCTGATAACGACAAGATGCAATTCTAATACTTCATATCTGTATAATAATTCATTTTGATTTAAAGCACTTGACTATTTGGAAACTTTTTATATAAAGATGCATTGAAAGCAGTCTTCCTTCCCTTATCTTAAAAATCGTGGGGGCTTCCAGTAAAAAGTGAACTTCTTAAGCCTGGCATTTTTAGGCCCTTCACAATATGTCAGGGCCTAACTCTTCCTGCCTCATTTTGTGCAATCCTCCTGCAAGTTTTCTATGAAATAGTTGGAATGGCCTGTTCCCTGTGCCAGAAGGGCACTCCTGTCCAGGTATTAGGACTGTTCTTCAAGGCCCAGCCAAATAGTCGCCAGTAGAAAGTCCTGCTCTCATCAAATTTCTTACTTTGACTAGACTTTGCATCATGTTCTCTCGCTTTCATTAGACCTTCCTCCAGAGCAGGGACTGTGTTGTTTTTATAGCCACAGCACCTAGCAAAAAGATTGGCAAAAGATATGTTTGATCAACTAGATTTGTATGTGATATTCACAACAACATGAGGTAGGTAAAGTGATATTATTCTCACTTTGCAAAGATGGAAACTGAGGCATGGGTGGCTTGGCCAAAATCACACAGCTAATTTAGTGCAAGAACATAGCCTGTCTAAAGTCAGCCTCTCCTGGCAGCAAGGAGGTACAGGGGCTATAGCAGAGTGGGGCCTGAAGTCAGTAAAACTGGAGTTCAAATGGAGTCTCAGGCTGGTTCTGTGATCCTGAGCACATCATTTAACTTCTGTCTGCCTCAGCTTTCTTATCTGTAAAAGGGGACAATAATAACATCTAAGGCAACTAAGATAAAGCACCTGAAGATCTGAATTCAAAGCCTACGTCAAACACTTAATTAGCAAATAATTCTGGACTGGTCACTTAATCCTGTTTGCCTCAGTTTCTTTATCTGTAAAATGACCTGCAAAAGGAAATCACAAACCACTCTGGTATGTGTTAAAATATTTGCGTCCTCAAATGGAGTCCCCAAGAGTTGAACATGACTGAAAACAACTGAACCACAATAGTATCTACTTCAAAGGGTTGTTGTGAGGATCAAATCAAAAAATACTTGTAAAGCATTTAACACATTAATCTTTTTCCAAAGTTCGGTCTAAGAAAAGACAACCTAACTCTTTCTTAGAACTCTGAAAAAAGGTCAACTCGTAGTATTTGATAGTAAACGCCATGTAAATGTTGGCTGTTCTCATTATTATTAGCTGTTCAGATAACCATTGATATACTATTTATTCAACTTTTTTCTTGTCAATGGTTTTCCCTATCCACCATGTACTGCTATCTCTAATGCTCCTCAACATTTTGGACTCGTGTAGTTAATTCAAGAAATTGGAAACTTCATTACTATAAAGAATCCCTCTGCCAAAGCCCACTGCAATCTCCTCCATCTCTTTCACTTGTCACTACATCCAAAAAATGTTATCACTTCCTGGAGCTTAACCTCGGGGTTGGGCTATTCTGAATTTGTAGGTTGGATCTCTTTCCATCAAAAGTCTGGGAACCAACAAATACACCAACTGAATTACCTTATTTCTTTATTAAAACAAAACATAACTCAGTGCTTTATTCCCACAACAACTTTGATACTACAACGCACATATACATAATACAGAAGTATATAAAAGACCAAAGTCTCAGTTATGTTATAAAATATTAAGAATGATTATTATAATAGTCTCCTAAGTCTAAAGTCCTCATTCTCAAAAATCAAAAACCTAACTAGTTTTTCTTGAATAGAAAACTTAATCAAACTCAGGGAAAGATTCAGATTCCCTGAACAATATTCTTAGAGTTTTGTCTTATTTATGGTGATCAAATTAAGAGTAGAAAAGAATTTTTCTTAATTTTTTTTATTCTTACATTACTTGTTTAATCCAATTATAAGAAAAGTATTATCTTGTTCACCTTTGACCAGACTGGGAAAGGATAGTGTTTTTCTCCTGCAGAAGTACTCAAAAGATATTTCCATATAGAGAAAGAAAAAGATTATTGAATAAAACTGAAACTCTCTCTACAATTTACTTTCTAAAAAGCATAGAACGAATAGAACATGTTACTTTCAAAACTGTCCGGTTTATCAGTTCTTCCTTCTGTACTCTAGAAACTTTTTTAAAATGTTTTAACGACCCTCTTTTATCCTGAACTTAAGCACCCAAAAGATATTTCTATATAGAAAAAGCAGAAAAAGATTATTGAATAAAACTGAAAATCTCTACAATTTACTTTCTAAAAGCATACAAGCAATGTAACATGTTATTTTCAAATCAGTTCAATTTATCAATGGGCATTTTTTAAAAAGTTTCAATGACATTCTTCTTTTTCTTTTTGGCAATACAAAGGTTAGCTTCTAAATCCCTCCCCTACTTGGGGGGAAAAAACAATCATAAAAGGAACGCTTGAAGGAAGTGGTAAAAGGCAGAGTAGGAGTAGGGAGGATGGGCCAGCATTAACACGACTATTCTGTTTAAGTCAATCAAAAACCCTATATTTGAGCTATATATATCCAGGTGGATTTTTTTAATAGAATTTTGTCTTTTGTTCCTTGTCTGCTATAAAATATAACTGGAAATTGCCTAAGTCAGAGAGAATTCCAAAGAACAGAGGGGGGAAGTGCTTCTATCTTAATAAACTTTCTGACAGACTACAAGCAATACAGAATGAGCACCAAGTTTTTCTTCTACAAAAGGCAAGGGCCTAGCAATTATTTTCTAAACCAAATTCTGCAGAAGTACAAAGTCTTGTATAACTTAAAAATAAAAATAAGGCTTCATGAGAAAAAAAAAAAGTCAGCAGTAGTAAAATTTGTAAGCCACACTCATTTTCATTACTCTTTTTCTTAAGTCTTCCCCATAAGTGAAGAATCAGTCCTGACATTTAAATTGCAGGAGTAATAAAGGGAAGTTCTGAGCAGGGAGCAAAGGGCCAACTGTTCAGCCATATGGCTCATGCAAAGACTAAGAACTGCAAACATTCTAATCCTGTAGAACAAATTCCCTTTTTCCTTTTAAAAAGTGCTCATCTTCTCCCTCGAGTAGCTAAAAGAACCTAACAAACCTATTTACCCAGCATCCATATGACACATTTATTCAAAGCTTTTCGAATAGGGTAGTTATTCCTCCACAATTCTAAAAAGATCAGGCCTTCTGGTTTAAAAATCCAAGACAAGAAGAGAGATCGAGACAAGAGAATTAACTTCTCAGTCATAGTTGTCCAGTTCTTTTCTCCCCCAGAGATACTTTAGAAATCCTCTATCTCTGAGGAGAATCTGCATGTTTTATTTAATGACACACTCTTTAGAAGCTGAAGCCTTTGACTATCTCTTGTTACCTATAACACTGGTCTCCCGAATAACCAGAAAACACAGAATTCCTACAAATTTGTATGTTTCTAATAATAATGATCAAGAATGTTGCCTAGGTATAGTTTAAAAGAATGTAAAATAATATACCAAAAATACATTTTACCTAAGCCAAGCTTAAACTTATATAATCTATCCCAAGAACAAGATCTATTATATTATAAATGATTTCTGAGAATTAATATTAATAGATATGATACTATAATCCTCACTTTTTCATTACTAATTAAGATAATTAACATTTCTGGACACTACATATGTGTATGTATGTACATATATATATATATATATATATATATATATATATATATAGATATATATATATATATATATAGATATATATATATATAAATAGGACCAAAAAGAAATGAATACATTCATATGCACTCTTCATATACTAGTCTATATAGCAAAGATGCACAAACACATTACACACTCAGCATGTTTTATACAAAACCTTTCTTTCTGAATAAGTGCCTCCTCGACTAAGTATCAGGCAACATGTGACAGATTTCAAGTTGTCTAACTATTCACATGAAAGGAGTTTCACCTTCCCAATGCAACTGTCAGAAGCTATATAGTTTTTAATATAAGAAGATGCTTTCTCTCAGAGAAATTTTCCCTATTTTTAGTTGATGGATGTTTTGCTTTAGCAGAGCCGGAGGAGAACTGGAGGAACTAAGGAAGCAGTAAAAGCCTTCAGTCAGTAAAGACAGATGTGATAAGCAAAGTAAAACTGAAGGCATGTTTACTCATTAGCTATTTGGTACCTCAACCACTGCCAGGACATTCCAAGATACTTTCTTAGAATGTTGATTAATTCTCGTGGCTGTGCTAGTTTGGAACTCAGCTTCTACCAAACAGTTTGAAATACTCACTTTTAAACATCCAGAATATAGCTTGGAGAAAGTTTAGTGGCTTCCTCAGTTGTTACCCCTTCGAAGAGAAGACCCTCAGGGAAAGAATTTTCATTCTTTCAAATAACTACAATCAAATGGGACTTGGGCCAGAGCTAGAGTGGTTTGGGTTTGAGGCAAAGATCCTTAAGAAAAAAAGCTAGCATTCACTCAAACAACAGCAACAATCACTTCCAGGAGTCTAAAGCTATATTATGGTTCTACATGGCTGAGAGAGAGCCAGATTTGGCAATGGTAACCATGCCAGAAGTTTAAGGAGGGTCCTCCAACCCTCCGCCCATTGAACTATATGATAGGAGATTTCTCCATAGGTTTTGTTTGTTTGGTTGGTTTTTTGGTAAAATATCATTTCGGTTACAATTATCTAAGTGGTCTGGACTTCCTGGTCTTCTGTTCCCAGTTGGCCAATGAGATTCTTATTCAACATCTTCTTGAAGACTTTATTTAAAAAAAAAAAAATTAGAAGCCAGTCTACTGGCATACAAATGAAATTATTCATACAAAGTTACTCCAGAAAAAATTGGAGACGATTTCTGAAGAATTTCTAACGGCCTTGCCCATATTCTCGTTGCCAAAAGCTCACATCATACCGGTGAACATTTTTGTTTTTGTTATTCTAAAAACAGAGTCTCCAATAAAGATGAATTTTAATGAATGATTAATACCAATATTTATTTTACCAGCAAGTCTAGAAATGTTGAGGGCAGGATGTTGTACCAGCTGTGAAGAAGCAACATCTCCACTCAGAAGTTAAATAACAGTCCCTCTCTGAATCATTGTGTTGACAGTAAACAAATTACAACTTTGCAGTGCCTCAGTTTCCTCATCCAGAAAGTAGGAATGAATTATAAATGCTTCACATGAATGTTGTAAGAATTAAGTGAGAATTATAAATGCCTCACATGAATGTTCTAAGACTTAAGTAAGGGGCAGCTAGATGGTGCAGTGGATAGAGCACCGACCCTGAAGTCAGGAGGGCCTGAGTTCAAATCGGGCCTAAGAGAAAATATTCCTTATAAGGGAAGTAAGCAAGTGGGTATATATACTTTTTAAAATATGGCGTGTTCTGCCACTGTCAAGCAAACAGGTGAAACACTAGATGCAGACGCAGAACAGCGTGTAATCTCGTCCCAAGAACATCTCTGAAGCCAGATCTGAAGTTTCAAAACTATTATCCTGAAAAAACTCTCCCTAGCCCTTTGCCCACTTACCAATCATTGAAATATTGATCTCACAAAATAATAGCCAGTTAGTGCAAAACTTTAAAGTTTGCCAAGCATTTTCTTTGTATTTTCTCATTTGATCTCACAACATTGAAGTGTTATTATTCCCATTTTGCAGACAAAGAAACTGAGGCAATGAGAGCTTGTGACTTGCCCACAGTTGCATAACTAATAAAAGTCCAAAGTGAGATTAGAACTCAGAACTTCCTGAATGCAAATCTAGCATTCAATATCACTCCTGTGTCTGTGAGCGCTCTTATTTTCCCCTCCAAGCTGAATTTTTTCAAGTCAGGTGTCAGCTGAAAAAACCAAAGCAAAGGAAAAAAAGTGAGTGTCTGGATAAGGAGAGGAAAGGGGCTTGATGGCTAAGACTATGAGGCAGGAATTTATGGATCTCTATGGAGAGATTTCAGAGGGTCTAAGAAATCTGAACCGAAAAAAGTTAAATCTCAATTTTCACTAACTTTTGGTTTCCTCTGAAATCTTATGCATTTTATTTTATGCATTTAAAAACATTATTCTGAGGAAGGGTCCATTAGTTTCACCAGACTGTCAAAAGTAGCCAAGACACAAAAAGAGTTAAAGGTACTGTAAGAAGGAGCAAATGTTAGGAGAAAATAACGCCTTCGCTTTCCTGATTTGGCCTTGCTAACTACACCCACTCCCACTTTCCTGGACTAATAGAAAACTGGGAGTCACAACTACTCAACTGAAGCAGAGACTATGAAGGGTGGATATTGGGAAATGGGCAGAGACGGGCTAAATAAACAGCACA